>NC_073624.1:100065000-100690000 GCF_029407905.1 Bubalus kerabau
AATAAACTGGGTGTGGCTTAGCTGGTGATTTTGGCTCAAGATTTTTTTAGTGACGTTTCCCTCCACTTGGTGGCTGGGACTGAAGTTTCATCTGAAGTCTCAACTGGAATGAAGGATCTATTTCCAGGCTCACTCGTGAGTGTTGGCAGATCTGAGTCTCATGCCACATGTGCCTCTTCACATCAGAGAGTACACCCAAGAGGAAAGCCACGCTTTTAAATAGCTTAATTCCAGAAGTGACATTCTGTCATTCCCAATTCATTAGAAGCGAACCAGTAAGCCCATACTCAAAAGGAGGAGATAATATTGATACAAGGGCATGAATAGCAGTGGGCAGGAGTCACTGGTGGCCATCTTTGAGCATACCTACCATAGTCAAAGGGGTTTCGCTGGTGGCTTAGTGGTAAAGAACCCACCTGCCAATGCAGGAGATGCAGGTTTGATCCCTGGGTCGGGAAGATCCTCTGAAGAAAAAAATGGCAAGCTACTCCAGTATTCTTGCCTGGGAAATCCCACGAACAGAGGATCCTGGCGGGCTACAGTCCACGGGGCCACAAAAGAGTAGGACACGACTTAGTGACTAAACAACAACTTTAGTCAAGGACTCTTGGTAGACAGGAAGTTAGCTCAAATTATTTTAAGAAAATAGTAGATTTATTGGAAGAAAATAGAAGTATCCTATAAAAACTGGAAAAAGAGGTACAGAAACAAAGGGTCTCAGGAACTGCATATAGTACATCAACCGTCCCTTCCCTAACATTTTCTTTACATTAGTTCTAGAACATGGCAGCCTGCTCAGCTTTTCTTCTACTCCTTGAGATGGTCATTCTCAGGTTTCTTTACTAATTTTTCACTTTTCCTGATTTTTAAATGTTGAAGTGCCTCAGGGATTAGGCTTCAAACCACTTCTCTGCTCTGTCTAAACCAGTGGTCTCCAAACTTTTTGGCATCAGGGATTGAATTCATGGAAGACAATTTTTCCATGGACCAGAGGTGGAGTGGAGGGATAGTTTGGGGATGACTCAAGAGCATTAAATTTACTGTGTACTTTATTTCTAATCTACTGCTGCTGCTGATCTGGCAGGGGGTATTGGTCTGTGGCCCAGAGGTTGTGGACCCCTGATTTAAAGCCACTCCTTTGGAAATGTCATGTAACCTCATGTTTTAAATGGCATTTTTACATTAAATAATCTCTTCATTATTAAGATAATGCTGGGTGCTATAACAAATTCAGGCTAATGCAGCCTGGTAGACATCTATTCCTAATGGACAGAAAGTCCAGAGTGGGTGTTCTTTATCAGTTAACAGCTCTCCTCAGGGTGGAGATTTAGGCTCCTTCTTTTTTTTTATATATTTTTTAAGTTTTAAATTTTTATTTTTTTAGGCTCTTTCTATTGTGTGGTTCTGCTGTCTTTAATTTACAGCTTTTAAAGTTAGTAACAGGCTAGAAAAAAGATGAAAGAGTATGAAGGCTCCGGCACAATAGATTCTCATGAACCAGGCCTGGAATTGTATCTATCATTTATATTTGTATGCATGGCTAGAATTGTCATCTGGTTAGATTAGGTTAAATTGCAGAGGTGGCTGCAAAGGTGAATCCAGATCTGAACCCAGGAAGAAAAACAGATAGATTTGCAGATGAGTCTGTAACCACGCTCATAAGTTTTTATCTTTTTGCCTGTGGCCGCAAACTTTCTTTTAACTCCTACTCAACTTACGTACTTGCCGAATTGCCATCAGCCTGGTCACATCCCACACACTCTGTGACTAGAAAGGAAAAATAATTTATCTTTTAGAATTTCAGTTTCAAATACCCTGGGGGAAGACTCTTCCTGGCCCTGGTGGGTTGCCTGACTACAATTTCCTGTGGCCAGGGAAATGGGCTGTACTGATTGATCTTGCCCTCTCTGTGGCTAAGAAGACCGAAACCAAATGAACTGGAGGGGGTCACTGGAAGCATTTCTTTGAGCCAGGCAGATGCCACAATTTGTGCCTTCGTTACGAAGTAACTGGTGATAGAAAGCTGGTAGAAGTTGAGGTACATATTGCTAAAGCACAGACTTTAACTCATCAAGTTCATTGGTCTTGTGTGACATCATGTAGCAAACAAGTGTGCGTGCTAAGTCGCTTCAGTCATGTCCAACTCTTTGCGAGCCTATGCACTATAGCCTGCCCGCTTCTTCTGTCCATGGGGTTTTCCCAGCAAGGATACTGGAGTGGGTTGCTGTGCCCTGTGACATTAATTAAATTAATAATTAACTCAGTGTTCATTAAGGCCCTGCTGTATACAAGACCCTGTGTGAGATGCAGAGAGTACTCTTAGTGGTGAGGAATAGAGTAGGCACTCCAAAACTACACCTGAATCAGTCATGTTCTTGTGACTTGGAGATTCTTTTCCTCCAGGCAGGAAACTGTCCTGCTTGACTTCTCGTGCGCACCAGGACGCAGTCTGATCAGTATTGTCACTGGAATCTTTGAGGGGTTTCTGTTGGTGGTTCTTAGATTCTACTCCTGGAAGGAGCCACAAAACCGAAGATTTCTGTCAGTGTGGCAGTTGAAAGGTCATGTGTTTCCTGATTCTTTATCAATGAAGTTTGCTGAGGAGAATCTTATTTCAAGCCTATTTCCTCCAAGAGTGATGAATAAGCTGCACTTATTTATAAATGTTTGAAGCCGTATCTCCTGTGTCTCAATTTTGCCACCTTCTCCTGCAAAAGGTGATTTGGGAGGTGCTGGTAGGTTAGGGCTCTATATTGCAAGAAAGCTGATTGCAAATTGACCCTCCCCCTCGCCCCACTAAGAAGCATTTCAGCTGCAGGACTGAACTGATCAGATGAAGCGCATTCTCCTTTCCAATGATACCTTAAATGTGGCTGTCACAGTGGGGTCTCCAGACCAATAGGATCAGCAGCATCACCTGTAGACTTATTAGAAATGCAGATTCTTGGGTCCTGCCTCATGCTTGCTGCATAAGAAGCTTTGGGATTGAGGTTCAGCAGATTGTTTCAACAAGTCTCTCTGTTCCTTCATCCCCTCACGAGATGACAGGATGTCAGCGAAAGTTTTAGAACCACTGACTTCAGGTTCTGTTCCACAGAAGATATTTTTCTGATAATGGATAAAATTCCACAGAAGTGATTTTTTTTTTTAACCTCTTCTTGGCTCTACATTTCTGATGACATTTTCTCTGAAAATTGCAGTAGTGGTAGACCAGTCAGTATCCTACATTAAGTACTGATTCTTCCAATCTGACAATGAAGAAATACATTTGAGTATTGGGTGTGGATGGTTTACATTTTGCTTGGCTTATTGGTATATATAATATATATCTAAACCAAAGCCAAAAACAACAGTACCCTTTCTGAATAAAGGGAAATGAGAATATTATAATCTGGGATCCTCTGGTGACCACTTAAATTTTCCAAATTACATTCGACTATGCGTAGATATCTTTCCTTTTCTCCTTTGCTTTTCACTTCCCTTCTTTTCAAAGCTATTTGTTAGGCTTCCCCAGACAGCCATTTTGCTTTTTTGCATTTCTTTTCCATGGGGATGATCTTGATCCCTGTCTCCTGTACAATGTCACGAACCTCATTCCATAGTTCATCAGGCACTCTATCTATCAGATCTAGGCCCTTAAATCTATTTCTCACTTCCACTGTATAATCATAAGGGATTTTATTTAGGTCATACCTGAATGGTCTGGAGTTCATCAAGGCTGTATCTTGTCACCCTGTTTATTTGAATTATATGCAGAGTACATCATGAGAAACACTGGACTGGAAGAAACACAAGCTGGAATCAAGATTGCCGGGAGAAATATCAATAACCTCAGATATGCTGATGACACCACCCTTATGGCAGAAAGTGAAGAGGAACTCAAAAGCCTCTTGATGAAAGGGAAAGTGGAGAGTGAAAAAGTTGGCTTAAAGCTCAACATTCAGAAAACGAAGATCATGGCATCCAGTCCCACCACTTCATGGGAAATAGATGGGGAAACAGTGGAAACAGTGTCAGACTTTATTTTTCTGGGCTCCAAAATCACTACAGATGTTGACTGCAGCCATGAAATTAAAAGACGCTTACTCCTTGGAAAGAAAGTTATGACCAACCTAGATAGCATATTCAAAAGCAGAGACATTACTTTGCCAACAAAGGTTCGTCTAGTCAAGGCTATGGTTTTTCCTGTGGTCATGTATGGATGTGAAAGTTGGACTGTGAAGAAGGCTGAGTGTGGAAGAATTGATGCTTTTGAACTATGGTGTTGGAGAAGACTCTTGAGAGTCCCTTGGACTGCAAGGAGATCCAACCAGTCCATTCTGAAGGAGATCAGCCCTGGGATTTCTTTGGAAGGAATGATGCTGAAGCTGAAACTCCAGTACTTTGGCCACCTCATGCGAAGAGTTGACTCATTGGAAAAGACTCTGATGCTGGGAGGGATTGGGGGCAGGAGGAGAAGGGGACGACAGAGGATGAGATGGCTGGATGGCATCACTGACTCGATGGACGTGAGTTTGAGTGAACTCCGGGAGTTGGTGATGGACAGGGAGGCCTGGCGTGCTGCGATTCATGGGGTTGTAAAGAGTCGGACACGACTGAGCAACTGATCTGATCTGATGCATAGATATTCATATGGAGAAAAAAGAAAAGGATATCACCTCAGATCATTGGAAGCTGCTAACATCATGGGGAATGATGGGAAATGCATTCCTTCCAGGAAGGCTGCTTTAAAACTGATGAGGAATCTGGATTTTTCACTGTTTTTCAATGCCTTTGTTACCACAAAACTATTGTTCCCAGCAGAGTTCCCCAAGTGATAGGACTCTAGCAGTTGTTCTATTTATGACTGTTTTATAACCAGGAACAGAAAGCTGGTTTGTTGGCCTCTTGTAACGGAGCTAAAGAACTTTAAAAAGTGTCAGGTGCAAAGTTTTAAATTCACTATACAAGTCATGGTTAATAAGCCATGGTGTCTCAATGATTGCCTTCAGGCCATTTCCTATCTCTGCTGTTGCTGCTGCTGCTAAGTCGCTTCAGTCGTTTCCGACTCTGTGCGACCCCATAGACCACCAGGCTCCCCGGTCCCTGGGATTCTCCAGGCAAGAACACTGGAGTGGGTTGCCATGTCCTTCTCCAGTGCATGAAACTGAAAAGTGAAAGTGAAGTCGCCCAGTTGTGTCTGACTCTTTGTGACCCCATGGACTGCAACCTACCAGGCTCCTCCATCCATGGGATTTTCCAGGCAAGAGTACTGGAGTGGGGTGCCATTGCCTTCTCCTCTCCTATCTCTAGCAGCAAATATTAGTGGTAGGACTGATCCAGTGGGTTGCTAAATTACAATGTAGGTTGAATCGATAACTTCATTAAATCTCTCAGGTGAATGTCTTCAATAAAATTTATTGAGATAGTCTACATTTTTTGTACTAAGTTTTCAAACTATGATGTGTATTTCACATCCCCATCACAGCTCAGTTCAGGTAAGCCACGTTCAAATGCTCAGGAGCCACGTGTGGCTAGTGACTGCCATATTGGACAGCTCAGGTATCGGCTGTTGGGCTGAGCAGGCCAGTTAGCATTCTATCAGTGAGACGATTTGATAATTGGAGTAAGGAGAGCACAAAGACCTCCTTACTTGAGTAAGTGAATGAGTAGGAGATACATTCCAAGGGTTCCTACTCTTCTTTCCACCACCTCTACTTTAATCTGCTCCTAAGGGTTCTTCTTAGGGATGGTTTTGGTCAGTTCCCCCTGTAGAATATTATGAACCTCTGTCCATAGTTCTTCAGTTTACCAGATTTAATCCCTTGAATCTATTCGTCACCTCCACTGTATAATCACAGGGGATTTGATTTAGGTCGTACCTTGACAGGCCTAGTGGTTTTTCCTGCTTTACTTAAGCCTTGTTAATGGCACCCCAGGCTAAGATAATAAGGAAAGAAATACTCTACTAATGCCTACCTCAGCTGTAGTTGTGAAAGATAATGGACAAAGAAGAACTGGAGTAACTGGTGTTGGGGTCCCAAAGGACAATGGACAAGGGAAACTCTCCCAGGGATTAGGACTAAGGGCTGTCAACTGGGTCAGCAGTCAACCTCCCCTGGCCATACTCCTGTCATGGGTGTGCTGTTCTGCCCCTCGGAATTTGTTTGTTGTTGCTGCTGCTGCTAAGTCGCTTCAGTCGTGTTGCTGGGGGACTGTAATTTCCTTTTTGTTCTTCCCGCAGAATTCTTGATTGCAGTTTCCCTGTTGCCTTCACTACCATTTTCTATTTGGTTTAATGGGGGTAATAACTTGTCTTTTAGTCTTGTAGCAGCCACATGTGAACCCAACAGACAGGAAAGCACACAGAGACTCTAGGCTTTGCGCACAATGTAGCAAACAGATGAACCTTGTTCCATGCATGAGAATGGGTACATAGACGTGTTTAGGTGGCTTAGAGGTTGGAGTCCACTACTCACTTCCCAACAGCCTTTCCTCTCTTCTTAGTAATGGAACCCTGGGCCATGGCCAAGTTCAATTGTATAAGATAGGAATGAACCCCGTAGAAAGTAATGTGTTTGATAGTTATTCACATACTCTTGAGATCATACTTAATTCATTTTTCTTTTCAGTGAAGTGATAGCTGTGAAATTGTTCAAGGGAAACTGTGGTAGTTGTAGATGGACTTTTTAATTAATCGGCTGTCTCAAAATGTAGTGGAAACTTCAGTGAGATTTCTAAATGCCCAGTAGCATCTGACCAGTCAATTGTCACATCTGTAAATGCTATTTGTAATGAGGATTTTTCAACTGTGAGAGCTTGTCCCCACTACATCTCCCAGACGGAATCTAGGTATAAGTTGGTTTACTCCGGTTATCAGAGTTCCAAAATGAGTCTGTTTTAGTGTTGAGGTTGGAACACAATAATTTTTTTTTTTTATTCTGTCTTGGACCCTCAAATCATACACACTGACATAGTTAGGGGGCTTAATGACTTTTCTTATCCCCATGATATTCATGTAATATTGGCATAATTCAGTAGAAAATATATCACTTTCTCACTCTTTAATCCCCCAAACAAAGGGATATTGAAACAGAATGGAGTGTCTTAAAGATGATATTCTCTTGCTCTTATTGCAAGAATCCACTAATAATCTCAGTTTAGCAGGCTGTTGTCATAAAAGTGGGGTGTGAAAACATCCACATAGATAGTTTGCTTTCCATTTTCTTAATTTTAAACATTAGATTTTCAACACATGGAATAAAAAGCCAACTTCAGCATAAAACTAGAATTTCTCTTGTTTCTTACATAGCTACCCATTTAAGAAGGACTTTTTTTTTTTTTTCCCAAGGAATTCATGCACTGAGTATAGGGCTCAATCTTACATACATACTTTCCCACATGTGATCCTGAATAGGCTGCTGAATGATAAGATGATAAGATGAACAAAAGCAAGACCAGAAGCTTGCTTTTCTTTCTTTATTTCTTTTTTTTTAAAAGGAACAAAAGGTTTATTGTGCAGGCCTCCAAATGACAAAATAGCTTACTAAAAATGCAAGTTTGAAGCTAGTTGATGTTTCATTGCTGTTTAAAAGCTCTTTCCAAGCTTTGATTAACACATTGATAATTGAAAACTATCTGGACATGTTATATGTTCTAGATACTAATCTGAGGCTTTCAGGAGTCCCTACACCTTCAGACTAGCTAAACTGCCTTAAATCCTTTCTGGAGGGAGGAAGGGTAGAAATAAACCCAATGGTTGAATTAAATAAATAACAGTTAGTTGTTCCACATTTGTTGAGACAGCTTTCAATCCAGAGAGTATTTGTTCCAGTTATCTAATCAGCCTCATTAAAAGCTGCAGCTGCCCAGAGCAGCTTTATGAGAGTGATATACCCTGAAATAATCCAAATTAATGATTTCTTAGGGCAGTGTTAAAGAGCTTCCAGATAGTTGTACAATGTCATGAGCCAACAGGATTAACTTCATCTTGCCATTGCCCTTTTTTATGTGAAAAGATGGAAGTTGTTTTTTCTGGAGAGATGTTTACCATAAGATGGTTTGCTTACATTTATTTTCATATGAACATAAACATCTCCCAACTGCAGAATTATAAACAGATATCAAAAAAAGGAAGGCTCCACTAATCATTGGCTATTGTGATTGGCAATGGGTTTTCTGGGACTTGTACCATTTTAGTGACTATGGAGGCTTGAATTTGCATACTTGGAGTACGTGGCTAAACTAGGGATGTACGACTGTCCTGAACCCTTAATTGAGTATGGTGTATCTCCAGGTAGTTTGCTTACAATGAGTTTCTCAGGCTTGTAACTGCTAGGCTCAAGTCTCGTATGCACGAGACCTGTTGTGTTCCATGAGTGTCTGTGTTAATCGCTCAGCCGTGTCTGACTCTTGTGACTCCATGGACTGTAGCCCACCAGGCTCCTCTATCCATGAGATTCTCTAGGCAAGAATACTGGAGTGGGTTGCCGTGCCCTTCTCCAGGGGATCTTCCCAACCCAAGGATTGAAACCTGGTCTCCTGCACTGCAGGCAGATTCCTTACCGTCTGAACCACCACGGAAGCCTGTTGCATGAGAAGATGTAACCAGACTCTGACTTGTCCTTTTTCCTACCCTACTTAAAAAAAAAAATCTTCTTTGGGCTGCTTCTTTTAGTTTGTTCCCTTGCCTTAGAATTTATATGAAGCAGCATCCTAGAATATAATTTTAAATTTCAAAGAAGGACTTGGATTTGAAAGCACTTTTTTATTTCCTCCACATTTGGTCTGGGTGGTGATTGTATTAAATCAGGCTTTTATGGAAACGCTATCATTAAAAAAAAAAAAACAAAAAAAACAAACTTCTCATAGTCTCTAGGGACAGGACTTGGAAATCCGACACAGGCCTTTCTGATTAGGGGTATGAGAACTCCCACTTGTTAGCAGTGGTTTTGTTTTGTTTTTGATTTATAATAACTCCCAGCTAATGGTCCTGTTTTTAGAACTATTTAAAGAAGTTCTAAACTAAAATTGTAAAGGAACTAGATGAAAAACATTAACAAAAAACATTAACACAACAAATAGATTTGTGTCTCCACCCCGGCAGTGCACAATCTGTCAATGCTGTCTCCTTATTTTTCTACCCTTTTCTTCGATTTGACTTGCTGTCTCCTTTTCCCCTTCCCTCTTCACCCCTCAGGGGGCCCAGCCATTTCTCTGGGCTCTAGAGTCTTGACTCTGCTTCCTTTCATTCTTTCTCCCATGATCCTCCAGGCCCTCAGTTCTGTTCTGTCCTCCCACTAATTTTTCCAGAATTTTCCATTGCCTGATCCTCCTCCGGGCTGCTCCGCCATCCTCTTCATTCCCCTTTGGCCTGAGGCCTCTTTTCCTTGCCTTCCTGTTCATTCTGCTGTTAGTCAGAAGCCACCTCTTAACCTTGGAGGGAATTTTGTTTTGATTTTTTTTCCCTGAAATTAGTTCAAATTTAGGCAGATCTATTTCGGGAACTTTCAGAGCAGGAATTTCCTAGCAAAGCAAACACCAGAGCATAAGATGCTCTGTTTCAGAAGGAATTGTTTTGGGTTAAGTGTGATAATTAAACATGCCCTTTCCCACCAGGAGCTATGAAAACTAAACAGATGACAGGAGGTGGATGGGAGATCAAATAGTCACTATTCCTAATAAAGCTGGACTAGTGACCCTGACTTGCTGCTGCTGCTAAGTCGCTTCAGTCGTGTCCGACTCTGTGCGACTCCATAGATGGCAGCCCACCAGGCTCCGCTGTCCTTGGGATTCTCCAGGCAAGAACACTGGAGTGGGTTGCCATTTCCTTCTCCAATGCATGAAAGTGAAAAGTGAAAGTGAAGTCGCTCAGTCGTGTCCGACACTTCGCAACCCCAGGGACTGCAGCCCACCAGGCTCCTCCGTCCATGGGATTTTCCAGGCAAGAGTACTGGAGTGGGTTGCCATTGCCTTCTCCAGACCCTGACTTGACCTGTAGTCAAAACCAAGCTTCTACTTTAAATTGTCTCTCCTGGTCACTGGCAGAGCAGCCAGCCAACCAAATGTTGCAACCTTTCCCTAGGTGTCTCTCAGTATGAGGAGGCACAAATGAGGGTCTGCTGAGAACTCTTGTTTTTCAGGCTTGGCAATGCCCCCCTAATTCTATCTGCTCTTGGAACATGATGAATGCAAGTGCACAGTGAGTGCTCATGCTCAGTCCCCAGTTTTATCCATTAGATCAGATCGTGTGTAATAATTAATTTAAATGAATCTGTCCTTTTAGCTAATACAAATTAATAAAATACATTTTTATACAATTCAATGTATTTTCCTAAAATTCTGACTGAACACCTGATAACTTTTTGAGCACCAAGGACACAAAAATGAATTGGACGTGGATAACTTTGGCCAACAAGGAGCAGGTGCAGGAAAATTAATTAGACATAACGGTATGCAAAAGCATTGTTATCTAGGAGTCCTGTAGGAAAAGGCCTCGTGGGGGAGGGCCATCTCTGTTTCACAAGTACTTTCATAAATCCTTTAGGCAAAAATAAATAGGTTCTGTAAAGTTGATGGAATTTGAAGTGCCCTTTTTGAGAAAACATGAAATTATTAATTCAAAATCAGATTCCGAAGTGACTATCTAGAATAAGAATAGAAACCAATAAAAATTACTAAAGCCTTGCAGATACAAGTCCTTGGTTTCTGAGTTCTTTTGAGGCATTTCTCCAGAAATGCTCCATTTGCTATCTAGTTTCTTGCCTGATGGCAGGAACTCGATGGTTCCTGGCAACTTCCAAAACTTTTGGGGTATATGGAATTGGGGCCTGAAACTTAACTGTCACTGGCTTCATGGTAAATCTGCTCTGGGGCAGATTTCCAGAGCTTGAGTGTTGGTTGGATCATGACTTCAAATAATGGAGGAATAACTTTGAAAAAAAGGGGAGGAGCATGGAAGAGCTCTGTATACTGTGACTGCTCCCCAAACCCCCATCAACCTTCAGGAAAACTGGAAAAATCACATTAGGCTCACTGTGTTTGTTTCTTCTGAAAATGGGTGAAGAATTACTTCTGCATTTTGATTGGTGTGAGATCAAAAAAGAGTTGAGAAGTGATTGACACAGGTATGATCTGTGTTGCAGTATATTAAATGCCATGCTCTTTTTCTGAACTATGTTAGCATATGACATGTAACAGTATATACATCAAACACTGAAAAAATATATGGTTAGGATATTTGCATTTGTATCTGGTACTGGATTAATTTATGCCACTTTATATCTCAAACCGAAAATATCTAAAATAATTTATATATATATACTGCTGCTGCTAAGTCGCTTCAGTAGTGTCCAACTCTGTGTGACCCTATAGACGGCAGCCCACCAGCCTCCCCCGTCCCTGGGATTCTCCAGGCAAGAACACTGGAGTGGGTTGCCATTTCCTTCTCCAATGCACGAAAGTGAAAAGTGAAAGTGAATTCGCTTAGTCGTGTCCGACTCTTAGCGACCCCATGGACTGCAGCCTACCAGGCTTCTCCGTCCATGGCATTTTCCAGGTAAGAGTACTTGAGTGGGGTGCCATATATATTTCTTTTTCTGAAGCCTTACTATTTCTAATCTCAGTTAATGGCACTTATGTCCATGCTGTGTATCCAAACAGAATCCAAAGTCACCAAGTCTTGTCCATTGCACTAATGAGATTGCACATTTAAGTCTCGTTCCTCTTTCCCCTATCTTGACCAGAGAGTCAATATATCTACTTCTGCTTTATTGACTATGCCAAAACCTTTGACTGTGTGGACCACAACAAACTGGAAAATTCTTAAAGGGATGGGAATACCAGACTACCTGACCTGCTCTTGAGAAATCTATATGCAGGTCCAGAAGCAACGGTTAGAACTAGACATGGAACAACAGACTGGTTCCAAATTGGGGAAAGAGTATGTCAAGGCTGTATATTGTCACCCTGCTTATTTAACTTATATACAGAGAACATCATGAGAAACGCTGGACTGGATGAAGCACAAGCTGGAATCAAGATTGCCAGGAGAAATATCAATAACCTCAGAAATGCAGATGACACCACCCTTAATGCAGAGGGTGAAGATGAACTAAAGAGCATCTTGATGAAAATGAAAGAGGAGAGTGAAAAAGTTGGCTTAAAACTCAACATTAAGAAAACTAAGATTGTGGCATATGGTCCAATCACTTCATGGGAAATAGATGGGGAAACAGTGACAGACTTTATTTTTGGGGGCTCCAAAATCACTGCAGATGGTGACTGTAGCCATAAAATTAAAAGATGCTTGCTCCTTGGAAGAAAATTTATGACCAACCTAGATAGCATATTCAAAAGCAGAGACATTACTTTGCCAACAAAGGTCTGTCTAGTCAAAGCTTTGGTTTTTCCAGTAGTATGTATGGATGTGAGTTGGACTGTGAAGAAAGCTGAGCGCCAAAGAATTGATGCTTTTGAACTGTGGTGTTGGAGAAGACTCTTGAGAGTCCCTTGGACTGAAAGGAGGTCCAACCAGTCCATCCTAAAGGAAATAAGTCCTGAATATTCATTGGAAGGACTGATGCTGAAGCTGAAACTCCAATACTTTGGCCACCTGATGTGAAGAACTTACTCATTAGAAGAGACCGTGATGCTGGGAAAGATTGAAGGCAGGAGGAGAAGGAGATGACAGAGGATGAGATGGTTGGATGGCATCACCGACTCAATGGACATGAGTCGGAGTTAACTCTGGGAGTTGGCGATGGACAGGGAAGCCTGATGTGCTACAGTCCGTGGGGTCACAAAGAGTTGGACATGACTGAGTGACTGAACTGAACTGAACTGACCAGAGAATGCCCTTTTAAAGAGCCCTATTGCCTGCTGAGCTGATGTCATTCATTGCTAAAATGATGAAGGGTGCCTATGCTAGACAGAAATGTATCTCCATCAAGTATGTCTATATTGTAGTGCCTGAAACCTATGAATAGATTACCTTACATGGCCAAAGGGACTTTGTAGATGTGATGAAAGATACAGACCTTGAGATGGAGAGACTATCCTAATTTTTTGGGTGGGTCCTGTTAAGAGAGAGGCAAGAGGCTCAGATTAAAAAGAGTAGGAAATGTGACTCTGGAAACAGAGAAAGGAGAGAGGTAGAGGTGAGGAAAGGGGAGTTTTGAAGATGATACATTACTGACTTTGAAGATGGAAGAGGAGGCCACCAGGCAAGAAATGTAGACAGCTTCTAAAACCTGAAAAAGCCAGCAAAGCAAATTCTCTTCTAGACCCTCTAGAAGAAGCACAGCTCCAACAAACTTTAAATTTAGCCCAGTGAGATCCAGTTTGGACATCTGACTTCCAGAACTGTAGAATAATGAACTTGTATTGCTTTTAAGCCACTATGTTTGTGTTAATTTGTTATGGCAGTAATAAGAAACTGTAACAGTGACAGTAATTCATTCTTTGCCATTGTGGTCAAATGGTCCATTCATCAGCCTTGAGTATTGAAGAAAGCTAACATTGTTAAAAAAAAAAAATAAAGAAAAAAATTGAATCACTATAACCTTCACTTTTCTCTCCCCTGAGGCTTTTCTCTTTCTGTAACCCAGAATCTCAGGACTCAGTCTAGAACAAAAAGGCCAGTGCTGCAAGAGAGAGGGGACTCAGATCCACCAGAGATGGCTGTGGGCTTCACAGTATGTCAGTGCTGACCCGTGAGGTTTGGCGCACAAATGCCTATAGCTGTGATTATGCCCTTTCTGGGCCACGGCCTTGGTGATTCAGGTGAGGATGATCTTGGCCTCTCCGAGGGGCTCAGCTATTAATCTGACACTCTCATACTTATATCAGGAGGTGCCTCCAGCCTTAGCCACTCTGTGTCAGAACCCCCAAGCCCTGACTTGGAGGTGTATAACGAATCCAGACATCTTTTCCCTAAGAAAGAGCCCCTTTTTTGGTTCCTTTTACTGCCAAGAGGCTCACATATCATCCCAATCCCTTAATGATTTGAAAGTCTGTTTAATCTTCAAGAAAATGGTTGGAATTATACTCTCTCTCCTTCTAAGGAGGTAGCTTGGTTCCAGTGCAAAATTCCTCCTCCATTCCCTGTTGACCTACGCTGGGAATATTAGGAAGAGACACAAGAGATTTTCCACGTTCCCTAGAGCAATAGGTGCTTGTTCCCCTTATCTTACGTAATTGTCCAAAAGCAGGAACAGCAAGTTACCAGGAAACCAATTTTCAATATTATAGAAGAAACAATTTGTCTGCTGTGGACTGTCACTGAAAGAACAAAACGTAACGGTTAAAAACAGTAGCATCCTCAGGAAGAGAGACGTATGCCACGCAAAGTTCCCATCACTTCTGTAACTTGAAGTCTAATCATTGCCACAGTCCCAAACAGCTGTCACTATGCATGTGTTGTTGGGGGGTTTCTGCCTCAAGAAATAGTAAACTGGTGGAATCGCCTCACAAATACTCCACTTTTATGGAAGATGACTGTCAAATGCTGCATTTCAAATGGTCTTTTGGTAATCTGAAACCGACTTTTAAAACATTAGTTCATTTACTGTTACCTTCTGCTTTTTAGAAGCATATCAGACTGTCTGGGGTGACTTGATTCTGTTAAACCTTTCCTGTTATTCTTGTTTTTAAGATATTTTAAGTTTGGGCTTTAATGACAAGAGAGCAAATCTATCTTTATATTTTCACTAACATCTATTCTTTGTCGTAAATTTCTATCCCAGGCTTTCATCTAGGCAAAAGTAAATAAACAAAGATACAAATAGAAGCCTTAACAATTTTAAAGAAATTTATTGAAAAAATTGTCTTCTAGGCACCAGGCCAGTTGCCAAAAATAGAAAAATGAATTCGACTTAGTCCCTTTTCTAGAGAGGCTCCCTTTTTAATGATGGAGAAAAGCATGTCAGCACCATAAAGTACAGAACCTCTCAGTTGATATTTGAGTTCATACTTTGTGTAAGCCTCTGTAGTTTCAGAAATAAACATGACAGATATGAAGCCTGCCCACAAGTGGCTTAGAATTTGGTGAAGAGGGCAGCCTTTGAACTAATTTTCACAAGTATAACCAGTGTCTTAGTGGAAAACCAAAACACTGTATGAAAATGCTTAACAGGCCACCACTTCATATTTGAAGGGCAGGACCAATATTAGTTAGGAAAGAGTGGAAACTTTTGGGGGTGGGATGGGTGAAGTGGGCAGAGAGATTTCAACATAGCAGGTACCAAAAAGCCTTGAGGCTAGAAAGAGTAAGAAATGTCTTGAAAACTAAAGGCCCTTATTAGTGAAGTGAGTGAAGTCGCTCAGTTGTGTCCGACTCTTTGTGACCCCATGGACTGTAGCCTACCAGGCTCCTCTGTCCATGGGATTTTCCAGGCAAGAGTGCTGGAGTGGATTGCCATTTCCTTCTCCAGGGCATCTTCCCGACCCAGGAATCCAACCCGGGTCTCCTGCATGGCAGGCAGACGCTTTACCGTCTGAGCCACCAGGGAAGCCCCCTTATTAAAGCCCCTTATTAGGGCTGGAACAAAGAAGGGCAGTGGAAGAACATTGTGTGGGTTATGTTTTAAAATTAAGCGTAGATGAAGTCTACTAAATATATGCCAACATTAAGAACTTTTAAAGAAAACCCAGTAAAACCATTGTACATTGGTTGTTTAGATACTTGCTCATTCAGTGAACACTTATTAAATGCTCATTATGTGCCATCTCTCTGATAGGCACTGAGGATAAAAAAGATGAATAGACAGGGTCTCTACATGTACACTAAGTAGTTTGTATCGTGATGGAGGCAGATATAAGACAGGATGAAAACCAGAGATGAGGCAACAGTCCTATGCATACTGTTTTAAGAAGAGGTACAATTCTCATGCAGCTGTTCTGAGATGTCCAGCTCAAATCATGCCTAAAAATAAGAGGAGGGTGCTGAATGGCAGTAGAACTCCCATCTGGTTACACATCTGAACCTGGGCAGGTTTTACTATTGCAAGTGCCTGACTTGTCCCTAGATCTAGTGAATTTCAGTCTGTTGGAGGTGAGACCCAAGAATCCAGAATCTTTAAAAGCACCGCAGTGATTCTGTGTGTGTTCTGCAAGTGGCATCCGGGAACGACTGAGACAGAGCGTGACCTGGGAGGTCACAGTAACATTTCCCAACATGTGTGCTGCAGATTGTTCACAGATGATGTTTGGACAGAGGATCGAGGGGTGTAATGAGTTGAATTGTGTCCCCTCCCCTCCCCAAAGTCCTAATTCTCAGAGCCTAAGGATGTGACCTTATTTGGAGATGGTTTTATGAGGTTATCAAGTTTAAATGAGGTCATTTGTGTCAACTGTCATCCAATATAACTTGTGTCTTACTGAAAGGGGTGCTCGGGCATGGACCGACATGCAGGGAGAGCAGCATGTAAGCATGAAGATGACATCTGTAAGCCCTAGAGAGAGGTCTGGAACATCTTTCCCTCACAGCCCTCAGAAGAGACCAACTCGGCCCACACCTTCATCTTGGCCTCCTAGTCCCCAGAACTGGGAGACAAAACATTTCTGATGTTTAAACCACCCCTGGGTACTTTCTTACAGCGGCCCTAGCAAACTATTTTCATACCAGTGGTTAAATAAATTTGGGAAATTCTGAGTTAAAAGACTTGAAAGGGTTTTTCTGCTACAGGGCCCTCAGAAGCTCAGATGCTAATCTCACATGCTAATATGACCCGGGGCCCTCTGAGAGGGGGCAGAGTCTGCATCTCATTTCAAATTTGATAACAGAGTGCTTTTCATCCATTGCAGAGGATTTCGAGAGACTGGTATTGTGTGGTTCTGATGCAGGCAATGTTGGGCTCACTTCTCTGGAGGAAGTAGTCATGCTGTGGGTCTCGATACTGGAAGGTCAGCCTCATGGAGTTTGGCTTTCTCAGTAAATAAGAGCAGGGTGGGGGTGGAACTTGGGGGGTGGTGAAAATTTTTGAATGCATTCCTTCAAATCCATCACATCTCCTGGAAAAAAAATCAGTTCCCAGGGAAGGACTTACTGGAAATGATCAGAAGCCATCTCTCTTGATCCACGAATCCTTTGATTCCTGATATTTTACTTCAGTGATGCTGGAAGCCACTTGTGGAAGGGAAAAAGGGCAAACAATGCTATGTTGTCTACCTTTGTGGTTCAGGAAATGCAGGAGAAAAATATGGAAGGGTGATTCTATTAAACCGAGCACACCACTTCACCTTTGCCTTCCAAGTCCTCCATTATTCCTGCTGCTGTTCCCTCATACCTTGCTAACCTGGTGATCCATCTTTCTTGAAATGGAACATTGGAAGAGAAATGGACACTTGTTATTGTCAAGGGATTAAAAAAATAAGACTGCAAAAATTTAACTTGCATTATTTTAGTTATTAAACACAGAGTGAGGGAAACGTGGACTTGATGAGCCCAGACTTTTAAAAAATTTTTTTAATTGGAGGATAATTGCTTTATAATGTGTTGGCTTCTACTGTACAACAACATGAATCAGTCATAGTTATATATATATATATATGTATATTCCTTCCCTCTTGAGCCTCTCTCCCTCCTCTCATCCCACCCCTCTAGGTCATCACAGGGTGCCAGGCTGAGCTCAGGCTTTTAAAATTTTTTCAAAGTTGAAGTACTTCAATTTATTTCTCTAATGTGTTTTACATTATTTAAGATTTATGCTTTTGAACTGTGGTGTTGGAGAAGACTCTTGAGAGTCCCTTGGACTGAAAGGAGATCCAACCAGTCCATCCTAAAGGAGATTGGTCCTGGGTGTTCATTGGAAGGACTGATACTGAAGCTGAAACTCCAATACTTTGGCCACCTCATGTGAAGACCTGACTCATTGTAAAAGACCCTGATGCTGGGAAGGATTGAAGGCAGGAGGAGAAGGGGATGACAGAGGATGAGATGGCTGGATGGCATCACTGACTTGATGGACATGAATTTGGGTAAACTCCGGGAGTTGGTGATGGACAGGGAGGCCTGGCGTGCTGCGATTCACAGGGTCGCAAAGAATCAGACACGACTGAGCAACTGAACTGAACTGAACTGAAGACTAGACTTATATATAAGAAAGTTTTAGACTTGATAATTTGCTCTGCAATCATGACAAAGGTTTGTGACTGTTTGTGACTGTTCCATGAAAAGTGGAGATGGTGCGAACTAAACATTCGTTAATCTTTGTTTCATATTTGTAAACCATTATTTATAAACACTGACTTCCCTAGTGGGTCAGTTGGTAAAGAATCCACCTGAAATGCAGAAGACATGGGTTTGATCCCTAAGTCAGGAAGATCCCTGGAGAAGGAAATGCCAACTGACTCCAGTATTCTTGCCTGGGAAATCTCATGGACAGGGAAGCCTGGTGGGCTATAGTCCATGGGGTCATAAGAATTGGACACGACCTAGTGACCAAGCCACCACACCATTTATAAACACTACCCATCCATCACAGTCAAATTCAGCTCCCTTTCAACCACCCTCACAGGCTGGTGATCTAACTTATCCAGTGTTTGCTCCAATAGCAACATTTCCCCATAACCAGTGCTCATCAAACAAAAGCAGTGCCCACTTCAAACAAAAGTGCAGTTTCTTTGGCTCTACTTTTAGAGTTTCTGACTTACTAGGGCTGAGTAAGTTGAAAATCTGTATTTTTAACAGGCTTCTCAGGTAAGGCTAATGGCCAGCTCCATTTGACAATTGAAACTACTTCCTGGGCATTTACCATATTCTGCCTCATACTGTTAGGGATCCTTCTTCATTTGCGATTATCTTTTCCTTAACTGAATTAAATTTTTAACATTGAAAGACTGTGTTTTTGATTGCCATAAAATTGTTTTAATGCTGCTTTTACATTTCTGTAAGTGTGTTTCTTATTCTTTGTTAAAGTGGTTTTCTGTATCCTCTGGAAGTTTTATGTTAACAGAGAATATTCATCTTGGTGTGTGGATTGTTTTTCCCTTATCTAAGTCCCCTTGGGGGTGTTCATTATTTTCACTGCTGACCCCTGCTTCTAATCGCCTGGCTTAGCATTTAGGACCTTGAGTTGCAGGAATGGAGGGAGCTACATCAGTCCTGGTTCCTGTTGGCAGATTGTCACAAGGAAGTCACTTTCCCACAAAGCTGCAAGGTGGTTGATCAGCCTCAAGGGCAGAGAGGACTTGAGCCCATCTGTCCAGCTCTATCCAGACTTCTCCAATGCGAAAGAGACCAGCAGGTACCCTCAGACCGTCCCTCAAGCGGCCACACTATCTTGTAAGGGTTCACAGATCCCGCAGGGCCTCACTCTCTCCAGGAAACTTGGTACTCTGACATTTGCTCCCAGCTCATTGTTGCTCGGATGTGGAAATCAGCTCTGCACCAACTCTCTCCAGGTGGACTCTCACAGATGAGAGGTTTGACATGCATCCTGCAGACCCCATCCATCACCCTGCCCCAAAGCTGCTCTGTTTAATATAGGGAGAAGTTGATTAGAATTGGAATAGAGTGGGGAGACAGGAGAGAGGGGTAGCAGGGTGGGTGCTTGGGCCACCATTTTCCCAGAAGGTTTGAACTTTCCATCTGTGTTATGTCTGATTTCTCCAGCTAAGGGGTTTTGAATATATATTTTGAAAGCAGAGATGATAATAACCTCCACATAAAATTGGCATTGAAATCACAGCTACCGCCATTGCTGTCTTTCTGTGCCAGGCACCTGGCTGAGTGGTTTACATGTGTTAAAGCCAAATGAGATGATACAATTGATGCATTTAGCTCATTGCCAGGAACAGGTGGGTGTTCCATACATGCCAGTTGTTCTCCTCTGTTTTGCTCTTAGCTGCTGACCTCATTGAGGGCAGATGCTGTCTTGCACACTTTTAGAGTCCCTCCTCCCCTCTGCACGTTACACCCTACCTTGCAGAGAGACACTCAACTTATTTGTTGGTTGAGTAACTGAACAGATCATATGTTTCCAAATGGCAATTTGCTATTTTCTCAGCATGTGGTCAGTTCCATTCATTTTACATGTTTCTAAAAGCCCTAGCTAAAATTCACTTCTTTTGCAGAACTGCATGTAGTTGCTTTCTTCTGATCAGTTGAGTTCACTTCAGTCACTCAGTCGTGTCTGACTCTTTGCGACCCCATGGACTGCGGCACACCAGGCCTCCCTGTCCATCACCAACTCCCAGAGTTTACTCAAACTCATGTTGAGTCGATGATGCCACCCAACCATCTCATCCTCTGTCATCCCCTTCTCTTCCTGCCCTCAATCTTGCCCAGCATCAGGGTCTTTTCCAATGAGTTGGCTCTTCACATCAGGTGGCCAAAGTATTGGAGTTTCAGCTTCAACATCAGTCCCTCCAATGAATATTCAGGACTGATTTCCTTTAGGATTGGCAGCTTTGATCTCCTTGCAGTCCAAGAGACTCTCAAGAGTCTTCTCTAACACCACAGTGCCAAAGCATCAGTTCTTCAGCGCTCAGCTTTCTTTATGTCCAACTCTTGCATCCATACATGACTACTGGAAAAACCATAGCTTTGACTATGTAGCATGTCTTTTGATAGACATATGACATTTTTCTCATAGCATGTCCTCTGATAGAGTCTCACTACACATAGGTATTTATCCCCAGTCTATCTTAATATTCAAGTGATTTATGCATGTGAACTTAGATCCCTTACTAGAATCCATACCTTTTTTGCTCCAAATCAAGGACTGTTCTATATCTGAAATTCCTTCTTAGGAAACCCTGCCCCTAAAATCTGAGAGAATTGTCATAGAAAGCCAGAATTAGAGAACTTCTTTTTTTTTTTTTAATTTTATTTTATTTTTAAACTTTACATAATTGTATTAGTTTTGCCAAATATCAAAATGAGAACTTCTGTCTTTATTTCTTTGAGAGAAAAAGCTGTCAAATTGGGAACGGATCATGTGGAAGCATGTCCACTGATGGTGGATGTCCAGGAAGAATATGGTAGAACATCATGGTTAAAGTGTTGTGTTGACCTGCCTTGGGCATCCTGCACTCTTGTGAGGACTTTTTAAAATGACTTATTTTCCCATTAATGCGCATGTGCTTTTCTACTCAAGTAAATTAGCATATCCATCTCAATTGACTCAGCTTTTCTTTCTAAATGATTAATCAGTTTTTTAGTATAGGCACCCCGTATTTTAGAAAACCTTTCTTTAACAGGTTATTGTGGTTATTTTTTCCCCTTTGGGGGGGGGTATAGTTGCTTTACAGTGTTTGTTAGCTTCTACCGTACATCATGCATAAGTCGTATGTATACATATTTCCCTTCCCTCTCTGAGCCTCCCTCCCACTCTCCCACTGCACCCGTCTGGGTCCTCACAGAGCACCGAGCTGAGCTCCCTGTGCTGTGCAGCAGCTTCCCACTGGCTGTCTGTTTCACATAAGGTAGAAGGCAACGGCACCCCACTCCAGTACTCTTGCCTGGAAAATCCCATGGGCGGAGGAGCCTGGTAGGCTGCAGTCCATGGGGTCGCTAAGAGTCAGACACGACTGAGCGACTTCACTTTCACTTTCATGCATTGGAGAAGGAAATGGCAACCCACTCCAGTGTTCTTGCCTGGAGAATCCCAGGGATGGGGGAGCCTGGTGGGCTGCTGTCTATGTGGTCGCACAGAGTCGGACACGAATGAAGCGACTTAACAGCAGCAGCAGTGTGTGTATATGGTACTCTCTCAGTCTGTCCCCCGCCTTTCCTTCCGCCCGTGTCCACACAAGTCCATTCTCTTCTTCTGTGCCTGTGTTCCTGCCCTGCAGATAGTTTCATCAGTCTCATCTTTCTAGATTCCATACAGCTTTTTATGAGTTGAAGTCAGGCCCTAATGTCTGACCAACAACTACCCAAGTACCAGTAGCCAGGGTTCTGTTTGGTATAATTGTCTGGTATGGGCTCTGTGTTGTGAAAGGAAATTTTAGGAGAACCAGACTTGAGTCCTCCCTCAAGTGAGTAGAAAAAAGCAGAGGTGAGGAGGTAAGAACATGGATATGAACATTTAATCAGGGTTTGAGTCCTGAAATACCACCTGTATACCCTCTGGATCCTTATGAGCTTGACATACAGCAAACTTTTAATACGTATTAGCCATTATTACTGATAATGAAATAAGATACTTGGGAAAATTTGCTAAAGTGCATGCTATTGGAACACGAGATCCTAGTTTGATTTATTTTTGAAAATTGCAATGCCCAGCACAGTACCTTATCATAGGTATCGTAAACATTCCCAGAGTATGAAGCTGTCACTGAAAGGTGGCTGCCCCATTGGGAAATACACTTCACATCCATCTCACATCTAGGGGTGACTGTGTGATTTGTTCATTTCAATAATGTGTGAGCAGAAGGTGTTACAAGCAGGGGACCTTCACAAGCATTTTTCTCTTATCTGGGATAAATGTAAAAGACTCTGAGGCTCTAGAAGGTGCAAGAAACACAGGGAGAAGGGATTCTGACTTTGAATCTAAGTCACTCTCATTGCACTAATTCTGTCAATGGCAAACCTTTATGGTATTAAAATTTGCCCATTGAAATGTGAGGGCTTACTTAATATGTCCATTTGCATTGCCTTAACTAATACTACTGTTCAGCATATTTGTTGAAGGAGTAAGTGGACTGTATAACTAAACCACTCCAAGCACAATGCCCTTTTATACCTAAATGTAGGTATGTGATACCCCTGTCCATCTTATTTCATCAATCTGTCTGTGGTCTCAAATAAAAACAGTGATAGTCAATCAGAATTTGAAGTGGGGGCAGTGAGACAGAGTAGATTTGAGGCAATATAATGGCTTTTCTTTTTCATTTTAAAAAATACATTAGCCCCATGCTATAAAAAAGAGAAGGAAGTTGAAGAACCACTGAGTGAGGTGGCAGTGGGGAAACTCTTATACATACATTGTGGGTGTGTTTCCATCTTAGTAGTCAGCTGATGAATGAAATAGAAAGCATTTGTCTGTATGTTTTCTATTCAATCTGTTGTATATTTTTGTCTTTTTATATAGAAAATATAGTCAACAATTCCCTTACTAAATTGAAAGAGAATTAGAAAAGGCTGCTAATAGCTTTTGTGTTTAGGAGTATAATATCTTCCCAGGAGTTATTTTATGGGTGAAGTGCCTGGAATTGCTTATAAATACTTAGTTATAGATTTTTTTTCTTTCCTTTTCATTCTCTCTCCCTTTTTTAACTAAGAGAACTTAAACATGATATTAAAGAAACATTTTATCTTGTGGTAGAAATGTCAGCCACATTTCAATTCACTCTAAAGCGTCCCCTAAAAGGAATGACTTTTACACGTAACAATAGTCATGTTTTTATAAGTGGCTGGTAATATCTGCAAATGTGTAAGGCATTCATTTTCCAGGAACTCTTTTCTCCCTGGTAACACTCCAGGAAATACAGAGTGTTGTTATTTGAATTCTTTCTCATGCTCTGTCTCCCAGATGAATTTAAATTCAACTTCACAGTCAAATGAGTAGCCATTTAAAGCTCAGGTGTGTATTTCCTAAGACTCTCTCAAAGGATAGATAGCTGCGTGTGTCTTTCCTAAAGACAGTGAACTGAATTTTAATTGAACCTTGCCACTCCCAAGAGATCATTACACCTCTACTCCAAGGCCATATGAAGCTTCAATATGAGTTAGAACATGGAGTATGGGTTTGGGCTTAATATTTAAAGGTGCAGTTATAGTAGCTGACACCTGGGTCATTTCGTCCACTCCCCAGCCAAAATTTTACTTAATTTGAGTCCCTCAGAAGGTGAACGAACACACACACACACATACATACAAACTTGCATGTCAAAATTCCATAGATTTTCAGATTATGAAAAGCAATTTGTTTTCTCAGGAAATAAGTCTCAAATGAGACTCGTTCCAAACTTTCCTTATCTCAACCTCACCTTGACCTTATCAGATAGATTTAAAAAAAAAAATGATATAGTGGTTTTATATATATATATATATATATATATATACCACTAGTTTAGTTTATATATATAGTAAAGATGGGTCAGAACCGGGCCTGGGGGAGCTTCGTGTGGCCCAGCATGGCTGGTAGAGATACAACCAAAGACTATCTAAGGCATCAGAGCATCTATGACTAGTCTTCTTCTGATCTAAGAAGTAAATAAGACATCTGAAAGGAAACCCGAAGACGTGTGTGGTTAGTTCACCAACACTAGAAAGCACAGCTATACGGCTTCTCTTTTCTTTAGGAATCCATGTAATTTTCTTGATGTCAATCAGACTATGAAGACCAAGGTTGAAAATACTGTGAAAATATGCCAGAGCATGCTAAAGAGTGGAATTCATATTTTAAAACTCTTAAGGGGCAGTGTTATGGTCTTGCCTTATACCATAACAAAGTGGATCTTTGTGCATTATATGTAGTTAAGATTAGCTTTTCTCCCCCTGGAAAACTCAAGTGGTATCTTTATTCCAGATTTGAATGTTTTAGAAATCTGGATTTTGTTTCCCCTTAAGTTTGTAGACATAGAGTTGAATTGGCAATCAGGGTACTGTGATAGAGAGTATGTCTCTTAGTTTTTTCTAAGACGTGGTTTCTTCAGTTATAACATTAGAGGACTGAAAAAAGTGATCTCTAGACTAGTTGGAGTTATAACATTTCATGGTTCTAAATTTTGAATAATTTTTCTCTATTTATACATGTATCTTTAATTTCAGTGTTTTTCTGCCATGAAGTAAAAGACTATTTGGGATACATACTCAGCACTGGAGTCTTAGACAGGCTTCAGTCTGTCCGTTTATTTCTACTTAATTATCTTCCTCTGATAATAGACTTCTTGCTTCACCCTCTTTTTATCTCTCAATAGTATCAGCAGCTTCTCAGTTACTAGGCTCAAAATGTTGAAGTCCTGATTTTGTTCACTATCTGCTGTCCCTAACATTAAATCAATCATACAGTTTTGTGGGGTACACCTCTGTGAAGGGTCAGACTGATTTTACAAAACAGAATAATAGAATTGCAGAATTAGAGGGGACTCCATTTTTTGGTTCAGATTTTATAGAATTGCTTTGAGGATCTGAAGAAATATATGCACCATCTCTCTGGGAGGGGGATGGTGAACACACACACACACACACACACATACATGCTTTTGAACTGTGGTGTTGAATAAGATTTTTGAGAGTGTCTTGGACTGCAAGGAGATCAAAGCAGTCAATCCTAAAGAAAATCAGTCCTGAATATTCATTGGAAGGACTGATGCTGAAGCTGAAATTCCAATACTTTGGCCACCTGATGCAAAGAACTGACTCGTTGGAAAAGACCCTGATGCTGGGAAAGATTGAAGGCGGGAGGAGAAGGGGACGACAGAGGATGAGATGGCTGGATGGCATCACCGACTTGATGGGCATGAGTTTGACGCAGCTCCAGGAGTTGGTGATGGACAGGGAAGCCTGGAGTGCTGCAGTCCATGGGGTCGCAAAGAGTCAGACATAATTGAGTGGCTGAACTGAACTGAACTGATACATACATATAAATTATGCATATAATTTTTAGAGATTCAAGACTTCATGAAGGTCATCTATGGAACTCAAATTAGGAATCCCTCAACTAGGCTAAATGTCTCTGAAAGCAGAATTTCACTCTGAAACAATCCTAGTGGAAAGGTCTCTCCATCTGCTGAGTACTTCTAACAATGACAGTGCTCAGCCCTTTTGGAGCTTTCTCTTCCCTTGTGTGTAATGAAACTTTTATTGTTGGAAAATTTTTTAGGACTCAAATCTGCCTGTAGCTTCCAGTTGACCCTTTAGGTCTTAAGTTTTTGAAGACATCTTCCATATCCATCTAGATCTTCTATTTTTCATGTTAAATATTTACTATCTCTTCAACTATGACTTTTATTGCACGACTTCCAGACTCCTTACCGTCCCAGTCATCTTTCTCTAGACGCTTACTAGTGTTTTCATTTAATTTTGTTTCCCTAAGATAAATAACATTTTTTCATAGACGATATGAGTAGCTAATGCAAAGTTCTTAAAAAATTTTTTTCCTGAACGGCATCCAGCCTTGACTGAAGTCTTGACTGTGCTATTTGTTAGCCATTTTGACCTACTGCTGATTACTCACTCTCCTCCATTTCTCATCTGTAAAATGGGAATAGTTATACCATCATTATAGGTTTGTTCCCTTAACACAGAGAGCTTTTCAGTAAATGCCAGATGTTATTTTTACTGTTAAATCCATTTAAGATTACTTGGGATATTTTGGAGGTTATATCACATCTGATGATGGACAATAGCAATCTCCAAAATATTTTTAACCAGTATTAAGTTTGGTTTCTCCTTCCCCAAAATTATATTACTTTTTGAAACTTAAATGCAGAATTTCATAATTAGTATTGCTAAATTTTATCATCTTGTGTTTGGTCCACATGCTGTGCTCTTATGCTGTTACTGAATCCTGATCCAGTCATTCAGATGTGTTACCTGCCCTTCCTGGTTGTGTGATGTCCAATCAGGTATAGGGCCGAGGACCAAGCTCAGCAGCACACATTAGCCACTTCCCCACATGAACTTTAATTGAGTAAAACACTCTCTGTTAGAAGCATCAAGACCAGAGTTTGTCATAATGCCTTGCTGACATATGATATACTATGTATTTGGGATTCCCCTGATCTAACTACCAAAAAAAAAAAAAAAAAAGAAAGAAAGAAAATGACGTTAGTGTGAAATGAGGTGTCCTGGGTGAACTCACCATGACTCAGTTGTTTGAATTTTTTTTCCAAGTCCCCTGAGTCAGAACTAAACTATATTAAGAAGGCAGAGCATGCACCTTATTTGTACAGAGCCTAACATATTTTGCAGTACTTCCCTAAATGTATAATAGATTGCTTCTTTGGTTCTCAGAGTGAAGACAGTTTCAAGGGCAAGTGAAGGAAGAAGGCCTGGGTCTTCAATGCACAGTCCAGTTATCTCACAAAAATAGTGTTTCTCAGTTCTTCCAAAGAATGGCCAGGGACCATGATGATGGAGATCATCAGCATCTCTAAGGAGGAGTATGGCTAGCCAGCTGTGAGTCAGTCTTCTGTCCTCCCCAAGCTCAGAAACAGGAGATGGAGAAATAATAAACCGGGCATTCATACCTTCCAAAAGATCTGCTAAACTGAAACTCTGAGAAATCCTTCAACAATCTTTATGAATGAAATTTTTTGAAAAAGTTCCTTAGATGAATATTCCAAACATCCTTTAGTGCTGGGGGGTGGGGTGGGGAGAAAGAGGACCCAATGCTAATACACTTCTTATGAGCTCAGTCTTGCCTCCAGCTGTTGCATGAATTAGGGTCATATTTGGAAGGACAGCTTATTTGGCAGGGAAGGTCGTGGAAGGGAGTGTGGAAGAGGAGGGGCACAGAGATGCCAGACAGACGGGCGAGCCAGCAGACGCACGTGGACAGACTCAGCGAGCTCCTCTTACTGTTGAAGTGTGGCTGCCTGAAACGGAATCTGCAGATCCGCCCCAGGAGTGCAGGAGAACCACGGCCTCCCTGCGAACCTGACAGTGAACTCTCCTAGAGAGGGCTTTTTCTCAAGGTCCCTGACTCTCAGGGGGGCTTCGCTTTGAATTTAAATTAATTGAGAGCTCTGTTAATATAATTGAATACATCTTTCCATCCCTGCCATCTACAAGGAAAAGGACATTCAAAAACAAATTTCCTCTCATTAAGACCAATCCTGAAATTTTAAGGTATGATAAGTGTAAGATATGTAAAGTTTCCCTTTCTCCAGAGGAAGATGCAATAGCCAATCAATATATCTCTCTTATCTTAACCTAGGCTTTTACTTCAAGCAAGTAACAAATGTCTAAAAAACATCTGGCTTTCATTTCCTGGGTAAAATTCAGGAATGAATTAAATTCCCCCAATACATAAACTTCTCCCCACAAATTAGCACATGGAATAAGGCAACGATCCTTTCAGATAAGTATTTAGTATATGAAATAAATGCCCCTCAAAAGAACACATAAATGGCATCCTAGGACAAAGCAAGGAATTAATTTAGCTCTCCCCAAACCCTTACTTTTCAGGAATACATTAAGCTATGGATGAAATTGGCACTCTAAGTTCTATGTGACTCCTTTGAAAAGGTGACTTTTTTATATCCTCTATGCTATTTTTAAAAAATGATATTTATCTCTTCTTTGTAAAATAGATAACTAATGAGAACCTACTGTAGAGCACAGGGAACTCTACTCAATGCTCTGTGGTGACCTAAATGGGAAGGAAATCTCAAAAAAGAGGAGTTATGTATACATGTATAGTTGATTCACTTCACTGTATAGTAGAAACGAACACGATATTGTAAAGCAACTATACTCCAAAAAAAGTTTTTTAATGATATTTATCAAATTGTGTGGCCTAGGACCACAATTTTATGACTCAAGTTCCTAATCTGAAAAAAAAAATGCACCTCATTCCTACCTGGCAGACTTGTGAGTATTAAAAATACCACATATCAGCACAGTTCTGGAGGGTGCCCTCAGCAAATGACAGCTTATCATTCTTCTAATAGGAGACTTTGAGAAACAATGACCTGGGGCACTAGCCTTGTAATGCCTGCAGTTCTGTTGCAGAGACCTACTGGGGCTCCCTCCTGCCTGTCCTGTCTTATAGTAAGCACTTTTGGTACTTCAGTCATAAATTCCTCTTGAGTTGATCCCATGCTGAACCTCTCATGCTGATGTCCGTTAATTTTAAGAAATACTGTTTATTTGAATTTCGGAGATCATGGAAATCGTCTATTCAAAGTGGTTTTCCTCCTGGTGCATCTGGGATTTATAAGGACTTGAGCCGTTCCTGAGCGTCATAAGATAGATGGTATGACAGTGAGTGTTTTTAGAGAGATCTTTGACTCAGGAAAGGCTATCAGAGTCCAGGAGACGGTTGGAAGGATGGACCCATAGGAGAATATGTGTTTGTCTCCCTTGATGGTGAATGCCTTTGCTGATAATGTTTCCCGGGACTCTGGGGCAGTGAGTCAGTACTGACTGAACCCAATTTACTTAAGAGAGAGGAACTGAATTTAACACCCAGATATTTGAGGAAGGCCATCTCATGTTCCTTCACACAGCAGCAACAATAAAACGTGATGATAATACAGAGAGGTAGAATAAGAGACCTAGAAAACGATATTTCTTAACTTGGGTTTTCATTTATAGATGTGGAAAAAAAAAGATGAAGGATATATTTCAAATTTTATCTTCCTCCTTTGACTCCTGTATCTGCCTCTTTGAGATTATAAAAATCAGAAGATTCTATTGGGGGAATAAATGTTTTGAAGAAGTAATCCATTGATCATTTCTTCTGACTTGACATGTTTAACTCGACAAAATCAATACTTTTTAGAGTAGCAATGGCTTTGTTTAAAAAAAAAAAAAAGCACAAATTGGGTGACATGAAGCATAAGAGGATAAAAGAATCCTTTAGACAAAGTCTTTCTTTATTCCTTATCCTATCTGTGAATATCTTTGACTAAAAATCATATGTGTATGTGTCTACTGGATATATTAAGTTACCAAATGTATGGAGTCAGGGCACAAAAGAATTATTTTCCTTCCAGTGCATTTACTTGCCAACCAAGCTGCCTTAAGTGGCACACATGAAAACAAAGAATTTTAATTTTAAACCAAGCCAAAGAGATTGAAAATATAACTGTTAAACATCAAAAGTCCCATTTTAAAAAGAAGTTGCTTAATTTTAGAGTATTTAGAAAACAGTGCCCCTGCTTAACACACTTATTCAATACATCAGCTCACAGGCTTTATTCCCTGCCATTCAAGTACAGTATTTCAACTGGAGAACTTGAAACAAACACAAACAAAGGCTTTCAAAAATGTTTAATCCCTTCAGAGAAAACATTAAGGGACAATCACTGCTTCATTTTGATTGTCACCTGGATTCAAAACTGTGCAACCAAAGACGGTTTCATATGGACAGATGGCCCTGGCAGTTAAGAGGGATGGGGGGTGGGAAAAGAAATAAATGAATACTCTGTTTTCTGTATAAGCAAATAAAAGGGAAGAGGAAACAAAAGAAATGAGCCAGCCACGGCTAAATCAGAGAATTCCTCTAAACATACCTTGACTTTCCTATAAGAGATCTACTGCCCCAGCACAGTTTGCAAAAGCTCCTGCCGCTAAACCTAAGAACGCTTGCCTGTCAGAGATTAACGCTGCGTGTTTGTCCCGTGCTCATAGAGGTTGCTGAAACTTGACAACGCTGTGTGCGATAACCAGTAATGGAATGCTGATAGAGTCAGGGCACTTGAATCACACTCCTTTGATTGGAGTGAATTGCACATCGTGGGCAGCGTTTGGTCGAGGGAACGCGGCATGCAAAGACCCCGATTTCCCCAGCGCGCTGTGGGGGGGACTGAGCCTAGGGGGATTTGAATGACGTCGACATTCGTGGTGGGGAAAATGCATTTGAATGTTGGCTGTTGAATGGTGCTGGGCATCAGAGCTTTTGTTTACTTCATCCTCCATGTGAAGCTCGCAGCTGTTTCTTTCAGTAAAAAAAGAGTAGAAGAATGCAGCAACCTACATCATATTTTCCCCCTCCTCCAAATGTTTGTGGAGCCCAACAGCTGTCTTTGCAAATCCTGCCACTCAGGATTGGAATGGCTGTACATAATCAAGAATGGAGTGGTGAAGCTAAGATTGTTGGCTGGCTCCAGGCGGCAGGTGGGAATGAACTGTTCTCTTAATGGGCTCACATGGTCGGCTCCTGCAGGGATTGACTCAAAAAAGAAAAGAAAAAAAAAGCATTTAAAGGAGGCTATGAAGAGTTGAATACATGCGTCTTGTATTTCATACTTATAGATCTCAATGGCTGTAAGGCATGAATTCACTGGTTGTTAGAGCTGGAAGGGATTTGAAAGGTCCTCTTGTCTAGGAGTCTTCAAATTATTTTTAGCAGCAAACTTTTTTTCCGCCCAAACACATTTTGGACCTGGAGTGTGGGCTTCCCCAGAGTACCATGTCATAAATGAAAATACCCATATAGAACAAGCAGAAACATTAATGGTGGAAAAGTGGTGAAATATAAGAAACACAGCTCCAATAATAAATGAACCCAGTATTGGAAACACAGTGGGAATGGTGGGGACTGTGGCAAACCGGATAACCAGAGGGAGCAACAGCTATTCCCTGTTAGCCTATTGTCATCTTTGCCAGGTGAGGATTCATCCATCCGTTCATTCAACTAACAAATATTTATTAAATGCTTACTACATACTGGGTACAGTTTTAAGCACACACAAAACCGATAAGACCCCTGCTCTTATAGTGCTTTTGTTCAAGGGAAGGAGACATCAAACAAAAAAGGGAATACATAAAAACATATATGTTTGTACTAAATAATGATAAATGCCAAGAAGCATGAAGGAGGGAAAGGGATACGGAAGAGGAGGTATTAGAAAGAACTATCCAGGAGGGACTTTTTTTATATGTGTGCTACTTAAAAAAAAATTATTGGAGTATAGTTTATTTAAAATGTTGTTTTTTTCTACAGTAGAGCAAAGTGGATCAGCTATACATATACATATATCCACTCTTTTTAGATTATTTCCCCATACAGTCATTACAGAGTACTGAGTAGAGTTCCCTGCGCTAAACAGTAGTGGGAGGGACTTGTAAAGGAGTGCGTGTTCAGCCACTTCAATCATGTCTGACTCTCTGCAACCCCGTGGACTGTAGCCCATCAGGCTCCAATGTCCTTGGGATTCTCTAGGCAAGAATACTGGAGTGGGTTGCCGTTTCCTTCTCCATTTAAGAGAGTGCATGATAGCAGAGAATCACATGATGGGAAAGAATGAGCTGTGCACAGATCTGGGGGTGCAGTTGAAGTAAGGGGGATAAAGTTGGGGTGATGAGCATTCTAGGGAATGAAAAAGAGAGTATGAATATCCTGAGGCAGGCTTTGCTCTTCCCAACCACCCCACTAACGGAGCACAATTTGGAAGTCTATCTCAATTCAATCTTTTCTGTTTACCCTAGATAGACCAGAGAGGTAAAGATGCTTATCCAAGGTCACACAGGGATGTACAGGAACTGGAACTCAGGTCTTGCGAATTCTACCCAGTCCACTTGCCTTTTGCTTAAAAATACCTCTTCAGTCAACATTTTCTCCCATGCTCCAAGGGAGGGATAGTCTTAATAAATACTACATGACCAAGGCTGGAATGACTAATGAACAGCAACTCATATAGTAGCAGTTTCCAATTAGAAATTCAAGGAAGACATTTAAATTTTTATAGAGTTCTGTCCCAATTCGCCTAGCCAGATTCTACCTCAGGGTATAATTCTATGTTGTTTACAGCCTTAACATCTTTTCTGTGCTGTTTGTAAATATGATTACAGTTTAAGTCATTTACTCCTACCCAGTAGATTAACTCCCACAGCAACAGAGGTGTCTGGAATATAGGGAAAAAATCCAAATTACTGATAAAGAAAACAAAACATATCAGCTAAGTCTGACCAATTTTAAGAGGCACAGTGATTTTTTAAAAATATGCTCAAATGATCTGGCTATCTCATATTCTTAGTTCATTTTTCACTCTCCTGTTAGGTCAGCCAGGAGATGAAATAACAGTCTTTGATTATCTCTGGGTTCAAAGAACAGAATACAACAGATTGCTTCTGCTCAGTCAACCAAGTTCTTGCTTTCCAGTCACCCTGACATCAGCTTCAGGTGGAGAAAGAATATTACTTATCAGAACAAATAAAACTCAATGCCAGGGGTAAGACCCGTCTTCCTCACCCTTTCCTTATCCACATGTACTATAGCCAGAACCAAGGCTAGACTTTGCCTGTTTTGAAAGAACTTGACTTAGAAACTGACTCCAAGACAAAAATGTATATTCTTCTTCTGGAACAGGGCAAAATATTCCTTGATATTAACAGCCTACAACTCCTCTCTTCTCGTTTCTTAAATATGAATAAAATTTGTCTTTCATTCACACTGTAACTTTTTAAATAACATATAGGGTTGAAGACTCACAGAGAGTATCTTTTTCTGTGTTTAGTTTTTCTCTCTAGACAGGAGATGTGAAAGGTAGAATTATGCCCTACTCATTGAAATCTTTTGTAATGTCTAAAATAGACTTTCCCGAATCTTTCAGATAACACTAAAGGAAACAGCCATCTTCCCAGGTGAAAGGTGTTTGATAATCTACTGTATCACTCATTTTGTTTAACCTATTAGAAGGTAGTCAGTTGTTAAATATTTGCTATAATTCATTCTTGGGTGTTTATAGATGCTTCAGTGGCATATTTTACTTATAAATATCAATAACAATGGCAATGCTAAAGGGGGAAAAACAAACTATGAAATTGAAGGTTTCCCCTTTATTAAAAGTACAGTGAAAATTATCTTGAGATAAGCACAGACTATGGATTGGACATATCTCAGAAACATGTTTGGTGTTTTGTATCTGTACTTTGGGCTTATTTCAATTTAATTAAGTCTATGAATTATTTTATGAAGAATTTAATTTAGTGGATTTTACAGTGGGGGAGGTAGAGAAATGTGGGTGCAGTTTTTATGATTGCCAGTATTCTCCACAGAGATTGGACTAACCCATAAAATGTTAATAATACAAGTATCATCAAGGATGACAAAATTTGTACTATGAAAATTCTAAAGGCTAAAATTACTAGAGAAGAAAGAATTCATGGAAAATTAAGGTTGGGTTGGATCAGAGATCATGAGTAGAATCTGGATCTGTGGAGAGAAATGAAACAGCGGACAGACAAGCAACGACCAAGACACCGAGCGCTCTATAGATGAAGGGCTGTAGGGAGGATACATAATCGATACTAACAGGGCATTCCATGTTCTGGAGAAGCTTGACTCGCAGGCAGAGGATCTCACCTTGTTTTGAGAGTCACTGGAGAAGTGTTGCTGGAGGCTTTGCAACTACACTGACCGTGATATACAGAAAAAATCGGAGGGAGATAGGATCACAATTTCAAAATCACTTGGAAACATTACAGCATTCCTGCACAAGTGGCCCACAAATAGTGGTCACAAAAAGAAAAGAGAGCTCGAGAAAAAGGAGTTTGGAGAGTGATGCCTGGCTCCAGGACACTTTTATTCACATGTATGATTAGGACACCTCCCTGTGTTGTAGACATAAATTCCCAGTACTGCCCTGCCCTCTTAGGGCATAAGCTCTAGGAGACCAAAACCAGGATTGAATTTAAGCCCCACATGCGGATGTTTAACAAAATGTTATGTCAAATGACTCTTGCAAAAGCTGTGACAGAACCCAGAAAAATAATGAAAGCACATTACAAGTGCTTAGGCTGGCCTTTGTCCTTAGAGAGCTTGGTCAGCATGTAGGAAAGACCCCAAGGAATAAGATATGCTTGATGATCCCGCATCTCCTTCAGCCTAGGCAATGGATTGAGGGTTGACCTCTGAACCTCCAAAGTGCCATTTCAAAATCCCAGTCATCTTTTTGGTATCAAAACTGATGAGGAAAGCTCTGGAGCAGCAAGTCTCCTGATTTGAGTTTTAACTCTGCTACTTGCTTAGTAGTGTGGTCTTGGAAAGTTATTTATATTCTGAGTCTCATTCAACTTCCTCATGTACTGGGTTGGCCAAAATATTTGTTTGGGTTTTTCCATATGGTGTAATGGAAAAACCCAAATGAACTTTTTGGGCAACCTAATATAAAATGAGACTAATGCTACCTGCCTGGCAAACTCAGAGGATTATCAGGAAAATCGAAGGAGAAAATATATATTGATGCCATTTGGCATAATGATGATGAGGGAGTGGAGGAGATTGAAGAGCTCTCTTTATTAACTCTTTGTCTTGTCCTAATTGTTAGGGTGTGATTTTTTTTAAAAGGTACATAAGAATCATTCTCATAGTAGCGATTTCAAGCCTTGGTCTTAAAAAAAAAATCATTAATCTAAAGAAACAAACTGCTCAAGTTAAATGTTTTTTAGCTCCAAAGGAAACTTTACATGAACTTCAATATTTAAAACAGAAACAAAACAAAGCAGTGAGTCATTTTTGGTATAAAGGTTTTTTAAAGTAAATTATAATATGTACTTATTATAAAGTCACTTATTGAGAATAATGAAGTTTTTCCAATTAACACAAAATTAGAAATGAGAATTTTATATCCATGTCAACTTCTAACTTTCTACTTTCTTTTCTTTACTTTGGTGGCACAATGGCAAGACAATTCTGATTCACACAGATAAGTAGTTAAAAATGGTCTTACTTTGAATTCACTGCAGAATCTTTAAATAAACAGGAAGAACAGGAAAAGCTTTGCTCTAATATCTGAGCACAAAAAAAGCTAACAGCACAAGTTAAAACATAGAGAAAGAAAATAGATTAAATTTGGTATGCATTTCTTTTTATGCAAGTGTTTTAAATAGTGAAAAACAACATTGTTTGGGTCAAATATTTGTGGAAACTTTGAGAGAACCCTCTGGAGCCTTAAGTGTCTACAGAATTGTTTTTGTAGCTGGCCACACGCATTGAGCACAGGATAGTGTTCCAGACACTATCTGTGGCTTATTAATCCTTGTGACCACTGTCTGAGGCATGTGAAGACACTGAGACACACAAAGGTCGGGTCATTTTCCATAAAGCACACAGTTGATAAACAGCTGAGGCAAGATGCAAGCCCAGGTTGTTTAACTCCATGGTCTTAAGTCCTAGAGGAGAGTGAATTCATGGTCTCACTATACAACTTAGTAGCTAAGTAATTTCAGTTTCGCATCTGAAAGCAAATATAGATCAGCTGTAAAGTTTAGTTATGACACTATCTGAAACCCTTGACATTTAGTAGGTGTTTAATAGATGTTTGCGGGCCTGGAATTTACCCTATGGCTAACTCCCTTTCACAAAGCCATCTATGTGGTGATCATTTCATGCAGGGGTTGGCAAACTACAGCTGCAGGCTAAATCCAGCCCATAACCTGTCCTTGTAAATAAAGTTTTATTATAACACTCCTGCTCGTATCCTTTTATGTGCGTAGTCCATGTAGTTGTGGCAGAGACCGTGTGACTCACAAAGTCTAAAGTACTATCTGGTCTTTTATAGGGAAAGTTTGTCACCCCTAGATCTAATATAATGACTGTATTTTCTGTCAACTCCCCATAACACAGAACCATCTAAGATAGCCATTCAGGTGTGTGTAGCTGAAGATGGCAAGGTTGAGGCCTCGTGAATGAGCTTGCATGAAACCAGAATTGATGAAGTTGTTTTGGGTGCAGTAAGTATTCTCCTTGCCACCACCCTGACCCTGCTCAGTCTACTGATACATTTTGGTTTGCATTAAAAAACTTTTAGCTTGTCTTGTACAACATAAAACATGGCTATGTTTATTAGGATTTTTTATAAAAAATTGGGACTAAGAAACTTGAGCTACTGATGACTCAGAAATGAGTTAATAGTTTAATAATGTTTCCAAAATTGAAGAATGGATTTTTTTTTTTAAGGAAAAAATGTGGGCTATTCTCTATTGTGAATGAAAACCAAACAAAAGAAATAGTATTAAATTGATTGTTACTAAGTTAAAGTATTTCATTTGAGTTTAAATTTTATGAAATTTAATGAAAGTTTATGAAATTTCTGTAACTTAAGGAATAAATAATTTGAGGGAGGTAGGGAAGTGATACAAGTACTACATTCCATCCTACTAAGTGAACAGGTCCTTTTTAGTCAAAAACTTTCATCATTGTATTTATTAATAATATCACAATGATAGCTTCAAGCCTCATACTCCCTTTTGGTAACATATTTTAAAAGTATTAGTAAGTGAATGTTGGCAGAATGTTTTATCATTTCAATGCTTACATGCCTAGAGAAATGTTTCTGTGGGTGATAACCCCCCTACCTATGGAAATATGTGTGCATTTAGAATATAGGGGATACTATTAAGGTGTAGGAGAAGGCAATGGCACCCCACTCCAGTACTCTTGCCTGGAAAATCCCATGGACGGAAGAGCCTGGTAGGCTGCAGTCCATGGGGTCGCGAAGTGTCAGACACGACTGAGGGACTTCACTTTCACTTTTCACTTTCATGCTTTGGAGAAGGAAACGGCAACCCACTTCGGTGTTCTTGCCTGGAGAATCCCAGGGATGGCAGAGCCTGGTGGGCTGCCATCTATGGGGTCGCACAGAGTCGGACACGACTGAAGCGACTTAGCAGTAGCGTTAAGGTGTAAGTGTACAGGCATCAACTAAAAATTTGAGTAGAAATTCCTGTAATTCATTCATTCAGTAAATATATATAGAATACCAATGATGTACAGTACTAACCACTGGCTAGAGATGTTATCTGGCCTAATGGAGTTGAAGAAGACAGATAAGAAGTAACACTTAAAAATATTTTTTTTGCAAATTTTTATAAGCACTATAAGGAAAATAAACAAGGTGAAGTGACAGAGGAAAAAAAATGTTAGAAACCATTTAAAAATGGATTGTGGGGGTTGGGGTGGGGGCAGGAAGAATTATCTGGATGTGCAAAGGCCCCGAGGCACAATGAATAAACTTGAGGTGGTCAGTGAACTGAAAAGATGACACCATGGTTGGAGAAAGTGAAAGGAGGTAAGGCTGGAGAATGAACAAAGGGCCTTCTGGGCCATGTCAAAAATGAGGAACAGTTAAGGTTTTATATATGAAAGGTTGAAGGCAGGAGGAAAAGGGGACGACAGAGGATGAGATGGCTGGATGGCATCACCGACTCTATGGACATGAGTTTGGGTGACCTCTGGGAGTTGGTGATGGACAGGGAGGCCTGGCATGCTACAATTCATGGGGTCGCAAAGAGTCAGACACGACTGAGCAACTGAACTGAACTGAACTGATATTTAAATGAAAATGTATAGCTTCATTTATTAAGTGAGACCAGTTCGAGGAGGCTTGTGTGGATGAGTTTTTGATATCTCTTTTGAGTGACACCATTTCTCATCTATTTATCTTTGAAATGTCCAGCTAAGGGAAGAAAGGTAGTGATGGTGTAACCTGACACACCCTTTTGTGGATAATTATACAATGCTACTAGGGTAAAAGCATTTAAAGAGAGGAGGAGGTAATTTTACTCTTTTCAGCCTGGAATTTTTAGTAGATAAAGATAAAACATTTCAAGCTGTCTCTAATACAGTGCCATCTCTTCAGAGAATCAAATTACTCTTCTTTCTCTCTTTTACAAAAGACTCATGTCTTAATTTATCACATGAAATAAAACATTTACGTAATCCCTGAAAATTGCATCCCCGAGAAACCACAAAAATCAAGAGAAAGTAATTAAGGCAGGATTAATGAAATATATGGTATATTTTTAACTTTCTAAAAAGCCACGTGGTTTGGCAATTTATGAGGCTACAATAGTGAACTTGATAGGGAATTACAACTTCTGAGATATTCATGTTTAGCAGCTGGTAATTTATGACAGTATCATTTAGTACATAGAAGAATATGATCTCAGTAGGTATTCCTGACCACATTAAAATTTAGGGGATTCTTGATAAACTGATAAAATAATGATGATGATAATTATTAGAATGAAAGCCAGTTCTTTTCAGCAGCTGAACAGAAAAGAGAGGTCAAGATTAATGATCCTTTAGAGCCAAGAAAGAAATTTAGCGCCTTCTGTGTTGTGGATTACTCTGCTTTGTAGGGCTTGGCTGTGAAACACTAGATGTAGGATGTATCCCCTTAATATCACTAACCATCAAATAGGATCAATACAGAAATGCGAAAGGTAGAGTTTCAAGTTCTATAGTTTCCACCTGCAATTTCACTGCTAAGTGAAAAGCCTGGGTTGATTACTTCAAAGATTAAATTGCTATTACTGTTAAACTGGTATGGGGAGCAGATTATATTTCCTTTGTAAGTGTGCTCTGCTTGGAGAACCTGTGTGATATATATTGGAAAGAGCTGAGTTGAAAGTCATAAGACTAACTCTTGCTCACCATAGACTAAATATGACCTTGGCCAAGTCACTTAATCTCTATTTGTCTGATTCCTCATCAGTAAAATGAAAACCAGAAAATATTGTTTCTTTTGTCCACTTCACTAGATTTTTGAGGTTAAAACAAAACACCTGGTTATCTGTGAGGCAATATACTTCTGCATTGATCGCTATATTTTGTTATACAGCAGAGATCAGGGGATTGCTGTGTGGTCACTATGCTGTGGTTAGTGTCTATGCCATGTCATACTGAGTCGCCCACCCACATTTTTGGAATCCAAAGGACAGCTGTACCTTAGGAGAGATTACATTGTGGGAGAGGCATTGTGGATGTATTTGGGTTGGTCAAAGAGTTTGTTCAGGTTTTTCTGTGACATCTTATGGAAAAACCGGAGCAAAGTTTTTGGCTAATCAATACTCTGTCTTTTCAGTCTCTTATAGGAGTAACTCTAGCACACTTCCTTTTGCTTATGATTCTATGGTGTGATTAGAAGAAGAGAATTCTTAGAAAGCGAACAAGGCAGCCAGGTGGGTCTCTACCAGTTGAAACTTTCATCAACCCCATTATACACTCTCACTGCTGGTTACAAAAACTGTAAATAGAGCAAGCTGCCTAGTGGGTGTCTTTTCTCACGTCTCTCTCAACATGACTGCAACTGAACTTGTTTATCTTCCTTCTCATAATGAATAATAACATTATCATCTCTTTCATTGCCAAACCCAGAAACCTGAGATTTGTTCTAGGTTTTTCTTCTGTTCAACCCCCACATCTACACCCAATATCAATCCTGTAGATTCAGTTTCCTTAATTCATTGTACGGTCATACATTCCATTCCGTTTGTGTTGTCTCTGACTTGGTTCTGGTTCTTATGTTTTCACAGCAGAGTTACTCCAGTACAGTAACTTCCTAACTGGGCTCCTCTGTCCAGAACCAGCTCTTATAAGTCATCCTCTTCAGTGATGACTAAGTTCCTAACTTAGAGAGTTGACCGAATTCCTCTCTTGCTAAGAATTTGTTAATGCTCGCCAGAACTCAAGTTACAGGTTCTTAGCATGTATGGCCTTTACTCTAGCTCCTCTCTCAATCAAGCCTGATTATCGCATTCCTCTCAGTGTATCCTTTACTCTGTCCACATCATGCTTCTCCATGCTTCTGTACTTTCTCACATGATGCTAACACAGTCTAGAAAATTCTCTTCCCCATTATAATGCCTACTAACTGTTTTTCAAGCTTCAGCTCTACTGCCGTCTCTTTCCAGAAGCTGCCTTGGTGTCTGTTCATTTAACTGCTCCTCCTCTGGGCTCTGCCACTGCCTTGTTTATACTGGTGCTGTTTTCACTAGTCCTCAGCAGTCCTCATCTTAAGGTTTTCCTGAATATCCCTGGACACTAACAGTGACTGGCTCATGACCTGGTATTCAATGCACTTCTTTTAAATGGAGAAGTCAGCACAATCTATATTTGGCAGTCACACCAGAGTGAAGATGAAAGCTCTACACTGACTAAGTTGAATGAAAGAAAGGAAATCAAACTGTAAAGACATTACCTGTGAAGACTGAAAGGGAATAAATGGAGCAAGAGAGAGAAGCAAGGAGATGAACAGTGGCTTAGGATGAATCTTAACAGTACTGTAGCCAGGGCTGATATGTCCATTAAGTTACAGCCTCATCCTTAAAGTTACAAGATTGCAACAGGCATCATTATATTTTGCAGTATTTGAGAGACAAGGAATAGACAGTGCAAAGGCAAGTCATATGTTTGAATAACACGTGAAAGGCCCATTTGGCTGGGGCAGAGTGAGGGAGGGTACTGCGGGCTGAACTGTATCCCCTCAGATTTCATGTTGAAAGCTTCACCTGTGGTACGTGAGAACATGACTGTGTTAGGAGACAGCTAAGTCAAAACGAGGACATTAGAGTGGGCCCCAAGGCTATCTGACCAATGTCCTTGTTAAAACAGGAAAGACCATGGGAGGACAGAATGAGGAGGTGGCCGTTTTTAAGCCAAGGAGACAGACCTCAGAAGAAACCAAACCTGCTGAAACTTTGGTCTTAGACTGTGAGAAAATAAATTTCTGTTGTTTAAGTCACCCGTTCTGTGGTTCTTGCCTGCAGAATCCCAGGGACGGCGGAGCCTGGTGGGCTGCCATCTATGGGGTTGCACAGGGTTGGACACGACTGAAGCGACTTAGCAGCAGCAGCAGCAGCAGCAAACTAGTACCGAAAGGAAGAGTAATAGATAAAGTCAGCAAAATGATTGGAGTTTGGGAGGCAAAGGGGGAGAAAGTTGTGGGGCTTTACAAGTCATTGTAAAGACTTACGATTTTATTCTAGTGAAATGGGAAGACATTGGAGGATTTGGAGCAGGTGAATATTATGATCTGACTTTTGCTTTTGTGGAGATTGGGAATTGATAATCAGAGTAATACCGATCAGAAAGTTAACATTGTCAGTTGTGTAGAGGAGAAGAGGGGAAACAGTCAACAGGGAGAGAGCACGGGAAATGTTTCCTCCCTTCCATTAAACAACTGAAAAAACTAAAGACCCAAGGAGGATCCCAAAGTGACTGGCCCAAGTTGACAGAATAATTTAATAGTGGTCCTGGGAATAAGAATCAGGCATCCAGTTCCCTTTACTACTTGTGCTGGAAGGGAGATGCATTTGGCTTCTCCTGTAAGGAACACTGAAGTTTGGTTGCCTAGTATTTGGGGGAGGCTGGGTGTACCCCTGTGAGCAGCTATTGACACTTGAGTGGATTATAGTGGCCATGGCATATGCTGTGATGCTTTCAGCTACTGTCCATGTCTCTATGACTCAATGAACATGTAGTGTAAGAGACTGGCAGGAACAAGTGGAAATCGTTCAGAGGCTCTAGTCACAGACTGAGTTTCCACACATGTCCTTCATGGTAGATCATTTCATTGACAGAAAATTTTCAGCGATGATAATAGCAATGGCTGATCTCTAAACTGTCCTCCAACATGCCAGGAGCCTTACCTGCTAGGAATGGGAGCTTTTGGTTCTAGGTTGATAAAGAATTTGTATGTGTGTCTGTGTTTATACATATACACATATATATTGTGTATACATCAATTATATATTGTATACACATAAATACAATATACTCATATGTTTGTATGTATGTGAAATGCATATGTATATGTGCATATTATGTTGTATTATATACTGTATATACGAACAACACAAGAGAAGAGTCTACACATGGACATCACCAGATGGTGAACACTGAAATCAGATTGATTATATTCTTTGCAGCCAAAGATGGAGAAGCTCTATACAGTCAACAAAAACAAGACCAGGAGCTGACTGTGGCTCAGATCATGAACTCCTTATTGCCAAATCCAGACTTAAATTGAAGAAAGTAGGGAAAACCACTAGACCATTCAGGTATGACCTAAATCAAATCCCTTATGATTATACAGTGGAAGTGAGAAATAGATTTAAGGGCCTAGATCTGATAGATAGAGTGCCTGATGAACTATGGAATCAGGTTCGTGACATTGTACAGGAGACAGGGATCAAGATCATCCCCATGGAAAAGAAATGCAAAAAAGCAAAATGGCTGTCTGGAGAGGCCTTACAAATAGCTGTGAAAAGAAGAGAAGCGAAAAGCAAAGGAGAAAAGGAAAGACATAAGCATCAGAATCCAGAGTTCCAAAGAATAGCAAGAAGAGATAAGAAAGCCTTCTTCAGTGATCAATGCAAAGAAATAGAGGAAAACAACAGAATAGGAAAGACTAGAGAGTTCTTCAAGAAAATTAGAGATACCAAGGGAGCTTTTCATGCAAAGATGGGCTCAATAAAGGACAGAAATGGTATGGACCTAACAGAAGCCGAAGATATTAAGGAGAGTTGGCAAGAATACACAGAAGAACTGTACAAAAAATATCTTCACGACCCAGATAATCATGATGGTGTGATCACTGACCTAGAGCCAGACATCCTGGAATGTGAAGTCAAATGGGCCTTACAAAGCATCTCTATGAACAAAGCTAGTGGAGGTGATGACATTGGAGTTGAGCATTTTCAAATCCTGAAAGATGATGCTGTGAAGGTGCTGCACTCAATATGCCAGCAAATTTGGAATACTCAGTAGAGGCCACAGGACTGGAAAAGGTCAATTTTCATTCCAATCCCAAAGAAAGGCAATGCCAAAGAATGCTCAAACTACCGCACAATTGCACTCATCTCACACGCTAGTAAAGTAATGCTCAAAATTCTCCAAGCCAGGCTTCAGCAATACGTGAACCGTGAACTTCCACATGTTCAAGCTGGTTTTAGAAAAGGCAGAGGAACCAGAAACCAAATTGCCAACATCTGCTGGATCATCAAAAAAGCAAGAGAGTTCCAGAAAAACATCTATTTCTGCTTTATTGACTATGCCAAAGCCTTTGACAGTGTGGATCACAATAAACTGTGGAAAATTCTGAAAGAGATGAAAATACCAGACCACCAGACCTGCCTCTTGAGAAATTTGTATGCAGGTCAGGAGGCAACAGTTAGAACTGGACATGGAATAACAGACTAGTTCCAAATAGGAAAAGGAGTACGTCAAGGCTGTATATTATCACCCTGCTTATTTAATTTATATGCAGAGTACATCATGAGAAATGCTGGGCTGGAAGAAACACAAGCTGGAATCAAGATTGCCGGGAGAAATATCAATAACCTCAGATATGCAGATGACACCACCCTTATGGCAGAAAGTGAAGAGGGACTAAAAAGCCTCTTGATGAAGGTGGAAGAGGATAGTGAAAAAATTGGCTTAAAGCTCAACATTAAAAAATGAAGATCATGGCATCTGGTCCCATCACTTCATAGCAAATAAATGGGGAAACAGTGGAAACAGTGTCAGACTTGATTTTTTTGGACTCCAAAATCACTGCTGATGGTGACTGCAGCCATGAAATTAAAAGATGCTTACTCCTTGGAAGGAAAGTTATGACCAACCTAGATAGCATATTCAAAAGCAGAGACATTACTTTGCCAACAAAGATCCGTCTAGTCAAGGCTATGGTTTTTCCAGTGGTCATGTATGGATGTGAGAGTTGGACTGTGAAGAAAGCTGAGTGCCGAAGAATTGATGGTTTTGAACTGTGGTGTTGGAGAAGACTCTTGAGAGTCCCTTGGACTGCAAGGAGATCCAACCAGTCCATCCTAAAGGAGATCAGTCCTGGGTGTTCATTGGAAGGACTGATGCTGAAGCTGAAACTCCAATACTTTGACCATCTCATGCGAAGAGTTGACTCATTGGAAAAGACTCTGATGCTGGGAGGGATTGGGGGCACGAGGAGAAGGGGATGACAGAGGATGAGATGGCTGGATGGCATCACTGACTCGATGCACGTGAGTCTGAGTGAACTCCAGGAGTTGGTGATGGACAGGGGGGCCTGGCGTGCTGCAATTCATGGGGTCACAAAGAGTCGGACAGGACTGAGCAACTGATCTGAACTGAACTGATATACTGTATCATATATGTGTATTATATAATAGAAATATCAAATTTGAAGATAAAATATTCTTAATAGTAAGTGAAGTCGCTCAGTCGTGTCCGACTCTTTGTGACCCCATGGACTGTAGCCTATCAGGCTCCTCCGTCCATGGGATTTTCCAGGCAAGAGTGCTGGAGTGCATTGCCATTTCCTTCTCCAGGGGATCTTCCCGACCCAGGAATCGAACCCAGGTCTCCTGCATTTCAGGCAGATGTTTTACCATCTGAGACACCAGGGAATAGAATAAATATGCTCAATCAAATCTGCAGGATGTTGCATAGAGATCTAAGTTTAAATCACAATTCTGGCTGTCACCTCACTAGATGGACTTGAGAAAGTTAGCGAACCTTCAGTTCAGTTCAGTTCAGTTCAGTTGCTCAGTCGTGTCCGACTCTCTGCGACCCCATGAATTGCGGCACGCCAGGCCTCCCTCTCCATCACCAACTCCTGGAGTTCACTCAGACTCACATCCATCGAGTCAGTGATGCCATCCAGCCATCTCATCCTCTGTCGTCCCCTTCTCCTCCTGCCCCTAATCCCTCCCAGCATCAGAGTCTTTTCCAATTAGTCAACTCTTCGCATGAGGGGGCCAAAGTACTGGAGTTTCAGCTTTAGCATCATTCCTTCCAAAGAAATCCCAGGGCTGATCTCCTTCAGAATGGACTGGTTGGATCTCCTTGACGTTCAAGGGACTCTCAAGAGTCTTCTCCAACACCACAGTTCAAAACCATCAATTCTTCGGCACTCAGCTTTCTTCACAGTCCAACTCTCACATCCATACATGACCACTGGAAAAACCATAGCCTTGACTAGACGGATCTTTGTTGGCAAAGTAATGTCTCTGCTTTTGAATATGCTATCTAGGTTAGTCATAACTTTTCTTCCAAGGAGTAAGCATCTTTTAATTTCATGGCTGCAGTCACCATCGGCAGTGATTTTGGAGTCCAAAAAAATCAAGTCTGACACTGTTTCCACTGTTTCCCCATTTATTTGCCATGAAGTGATGGGACCAGATGCCATGATCTTCGTTTTCTGAATGTTGAGCTTTAAGCCAACTTTTTCACTCTCCTCTTTCATTTTCATCCAGAGGCTCTTTAGTTCCTCTTCACTTTCTGCCATAAGGGTGGTGTCATCTGCATATCTGAGGTTATTGATATTTCTCCCAGCAACCTTGATTCCAGCTTGTGTTTCTTCCAGTCCAGCGTTTCTCATGATGTACTCTGCATATAAGTTAAATAAGCAGGGTGACAATATGCAGCCTTGACATACTCCTTTTCCTATTTGGAACCAGTCTGTTGTTCCATGTCCAGTTCTAACTGTTGCTTCCTGAACTGCATATAGGTTTCTTAAGAGGCAGGTCAGGTGGCCTAGTATTCCCATCTCTTTCAGAATTTTCCACAGTTTATTGTGATCCACACAGTCAAAGGCTTTGACATAGTCAATAAAGCAGAAATAGATGTTTTTTGGAACTCTCCTGGTTTTTAAATGGTCCAGTGGATGTTGGCAATTTGATCTCTGGTTCCTCTGCCTTTTCTAAAACCAGCTTGAACATCTGGAAGTTCATGGTTCACATATTGCTGAAGCCTGGCTTGGAGAATTTTGAGCATTACTTTACTAGCATGTGAGATGAGTACAATTGTGTGGTAGTTTGAGCATTATTTGGCATTGCCTTTCTTAGGGATTGGAATGAAAACTGACCTTTTCCAGTCCTGTGGCCACTGCTGAGTTTTCCAAATTTGCTGGAATATTGAGTGTAGCACTTTCACAGCATCATCAAGGCTCAATTTCCTCATCTGAAAAGCATAATTATGATTACTATGTTTAGAAAAGATACTTGGACTTAAAGCACTTAAGACAATTCCTGGTTCATAGTATGTGCTGAACTAGGGTAGCTTTTTTTTTTTTTTTAATTTTATTTTAAACTTTACATAACTGTATTAGTTTTGCCAAATATCAAAATGAATCCGCCACAGGTATACATGTGTTCCCCATCCTGAACCCTCCTCCCTCCTCCCTCCCCATTCCATCCCTCTGGGTCGTCCCAGTGCACCAGCCCCAAGCATCCAGTATCGTGCATCGAACCTGGACTGGCAACTCATTTCATACATGATATTTTACATGTTTCAATGCCATTCTCCCAAATCTTCCCACCCTCTCCCTCTCCCACAGAGTCCATAAGACTGTTCTATACATCAGTGTCTCTTTTGCTGTCTCATACACAGGGTTATTGTTACCATCTTTCTAAATTCCATATATATGCGTTAGTATACTGTATTGGTGTTTTTCTTTCTGGCTTACTTCACTCTGTATAATAGGCTCCAGTTTCATCCACCTCATTAAAACTGATTCAAATGTATTGTTTTTAATGGCAGAATAATACTCCATTGTGTATATGTACCACTGCTTTCTTATCCATTCATCTGCTGATGGACATCTAGGTTGCTTCCATGTCCTGGCTATTATAAACAGTGCTGCGATGAACATTGGGGTACTCGTGTCTCTTTCCCTTCTGGATTCCTCAGTGTGTATGCCCAGCAGTGGGATTGCTGGATCATAAGGCAGGTCTATTTCCAGTTTTTTAAGGAATCTCCACACTGTTCTCCATAGTGGCTGTACTAGTTTTCATTCCCACCAACAGTGTAAGAGGGTTCCCTTTTCTCCACACCCTCTCCAGCATTTATTACTTGTAGACTTTTGGATCGCAGCCATTCTGACTGGTGTGAAATGGTACCTCATAGTGGTTTTGATTTGCATTTCTCTGATAATGAGTGATGTTGAGCATCTTTTCATGTGTTTGTTAGCCATCTGGATGTCTTCTTTGGAGAAATGTCTATTTAGTTCTTTGGCCCATTTTTTGATTGGGTCATTTATTTTTCTGGAGTTGAGCTGTAGGAGTTGCTTGTATATTCTTGAGATTAGTTGTTTGTCAGTTGCTTCATTTGCTATTATCTTCTCCCATTCTGAAGGCTGTCTTTTCACCTTGCTAATAGTTTCCTTTGATGTGCAGAAGCTTTTAAGGTTAATTAGGTCCCATTTGTTTATTTTTGCTTTGATTTCCAATATTCTGGGAGGTGGGTCATAGAGGATCCTGCTGTGATGTATGTCAGAGAGTGTTTTGCCTATGTTCTCCTCTAGGAGTTTTATAGTTTCTGGTCTTACGTTTAGATCTTTAATCCATTTTGAGTTTATTTTTGTGTATGGTGTTAGAAAGTGTTCTAGTTTCATTCTTTTACAAGTGGTTGACCAGAGTTCCCAGCACCACTTGTTAAAGAGATTGTCTTTAATCCATTGTATATTCTTGCCTCCTTTGTCAAAGATAAGGTGTCCATATGTGCGTGGATTTATCTCTGGGCTTTCTATTTTGTTCCATTGATCTATATTTCTGTCTTTGTGCCAGTACCATACTGTCTTGATAACTGTGGCTTTGTAGTAGAGCCTGAAGTCAGGTAGGTTGATTCCTCCAGTTCCATTCTTCTTTCTCAAGATCGCTTTGGCTATTTGAGGTTTTTTGTTTTTCCATACAAATTGTGAAATTATTTGTTCTAGCTCTGTGAAGAATGCTGTTGGTAGCTTGATAGGGATTGCATTGAATCTATAGATTGCTTTGGGTAGTATACTCATTTTCACTATATTGATTCTTCCAATCCATGAACATGGTATATTTCTCCATCTGTTAGTGTCCTCTTTGATTTCTTTCACCAGTGTTTTATAGTTTTCTATATATAGGTCTTTAGATTCTTTAGGTAGATATATTCCTAAGTATTTTATTCTTTCCGTTGCAATGGTGAATGGAATTGTTTCCTTAATTTCTCTTTCTGTTTTCTCATTATTAGTGTATAGGAATGCAAGGGATTTCTGTGTGTTGATTTTATATCCTGTGTGGGTATAGGGTAGCTTTTATTATTATTTTTCATTCTGCAAATTCAGATGGTAAAGAATCCACCTGGAATGCAGGAGATATGGGTTCAATCCCTGGGTCAGAAAGATCCCCTGGAGAAGGAAATGGCAACCCACTCCAGTATTCTTGCCTGGGAAATCCCATGGACAGAGAGGCCTGGTGGGCTATGGTCCATGGGGCCCCAAAGAGTTAGTTGTGACTTAGTGATTAAATAACAACAACAAACTTTGGGTTATATTCCTCTTCTTTTTCTAGTTTCCTAAGTTGGAAGCTAAGATCGCTGATTTATCTTGCTTTTTTTCCTAATGGAAACATTTCATACTATAAACTTCTATATAAGCACTGTTTTTGTTGCCTTCCACAGATTTTGGTATATTGTGTTTTTATTTTCATTTAGATCAAGACATTTAAAAATATCTTTTGTGATTTCCTTTTTGATGCATGAGTTAATTTCAAAATATTTGAAGAGTTTTTTTTAGGTATATTTCTGTTATCAAATTCTGGTTTAATTATCTTATGATCAGAGAACATAATATCAATCCCCTTCAATTTACTGAGAGTTGTTTCATAGCTCAAAATAATATCTACTTTATTTTATTGAATGCATCTGGGTATCTTATTTCACCTGCAAGGAGAACAGAACCTTGGATTTTGCCCTATTTCAAGGGAAGGTCTCTGTGAGTGTGTGTGTATGCATGTGCAGATATACATGTGAACATGCCTGTATGTACATGTGTGTTAGACTGAGGAAGAAAAAAGTTAAGTGCCCCAAACTATCCAGGAGTATTCACCAACATATAACTAAAAGTTCTGTGGAAATGCCTCACAGGAAGTCCTAACAAATTCAGATTGATATCAGATCTTTTCTGAGTGAACAGAGGAAGAAATGTGGGGGTGTGATGTCTGATACATAGGAAGGCGTCAGGCCCAAGAAAAAGAGAAGTGGACAGTTTTGTGACTTTATCAAAGTTTCCATCCTAACTAAAACTGACCAAAGATAGAAAAGGAAACTGAAGCCTTTGTGTCATACTCGATCGTGAATGTATGTTTATTCCCTTTTACAAAAATGTGTCTCTTCTTTTTGCATATACATGTATATTTTCTTTTTCAAATTCTTTCCCCATTTTATATTGTTACATAATATTGAGCAAAGTTCCCTGTGCTATACAGTAGGTCCTTGGTGGCTATCCGTTTTAAATATAGCAGTGTGCACATATCAATCTCAAACTCCCTAACTATCCCTTTCCCTTTCCCACATCTTTCTCTGCTGGTAACCGTTAAGTTCATTCTCTAAGTCTGTGAGTCTGTTTCTGTTCTGTAAATAAGTTCATTTGTATCATTTTTTTAAATGATTCTGCATATAAGAGATATCATGATATTTCTTTCTCTGTAAAAAAAAAAAAGATCTCTTTTACAAGGCAGTTTCGTTCTCAGGTGATTTGTATATTTGTGTTAATGAATAGCTTTTCAGTGGCAGAAATCTGGAAATGGCATAGGGCATGTCTCTTTTAAGAGAATTCTACAGAAGAAGGTACTCAGCTAAGCAGTCTGTTAGAATATCATGTCTTTTAGGGAAGGGATGATGTCTAATGTATTCAGTTAATCCCCAACTCCCATGCCTGCATATAGTAGGCATTCAGGAAATATTTATTGAATGAAAACCTGAAGTTTGAAGAATAAGAACATTTAATGAACAAATGAATATGAAACTGCTGTATCTTAAACCCCATTTTATAGATTTCACAGTGTGTATTAAACTCTTAGAGACTCTTGGAGTACTTACAGCAAGAAAAATCCATTTATTTTTTTGAGAAAACTAGTTTTCTGCCAGTATCTTTGACCATGGAACTCTTCATAGGATCTACCTATTACCATTTGCAGAAATTCTGTCATAACTCAATATGTAGCAAAGCCGATGACAAAGATGAGAATTTGAGCAGATGGTTGGAACATCACATCTCACCCTTGCTAAATTGATTCCACGCCACAAAGACCTTTTCAGTGTTCAAGTTAAACTGGCTTCTTGTACGAGCTGGACTTGGTTGGTCACACACAGAAAGCAATTTTAATTTTGCTTCTGCCCCTTCGAAGCTGGTGTTTTGACTGTTCACTCTGAACCCCTAGATTCCACTAACCAGTGCGACTCTGGGTAGCTGTCCATCGATGCTTCTGACTACCAACAGGCAGCAAGTGATGGTAAAATCTCTAGTGTAGAAGAAAGTCCAATCCAGGTACACGGTAGCTCTGCTTTCTCTCACAGCTATTATCATCAGGCTGGAGATCCAGGCAGAGGAGGAGGGCAGCTGGGTCCCCTCTCTTTCCCCTCTCGCTGTTTTCTCCCCCTTTTCCAGCTGGGCTTTCTGACCATCCAGTAATAGGGGAGGCAGGGGGAAAGCAAGGCTCAGGTTGAAAGGTGGAATGAGCTTGACCAGCCACTATAGTCTGCCATTGTGATCCTCTCTATATAGTGGAGTCCCAACTGACTTTTCCCTCAGGGGGCACTTTGGTGAGTTTTTGTGAATATATCTCCTTTTGCCTGTGTTACAGGGCATGTTTCAGGAGCTGTTCTGCTGACTCTAGTTATGCCTTCTCAGGCCACTGATTATTTCTTCATTCTCTTGGCTTCTAGTGGTACATCCCTCCTAATGAGGTCATGTTAGCCATCCAGGCAATCTCTTCCAAAATGACCCACTCTTCTTTTTCTTGAGTAGATCCTTAGTTGCCCCACCAAATTCTGGAAATGCTGCTTATTCCCCATGTAGCTGAGTCCTGAATACCAGAAAAGGCTAATTTAGGCCACAGTCTCCTGTATTTTTAAGTGTGAGTCAGGCATCAGTCCCTATGACTCTTAAAGACTGGAAGACATGTAGCAAGCTCTGAGTGGCTCCATTGATATGCCTCTCTTTTGGTTTGTGTTAAAGAAGAAGTACGTCTCTCTGGAGTGGAGGGTGAGGATGGGAACACTTGCTGAACTGATAACATCCCCCAGAGAAATCCTTATGCCAACTTCTTTAAAGTCACTCTCTATAGGCTGGAAGTTGCCAGTGTGATTACCTGGGTAGAACCACTTCCATAACCTCTTATGGGGTCCCTGAAGCTACCATCTAGTTACAGAATGTGGGCTTTTTGGCATAAACTGTATTGGGCCTGTTCTGAGACTTCTAGAAAAGAGGAACTTCCCATTTCACGTGACTTAATGTATTTAATCCACACTAATACCTCTTATGAGAAATATAGCAAGAGAAACCAAAGCTGAAATAAAAACTAGCCAGAGATCTAACCACTGACAATTAATCATGTTTTTTCATAATGCATAAAACCTACAAAATAAGGAAGAAAAAAATGGAAAATACTAGTTTAATGTACCAATTATTAGCTTCATATGGTGAGTTTTATAGGTATTAGGATACGATAGAGATTGAATTTCGCATATGAAAGACTCAGTTTTCTCTATCCCCTAGTTCATGGCCATCAGACAGCAAATTAATTTCCCCTATAAATACTTATCTATGCTTAGGCTTGCACTTGTCCTTTGGTTTTTGTAGTGTTTGACCTTTATAACAATACAATAGCCTGTTTGCCCAGAGATCTCCTGTTGTCAGCACTGGTTCTTAATGAGCTCAAAGACATTAAGGCCACCAGAAATGAAGCTAGAATTAGGAGTCCCAGCTAAAAACAGAAAAAGTTCATAGTGAATGTCAACTCTATCTGATGTTCAGGAATTAGCTGTGCATTTTATCAAGTTAAAACTCACACTATGCTAAGTCACTTCAGTCGTGCCCTACTCTGTGTGACCCCATAGACAGTAGCCCACCAGGCTCCCCCGTCCCTGGGATTCTCCAGGCAAGAACACTGGAGTGGGTTGCCATATCCTTCTCCAATGCATGAAAGTGAAAAGTGAAAGTGAAGTCGCTCAGTCGTGTCCGACTCTTAGTGACCCCATGGACTGCAGCCCACCAGGATCCTCCATCCATGGGATTTCCCAGGCAAGAGTACTGGAGTGGGGTGCCATTGCCTTCTCCAACACTCTAACACAATGTCTCTCAATTGGAATTGCATACTAGAATCACCTGGGAGTAATTGAAAATTCTAGTACTCAGACTGCAGCCCTCCGTAGTTAAATCAGAACCTTTGTGTGGGGGCCCAGATATCAGTGTTTTTAAAATTTCTTGGTATTCTAATGTGCAGCCAAGTTTGAACAACACTGCTAATACCTTTTGCCTGTTGTGTAGCTTCTATCCATTCATAGCAGAGCACGTAATTAAAATTCTTATGAAACTCGATTCCACCTTTAGGTAGAAGAGATGGAGTATATAGCTTAGCCTGTGGTAAGTTCAGTTTGTCTGTTCAATGCCTCTTTAAATGTTGATTAGACTCCATCATTTAAAATCAAGTTCTAATGACAAAATTTTTAATTGTTTAGTTTCCCTTGAAAACACAGTTATTCAAGCCACAGTGGCCTGCTTCTCCCCATGACAAGCAGCTGGCGCTGGGTTGCAGCAGATGGCTTTAGACGGGGCCGGTACTTCCCCCTTTGCCCACAAGCCTCACTCACTGGCATCTCCTGCCTGGCCCCTATAGGCCCCTATAGGTAGAGTTCTGGATGCCTGCCATTGTCCAAGTTTGGAGAAGTCTTTCAAATCTTAGCCCCTTCTGTGTTAAAACACAGGCAACTCCAACTTACTCCAAAGAGCCCTCTTTGATCTAAATGGCTCAAACAGTCCCTTAACCCCTGGATTGTTTAAAAGGTTATGTGTTTTCTCTATTCCATTCTCTGCCAGCTCATTTTGTACCCACCCTCCCCCGGCCCCAAGAGAGAATTTGTTCTGTTCTTTTGCTTTAAAAAGGAAAACAAAGTGTGACTACACATCTATTCTCCAAAGGCCATAGCTTCTCAAGGCTGAGAGCCAGATGCTTGATTTGTTTTCCATCCAGAGCTGTACATACAGAGAAAGTCGGCAACGCAAGGCCATTCTGCTTTTGACCTTCCTAGGGCTGAATGCACGGCTGGTCAACAGGGGAGCTGAAAATAGAACCCAGGACTTTCAAATCATTGTTCTGCTCACTGGGCTGTGCTTCCTCCCATAAGTGCTTGGTTAAACAATGTCCTGTTTTGCAAAAGTAGAAATCCTAATATACGTGTCAGAAGTTGGACGCAGAACTACAGGTCTCACCATCAGGAGAGATGGCACTGTAACATAAGGAGAATGAATTCACTTCTAGCCCTGAAGCATAGAGCTTGGGCACACTCAGCAATGTGTGTCGAGTCATCGTCTGTGTAACGTATGATGCTTTGAACAAGAAGCTTTCACTGGGTGCCAAGATGTATTTGCCTGACAACCCACAGAAAGGAAATTTAGAATATTAGAAAGGTTGTCATGAAAATCACAGGATCTGTGTATAGAGATGGTCGGGGACCTGGAATCTGGAAGTGGCTTTTCAAGATAAGGTGGCAAGTGTTGTGGGGAGGGACCAGAGGTTGCTAATGCTGTGGTTCTCAGCTCAGGGTATGTGTGTGGCCCACAGAATGCAGAGAAAGCAGTTCTGAACAATACAAGGATTAGGAGTAGCTGACACTTGCCCAAGCTCCAAGGAAGAGCTTGGAACTGTCCCTGTGGTGTGAGAGAGCTTACCTCTCTTTTGGGAGACTGCACTGGTTTTCAGTGAGCTCTCTGAGGGCTTCCCACATCATGCAAGTGGTGAAGAATCCCCCTGCCAGTGCAGGAGATATAAGAGATGTGGGTTTAGTCTTTGGGTCAGGAAGATCCCCTGGAGAAGGGAATGCAACCCACTTCGGCATTCTTGCCTGGAAAACCCCATGAACAGAGGAGCCTGGAGGGCTACAGTTCATAGGGTTGCAAAGAATCAGGCATGACTGAGCACACACTACTCCTGAGAGGGCAGGAACCATCTGGTTCTCAGTGCTGTTGCCCCCATGCCGGGCACACGTAGGGAGGTGAAAGCAGAGCTCAGAACCACTTTCTGAGTTTGAGTCCCAGCTTTACAACCTCCCATCCTCGAGACTTTGGACAAGTGTTTTATCTCTGTATTTCAATTTTCTCATTTGCAAAACAGACATAGTAGTAATGGTTCTCACCTCAAATGGTCATTGTGAAAATTGAGTTACTACTTGTGAGGTTCTTAGAATGCTGTGTGTGTGTGTGTGTGTGTGTGTGTGTGTGTGTGTGTGTATGGGTACACGCACACACATGCACATTAAGTCGCTTCAGTCGTGTCTGACTCTTTGTGACCCTATGGAGTGTAGCCCACCAGGCTCCTCTGTCCACTGGAGGCAGAATACTGGAGTGAATACTGGAATGCGTTGCCATGCCTTCCTCCAGGGGATTTTCCCTACCCACGGATGTAACCTGGGTCTCCTGCATTGCACGTGGATTCTTTACCACTGAGCCACCGAGGAAACCCTCTTAGAATGGTGTGTGTGTGTGTTAGTTGTTCAGTCATGTCCAAGTCTTTGTGACCCCATGGACTGTAGCTTGCCAGGCTCCTCTGCCTATCGAATTCTCCAGGCAAAAATACTGGAATGGGTTGCCACCTTACACTTTGATACACAATAAACATTCACTAAGAGAAGAGGAACTAAAAAGCCTCTTGACGAAAGTGAAAAAGGAGAGTGAAAAAGTTGGCTTAAAGCTCAACATTCAGAAAACTAAGATCATGGCATCTGGTCCCATCACTTCATGGGAAATAAATGGGGAAACAGTGGAAACAGTGTCAGACTTTATTTTTTGGGGCTCCAAAATCACTGCAGATGGTGATTGCAGCCATGAAATTAAAAGACACTTACTCCTTGGAAGGAAAGTTATGACCAACCTAGATAGCATATTCAAAAGCAGAGATATTACTTTGCCAACAAAGGTCTGTCTAGTCAAGGCTATGGTTTTTCCTGTGGTCATGTATGGATGGGAGAGTTGGACTGTGAAGAAAGCTTAGCACCAAAGAATTGATGCTTTTGAACTGTGGTATTGGAGAAGACTCTTGAGAGTCCCTTGGACTTCAAGGAGATCCAACCAGTCCATCCTAAAGGAGATCAGTCCTGGGTGTTCATTGGAAGGACTGATGCTGAAGCTGAAACTCCAGTACTTTGGCCACCTCATGCAAAGAGTTGACTCATTGGAAAAGACTCTGATGCTGGGAGGGATTAGGGGCAGGAGGAGAAGGGGACGACAGAGGATGAGATGGCTGGATGGCATCACCGACTTGATGGGCATGAGTTTGAGTGAACTCTGGGAGATGGTGATGGATAGGGAGGCCTGGCGTGCTGTGGTTCATGGGGTCACAATGAGTCGAACATGACTGAGCAACTGAACTGAAGTATTAGTTATTAGAGGCCATCAATACGTTAGTAATGAAGGATAAATAGTCTAGCAAATGATATAGAAGAGTTAGACCAAGCCAAATGACTTGATAAGCAGTTTTCATGGATTACCTTATTTAATTTTAAAAACAAGTGCACAAAACACTACTCCTATTGCTCCATGTTACAGATGAAGCACAGAGGGGTTAAATCAGTTACTCAAGGTCACACAGCTGGTGACAGGAGAAGGATTTGAAACAGTGTGGACTAATACCACATCTTTCACCACTCTTCTGCCAATTAAGTATTTCCTAGGAGAAATACTGAGGCAATAGCTGCTTCATGATGGTCTTTTGAGGCTAAATATAACTTATTGACACTTTAAAAGTAGTAAAAATATGTACACATATGTAAGATGATGGTGATGACTTATAAACACTCAAGAAATCTGCACTTATTAGCCTCACTTAGCATATCAAAGGGTGTTAAAAATAATAATTGGCTTTAGGAACCAAAAAACAAGTAAAACCAGTCATTTTGACACACAAAAATGCCATTTTATATGTGGGTGTCACCTACTCAAGATAACAGCCATTGAATAAATTAACAGTTCTTGTTGAGAACTGAAGTGCCATGATCCTTTCCTTGTTTTTTTTTTTTTGCTAAATATACTTAGTTATGATACACTTTACTTATTTACATGCTTTATCCCTGAATAGTTTCCCCAGCCATAAATATGAGGAGAAATGATGACATTTTTTTCATTGCAGGAATTATTTGGAGTGTTGTGGTATCATGGAAAGCAAACCAAACTTGAGGATGGGAGATGAGGTTTCTGGCTCTGGCTTCATTATCATATAATTCCCTCTAGAACCTGAAGCAAATCTCTTAGCTTTCCTAGGCCTCAGATTTCTCTGTTGGAAAACAGAACTTTGGATGCCACTGATTCTAAAATTCCTAGTACCTTTAGAAATCTTTGATTTCTCTCCTGGAAATTTTTAGGATAGAGCATACCTTTTCCTGGGCTTCCCTAGTAGCTCAGACAGTAAAGAATTTGCCTGCAATGCAGAAGACCCAGGTTCAGCCCCTGGGTTGAGAAGATTCCCTGGAGAAGTGAATGGCTCCCCACTCCAATATTCTTGCCTGGAGAATCCCATGGACAGAGGAGCCTGGCAGGCTTCAGTCCATGGGTTCGCAGAGAGTCAGACACGAGTGAACAACGAACGCTTCACTTCAGCTTTTTCTATCCCCACCCCCATATGTATATTCCAGTATGTTTGAAATCAGCTTATTTTGCAAATAAAACATATTTTAAATGTAATCTTTACCTTCTCCTTCTTCTTCCCCTAAAATATTAGCATTAAATCAATAGTGTATCTTAGAATTAAGGCCAAGAAGTAAATCTAAACATAAACAAACAACATACCATCTACCACCATAAACAATAGCTGAAGCTGTTCCAGAGGCTTGGTTGATGTGTGAATGGACTTGTGTCCTAAAAATTAGAGAGAAAGAGCACTTAACACATCCCTACTGCTTCATTTCTTTAGCGTTCAGGCCCGTTCCAAGGAATGAATTATATTTTTTCTGCAGCAGCTAAGACCCGGGGGTATCCTTTGCCTGTGTCAACAGCGCTCTATCACAGACAAATACTTGTAAAAACTAAAATGTCTTAGTACATTGACAATAAAATGTCATCTATATGTCCCTGTGACTGATCTGTACAAAGTCAAGTCATTTCTTTGAAGTCAGCTGAGAATACCAGGGGCCCTTCTTTCCTCCACATGGAAGTGGGAGAACAGCTGCTCTTTGTTTCAGGAAAGGACAGGGCGAAGGTTAGTTCATGGGTAGAGTTTCCTGTTTGTAATGTCTGAATCCAAGGGAGGTGCCAAGAATTTTGAAGGTTTTATTCAAGGGAAGATAGTTTCTTGTTGGGACAGAATTGCAATGAAAGTACAATTTCCTCCCCTGTTGATGCCTTGGTTCTTCAGAAGTACTTAAGATTAATCATACAGTTGTCTTGCTAATGGCCATTTGATGGTTGTCCTTTGTCTACAAGAGAATGTCCAAACCCTTTAGCCCTCTCCAAACTCTACCAAGAGTGGCTCAGATCATGAACTCCTTATTGCCAAATTCAGACTTAAATTGAAGAAAGTAGGGAAAACCACTAGACCATTCAGGTATGACCTAAATCAAATCTCTTATGATTATACAGTGGAAGTGAGAAATAGATTTAAGGGCCTAGATCTGATAGATAAGAATGCCTGATGAACTATGGAATGAGGTTCGTGACATTGTACAGGAGACAGGGATCAAGACCATTCCCATGGAAAAGAAACGCAAAAAAGCAAAATAGCTGTCTGGGGAGGCCTTACAAATAGCTGTGAAAAGAAGAGAAGCGAAAAGTACAGGAGAAAAGGAAAGATATAAACATCTGAATGCAGAGTTCCAAAGAATAGCAAGAAGAGATAAGAAAGCCTTCTTCAGCGATCAATGCAAAGAAATAGAGGAAAACAACAGAATGGGAAAGACTAGAGATCTCTTCAAGAAAATTAGAGATACCAAGGGAACATTTCATGCAAAGATGGGCTCGATAAAGGACAGAAATGGTATAGACCTAACAGAAGCAGAAGATATTAAGAAGAGGTGGCAAGAATACACAGAAGAACTGTACAAAAAGAGCTTCACGACCCAGATAATCATGATGGTGTGATCACTGACCTAGAGCCAGACATCCTGGAATGTGAAGTCAAGTGGGCCTTAGAAAGCATCACTATGAACAAAGCTAGTGGAGGTGATGGCATTCCAGTTGAGCTACTTCAAATCCTGAAAGATGATGCTGTGAAAGTGCTGCACTCAATATGCCAGCAAATTTGGAATACTCAGCCGTGGCCACAGGACTGGAAAAGGTCAATTTTCATTCCAATCCCAAAGAAAGGCAATGCCAAAGAATGCTCAAACTACCGCACAATTGCACTCATCTCACACGCTAGGAAAGTAATGCTCAAAATTCTCCAAGCCAGGCTTCAGCAATATGTGAACCGTGAACTTCCTGACGTTCAAACTGGTTTTAGCAAAGGCAGAGGAACCAGAGATCAAATTGCCAACATCTGCTGGATCATCGAAAAACCAAGAGAGTTCCAGAAAAACATCTATTTCTGCTTTATTGACTATGCCAAAGCCTTTGACTGTGTGGATCACAATAAACTGTGGGAAATTCTGAAAGAGATGGGAATCCCAGACCACCTGATCTGCCTCTTGAGAAATTTGTATGCAGGTCAGGAAGCAACAGTTAGAACTGGACATGGAACAACAGACTGGTTCCAAATAGGAAAAGGAGTACATCAAGGCTGTATATTGTCACCCTGCTTATTTAACTTATATGCAGAGTACATCATGAGAAATGCTGGACTGGAAGAAGCACAAGCTGGAATCAAGATTGCTGGGAAAAATATCAAGAACCTCAGATATGCAGATGACACCACCCTTATGGCAGAAAGTGAAGACGAACTAAAAAGCCTCTTGATGAAAGTGAAAAAGGAGAGTGAAAAAGTTGGCTTAAAGCTCAACATTCAGAAAATGAAGATCATGGAATCCGGTCCCATCACTTCATTGCAAATAGATGGGGAAACAGTGTCAGACTTTATTTTTCTGGGCTCCAAAATCACTGCAGATCGGTGACTGCAGCCATGAAATTAAAAGACGCTTACTCCTTGGAAGGAAAGTTATGACCAACCTAGATAGCATATTCAAAAGCGAGATATTACTTTGCCAACAAAGGTCCATCTAGTCAAGGCTATGGTTTTTCCTGTGGTCATGTATGGATGTGAGAGTTGGACTGTGAAGAAGGCTGAGCGCCGAAGAATTGATGCTTTTGAACTGTGGTGTTGGAGAAGACTCTTGAGAGTCCCTTGGACTGCAAGGAGATCCAACCAGTCCATTCTGAAGGAGATCAGCCCTGGGATTTCTTTGGAAGGACTGATGCTGAAGCTGAAACTCCAGTACTTTGGCCGCCTCATGCAAAGAGTTGACTCATTGGAAAGGACTCTGATGCTGGCAGGGATTGGGGGCAGGAGGAGAAGGGGACGACAGAGGATGAGATGGCTGGATGGCATCACTGACTCGATGCACGTGAGTCTGAGTGAACTCCAGGAGTTGGTGATGGACAAGGGGGCCTGGTGTGCTGCAATTCATGGGGTCGCAAAGAGTCGGACAGGACTGAGCGCCTGAACTGAACTGAACTCTTCTTGCTCCCCTGTGCTTGGAATAGCTTGTCTACAACTTCACCTGGACAACTCACCTGTTAAGATTCAGCACAGGTATGGTGTGAATACGCCTTAGTACCCTTTTGGTAATTATCAGTTAGTATTCAAGCCTCTTCTTTGTGGTCTCAAAGCATCCCATGGTTTCCTCTGTCTAGAGTGTTCTCCAACCTGCCTGAAGAATGGAATCACCTGGAAATTTATCAAAACACAACAAGACCCAGACCCTACTGAGGGACTTTGATTCCACTGGTCTAGGTTGGAGTCAAACTGAAACCAGGCAATTCTAATGTGCAGCCAGTGTTGAGAACCACTGATTTATTGTAGACCTTATGACATATTATATTAGAAGCTTTGTGTTTATCTTCTCCCAGATTAAGTTTCTTGAGGACTGGAATTATTTTATATTAATAGGCATGTCTTCTGATATTTAAAAACGTCAAGTACTAGGAGGTGCCCAATAAGTCATTTGTGAAGAATGAATGAATAATTAGTATATACATATCCCAACCTCCCTTTCACTTATGTTTAGAAGCTCATTTATGTGCTGTGCAGTTGCTCAGAGTAAGAAACTGTGGAAAATAGAATTGATATGGATCCCAGGTGTCTGGGGACAAAAGATACATTCTAAGAGAGGTGTCTGAGGAAACACAATAAGGGCCAAAAGAAAACCTGGAAAATTTTGAATTAATTAATAGCAGGTGCTAAAAGACAAAACCAGCCATGCAATCTGACCTGAATAGAATTTGGGAAGAGAGACTAATGCAAGAGATTCTGGGCTAGAAATCAGAAGGGACCAACCAACTTAAAAAGTAGGAGACTGAGAAGCAATTTTAAATTCTCCCTACACAGGATAGAAATACAAGACACATGGACTCTATCCAGAAGAGACTTAGCTTTCCCTTAAGTCCCAGGGTCCAGAGGCTATAAGGCAAGGTACCCTAGTAGCTTGAAGGAGAACCTGCACAGCAAGATGTTGAGCATCCCTGGACACTGCTGTACTCTAACCATGCGATGAATCTGTGTTTTGTGGCTCCTAGTACGTGCTCAGTACTTTATATATTTTCCCACATAATATGCAGGATTAGGCTTATGAAGGAGCCTTTATCTTAAAAAATTTTATACATGAGGACACTGACGTTTAGGAGAACTAAGTCCCAAGCCACCTATACTACAATGGGTAAATGTCACCTCTTACATGGCCAGTGAGCCTTCCTGATCAGATGATTCTCTGTGGAGGGGAGTTACTGGAGAATATGGAAGGATGGACAAGAGCTCCAGAGTCTCAATCCAAGAAGGGAGGTTTCCCCTTCAAGTCCTGCCAGTGGACCAGGAGACAGCAGGTGAAGGAACCTTTGGTGGGTGGTTGGTGTGAGTGTTTTGATTTTAAAGAAACGCCTATTTGTGTGTGCCTAGCACCATGAAGTGGCCTTGGACAGCGAGAACACAATGCTGTCCACTTCTGGACTTGTAGTGAATGTATTTGTGAAAGCATGTGCCCTTTTTCAGAAGAGGGAAGATGAATGAGAACACTTAGAATCTTTCAGTGATTCTACAAGATGGAAGAATGTTTGGGTATAAAGTTTGGACTGTTTTTATTTTAAAGAATGATTCATTACTTTCATAACATGGGATTTTGGTTTTACTTTCTATAATACGTCATCAAAATTTTAGTCTTGTAATATTTGGTTTCCCATTTTAAGCAGAATTCCCTCTCCCACAATCTCCCTCTTGACTATTGATAGTCTGTGTTTGGGGAAGCGTCTTCTCTCTCATCTTAATAAAATTTTAGGTTCCCAAACAAAGTCTGATCTTAACTATTAGTTTAACCAATCAGTTTAGTCTGTCTCCATAATGGTGCAATGAAGATGCTTGCGGATATTGATTCCCTAAAGTCAACTTCCCTTACCAGTCAGCTGTGATGACTAGTTCGTCTGGATTAGTTCCTGCAGTTCCAGCCTTTGTGCCAAGCACGTTGCAGCTGCTGGCCTTCCCCCCAGCCCTGTACACAATTCCCGTCTGTGGAAAGTATAATCACCTGCTGGAAGAGATACTTGCTTGTCCACACGCCAGGAGGAGGCTGGAGTTGGGACATTTCTTTGGCTTGCTGGGAAATAACCTGGACTTTAAACTTAGCTGAACCTAGGTTCAAATCCTGACCTTGCTGTTTGTAAGCACTTCCAGCTAAGGGAAGCTCAACAAATGCTACTTTCCTCCCTTGTCTGCCTTTGAGAAACAGCACAACCTTCTTTCCAGTGGATCATTTCTGTGATCCAACCACATGGACATTCCGTCCAGCACATCCACACCAAGAGCACGTGGTTATGGATTGTGTTCTCTGTTGCCTTTGGTTCTTTCTCACAAAGCCTGCATTTCAGAAACAGCTCGTGAACAGTCTGTATTTCACAGTGATTTTTTTATCTCACCTTTCTCTAGATGTGGATGTTCTATGACTCCTGGCTTCCTGACACGTGAAAAAATATATTCCTTTTCTCTCAGTCTGTGTCTCCTGATAACAAGTTCAGACGAGCCTTTTCTAAATAATAAAAGAGAAGGTGGCCGCCCCATGTTTTTATAACTGACCTTATTTCAGAATTCGGTTGGGTAACTCTTACCTCACTTTCCAGAGAAAGGCAGTGTGTGTCGTGAGAGTGTGTGTGTGTGTGTGTGTGTGTGTGTGTTAGTCACTCAGTCATGTCCGACTCTTTGCAACCCCATGGACTGTAGCCTGCCAGCCTCCTCTGTCCATGGATTTCTCCAGACAAGAATACAAGAGTGGGTTGCCATTTCCTTCTCTAGGGGATCTTCCTGACCCAGGGATTAAACCCAGGCCTTCTGCATTGCAGGAAGATTCTTTACCATCTGAGCCACCAGGGAAGCTGAGAATCTCTCTGCTGCTGCTGCAAAGTCGCTTCAGTCATATCTGACTCTGTGCGACCCCATAGATGGCAGCCCACCAGGCTCCTCCGTCCCTGGGATTCTCCAGGCAAGAATACTGGAGTGGGTTGCCATTTCCTTCTCCAACTCTCTAGAGGTAATCAAAACAAATGGCAGTGCCTGACCTTGGCGTTGTTCCCTGGCCCTCTGTGGTCCTGCGTTTGCTCCTCTTTGTGAAAGGCAGATAGTGTTATGTGACATCTAAGGTCCCTTCCTCCTCTAAACCTTCCAGCCTCTAACCCCAGGCTACTGCTTGCTGATTTATAAGACAATATATTGACTTGCCTGAAGATATTAAATGGCAAATATTTAAGAAAGGGTCCTTCTCCACTTTTTTATGTCTAGGTTATAAAATTATGATAATGATTACTTTTTCATTACTCACCTAATCCCATAAAACACCTCTCATTATATAAATGCACATAGGCTTTTTTCAACAACTATTACTCATTTTGTTGAAGGGAATCAGGTCCTTGCTATAAGCCAGTAAGAGAGCACCAGCTTTCTGCTAGTAGACTTTACATTTTCTCTGGGCAAAAGGTTTACTGTGGCCGAGACCAATACAGCGTCACCCAGTGGTCCTCTCCTAAGGGAGAGTTACCAACTATTCATTAGTTGCTCCAAATGCTGGTAATGTGTGCCATGAGGTTGAGGAGAATAGAAGGAACATTTACCAGAAAGAAAAATTTAGATATAATAGGTTCTTCCTCCTGGGTCTCTCTCTATTTCTTACTGTTAAACTGAAACCTTTTACATTGAAATCTTGTTTTCCTTTTTTATACTCATGACCATGTTTCAGAGCAAGTCTTATACCTCTTTTACAGCTGAGACTATGGAGGCTCAGAGATGTTAATGAATATCCCAAGCTCACCCAGGTCTCTGGCTATAAAACCTGTGTTTATTTAATGTCATTAACATGACCCCTGGTAGGAATTCCTAAATGTGTCTAAAATGGATTAAAAAAATTGGGATGTTTAGGATATGGAGAAACCCTGAAATGATCACATCACTAAGGCAGGCCTGCCATAATGTTGTTTTCCACATTTGCAAAGTTTCAAGGAGATACCCTGTGAACTGGAAGCAAATACTGAGATATTTCACACCCCTATATCAAGAGGGTTTTGAATCCTTTTCCTCAGTAGATTTACAGAAGTCAGGCATTATTTGAGATATAATAGTAATGGATGCCATTGATTGAACTCATTATGCTCCCAGCTCTGTGCTAACCACTTGATAAGCATCATCTCATTTGCACAGACATTGTTCCATAAGATGGTTACCACTGTCTTATGCAGACATGGGCACTGAGACTTATAAAGAAGTGTCACTTACCCAAGTATCATGGATTGAAAGATTGGGAATCCAGGTAATATCTGAATCTAAAGCAAATTGCTCCTATTGATTACTCTATAATGCCTCGGCACTGCAGGGCAGAATGGGACAAGGGAACCCCGTTCTCTCTCCCCATTGGAGCTGCACTTCCATATGGTAACTTGAAAGCCTGCATAAATCACTATTGTGACTGATGTCCACACCTAGCAATAGCAATTATGACAACCAGCCCTGTAAGTTCTCACCCTACTTTCATTCATTAAAAGTAGAAATTAAAGGGGAGGAAGGCAGATGGGAAAACCCCTGTCCCAAATGGTCGTTTGAGCAATAGAACAATCTCTGTAATTATTTAAAGGGAAAAAAAACCTGATTATTTATCAGAAATAGAACTATGAAAAGTCCACCTCCAGAAGCACCTCCATTGCAGCATTTCCCAGAAAGATCATTTATTGTTTAGTTTAATAGTTTCAAAAATATTAAGGAATAACAAGATCTGCCAAACTAGATTGACTAGAAGATAAAAGATTCCCAAGAATGGAATGTTTTCAGTTGATTACAGCATAGTCAAGCCAAAGCTAGCAAGTCATCATTAAGGAAGAGTATGTAAATTCTGACCTTGGATTTTGCAGTGACAACATTTACACAATCATAGCTTAATCCAAGTTTGTCACAGGATGCTGGACTTTTCATAGCATGGCTTTCACGCAGCTGAAATCTGATTATGACAGCAGGCCTTTTCCTGGGAATTGAATAAGATTAAAATATATGGTGACCTGATATTTGTGGATTAAAGAAATGAGGTCAGAGATAGGAATTGGATCAGGGTTGGTAAACAACTGTGGCCACTTGTGTTGCAACTGTGCAGGAGGAAAGGCGGCCAGTGCGCTCCCTGGAGTCCTGTAGACTGGACTGGCTTCCAGGCATCTGCAAAGCCTTTCTCCTCTGATCTCCAGCACTCACACGACTTTCTCAAAATGGCAGAAACAAGAACTTCTTTGTTTGTATCCAGTTTAGAAACATCATCATCCCGAACTTCTAACTCAGGTTTGATGTCTATCGGCGTATTAGGAGGTGACGGGAAAACAAATTACTTTCTTTCTCAAATATTTATTGAGTACCTACAAATACACTGGGCATTGTGGAGCATGTGGTATATAGATGCAGGAGCCGGACAAAGCCCCTGAAAAACAAACAGCACTGCAAAATGGTTCACGCTCAGTACCAAGGGAGGCCTGGGCCAGAGTGTAAACACAGGAAACAGCCACTGCGGGCAGACGGCTGATGCTCTCCAAGAATTACAGACCAGATACACTCAGAGAAGTGTACAGTCAGAGAAAACTTCCTTGAAATTGGAACGTGCCAGACAGTATTGTTTTCTGAAATGATCTATTTATTAAATTATGATTTAGATACCAAAGAACCTCGAAGGAAGTCTTTCAGACTTCTTGAAAGAAAGAAATTCATCCACCTGATCCCACAACAGTAGCGCTGTGAAAGGACTTAAAAGAAACATTAGTGCAAAGATATTTTCTGGTTTTAATTCACTTCTTATCCAAGACACATACAGCATAGGTGTCATTTCTAGTAGAAGAAAATATCCGCTTAGCGCTTCTACACAGAACAGGAAAGCAAGGCTCAGAGGCAGTACATCTGGTGGACCAGGAACAGAGTAGCAAAATTCTGGTGTTCCAGGTCTGTACTGCCTCCTTAGTCTTATTATGACTCTGAACTTGGCTACTCCTGTACAAAAGGTATGGGATTCTCAAATAAAAGGTAAATACATGTTAATCATAAGAGTAAAAGAACTGAATCCCTGATTGACTGCTATCCAGGACAAAAATAAACAAGGCAGAAAAAATAATATGTCCTGTAACTTTCTGAAAGGCATCAGGAATTTAGAGCAAGCTTTCTATTTGCATTTGCAGGATAAGGCATGAAAATATTGATTACTGTGAAGCAGGGAGTTACCTGCCTGCCTTCAATAAAACACATTCTGCAAATCTGATATTCTTGGAACAGAGCATTACACCTTGGAATTTCCCTAAATCTGAAAAGAGAGAGTGGTTTTCGACTGTTTCTGTTCTAAATACCATATTCTTGTTGTTGTTGTTCAGTGGCTCAGTTGTGTCTGACTCTTTGAGACCCGATGGACTGCAGCACGCCAGGTTTCCCTGTCCTTCACCATCTCCTGGGGTTTGCACAAACTCACGTTCTTTGAGTTGGTAATCCCATCCAACCATCTCATCCTCTGTTATCCCCTTCTCCTGCCTTTAATCTTTCCCAGCATCAGGGTCTTTTCCAATGAGTTGGTTCTTTGCATTAGATGGCCAAAGTATTGGAGCTTCAGCTTCAGCATTCCTTCCAAAGAATATTCAGGGTTGATTTCCTTTAGGATTGACTGGTTTGATCTCCCTGCAGTCTAAGGCACTCTCAAGAGTGTTCGCCAACACCAGAGTTGGAAAGCATCAATTCTTCAGCATTCAGCCTTCTTTATTGCCCAAGTCTCATATCTGTGCATGGCTACTGGAAAAACCATACCTTTGACTATACACACATTTATTGGCAAAGTATTGTCTCTGCTTTTTAATATGCTGTCTAGGTTGGTCATAGCTTTTCTTCCAAGGAGCAAGTGTCTTTTAATTTCATGGCTGCAGTCACCATCTACAGTGATTTTGGAGCCCAAGAAAATAAAGTCTGTCATGGTTTCCATTGTTTCCCCATCTATTTGCCATGAAGTGATGGGACCAGATGCCATGATCTTAGTTGTTTGAATGTTGAGTTTTAAGCCAGCTTTTTTCACTCTCTTCTTTCACTTTCATCAAGAGGCTCTTTGGTTCCTCTTCAATTTCTGCCATTAGGGTGGTGTCATCTGCATAGCTGAGGTTCTTGATATTTCTCCTGGCAATCTTGATTCCAGCTTGAGCTTCATTCATTCCAGCATTTTGCAAGATGTACTCTGCATATAAATTAAATAAGCAGGGTGACAATATAGAGCTTTGATGTACTCCTTTCCCAATTTTGAGCCAATCCATTGTTCCATGGCTGGTTCTAACTGTTGCTTCTTGCCCTTCAAGAAACATATTAAAGACACATTCTAACTTCCTTAAAAGGATGGATCTATGTGTGTTAAGAATTTGATGTCTTCATTTCCTCTGGATCCCAATTTTCTCTCCAAATGCACACCCTCACATGGTTTATATCATCACCTTCTTTGAAAAGACTACCATCTGTCTCTCCTGACCATCCACACAGGTCAGCTGCTTCATACATAAGATGTTTCTAACATCATTGGTAGAAACCAGTTGCATCATTAGAAGTTTAGATCGCCTTTCCCACTAAAATTAATCATCCTTCAAGCATATCTGAAGTAGTGTTAATACATATGTCTATGATTTTTTTTTTATCAGAAGGAGAAATCAAGAAGGGGAGTCCATGTCCCAACCCGCTCCTTGAATCTGGAAGCTCTTTGTGACTGCCTTGGTGACAGAATGCCAAGGAGGAGATCTGGGTGACTTCTGAGTCTGAGTTGGAGAAGTCCTTTGGCTCTGCCAGTGTCTCCTGGGACAGTCACTATGGGAGCTTTTGCCCCATGTAAGAAGTTCATCTCTCCTGTGTCCACCATGTGGAAAGATCATGTGGAGATAAAGTGGCACCTTAGAGGCCTCCCAGCCTAGATGTCAGATGTGAGTGATGAAGCTTTGGTGATAACTCCTGTCCCAGGCACCATGACAGCCTCGTAAGATCCTGAGTGTGAACCATCCATCCAAGCCCAGTCAAATCCAGGATTTGTGATCAAAATAAGTGGTGTTATTGTTTGAAGCCACTGTTTGAAGTGTTTTGTACATGATAGTAGATAATTAGAACAGATTGTGAGAACTGGAAGTTGGGTGCTGGTGTAATGAAGCCCAGAACATAGGACACTGACTCTGGGACAGAGTGGTGGGAGAAGTTAGGAGGGGTTTTGAGGGACTTGAGTAAAAGCCTGATGGCGCTTGAGGAGAATAGTAGAAAAGTTAGCAAAACTGTCACCTGCAGTGACGTGAAAAATGCAAAAGATAACTAATGAACTGGTAGATTTGGCTAATAAGAATTCCAGCTAGAAGGTTGAGACTGCCCAATAGCTTCTTTTAGTCACATATAAGTATGAGAGAGATGAGTTTAAAAAAGGAACTGTTTCATTTTCAAGAAAACTTAAAGAAAATATATAAAAGATCCAGTACTTGCTACGTTCAAATATAAAATTATTTCTCACTCCCCATTTCTTCATAGAGAAGAAGATTTTCAGATTAAAAAATGGTATCAGGCCAAAGATCAAATCCCCAACCAAAGAACCTTTGTTAGTAGCTTAGAAAGATTTAGGGTAATGGCTCATAGACCCTTTGAAACAAAGTTCCTCTAAGGATCTTGAGGGCATGCCCGGCATACTCTCTTAGTTAAACAATGAGGCTTCTAAAAATCTTAAAGAAATGGTCCCATCACAGCTTTACAGAAACCCCCAAGGTAGAGAAGGACTTAAAGAGATTTCCAGGGAGGTTTTTGTCTAGTGGAGTAAATGACAATAAGAATAATAAGAAATCCACAGACAGCTTTTTTTTTTTTTTTGGTTTGTTTTTTATTGAAATATGATTGACGTGTAACATTATTTTTATTTCAGATGTATAACATGATTCAATATTTGCATATATTGTGAAATGATCACTTCCATAAGTCTAGTTAAGGTTTATCACCACAATAATTATAATTTTCAAAAAGTACAATGATAAGATTGTGTTGATTAACATTTTGCCAGCATGGACTAAAAGGGACAGAAGCAGTTTGAAGCAGAAGGAAGTCTTAAGATTTCAGATTTCCATGGGCAGGAGACAAGCTGATAAAACTATTCAGCTTCAGATACAGGGCACATTTTACATAAAAGGAAAGATAATTTAAAAGGTGGAACCCAGAACTTAAAGGGGAACCTTAGAACTTCCAGATGTTCAAGCTGGATTTAGAAAAGGCTGAAGAACCAAAGATCAAATTGCTAACATCTGTTGGGTCATCGAAAAAGCAAGAGAGTTCCAGAAAAATATCTATTTCTGCTTTATCGACTACGCCAAAACTTTTGATTGTGTGGATCACAACACATTGTGGAAAATTCTTAAAGAGATGGGAATACCACCTGACCTGCCTCTTGAGAAATCTGTATGCAGGTCAGGAAGCAATAGTTAGAACTGGACATGGAACAACAGACTGGTTCCAAATAGGAAAAGGAGTATGTCAAGGCTGTATATTGTCACCCTGCTTATTTAACTTATATGCAGGGTACATCATGAGAAACGCTGGACTGGAAGAAGCACAAGCTGGAATCAAGATTGCTGGGAGAAATATCAATAACCTCAGATATGCAGATGACACCACCCTTATGGCAGAAAGTGAAGAGGAACTAAAGAGCCTCTTGATGAAAGTGAAAAAGGAGAGTGAAAAAGTTGGTTTAAAGCTCAACATTCAGAAAACTAAGATCATGGCATCTGGTCCCACCACTTCATGGCAAAGAGATGGAGAAACAGTGGAAACAGTGTCAGACTTTATTTTTTGGGGCTCCCAAATCACTGCAAATGATGACTGCAGCCATGAAATTAAAAGATGTTTACTCCTTGGAAGGAAAGTTACGACCAACCTAGACAGCATATTAGAAAGCAGAGACATTACTTTGTCAACAAAGGTCCGTCTAGTCAAAGCTATGGTTTTTCCAGTAGTCATGTATGGATGTGAGAGTTGGACTATAAAGAAAGCTGAGCACAGAAGAATTGATGCTTTTGAACTGTGGTGTTAGAGAAGATTCTAAGAATCTCTTGGACTGCGAGGAGATCCAACCAGTCCATCCTAAAAGAAATCAGTCCTGAATATTCATTGGAAGGACTGATGCTGAAGCTGAAACTGAAACTCCAATACTTTGGCCACCTGATGCGAAGAACTGACTCATTTGAAAAGACCTTTATGCTGGGAAAGATTGAAGGCTGGAAGAGAAGGGGAAGACAGAGGATGAGATGGTTGGATGGCATCACCCGACTCAGTGGACCTGAGTGTGAGTAAACTCTGGGAGTTAGTGTTGGACAGGGAAGCCTGGCATGCTGTAGTCTGTGGGGTCTCAAAGAGTCAGACACAACTGAGAGACTGAACTGAACTGAACTGAAAAGCAGTGGGAAAATCCTTCCTAGGAAGTAGGACTGAGACCTGAGGAAGAAACAGGCTGTGATTTCCTGGCTAGACTTCAAAATTGCAGTGAACCAGTGACTGTTATATACTCTCATGGGCTTCCCTGGTGGCTCAGAGGTTAAAGCATCTGCCTGCAATGTGGGAGACCAGGGTTCAATCCCTGGGTTGGGAAGATCCCCTGGAGAAGGAAATGGCAACCCACTCCAGTACTCTTGCCTGGAAAATCCCATGGACAGAGGAGCCTGGTAGGCTACAGTCCACGGGGTCGCAAAGAGTCGGGACACAACTGAGCGACTTAACTTTCACTTTCACTTTCACTTTTCCCCTATTTTCAGCAAGAATCTCTATAGTAATTTTTCCAGTGTGTAGCACACCATTGTATGTTGCCTATATAGGTCTTTGTTCACAGATCTTAGGACTGAGAGGAACAATACACAAGAAACTTAACCCAAGGGGCTTCATTTGTACCTAGATCTGATTTAGATGAAAAGATTCTGAACCTAGACCCTAAGCCTGATGACATATTGAGGTGTCCTGGAAAGGGTGAATTTATGCTTTTTTTTTTTTGCATGTGGAAGAAATAGAAATCATTTGTGGCCAGTAGATATACTTTTGAATTTTAAAACATATTCACAATTTTTTGACAGTCTTCTTGTCAAGAGATGGAGTCTAGAGGGTGGAATAAATTGAGAGTAGCATTGACAGATATATACTACCATGTGTAAAATAGATGGCTAGTGGGAAGCTGCTCTATGGCACAGGGAGCTCATTGTTTGTGCTCGTGATGACCTAGAGGTGTGCAATGGGGGTGGGTTGGAGGGAAGCTCAAGAGGGACGGGATATATGGATATGTATAGCTGATTCACATCATCACACAGCAGAAACTAATACAACATTGGAAAGCAACGATATAGAAATTTAAAAAAAAAACCTAAATGGAAAAATATATAAATGTGGAAAAAAGAGAGAGATGGAGTCTAGTTCCTATCCCCTTGCATATGGACTGGACTCACTAACTCATTTCTAAAAAATAGAGTGGGATGGAACTGGTGCTATGTTAATTCCAAGCCGAAGTCTTTAAAGATGATACAGCTTCTTCCTGATTCCCTCTTGGAACATTCATGCTTGCAACCACCTCCTCCCTGAAACCTATAAGAAAGCCCAGGCTAAAGGGAGAGTCCAGGAAATGAGCCAAAGCCCCAAGCCCCCAGCCCCAGCTGAACTCCCAACTTCTCGGCCATATGAGGGAGCCACTTTGGACAGAGATTCTCCAGTTCTCCATCAAGCCAGTGCCACGTGGAGCAGAGATAAGTCTTCCCAGACAAAGTGAAAGTCGCTCAGTTGTGTCCAACTCTTTGTGACCCCATGGATTATACAGTCCATTGAATTCTCTAGGCCAGAATACTGGAGTGAGTAGCCTTTCCCTTCTCCAGGGGAATCTTCCCAACCCAGGGATTGAACCCAGGTCTCCTGCATTGCAAGCGGATTCTTTACCAGCTGAGCCACAAGGGAAGCCCAAACAAACAGCATTCCCAGACAAATGCTGTCCAAATTGCAGATTTGCTTGTAAAATAAATGACTGTCGTTTCTTTGAGCCATTAAATTTAGAATAGAAATTCTAATCCTATATCAATAGAAACAGGAACAATTTCTCTTATCAGATACATAGAAAATTGAATTAGCGGTGCTGACCCTCAGTGTCATTGACAATTCACATACAACTTTACAGTCAGTAAAGCCTCAGATTCAACCAACCACAGACTGTGTAGTATTATGGTATTTTCTATTGAAAAAAAAAACCTGCCTGCAAGTGGACATGCACAATTAAATCCTGTGTTGTTCAAGGAGGGTTAACTGTGTATATCTCTGATGTTTATTAAGGAGTAAATATTGGCGAGGCCCTATTTTATATGCATTACATATGTTAACTCATTTCATTCTAATAACAACTCTATGAGGAAAATATTTTAATATTCCCATTTAATAGATAAGAAGCAGTAGAATAAGTCATGAAGAAGTTGACCAAGTAACTTGATTGAGGTCATACAGCCAGAGGGCCCAAGCCATTGACCTAGCTGATCCAGAGTCCAGAACCATTATGCTTCTCTGAATCTTATAATAGCATTGTTTACTTCAATTTTTCCACTTACCATTAACACAAGGGAGCCTCTTCTCCATAACTCTGGCCTTTACCTTTAGTTGAGGGAACTTTTTGCTAAAAGCAAACCACAGTTTAAATTTTGTCCCTGAACGCCAGTTTTGCAGAGATCAGCCAGCTGTGGCCCATGGGCCAGATCTTGTCCGCTACTGCTTTTGTAAATAAACATTTTTTTTTTTAACACAGCCATGCTTATTCATTCATGTTTTGTCGTGGTTGCTTCTGTACTACATTGCGAAGCTGAGTGGTTGTGACAGTGGCTATGGCCCACGAAGCCTAAAATTTTACTTTACAGAAAAGGTTTCCTGACTGCTGACGTAGATCACTGAAGTTCCCTTTCTCAATGAATTCCTAATGTGTCATAAACAGAATGCATGAGAATTTTAGACAGACTGGTCTGGACTAAAACCCACTTCTATTTTCTATGTGTGACCTTTGGAGAACCTCTTCTCTGAATTTTAGTTTTACAAAAATTGAAGAGAATAGTAAGACCCTTGTCTTAATTGATAAGTCATAAGATACTGAGATATAAAATATTATTACTATGTTAAAAGTTTTACCAATCTTTTATGAGTAGAGCCACATTTAGGGGATCATGTAATTAGAGGTAAAAGAAAAAAGTGCTTAATATTTTTTTTTCATGTTTATTCATGTTATTCATAACTGTTAGGGCTCACAAAGAAAAGAGTCGCAACAACTTCTGTTAGGTGTAAGACATAAGTGGGAATCAATGGTTTGTGAAAGTCCAGGTTGTGAATTTCCTTCTATGGTCCAGATTTTTTAAGAAAAATCCTGCAGGAAGAGGCGACTTCATAGGAAGCAGTTTTCCAACACCAATTACTGATTGATTAAATATCAAAGGCTATTTGTCAATCAGACAAAGGGTTGACAAGGGGTTTGCTTATTGAGCTAAAAATATCATATTTTCCCCACTATAACTGGATATTTTTCTTTGAGAATATGAGTAAATTTAGAATCCTGAGGACAGAGGGGGTTGGGATTTTAATAAATGATCTGGGTGGCCGGATGAACTGTTTCTGTCCCGAGAGGTGACGGTCACAATCTGATTTCCTGGAGAACAATGAGAACCAGATTCTAGCAGAGTGATGTCAGGGGCATCCATTTTCTTTTGTTGCCTCAAGACTGTTCTCTGTCCTCGGTGTGTGAGCTGTGGAGTCAGAGCTTATCTCAGCTCCCAAGTGACGCAGGTCAGCTTTATAGGTTTTGATGGCATATCTGTTTAGATGGGGGGTGACATTGGAGTGTGGGAGAGGCTCTGCTCTGTGTGAGGAGCTGGGGACTGTCACACACGAGGGGTATGAGAGGAGCAGAGACGCCTCAGGGGGCCTGATGAGGGAGGTTGAGTGGGGACCAGATGAACACTGCTTTCAATCTGCTGTGAGGATTCTGGTTTTCTTCACTCGAATTCCCACCCCCTCCCCTTTTCACTTGTCACACACATAAAGGGCAGTCAAATGCCAACCTGGCCCAACCGAAAATCTGGAGATATGAAGCTGTAAAAGAAGATAATGATTAGACACTTGTGGAGTTGACTAGAGACCCTTGATAGCACGCTTTATGTTCCTGGTTAACCTTTTAACTACAAAAACAGTTCTCATTTAATAGACATAGGCTCCTTGAAAGAAATAAAGGAAGGAAGGAAGGAAGAGGGGAGAATGAGGGAGGGAAGGAGAAAGGGAAGGAGGGAGAAAGAGAGGAAGGAAGAAAGAGAAAGAAAAAAATAGACATACTTTTGTCTCAAACTGTCACATTTTTAGTATTGTACCATTCCAATGTATTAGTTCATTGAAGAAATCATAGAACTTAAAGGTAGAAAATTACATAGAGGTTAGTTTGTCCAAATTTGGACACCTGCAGAACTCTGCTGAGTTACTACCATGATAGGTGCATTAAATCTTTCTGTGATGTTTTCTGAACCTGGTCTGTCCCAGGTATTTTTTTTTTCTTTTAAATTTGTTTTTTATTGACGGATAATAGCTTTATAGAATTTCATTGCTTTCTTCCAAACCTCAACATGAATCAGCCATAGGTATACATATATTCCCTCCCTTTTGAACCTCCCTCCCATCTCCCTCCCCCCCATCTCCCTCCCCATCCCACCCCTCTAGGTTGATACAGAGCAACTGTTTGAGTTTCCTGAGCCATATAGCAAATTCCTGTTGGCTAGAAAAAGCAAGAGAATTCCAGAAAAACATCTATTTCTGCTTTATTGACTATGTCAAAGCGTTTGACTGTGTGGATCACAATAAACTGTGGAAAATTCTGAAAGAGATGGGAATACCAGACCATCTGACCTGCCTCTTGAGAAACCTGTATGCAGGTCAGGAAGCAACAGTTAGAACTGGATATGGAACAACAGACTGGTTCCAAATAGGGAAAGGAGTACGTCAAGGCTGTATATTGTCACCCTGCTTATTTAATTTATATGTGGAGTACATCATGAGAAATGCGGGGCTGGATGAAGCACAAGCTGGGATCAAGATTGCTGGGAGAAATATCAATCACCTCATATATGTAGGTGACACCACCCTTATGACAGAAAGTGAAGAATAACTAAAGCGCCTCTTGATGAAAGTGAAAGAGAGTGAAAAAGTTGGCTTGAAGCTCAACATTCAGAAAACTAAGATCATGGCACCTGGTCCCATCACTTCATGGGAAATAGATGGGGAAACAGTGGAAACAGTGGCTGATTATATTTTTATGGGCTCCAAAATCACTGCAGATGGTAATTTCAGCCATGAAATTAAAAGACGCTTACTCCTTGGAAGAAAAGTTATGACCAACCTAGACAGCATATTCAAAAGCAAAAACATTACTTTGTCAACAAAGGTCCATGTAGTCAAGGCTATAGTTTTTCCAGTGGTCATGTATGGATGTGAGAGTTGGACTATAAAGAAAGCTAAGTGCCAAAGAATTGATGCTTTTGAACTGTGGTGTTGGAGAAGACTCTTGACAGTCCCTTGGACTGCAAGGAGATCCAACAAGTCCATCCTAAAGGAGATCAGTCCTGAGTGTTCATTGGAAGGACTGATGTTGAAGCTGAAACTCCAATAATTTGGCCACCTGATGTGAAGAACTGACTCATTTGAAAAGACCCTGATGCTGGGAAAGATTAAAGGCAGGAGAAGAAGGGGAAGACAGAGGATGAGATGGTTGGATGGCATCACTGACTCAATGGACATGAGTTTGGTTAAACTCCGGGAGTTGGTGATGGACAGGGAGGCCTGGCATGCTGCAGTCCATGGGGTTGCAAAGAGTCAGACATAACTTAGCCACTGAACTGAACTGAACTGAATTGTTTATGTTTGACTGAACTGTATGTTTATTCTTACATACAGAGACCATTCTCTGTATGTTTAGTCTTTAATTCTTTTAGGTCTTTGTTAATTGATTCTTGTATTTTTTCCATTTTGTTTTCAACGTTTTTGATCATTTTTACTATCATTATTCTGAATTCTTTTTTCAGGGTGTTTGCCTATTTCTTCTTCATTTACTTGGACTTCTGTGTTTCTAGTTTGTTTCTTCATTTGTGTAATATTTCTCTGCCTTTTCATTTTTTTAAAATTTATAGTGTATGAGGTTTCAAATTCCCAGGCTCCAAGGTTGAATTCTTTCTTCCTTTTGGTTTCTGCCCTCATAAGGTTGGTCCAGTGGTTTGTGCTAGCTTCATATAGGGTGAGATTTGTGCTGAGTTTTTGTTTGTTTGTTTGTTTGTTTTTTCTCTGATGGGCAAGGCTGTGTGAGGTGGTAATTCTATCTGCTGATGATTGGATTTGTATTTTTGTTTTGTTTTTTAGATGAGGCATCCTGCACAGGGTGTTACTGGAGGTTGGGTGATGCCTGGTCCTGTATTCAAGTGGTTTCCTGTGTGTAAGTTCTCACTATTTGATACTCCCTAGGGTTAGTTCTCTAGTAGTCTAATGTCTTGGAGTCAGTGCTCCCACTCCAAAGTCTCAGGGCTTGATCTCTGGTCAGGAAAAAAGATTCTACAAGTGGTTTGTTTTGGCATTAGGTGAGATTAAAACAAATATCCAAAAATGAGAAACCAAAAATGAACCCCAGACAAATGGCAGTTACAAAATCAGGCAAATAATAATTAAAATAATGGAATATACACATATACATATATACCCAGGAGCAAAGTTAAAACAGTCCAACAAAAATTAAGTAGAATATATTGACCTGGTGAACAAAGGAAATAAAAAATCATATTTACCAGTTATGCACAAAACTAACTAAAGCACAAACTGAAAAACAAAGCTAAAGCAAGGTGCTATGTGGGGAATAAAGCAATGAAAACAAAACTAACAAATATGTTGAGAGGAAAGGAAAGAGTAAAGAAAGAAAGAATAGATATGCTAGTTAAATAGAGGTAGATAAAGAGGATTTATATGCATTAAAAATTAACTGCAAAGGGAAAAGAACAATAGGAAAAGCAAGCAAAGGAATAAATGTAGAAAAAATAATAATAGGTTTAAAAAATTAAAATTAAAAAAAAGAGAGAAAAGGAAAAAGGAAAACCTCCCAGAATCTGGAAAAGCCCAACATAGAGGCAGAGGTTTGTAACAATAAAAAATGTGACTAAGGAAAAAAAAAAAGAAAAAAAAAAGCTTAAGTAGATTTCATAGTTTTCAATAAAATCAACAACTACAACAGAGGAGGAAAAAGAAGGAAAAAAAATCCAAAGAATCTACAGAACAAGTCAAAACATAAGAATAATAAATGTTTCTCTTGAGTCCTTGCTGTCAGAATCCTTTCCCTAGCTGGGAGTCACAGTCCACCTCACCTCCCTAGGATACCCTCTGATACTGTGCTGATCTCTGGATCTGTTGTGAGGGCAGCTCAGAGTCTAATCTGGTTCTAGTCTGTGTTCTTGCCCAGTGTCCACAGCTGCCAGAACTAGTGCGTTTTCTTTTGTGGCAGCTCTCAAAAAATATAAAAGCTCTCTTTTATATATTCCATAGGCACAGAGTCTGCCTAGTTGATCGTGTGGATGTAATCTGCAGCTTGTATAGCTGGTGGGAGGGTTTTGGGTCTTCTTCCTTAGTCACACTGCCCCTGGGTTTCAACTGTGGTTTTATTTCCACCTATGCATGTGGGTTGTCCACTGGGGTTTGCTCTTGAGGCTGCTCTGGAGGGCTTGGGTTGGCCCCCATGAGGGCCAGGTGTGGAGGTGGTGCAGCTGCTTGCGTCGCAGGGGTTCTGGCAGCACCAGATACTCAGGGGAGTTGGCGGCTAGGGCAGCAGGAAATACAGTGCTTTAGAAGGGTATGGCTACCAGTATTGGCCAATATGCTCTAGGATTCTTGCCTGGAGAGCCCCCCTCCCTGACAGAGAAGCCTGGCAGGCCGCAGTCTACATGGTCGCAAAGAGTTGGACACTACTGAAGCGACCCTGCACGCATAGACACAAGACCTTTTTTTGCCTGTAGCAGCTCTGCCCCAGAGAGAGTTGAGCGTGCGCAGCTGCTTGGCTTGCAGGAACCCTGGCAGCACCAAGTGTGCAGGGACATGGACTGCTCCACCACAGGAGTTATGGCGGTGTCTTTTTTCGAGCCTCTTGTATCTGGTGATCAGAAAGCCTCTTTGGCCAGTCTTTCTCCATAGCTCCGCCCATTCAGGCACATAGAGCGGGCCTCCCTGGCAGGGGACCTACTTTGTAGTTTGGCACATCCAGTCACTTAAAGGAGCCCCGGGAGTGGGGTCCTACTCTGTAGTTCAGTGTGTCAGGCATTTGATGGGACAGCCTCTCTATTGTTCAGCTGCCAATGCTGGCATGTGGGAGGAGAGAGGCTATGGTCATGGCTCCACCCTCTATGTGTGACTCAGCTGTATCGCCTTGCTTCCATGGGTGCCTGGCTTTCCTCCACAGGCACTTCCCACCATGATCTCCTCCCTCACACCTCCCTGGATCCATCTCTCTGCAGTCAACAACAGCCCTCCCCCTGGGATTGCTCCACAATCTCTAAACTCCAGCTCCCAGCATATGCACCTTCCAAGGGATTTACGTCCCTGTCCAGGGTGTGTATGGCTGTGGCAAGGACTGTCTGATTTTCATTCCATTTAGCTGCCACAGACCATCTGTTTCACTCTCAGCCTTAAATGTTTCTCCTCTGACTCAGACAGTTGCCCCAGTGTGGGGATTGGACCCATGCTTCAGTTCCTCCACCCGCTGAGGGCAGATCCAGTCCAACTAACACTCCTGTTTTTCCCCCTAGTTCCTTCATCCTACTGAGTTCTGTGTGGGCCTATATGTTCTTTTCCGCTGGTCAGGTACTCCTGTCTGCGCTCAGCTGGTGTTCTGCACACACTTCTGTGTTTGAAGGTGTATTCCTGATGTATCCGTGGAGATAGATGTACTCCATGTCCACCTATTCCTCTGCCGTCTTGTTCTCTCTCCTGTCCCAGGTATTGATCTTGGTAAAGGCCTGAACAAAAGAGACAAACATTCTTGCCTTCATGGAGTCAGATTGCACTGCAGGACCTGTGCTTGATCATTTCCAGTGACCAAGAGCTGTCAGTTTAGAAGGGAATAAACCAATTCTTGAGATTTTTATTTATTAACAAACTCTTATGAAACTGAGTTTTAAGAACTTTACAGATATTAACTCATTTGGTGCTCTTTTTAGAAAACATTTGTTTTAATTAATTTATTTTTTAATTGAAGGATAATTGCTTTACATAATTTAGTTGTTTTCTGTCAAACATCAATATGAATCAGCCATAGGTGGACATATGTCCTCTACCCCCTGGAACCTCCCTCCCATCTCCCCTACATCCCACCCCTCTAGGTTGATACAGAGCCCCTGTTTGAGTCCCTGAGACATACAGCAAACTCCCATTGGCTATCTATTTTCCACATGGTAATGTAAGTTTCCATGTTACTCTCTCCATACATCTCACCCTCTCCTCCACTCTCCCCATGTCCATAAGTCTGTTCTCTATGTCTGTTTCTCCATTGCTGCCTTGAAAATAAATTCACCAGTACCATCTTTCTAGATTCCATATATATTCGTTAGTGAAAGTTATGTCGCTCAGTTGTGTCCGACTCTTTGCAACCCTGTAGACTGTAGCCCACCAGGCTCCTCCATCCATGGGATTCTCCAGGAAAGAATACTGGAGTGGGTTGCCATTACATTCTCCAGGGGATCTTCCCAACCCAGGGATTGAACCCAGGTCTCCTGCATTAGAGGCAGATGTTTTAACCTCTGAGCTACCATTTATCTTTCTCTTTCTGACTGACTTCACTCTGTATAATAGGCTCTAGGGTCATCCACCTCATTGGAACTGACTCCAATTCATTCCTTTTTATGGCTGTTAACTCATCTAATGCTCTTAATAATGCAGATGCTATCGCCATCATCCCTCTTCTACAGATGAACAAATTGAGGCACAAAGAGTTTAAGGAATGTCCCAGGGATTTGAGCCCAGCCATCTAGGTTTGTAGTTTGAGTTCATATACTAGGCTACACTGCCAATATTTGGATAGTTTATGTTTATAACTTGGTTCTCTTTTTCCCGATGTTGCTATCTCTTACCCTAAAATGTTTAGCCCATTTGTATTTTAATGTTTAGCCCTTGGGAGGTTCTACTGTATATGCTCATCTACTGGATACAACCAAAGACAATGCCCGACTCTTCTTGCATTATGTGAGTATACAGGATGAGACAGACAGCCCACAAGAAGTGGGCCCCACTATCCCACCACTCTCCCTGCTCACATGAAGGGGCACTGCCTGCACATTTTGTTGTTGTTCAGTTGCTAAGTCATGTCTGACTCTTTGCAACCCTGTGGACTGCAGCAAGCCAGGCTTCCCTGTCCTTCACTGTCTCCAAGAGTTTGCTCAAATTCATGCCCATTGAGTTGGTGATACCACCCAACCATCTCATCCTCTGTCACCCCCTTCTCCTGCACTCAATCTTTCCCAGCATTAGGGTCTTTTCCAATGAGGTGGCTCTTTGCATCAGGTGGCCAAAGTATTGGAGCTTTAACTTCAGCATCAGTCTTTCCAATGAGTCTTCAAGGTTGATTTCCTTTGGAATCGACTGGTTTGATCTCCTTGCAGTCCAAGTGACTCTCAAGAGTCTTCTCCAACATCACAATTTGAAAGCATCAGTTCTTCAGCACTCAGCTTCTTTATGGTCCAACTCTCACAACCATACATGACTACTGGAAAAACCATAGCTTTGACTATAAGGACCTTGGTCAGCAAAGTGATGTCTCTGCTTTTTAATACATTTTAATATATTGTCTGGGTTTGTCATTGCTTTTCTTCCAAGGAGTAATCGTCTTAATTTCATGGCTGCAGTCACTGTTCACAGTAATTTTGGACCCCAAGAACATAAAATATGCCACTGTTTCCACTTTTTCCCCTTCTATTTGCCATGAAGTGATGGGACCAGATGCCATGGTCTTAGTTTTTGAATGCTCAGTTTTGTTTTTTTTTTTTGTTTGTTTGTTTTTTAATTTTTAATTTTATTTTATTTTTAAACTTTACATAACTGTATTAGTTTTGCCAAATGTCAAAATGAATCTGCCACAGGTATACATGTGTTCCCCATCCTGAACCCTCCTCCCTCCTCCCTCCCCATTCCATCCCTCTGGGTCGTCCCAGTGCACCAGCCCCAAGCATCCAGTATTGTGCATCGAACCTGGACTGGCAACTCGTTTCATACATGATATTTTACATGTTTCAATGCCATTCTCCCAAATCTTCCCACCCTCTCCCTCTCTCACAGAGTCCATAAGACTGTTCTATACATCAGTGCTCAGTTTTAAGCCAGCCTTTTCACTATCCTCTTTCACCTTCATCAGTTAAGAGACTCTTTACTTTCTCTTCACTTTCTGCCATTAGGGTGGTGTCATCTGCATATCTGAGGTTATTGATATTTCTCCTGATAATCTTGATTCCAGCTTGACCTTCATCCAGCCCAGCATTTAGCATGATTTACTCTGCATATAAGTTAAATAAGTAGGGTGACGATATACAACCTTGGCATACTCCTTTCCCAATTTTGAACCAGTTTGTTGTTCCATGTACAGTTCTAACTGTTGCTTCTTGACCTGCATATGTTTCTTAGGAGGCAGGTAAGGTGGTCTGAAAGAGATTCCCATCTCTTTCAGAATTTTCTAGTTTGTTCTGATCCACACAGTCAAAGGCTTTAGCATAGTCAATGAAGCAGAAGTAGATGTTTTTCTGGAATTCCTTTGCTTTTTCTATGATCCAACAGATTTTGGCAATTTGATCACTGGTTCCTCTGCCTTTTCTAAATCTAGATTGTACATCTGGAAGTTTTTGTTTCACGTACTGTTGAAGCCTGCACATAGTAGGTGTCAATAAGTAATAACTCTTGCTAATAATTCATAAGTTTCTGGCTCACTGATGCCTGAAATTTCCCAGTTTAGTTTCCTTCTTCTAGCACAAGACTATTCTGTAGGAGAAGAAGCCAATTAGACTTTATTGGACAGGTTTTCAAAATTTTCTCTGAAAGCAGGTTTTAATAATGGGAGAGGACCCCATTTGGTTGATAGGAGAGAGATTGTCATCACCAAGAATTGAAAAATGAGAGAGGAAGTTGGGAACATGGAAAAATTCATGTGGGGTCTTCTTAAAGACTGCCTTCCACCAGAGCCCAAGCAATTAACCAGTCCTTCACCAGAACATAAAACAGGTCTATCAAAATAAGGTTTGTTGCCTTGGGTCTGAAAAAACACAAAACTATGCTGTTCCATCATGGAATAGGAAGTAAGAAGGAGCTAGACAGAAGTTTGAATAGGGCTACAATACTTTGGAAATTTTTCTGAGTTAACTCATCTGTTGATTTAATCCTTTGTTTGAAAGAAAAAAATGTCATATGCGTTCTCCTTTTAAGTGGAATTGTCTCAAAATACCTTCTAACATCAAAGCCCCATGATTTCTGGATTATCACTCATGACTCTTCTTCCTGTCATTGATAAGATTAATGCAGTCAACTAGTTTACTGGTCTCAGAGATCTCTGCCAATGAGGCTCAGCCAAGATGACATCCTTTCTCCTACCCAGTCTTCCTACCTGCAAATTTGGGGTATAGAAAATAAAATTCCTCTTCCATTTCCTTTTCTGCTCTGTCATTCCAAACAAGAGGCTCTTTTGTTCACGTAAATCCTGCGTTAAAGTTTGTCTTCTTTTGCAGATACTTCCAGGATGCTGTTCTGAACACAACTTGCTCCCCTGTCTATTGCTCCCCATTTCAGTCCTAGCTGTATAACCACTACTTATCTAGTAAACCAGTGGACTCAGTGAATATTTCCATTTAGAGTGCTGGTCATAGCTGTTGTTCTTTTTCTTTCTTCTTCTTTTTCTGGCTTCACCATGTGGCATGCAGGATCTTAGTTTCCTGGCCAGGGATTTAACCCAGGCCCCCTGCATTGGGAGCACATGGAAGATTTTAGTTTCCTGATTAGGGATTGAACCCAGGCCCTCTGCATTAGGAGCATGGAATCTTAACCACTGGACCATCAAGGAAGTCCCCATAACTGTTTTAAAACCAAAATAATTATCATAGCCAATGCATAGGTATCTAGAAAGCAAAACCAACAGCTACTTAATGTGGACATTTCCCAAGATTATTTCTATGAATTTGTGAAAGACAGTACCCTTTAAAAATGTTTCACATTACATGATCCTTAATTTTTATTCAACAAAACCTTGAAAGAGTCATACACATCTGCAAGAAGGGTTTTTGAAATTAATAAATTTTGGATTCCTTGACACCCATCCGTGAAACATTACTTTTTCTAAGTAAAGAGTAGTTGGCAAAAATAATCTGAGACGTTTCCCATAATCTTTCAAAGAATTGGTTCAGAATCTGAATCATGGGACCAAATACAGATACTGACAAGTCAGGTGGGTTCCTATTTCATCCAGATGAGTTTGTTTTTCTTTTTCCTGGATGGATATTTTTTAAGTGCCTGCTGGTTATTAGTCAGGGAAGAAGGGTGTTATAGGCCATTAACTTTTTTTAAAAAAAGACACTTCTTCTCTTGAATTTTTCCCGAATGCTTTGGATGGATTTCTGTGGCTTTGGATGGATTATTGGTTGTGTGTATCCTTACGTGATAATCTCCTTTTAGTAGCTTCATTTACATTAGCTATGACTCTGGGGAGCCATAGTGACAGGCCACTGAATTACTCGAGAGAAATTGCTCTTGAAAGTAATCATTGTGAATGAATTTTTATCACTTGGTCTCATCATTTCATGCTGTTTCATCTTTGTTTTTTGCCCCTGACAAAAGTGAAGCACAGAGAGTCCTTTGTTATTATCTCATTTTCCTCAGAAAACTTAATCTTATTAAGATAGCAGTCGATTTACACAAACACCTGAAGAGTATCACGTATACACACACACTCACCCCTGCAGAGTTTTTGAAATGAGTTTCATCTCTTGTGGTGAGCACTGTTTTATTTTACTTTACTCTACCGTATCTCATGTAAATTTGGTTTTCATATAACCTAATCTGTACAATTTTATGTTTTAGGCACAGGGGCTTGTTTTAAACAGGAGAATTGGACTTATTTCAACAACAAAAAAAGTTGAAATGTTAAACTCTTGGGAAGAAAACCTAGAATATAGAAGAAATAACATTCAAAAAGTATTTAACAAGCACTTAATGTCAGGTGCTATTTTAAAAGATTCTTAAAGGGGATTTTTGTTACTGTTTATTTATTAGTTTTACATACTTTCATTTGCCCCCATGAATTTGATGCTACAACTTTTGTTATTTTCCTTATTTTTCAGGTGAGTAAACAGGATTTCAGCAGATAAATAACTTGCCTAAACTCACACAGTTATCAAACAGTGGATCCAGGGTTACAACCCCAAAAGTCTGATTTCTCAATCTTTCTACTACATCCCCTTATATGGTATCTGCTAAGGAACACTAAACTGAGTGGAAAAAATAGAAATTAAAATTCTAGTTAGTTACTACTTACGTGAGATTGTAAAGCTACAGATTATGACTGACCTAGTTGCTGAACTGTTGAAAAGGTTTCTCCGAAAATATAATTTGCCATTTAATCCAAATGAAACTAAGTTCCTACATGGTACCTAAAAACTGGAAGTTCTGGATTTTTTTGTTTTTTGTCTTTTAAAATATCTAAAGAATGGGCCAACAATGAGTAACCATTGGGGAAAACAGACACCAACAGCTGTTTTCTTCAGCAAAATACATTTGTGTTCAGGGTCACATCCAGCTGTACAAAGTCTGAGTTTCGTATGTTAAGAAACTGCTAGAAATTTCGACCAGACTCAATTTTTTAAAATAGAAACTTAAAGTAATAAAAAGTGATTACAAATGTTACTGTTTTTCATTGTTGAGTTTAGTTAGTACTGTTTCCGGATGTCTGCTCTGCATTTACTCCTTTCTGCAGACGGCCGTTGACACCTGCTCTGTCACTGATTCTGCCGAGGCCCCAGGAAGACAGAGGTAAACAGAACAAATGGCTTTCAGAGGTTCTGCTCTGCTGAGGGAAGCACTAATTAATAAACTAAAAAGAATAAGCATGTAATATAACATCAGGAAGTGGTAAATTCAGTGAAGAAAAAAAAAAGTCTGGGCAAAGCAATAGAGACAGGGTAAATAGTGAAGCCTTCTCAGATACAGTGACATTTGAAGGCCTTCTCTGCGGGCTTCCCTGGTGACTCAGATGGTAAAGAATCTGCCTGCAATGCAGGAGACTCTAGTTTGATCCCTGGGTCAGGAAGATCCCCTGGAGAAGGGAATGCCTACCCACTTCAGTCTTCTTGCCTGGAGAATTCCATGGACAGAGGAGCCTGGCGGGCTACAGTCCATGGGGTCACAAAGAGTCGGACAAGACCAAGCGACTAACACATGCCCTTTCTGCGAAGGTCACAGAATCTATACAAAAGGGTAATGGTTCACTTAACAAGGTGAGGCGTGGGAGAGGCCTTTCTGCATGTTCTTAAGATTTGAATGTAAATGCATTGGGTTTTTAACTCTGCCACCACCGGCCTCTCCCCTCAAATAGTCTTTTTAAAGCTCCATTCAGAGTGTAAGTTAATAGTTGCTTTGCAAAGGGCTGGCCCTTTAGGTTTTATTAATGTTTGGTTGTTTTATTTCCCACATGTGGAAAAAGAAACTTGATTTAACCAAATATTTGTGAATTCTTTTTCATCTTACAAATATTGTTAAAATTCCAGTGTGCTTTGATGCAACATTTGATATTTTCATTTCCCCAAGCATTTGCTAATCATCCATTTTGAGAGGAGACAAGGTTTTTCTTCATGGTTTTCAGGAATGGGGTGCTTTGACAAATGTCTTGCTGTTCAATACAAATAAACTTAGTTTGGCTTCAGATTTAATGACAAAATGTTCTCTGGCCTGTGTTTATAAACACACACCTTAAAAGCTAGTCATTTGTAAAAATGAGTAAGGGTCCCAAACTTCATCTTCCACCTAGGTCTCCTTTCTTGAGCCCTTGTTGAGTCAGCTGTTCTTGTTTCCTTGGGATTTCTGACCCTGCATTTGGTTCTCTCCAGTCTAACCACATTGGGAGAGCCCATAAAGCAGCAGTGTATTATGTCATGGATTCCACAGAGCTGCTGCAGCGTTCTTTCCCAACAAAAGTGGTTGCAGCAGCTCTGAGGTCCTCTATAGCTCTGTTTTTCAAAGATTCTCCTGTGTGTCATAGAGGGGCAGCACTTACGATGGAAGGATACAGAGCTGGGACCCAGGCATCCAGAGGTTGAAGGAAAGGTAGGTTTGAGGGTTAAGGAGTTACAGCCCCAGGAAACGGATTACCCCAATGGAATCATAATGGAAATCAGGTGCTCCATACATCTGAGTGGCCTGTACAAGGAAATCTTGCTTCTGTTTAGTATCCATTTCCTTTCCCTTCAGATTGAGTGGGACCTCCCAGGGTGACCAGATAGCCAGAACTGGTCAGTTCAGAGCATTAGAGACCCCTGCCTCAGGATGGGTACCTCTAACCCAGGTCTGTGCTGTGAAACATACTCCCAGGCCTTCGGCTGGACCGTGGGGAGAGAGAAGTTGTCCTTTTGGGAATACTAAGCTGGTATTGTATGTATCTGGGGCTACCAGAGGCTGTTTTGCCACCTCACTGGGGGCAGCCTGTCTGAAAAAGAATCCAGTAGAATGAAAAGCATGTAAGAGGTTGGGGATGCCGGATCACATTCTATCACATCATCTGGTCTTGGATCTAGCTAGTTCTTTTTCTTTCTTTAAACATTTATTTATTTACTTATTTATTTTAGCTGCACTAGGTCTTAGTTGTAGCATGCAAAATCTTTAGTTGCAGCATGAAACTCTTTGTTGCATTGTGTGGGATATAATTTCCTGACCAGGGATTCAACCAGAGCTGCCTGCATTGGGAACATAGAGTCTTAGCCACTGGACCACCAGGGAAGTCCCTGGATCCAACTAGTTCTAAAGCCAGTTTTACTCATGGACTTCTTGGTTCTCTGAGCTCATAAATTTTTGCAATTTGATCTGGGTTTATGTCACTTACAGCTAAAGGACTCCTAATCAGATACTAACGAAGGGAAGACCAAAGACTGGTAGGCAAGCAATCTGTCAAAGCAGAATGAAACAAAAAGATCTAGGTGACCAGTGGCTTGGGATTCACATGACTGCATGTTTTGAAATGATCATAACCAGGCGACAAAAATGCCTAAATAATCCTGATCCTAGGGTAGGGGCTACTTACCCTCTGGCCTATATTTTTGCATGATGACTCTGAGGTTACAGAAATCTAGGATTCAGCTGGAGCTGGAGAAAAAATCTACAGAGGTAGACGTGATCTAGTCCTGGCTGGGGCCATACAAGGACAATTGGAATTATTAGGTGATTCTTCCTATTCCTTTGCTTGATTTCAGGACAAGCCTGGAGTTTCTGTTATTTACTACCTGTGACCATCAGTAAAGTATTTCATGCTTTTTGAGCTTATTTTCCTCTTTGAACTGGAAGAAAGTTCTATTATTACTTGACCCTTGAAGTAGTTCTAGTGTTATCCAAAGTGGGACATTTCATCATGATGAAGGCTTGTTGTTGTTCAGTTGCTAAGTCGTGTCCGGCTCTCTGCGACCCCATGGACTGCAGCACGCCAGGCTTCCCTGTCCTTCACAATCTCCTAGAGTTTTCTTAAACTCATGTCCATTGAGTCAAAAAGATGAAGAGCTAGCCAGCCTCAATTAGGGCTGTTCCAGGCAGATCAGGACCTATGGGACCCCCTTTCTGAGTCATTTCTCCTGGTTCTTTTCCGACTGGGTTTTTCACACCTATTTTCTCCCTTCAATCATTTTTTTTTTATTTTTATTTTTTCAGAAAAAGCATTTTAGGTGATTTCTCTTTTTTTGCTGTGTATACAGCTGGCTACATCATGATGCTACTATGAGTCAGGTCCTGTTTTATATTCACTTTGTCTCATTGCATCTTCCCAGCATTGCTGTGAGGTAAGAATAATTTAGACTTGAGAAACAATCCTAGAGAAGTTGAATACATGTCCTCTGCACTGCCAGGCAGCAGTGGACCTGCCCTACAGAGCAGGCAATCAGAAGCCAGAACCTTTGCTCTGCTCACAGTGCCTGGTTGCCTCTTTGTCATTCAGATGTGCAGATGAGAACAGTCAGCCTCATTTTCCTCTGTAGCATTTTAAAGCCTGGGGGTTCAATAAAAAGGAATGAAATCTTGCTATTGGCGCAACGTGAATGGACCTAGAGTGTATTATGCTGAGTGAAACACGATATAGAAAGATAAATGCTGTATGATTTCACTTACATGGGGAATCTTAAAAAAGCAAAGCAAATGAACAAACATAACTAGACAGAAACAGAGTCATAGATAAAGAGAACAAACAGGTGGTTGCCAGAGGGGAGGGAGTGTGTGGAGGAGAGAAATAGGTGAGGGAGGTTAAGAGGTATGAACATCCACTTGCAAAATAAATGAGCCAAGAGCATGAAATTTACAATGTGGGCAATATAGTCAATAATTATGTAATATCTTAGTATAGGGATGGATGCTAACTAGACTTGTCATGGTGATCATTTGGAAATGCATAGAAATACCAAATCACTATGTCATGTAACAGGGACTACTTCAAATATAAACAAGCAAATAAAATCACAGGAAAGTAGATTAGATTTCTGGGTGCCAGAGGTGGGAGGTGGGGGGAGAGAGAATTGAATGAAGGTGGTCAAAATATAGAAACTTCCAGTTATATAAGTTCTAGGGATGGAATGTACAGCATGGTGAATATAATCAGCACTGCTGTGTGTTATATATGAAAGTTGTTAGGGAGTAAATCTTAAGGGTTCTCATCACAGGAAAGCATTTTCCCCTCTTTCTTTAGTTTTGTATCTGTATGAGATGGTGAATGTTCACTTAACTTATTGTGCTATCATTTCATGATGTATGTAAGTGAAATCACTATGCTGTACACCTTAAACTTATACAGTTCTTAGTGTTTAGTCACTAGGTTGTGTCCAACTCTTTTGCAACCCCATGGGCTATAGCCCACCAGGTTCTTCTGTCCATGGGGTTTCCTAGGCAGGAATACGGGAGTCAGTTGCCATATCCTTCTCCAGGAGATCTTCCTGACCCAAGGATCGAACCCATGTCTACACTGGGGAAGCCCCAAACTTATACAGTACTATATGTCCATTATATCTCTATAAAACTGGAAGAAAAAATATCTGAGAGCTCGTCATTTTCAAAGATAGAGGTAATTTTTTTAAAATCAGAGGTCTCCCTCAAAGTGTTTCCACTGTGCTGCTGAAGGCTGGTGCTTATAAGAAAAAAAAGGAGGCTCCTCTTGAAGTGTTGCTGGAACCTGGTTCTCTGGGCTTGAAGTGGTGATCTTTCCCTAGGTCTCCTGAGGCCCAAGCTCTGCTGTCTGTCACAGAGCCTTCTAGGAGGGTGACAATGAGAGTGAGCTCCTAGTTCCATCTTAAGTGTTCCCTGGAGGCAATGATGTGCTTGTGTGTTTGACACTCAAATGAAACATTTTCTACACCCTCTTCCTCTACCCCCTGAATTTATTTTCAGTAATAATCCTATAATAATCAGTGAAAATTATTCTTTTTCTGATTCATTCTTTAGTTTTTAAGTTCAGTTCAGTCGTGGCCAACTCTTTGTGACCCCATGGACTGCAGCATGTCAGGCTTCCCTGTCCATCACCAACTCCTGGAGCCTGCTCAAACCCATGTCCATCAAGTCAGTGATGCCATCCAACCATCTCATCCTCTGTCATCCCATTCTCCTCCTGCCTTCAATCTTTCCCAGCATTAGGGTCTTTTCCAATGAGTCAGTCCTTGGCATCAGGTGGCCAAAGTTTATTGGACCTTCAGCTTTAGAATCAGTCCTTCCAATAAATATTCTGGACTGATTTCTTTTAGGATTGACTGGTTTGATCTCTTTGCAGTCCAAGGGACCCTCAAGAGTCATCTCCAACACCACAGTTCAAAAGCATCAATTCTTTGGCACTCAGCTTTATTTATGGTCCAACTCTCACATCCATACATGACTACTGGAAAAACCAGAGCCTTGACTAGATGGACCTTTGTTAGCAAAGTAATGTCTCTGCTTTTTAATATGCTGTTTAGGTTGGTAATAAATTTTCTTCCAAGGAGCAAGCGTCTTTTAATTTCATGGCTGCAGTCACCATCTGCAGTGACTTTGGAGCCCCCAAAAATAAAGTCTCTTACTGTTTCCCCATATATTTGCCATGAAGTGTTGGGACCGGATGCCATGATCTTCATTTTCTAAATGTTGAGTTTTAAGCCAGCTTTTTCACTCTCCTTTTTCACTTTCATCAAGAGGCTTTTTAGTTCCTCTTCACTTTCTGCCATAAGGGTGGTGTCATCTGCAAGTCTGAGGTTTTGATATTTCTCCCAGCAATCTTTAGTTGTAAAGCAAATGTAAAGCAAATCTTTAGTTGTAAAACAAATGTCAATTCTATAAAGAAAGGAAATTATACTTTTAATGATACTGTGGAAGCTTGGAAAAATATTTCAGGTATTAAAAATTCATGCTTAAAAACCAAAAATATTACACCTTGCACTTCATGCTGCTTCACTGTTCGAAATTTTATATACAAATTAAAATTTCAAGCCATCCCACCAAATGACACATTTAACGCAACTCCAAAGTCTCTGTCTTTACAGTTATTGTATTATTTTTGCTGATTTTGAATCCGTGCTTGAAATCAGGAATACATGGTACCAAAGTACCACACAGACTAGGGCCATGAATTTGCTCCTGAGTCTGTGTAAGTTGAAGGCTGACTGAATGCCTGGATGTTTTCCACAATCGTTTTTTATGTCAGAGTAAATTAAATGATAAATAATGAAACTGTACTAATTTGAAGCTTCAGTTCAGTTCAGTTCAGTCGCTCAGTCGTGTCCGACTCTTTGCAACTTCATGAATCGCAGCACACCAGGCCTCCCTGTCCATCGCCAGCTCCCAGGGTTGACCAAAACTCTTGTCCATTGAGTCGATGATGCCATCCAGCCATCTCATCCTCTGTCGTCCCCTTCTCCTCCTGCCCCCAATCCCTCCCAGCATCAGGGTCTTTTCAAATGAGTCAATTCTTCGCATCAGGTGGCCAAAGTACTGGAGTTTCAGCTTTAGCATCATTCCTTCCAAAGAACACCCAGGGCTGATCTCCTTTAGAATGGACTGGTTGGATCTCCTTGCAGTCCTCCTGCCTTCTTCTCCTGCCTTCAATCTTTCCCAGCATCAGGGTCTTTTCCAATGAGTCAGTCCTTGGCATCAGGCGGCCAAAGTATTGGAGTTTCAGCTTCAGTATCAATCCTTCCAATGAACATACAGGGTTGATTTCCTTTAGGATTGACTGGATTGATCTCTTTGCTTTCCAAGGGACTCTCAAGAATCTTCTCCAGCATCACAGTTCGAAAGCATCAATCCTTTGGCACTCAACCTTCTTTAGGGTCCAACTCTCACAATCCATACATGACTACTGGAAAAACCATAGCTTTGACTATCTGGATCTTTGTTGGCAAAGTTATGTCTCTGCTTTTTAATACCTTGTCTAGGCTTGTCATAGCTTTTCTTCCAAGGAGCAAGCATCTGTCTACATGACAGCAGGCAAAGGAAATGTGCAGACAGAGAGGATGCTTTCTGGCTGTGTTTCCAGGGTGACGGCCGCACAGGAGGAAAAGTGAAATGTGCAGGCGAGAGTAGGAGAAAGCTGTGTTGCGTGGGAAAGCAGCCATCATAACACCAGCAACACTGATTTGGAAACTAGAACCACTGCACACAGCGTACAGATAAAGCCAATGAAGCCTGAGAACAAAAACCACCCAACAAGAGAAAGCGCGGCTACAGCGGATGTTTCACATGACAACTCAGAACCAGATGACTGACCCCGGCAGCAGAACAGGAGCAACATGAGAAATGGCCGAGACCTGCACATTTTGACTCCTGGACTTGAGTCCAGACCTGTGTCAGAAGAATTAGTGACCAAAGGAAACTATCTTTGGTTTAATTATATAAGTAAGAATATAACTAATTTTATAGTTAGCCACATATGTTTAAGATCTTAATTTGTCTTTAGTTAAATCATAGTATATTAGATTCAATCCTTTGACATTGCAAATATGCACTTTTTTTAACTTAGAAAAACTATAATTTTGCATGGTTCAAGCTCATAGATCTGAAGATATTCTTTTTTTTTTATTGGAGGACAATTGCTTTACAATGCTGTGGTGGTCTCTGCCATACAGCAATGTGAATCAGTTATAATTACATATATACCCCATCCCTCTTGTGCCTCCCCCATGCCATTCTACCCTTCAAGGTCATCACAGAGCACCAGGCTCGGCTCCCTGTGTTCCACAGCAGCTTCCATCTAGTTATATATTTTACACACCATAGTGTATATATGTCAAGGCTACTTTTTCAATTTCTCTTACCCTCTGCTTCCCATGTTATGTCTACCAGACCATTCTCTATGACTGTGTCTCCATTTCTTCTCTATAAAGAGGTTCACCAGTACTATTTTCTAGATCCCATATGTATGCACTAATCTGTGGTATTTGATTTTCTGACTTACTTCACTCTGTATAACAGGCTTTAGGCTCATCCACCTCACTAAAACTGACTCAAATTTGTTCCTTTATGTGGCTGAGTAATATTCCATTATGTGCCACAAGTTGTTTATCCATTTATCTGTCCATGGATATATAGGTTGCTTCCAGTCCTGGCTATTGTAAATGGTGCTATAATGAACATTGGGGTGCATGTGTCTTTCTGAATTGTAATTTTTTTCAGGCTATATGCCCAATAGTGGGATTGCTAGATCATATGGTAATTTTATCCCTAGTTTGTTAAGGAATCTCCATAATGTTCTCTATAGTGGCTGTACCAGTGCAGACATTTTGGTTTTCTTTTGAAGTCTATGTTGGAGACCCAAGGAGAACTTTAGCCTTTACTAAGATTCCTCCCTTCTCCTGGAGTTTGTAATTTATGAATTTGATGCCATCTGGGGAAGTGACAAACCCATGGTGTCCACCCTGCCTCTGCCCTGGAGGTGAAATGAAGTTGGGGAGAAAGGAAAGTTCCAGCATTGGATAAGCTGAAGGAGGTGGTTGTAGCTTCTGTACATGTTTATTTCTTTTTATTGCTTTGTTTTTTATTTCTAACTCATTTGACTTGGGGTTCCAGATTTGTTTTTCTCTTTGTAAACTAGATTTTGAAATTATTATCTGGCCAATCTGTTTGCTTCTCTTAAATGAAACATAAACTGGCTCATTTTAAATTTCAGGTACTTTAGATTTGATTCTACTATTCATCTCCTTTTGGCCTTGGCAATAAATTTTTTGCTGCCAAGAAGAGAGAAGCTTTGCTGTTTTGAATCTTTTTCTTTAAAAGAATGTGCATTTGAGTATTAAAAAGAATTCTCAGTTTTTAATAGTTTGATTTCTTTCTTCTCATCTTATGTCTACTTTGTTTATTCTCATTCTTTCCTATGACTCCACATTTATGCTACCTTTTATTTCTTTTCATATTCTCTACTTCCACAAGGAACTCAAGATGAGATACTATCTGTTCCTGTCTCAAAATTTAAAAGAAAAAGTGTGGGATCAGGCTGATTCTTGTGAGTCTCTGGCATAAATGATCATGGTGCATTAGATAATGACCCTTTGTTGGCCAATCAATAATTATTGAGTGTCTAGTTTGTGCAGAATCCTGTACACACAATAGTGTGGGTAATAATGGGAACACATTTCATGGGAGACATTGAAATATTTATGGACATGGGCTTCTTTGCTACAATTGCTTTCAAGATCCATTTATAATGGACTCATATTTGGAATGGAAGGAAGCTTGAGACTCTCCGAAAGGTCTGATGCAGTGCCTTCTTAATGAATCTAACCGTTACGAAGCTTGGCATTATCTGTATATCCATCACGGTGTACCACTGGTGATGCCATGCTGCGTAAGGCATGCGGGTTAATAGGTAGACAGTTGTTCTGAGGGTGGGGAAGGTTCTGCCTTAGAGAGTATTCTCTCCTCACCACACCTCTGTCATACTACTAAAATGCCTTCTTCTCGAGGATTATCTTAAAGGTACATTCTTCTGCATGGTATTTTATTACCTCGAAGAGGTGCTTCTCAGCTCACCACACATTAAACAGAGCAAGTGGTCTGCTTCACATGGCAGGAAACAAGGCCATGAACAATCAGGACCAAGGATGATTTGACTTTTTTATTTAGTATATAGGTTTATTTTGGAACCATGCACATGCTTTACATAGTTTAGCAAATGAAATAGAAGTAAGACTTTGACCTCAGAGAAGTCGCTTGGGAAAGAGCTTAAAGAAAGGTCACCTTGAACTGCTCTTGGGAAGAAAAAAAAAAATGTCAGGACCTTCAACAAACAAGGGTAGTGAGAAGGAGGAACAGATGCCAAAAAAGGGAACTGAAGCAACAGCACCGAAGCATCCACTCTTGTTGCAATTTAGCTTTGGGCCAACCTGAGCAGGGAAGATGTGTGAACAGCGCAATAACTTGCTGGAGTGCTTGGGGAAGCTTTGATTGGCCATCTAGTTGGGGAGACCCACATGCAGACACCAGCTCATCCAGGCTTGCCTAGGACTTCCCTGGTTTTAACACCAAGAGACCCACATCCCCAGGACCCCTTAGTCTCCACGTGCCCCTACCTCATACCCCATATACTGAGAATACCACCATCTTTCTCACAAATGGCCAGGAAATCTTCGTGAAAGTCATTGTTATATGAGCTACGTGAAATAATATGATCCAAATTCAAATCTTTTGTTTTTTTCCTGAGGTTTGGGCCCGTCCTTGCAGGTTATACTGTCTTTTTTTTTGGAAAGCATTAGCCTTTCCTTCTGGTAGAACATTACCTCACCTCCTCACTCCCCATAATTGTTTTCCTCTTTAATTTTAGAAACGGATTCATTCTAGGAATATCACCTCTTAAAGATATTTTTTGTCGCTATGTGAGCAGATTCTCAGAGGGCTCTAACAGGGATTGTGAAGCTGAGATATTCCAGAGGTGTCATTCTCACTAGAATCCAACAGTGGCCACCTATTTCCACGTGGAGATGAGTGTGAAATGTGCTGTGACTTCAGGGACGTCGGGTCCTTGGTCCCAGGAGATAAGCAGTTAGTGATTTTCTCCCAAGAAGCATAGACTGTTTCAAGAAGCACAGCATTTATAAAATATGTGCTTGCCTTTGTCCTGACAAGTCTTTGTTTAAGTTATAGTTTACAGAAAGACATTAAATCCCGGTTATAATCTTATATGTTTACATGAATCTGTGGCGATATCATAAAATCATTTATACATTTCATAACTGCAGAATGTTTTTAGAAAATTTAAGCCAGATTAAATAATTCACTAAAAGATCATCTGGGTGAAATCTAATACATTCTACTACCTGAAAATATGTATAATAAAATTCCATCCCATGCAAATTGTTTGCTACAAGATAGTCAAATACTAATGTCCTTAACATGAAAGACAATGGAAACATTCATAAATTAGGATTTTGCTCATAAAGTCAACTTTCATTAATTCGATTAACAGTGGAAAGAAAATGCATTGTTTTGTTTTAAGCTGAATTATAGTTAAAAGTTGACAAAAAGTGGTACAAAACTCAGTCAGTTAAAAATGCATCCCATATTTAGAAACACAATTACTATTGAAAAGAGATCATCCCAAAGTAGAAAATTAATATAAGTCACTAAGTTTAGCAACATTAGACATTACATAAACTCTTGGTGAGGGGAATATGTGTGAAGTGGGGTGACTAGCTGTAAGGTTTTGATCTGTCAAAATAATCTACCACTGTTGGTGTTTCTCAGCTGAGCACTTTTTTATTCAAATATTTGAATAGTAAGAATCCTAATAACTACAAGCATATTGATTTCTGTGTGAAACATGTAAAGTTTACTGGGTTTGCTGGTTTTTACTTACATATAAAATCTCGTTTAAATCACCTAACAATCATATGAGGTAGGTACAGCTATAATTCCTTCACATTTACATCTTGAAGTCTAGGTGGTACCTACAAAGGTACATATTGTGTGGCGCACACCTTCTGAATTAGTGTCTCTGAAAGTAAGCTCAGGAATCCTCATTAACAAGTTCCCAGATAATCCAGATGCCCTTGAAATGTGTGTGTGTGTGTGTGTGTGTATGTGTATGTTTTGATAGCTCAGTCATGCCCATCTCTTTGCAACCTCATGGACTGTAGCCCACCAGGCTCCTCTGTCCATGGAATTCTCCAGGCAAGAACACTGGAGTGGGTAGCCATTCCCTTCTCCAGAGCATCTTCCTGACTCATGGATCGAACCCAGGTCTTCTGCATTTCAGGTAGATTCTTTACTGTCTGAGTCACCAGGGAAGCCCTAGTAATTAAAGGTGTGTTATAACCATTGTTGTTGTTTTTCAGTCACTCAGTCATATCCGACTCTTGTGACCCCATGAACTGCAGCATATCGGGCTTCCCTGTCCTTCACTATCTCCTGGAGCTTGCTCAAACATCTACTGAGTCAGTGATGCCATCCAACCATCTCATCCTGTCATCCTCTTCTCCTGGCCTTCAGTCTTTCCCATTATCAGGGTATTTTCCAGTGAGTCGGCTCTTTTTATTACTCTCTAGTGGCTTCCAAGAATTAGGCAGTACCTTGCTCTCATTTTCAGCCAGAGCAGATACACTCGTTTCTCAAATTAGTCTATGGTGTAGAACAGTTCTGAACATGAGAAGAAACTTTTGTTAATAGAACTCATACAAAATTTGGACATAGGAAGTATGAGAGAGAGGGAGAGTTCATTTCTGATTCTCAATCTCCTCCTACAAATGCCATTCCTGGTAAAGTTTATGAAGAAGTTGACACTGAATTGTTTGAATATCTTTGTAAGAATATCATCTAGGAGGTTTATTTAAAGACAAGAAACACATGGAGCTAAAGAGAGCTCAAGAGCAGACTTAGTGGAGAGACTGGTTAATGTAAGGTCAGAGAGTTTGGGCAGAAAAGCATGTTCCTTTATGTGGCTTGGAGAAGTGGAACAAGTGTTTTGAAACCAGGGTTTTGAGAAATATTTCATAGTGTGGAATAGCTTTCTTTTTAAAAAACAAACTGAAGTAAATATTTACTGGCCTTTCCCCCCCACCCCCACAAACACATATTTACTGTCATATAAACCTGAACTTCCAAACTTGAATTTCTGGATATACCAACAAGGGTGAAAGTGCATTTTGTTCAACATGGTCTTTTAGGAACTGCCACCTCTCATTTTATTGCCATTTATAGTGCAAAATCCACTGCTTACCTGCCTGCCTCTCTCCTTCCTCATTCCTCCTGCCAGCCTGTTTTTCCTCATTTCTTTTTTTCCCTGTTCTTTGTCCCCTCTTTTCCCCCTCTCTCACACTTTTTCGTTTGGTTCTTCTCTCCCCTCTTCCCCCCCTCCCCCGCCTCACATTTTTTCGTTTGGTTCTTCTCTCTGAATCTCACCCTTTCTCCAGTCACATGGCAGCTCCTCATCTCATCTTGCCAGCCTACTCCAGCCTGTAATAATGTCTCCTTTTCCTGACTCATCATATTACTAAATGTCTGCACCAAAGACTTTGGCTCATGGTTATTCTAACACACTGTGTTGTCCAGTTGTATTTCATGTATAAATCCAGTTCCCTCAACTAGATCCTAAATGTTTGAGGCCCAGAAAGAGAACATACATTAATTTTACATTTTCAACAAGAGTACCTAACCAATGTTCAGGAAATATACAGTATTTTGAATCACATGAAATTTTTTCCCACTTTCAAAGTCAAATGTATTGCTTTCCTTGTTCTTATCCTGCCATGCTTATTTTAACTTGTAACTCCTTTGACAGGCTGAGGGAGGAAAAAGGAGTTAATAATCACAATCAAGTTATTCATTTGTGGAAAGCAAAGTGTTAAAGAATATTACTATTTATTTATTTATGAAAGAATATTTATTCTTCTATCAAGGAATAAAAAAATAACTAATAAATTTAATTTAGACTGAAAATTTGTTCTCAGTTCACACAAGGAAAGTGAAGACAGTTATATTTCAATTAATGTTTAAAAGTTGAATGACAATAGGCAGCAGTCAGCAGATAGATCCCAGATACTACCTAGAGAAGCTACAGGTTGGCAAGATAAGTTTCAGCTCAATGAAGTAGCCATGTGAAATGAAGAAAGAACTTTGATTTATAAAAACGCCTTTCCTACTAAATTTGATCATTGCTTACATTTGATATGAAGACTTTTTATGTAATTATTAGATGTTGCATACTGAGATTAGCCATATTGTGGAACATGTCTGTATGATTTTCCCCTTTATAGTCAAATAATGCTTTTTAATAACAATAAAACATTACCAAAGGAGAGTAGAGCCCCAGAGGAGAGTAGACAGTGATAACAGCCAAAGGACAAGAAGTTAGCAGGCTTCCAGTGAACTTACTGAGTGAGTGTAAGATTTTTAGAAAACACATTTTCAATAAACACTGGAAATATATGAGATCAGATTTGTTCATGATTCATTTCCCAGTGTTATGAGATAAGCACAAGCTGGGGTATAAGAGAACTTCAGTTCAAGCCCTATTTATCTGCTTTCTGGCTGTGAGAACTTGGGCCCAATACTTAATGCATTTGAATATTAATTTCCTTATCTGCAAAACATGTAAAAGTATTTCAGTGGGTTTTTGAAAGTTACCTTAGAAAAGTCTGTAAGTACTTAGTGAGAAAAAAAAAAATTGCAGGTGCTTTTTGAATGATGTCATCCATACCTCAATTTCTCCATATTGCATGGGATCAGACTGACAAAGGATGCTATAAAACAGAGATAATCAAAATTTACAGTGTGCGACTCAAAGATCAAGAGAGATGACTTAAGGATTGAGAACTGATCTATGAATTGAATCTGAAAAATTATGCTTCTCTGTGTGTCTGTCATCAAGGAAACTAACATTTGCTATTTACTGTGTGAAAAATGGCCACGATTAACATGGAGGTCTACAACACAGACCCACAATGAGGCAGGCTGGGGCCACTGGTAGCCCAGTGTGTTCAAGTGCAGGAAGCCTGACGGAAAGCACAGTGGGCAGCTACCCACAGTGGGCAGCAGTGGCAGAGACTCCCCCAAACCAGCGGTAGCATGGCACATGAAGCTCTGAAGCCAGGATTGTCCTAGACAGTCCTGTGGACTGACCCCTAGCCACAATTCACATCTTTAGCATTTACTGCATGCACTGGCTTCCCTGGTGGCTCAGATGGTAAAGAATCTACCTGCTAATGCAGGAGACACAAGAGAGGAGAGTTCAATCTCTGGGTTGGAAAGATCCCCTGGAGAAGGACATGGCAACCCACTCCAGTATTCTTGCCTGGAAAACCCCATTAACGGAGGAGCCTGGCAGGCTACAGTCCATGGGGTTGCGAAGAGTCGGACACGACTGAGCGACTGACACTTTCACCTTCACTATTGCATGCAGGCATTGTGCTTTACATCTCTTTCCTCACTTAATCTGCTAAAGAACCCCATGAGGTAGGTATGCCTGGTATCTTCAACTTACCGATGAGTAAATTGAGGCACAGAGAGGTTATGAAGCTGGTGCTAAGGCACACGCCTAGGAAATCAGCAGTAAGAGTCGAGCCCAGGCCCAGTGACAGGCTGCTGTCTTAAATCCTTCTGAAAGGAAAACACCTTTGGTACCTTTACACGAACACCAAGAGAGGTGCCTCTAGGATCTGGGATGGGGTGATGGATGTATGAAGGGAAGGGCTGTTTGCTCAGGTGGCCCTGTGTGATTCTGTCAGTCCAGTGTGCTGCCTACTCAGCAGAGAATCTGCTTCCAGACGGATGCTGGGGGAGAAAGTCTGGCGATAAGAAGGGCTGTACCTGCTGTGTGTCCCGGCCACTGGGTGGGTTGTCTATTTCCAGGGCCTGGGGGCAGCTCTCCTTGACTTGACCCAGATAAGTGCCAGACATGGGAGCACAGTTGCAAGATCAACAGGTCTGCTTCTTGTGTGGAATTTTCCTGCTCAAAAAAAAAAAAGGAAGGTGCAGGAAAACAACAGCTTCCTATGACCTCATTCTGCTTAAAATTCCTGGATATGTCTCTGTTTCCCTTCTGTTTCCAGACTTTTTCTTACTTACTTTTATACTAAATTCAGCTTCTCTTAAAAGGAAACAAATATCAGCTTTATAAAGAAGTGGCATTAATTTTTTTTCCAGAACATTTTGAACTATAGAGCTCAGTTATCTTATTTAATTGATCCCTGATTAAATTTTTTCCCCTAATGGTCAACCTTTTATGACAAGGTGGTTCATATACTTTCTGCATTAGATTCAGAGGACATATTCACTAAATGCAGCCATTGATTTATCAAAGCTATTTACTGAGTATATACTATGTGACAGGTGTTATGTTAGATTTTGATTGGTGGTCCTCTCCCCACACCTTCTGAATTAATATCTCTGGAGAAAATTCTAGGAATCCTCTTTTTTTTTTTTTAACTTAATTTTTTTATTGAAGGATAACTGCTTTACAGAGTTTTGTTGTTTTCTGTCAAACCTCAGCATGACTCAGCCATAGGTGTACACATATCCCCTCCCTTTTGAACCTCCCTCCCATCTCCCTCCCTACCCCACCCCTCTAGGTTGATACAGAGGCCCTGTTTGAGTTCAGGAATCCTCATTTTTTAACAAGTTTCCAGAGAAATGTTATGCCCTCAGTGCTTTGAAAACCACTATCCTTTATTATAAACTCTTCAAATATAAAGCTTGGGGTTTTATGTAACTTTGTTTCTAGCCTCTCACAGATTGCCTGGCAGGATAGTGTTCATGTGTGAAGGTGAAGTGAAGTCGCTCAGTCGTGTCCGACTCTTAGCAACCCTATGGACTACAGCCCACCAGGCCCTCCGTCCATGGGATTTTCCAGGCAAGAGTACTGGAGTGGGGTGCCATTGCCTTCTCTGTTAACAGCAGCTAGGCATATTATATTTACTTGGAGCTGGTATACTTGGTGATAGCCTTAGTGCCCTCGGACACGGCGTGCTTGGTCAGCTCCCCAGGTAGCAGCAAGCGCACGGCGGTATGGATCTCCCTGGATGTGATAGTCGAGCGCTTGTTGTAATGCGCCAGCGTGATGCCTCGCCAGCGATGCGCTCGAAAATGTCGTTGACGAAGGAGTTCATGATTCCCATGGCCTTGGACGAGATGCCGGTGTCCGGATGGACTTGCTTCAGCATCTTGTACATGTACACGGAGTAGCTCTCCTTGCGGCTGTGCTTGCGCTTCTTGCCATCCTTCTTCTGGGCCTTGGTCACAGCTTTTTTAGAGCCCTTTCTAGGGGCAGGAGCAGACTTAGCCAGTTCAGGCATGTCTAAAATGACAACACCCAACAACACAGAAAGATCTTGAAAAGTGTTGATGTGTGGTTGGTTACAATTCAGCGAGGAAACAAATTTCCAAACTCACTGCTTAGAGTGATAAAGGAAGATCAAACCTATCATTTATTAAAAAAAATAAAAATTATTTAGCTGGACTGGGTCTTAGTTGCGGCACTCCAGATCTTTAGTTATGGCATGTGGGATAGTTAGTTGCAGCATGCAGGATATTTTTAGTTGTGGCATTCAAACTCGTAGTTGCAGCATATGGGATCTAGTTCCCTGACCAGGGATGGAACCTGGGCCCCTTGCGTTGGGAGCAGAGTCTTAGCCACTGGACTACCAGGCAAGTTCCTGTCATTTATTCCTGTTCATGTGTTTATACTTTTTAATTTGCTGGTCCTGGACCTAATTTAGAGAAGGAAATGGCAACCGACTCCAGTACTCTTGCCTGGAAAATCTCACAGAGAGAGGAGCCTGATGGGCTACAGTCCAAGGGGTCACAGAGTTGTATACGACTGGAGAATGTAGATATTCTAACACCTGTAAATCAAAAATCTGCTTATTTCAGAGTTTTGATTTGTATTTTTTCCTGAGGATATTGATCATCAGATTGTGATTTTCTTTATTGGGGGATTCTCAAAAATCCACTTTGCTTTATTACTCACAAATTGAAGAGTGTCAAACTTGAGCAGACTTTAAAAGAGAAGAATGCCAACCTCTCATCAAGTACTTAAATTCTCCCGACAGTACTGTCTTTGTATTAGTCAGAACAGGGTTACCGCTTTAACAAATAACCTTAAAATTTCACTGGCTTCATCACAATGAAGTTTATTTCTCACTCACAACTTATTCCAACGCAGATAGCAGGAGGAGGCAGTGTCCTTCAGGGACCCAGGCTCCTTCTAACTTGTGGCTCTGTTCTCAGTTAGATAACCAGGGTCTTCCCTGCTTTAAACAGCAATGGTGTAAGGGGGTGAGGATCACACAGTGATTGAAAGGGCAGCCCAGTATGATGGGTACCACATCCACTACGTTTCATGAGCCAGAACTCATCCACTGGCCCATGTCTGACTGCAGAGGATACTGGCACACTCAGTCAGAGGAGATGGTCAGATGCCCCCAGTCTTAGCTGCCAGGTAGTTACATGGCCTCCCTAGTGACAGAGAACTCACTACTCTTTGAGTAAGATAACATATTCTTTAAACATCCCAGACAGTTCGAGTTCTTTCACTGAATTAACATATATTTTGCTGCATTGGCAAGATTGCATAGTACTTAAGAGTGTGGCCTCTAAAACCAGACGGCTTCAGTTTGTATCCAAACTGATCAACTTTGGCCAGTTACTCATTTCTTGGAATCTATTCCTCATAAATTAACCCATGTTTTTTTGCCTGGGTTTGTGCCTGATAAGTAACAAATTCTCAATATATGTGAGTTGTTAATGCTTGGTATATTGGCCCTTGTTCCACCTCTGTGCTCAAAAAATAGGTATCTTTTTCCTTGGATATCTAAAGGTATCTCTGCCCCCTATTCTGAGTATCTTTCAGAATCTTCAGCTGCTCCTTATATGACCTGATTTAACATTCCTTCTTCATCCTGGTCACTCTTCTCAGGTTGTGGTCCAGTGTATCTATGGCCCTTTGAAGGGAGTAGCCCTCTTACAAGAATATAAGATTCTAGTATGCTCTGATCAAGGGAAAGAGCAGCAAAACTATAACCTCCTTGTTTTTAGCTGCTATACATCTATGTATGTAGCCTAAGATCATGTTACTTTTTCTAGCTACCACATCACCAAATTGATACCTATTGATCTTATTTTCTACATGATAATTACATTTATAAATTATTTATAAATTTATATTTATATATGTAACTATAATTACATTTATAAAATTTTAAAAATGTATATAAATGTAATTGTTGAGCCAAGTCTCTTTTATTGTTGTAGACTTCTTTGGATTCAAGAGAAGATTCTTATATTGCTAGCTATACATTTCTGGCATATTCTATTTGATCTTCTGTTTTCAATGTTTTCAATCTGAAAGGAGGAGTCACTGTACCCTTAGGGCTCTTCTGTTCCCTAACAGTGGTTAATACAGGTTAAATCAACATCCAAGGGGAGTGACTAAGACTCACCTGTTAGTGTGAATTTCTTTTGGTCCAGCTCTTGAAAGCTCGCACCCAGTCATGTCTTTGCAACCTACCAGGGTCCTCTGTCCATGGAATTTTACAGGCAAGAATACTGGAGTGGGCTGCCATTTCCCTCTCCAGGGGATCTTCCCAACCCAGGGATTGAACTCTCCTCTCTTGCATCTCCTGCATTGGCAGGCAGACTCTTTACCTCTGAGCCACTTGGGAAGCCCTTTTGGCCCAGAGTACTTGAGAAAAGACCACTAATGCCAGGGATATTTATTAAGCTGGTGTTTGGGATTTTTTTTCCCCTCTATTTTTGAAAAGCTGAAGGAAAAAAAAAAAGAAACCCCAGCTCATTTTCTTGACATGTAACTTAAATCATTGTCTTAACCCAAATTTCTTTAGCCTTTTCTTCTTTATGGGCAGGAGTTTCTGTGTGTGTTGCCACATCATGTGGGTTTAGGGAAGGATAAGAAGGAAGCAAAAGATGGGATGGGATAAGCAGGCAGATACTGCAGATGCTACTTTGGGCAAGCTGCACCCAGCAGGCTCCTTGGTGGCCCTGATGACTTCTTGGAAACCTATGATTCTAAGACTCTGTATCATAAATAAGTGGAGTCCAGCTCCAGAAGATTCAGTGTACCAACCTGGAAAATGGGAACATTCTGATTTTTTTAAATCCTACTAAGTACTCTCTCAAGAATGATCTACTTTCTTTTTAATAATTCCTCTGTGATCACTCTTCTACAGTCACCCTCTTCATTCTTGTGAAAACTTGAACTTGGAGCTTAATCTATCAAGCTTTCTGGTCTTCTTTACTAAAGTCAGTCTTTGGTAATGATTTATTTGAGACTGGTACACTGGCCTTTTCTGTAACAATAGCAGAGAAAATAATAGTAATACAATAGCTAATATTGATTGAGCATATACTCTGTATGAGGGACATGCTATGCGGTAGGTATTATATTATTAGCCACATGTCATAGAAGAGGAAATTGATAGATAGAAAATATAATTTGTCCAGGGTTACATAGCAGGAGAGCCAGTTAAATAGACTTTGCATCTGTAGAATGCAAATTACCACTCAGAAATGAACAAAGGCCCCGCCACTCACCTCCAGATGGCTCAGCTGCCAGCCTGCCACAGTCAAGTCTCAGACCACATAACATGCCCTTTTGTGGACACTCTTCACTAACTTACTTGACTTTGATATATCATGCTTCAAAGTAGAACCTATTAACCCAGTGGTTGATAAGAAGCTAAAATGGTACTTTGGTATAATTTCTAAATTATCAACATCGAGTCCTGGACAACACTTGAATCAGGGGCACTTCAAGGAACACAGGGAGAGATTTTATAGCATATTAATGTGATGACTTAAAAAAAAAATTCCTTACAGGACTGAGGCTACTAATCCCTTGCATTCCCCTGAGCTGAGGGTGGGGAATCCCCAAGAAACAGAACGATCCAATCACCTTCTCCTGTAGCCCACATGCACAGCTGACTTCTGAGAAATGAATTTAACTTTTAGAGGTTTCATGATCAGCTGCTGGACAACATCTGGCACCAACCTAACCGCTAATCTCAGATCTCATAGCAACACAGATTGTCTGGAACCCAGAATAGTCCTGCCTAGAGCTCTTTTCACTTCTTATCACTTGAGCAAGAGCATGTGTAAGAAAGGTGTCTGTTAGCCGACAGCTGCTGATTCTCAGAGAAATGAATGGGTGTATGGCTGCTTCCATTTAATCAGTCACCATCTATCTCAGCAGTATGAATGCTTCTATTTTATACCAGACACATCCCTGAACGCGTATTTCTTTTTATCCGAGAGTCCACTGGACTTTTTCAAATCCACTCACACGTGATACTTTCATAGGGCTTGATATTGAATGAAATCCCCTTTAATCCCAATCCTTCTCCACTTTATTTTGTTTCTTAACATTTTCCTTTTGTAGAAACACTAGGGAGTCTGACTTTGCTAGAGGATCTTTAACCTGCCTGGAGCTTTGATATCTTCTGATTACAGCTCCTCCTTTTTTCATCCTTTGGCCTCAATTAGAGACTTCGCCACCATAAAATGGATTTTTTTCTGAATAAGGGCATAGTGCCCACTGTGATAAAGTTGCTTTCATGCATGACGGCTGTGGGACTGGCAGCCTAAGAATACTTTGCTTGATAGTAGGTACCATTTAGTTTTGACTAGAATTCTTATCTAAACAAAACTCTCTGGGCTTACTCAAGGACAATTTACATCAGCAGGAGAAGTCAATAAAGAAATATGAATGGAGAATATTGTGGGAGTTTGTTGCAAAGGTGTATTGTTTTATGATGAAAAACCAATGAAGATTTTTTGCATATTTCTAGATCACCTAAATAATTAGCTCCTATACTAAATTTAATATAAATTTAAATGAAAAAAATTGTCATTTTTACTTAACTTCCCCCCTCTAATTACATGCAGACTCCGTGTTCTTTGCCATCCTTTTCTGTCCACCTGAAACTATTAAAACATTGTTAATCGGCCACACAATACAATATAAGCATTTAATAAAATACAACAAAAAGTATTTAATTAAAAAACCAAATAAATAAAGGCAAATAAAGAATTCAAAATTTCTACAAGAGAAAGCAGTTGGATAGTTATATTTGTTCTCTACAATTCCCATATGTTCTTGCTTTAAGGTAAAACCAAGGATACTTTGTGCCATAGGAGCCAAAGACTCAGAGTTGAATTTAAATTAAACAAAAAGAGATCATCAAGCTCCAAACAAATCCTGGTATGTAAGGGTATGTTTATAAAGATCAAGAAGAACTGCTATATTGCAGAAATACCAAGGGTTTGGTAGAATACAGTTCAATCCTTAGGCAGTCATTAATCATTTATGATAAATAAGCCATTTTTTCAGTATAATGGCTATTATACTATATAATCTATAATCTATAGAATAATTATTATTCTAAAGAATAATCTATCCTGCCTTTAAAGCACATTTAAAGGAGAAGAGAAAAGGAGGAGAAGAAGGCAGGAAGAGAAGACAGAGGTGATGACACCACCTTGTTAAAGAATCAAAAAGTGAACCCGTGCATCCTCTCCCCGACCCAGACACCCAATCCCTGGTGATGTCCCAGGGATTTGATATTTGATATTTACTAGGGTAGAGGAACAGAGGCTAGCAGGACCCTCCTAAATGCCTGCCTCGGCAATATTACCAGGTACCATCCCTCCTTGAGGTTTTAGAAGGGAAGTGATGTTTACTGGGCTCTTTGGCACTTGATGTGCCTTAGCTATATGGTTTTGTTTAATTCTCAGACAAGCTTGTGAAGGAACAACGTTTTCCCATTTGTATAGATTTAGTGAAAGAGGTTGAAAAACTTGCCCCAGATCACATAGCTAACAAGCCAGGAGCTGGCATCCAAATCTGCATTGAGAATGCTATGCCTGGGCTTGTCCCATCATCTCATATGCGCTTCATCTCTGCTCTACCAAGAAATTGATCTAGCACCTCCTTTCCAACCTGGTGGCCCTGGCTCTCTGGCATAGCTTGCCCTAAACAATGTTTCCTGCACTGCTCCGTATCCCTATGCCTCACTGGCAAGACCCTGCCCAAGCATGTGTGCTCTGCTTTGGCCAATGATTCTCCCAATATGGCTATGCATTTGTGTTTCTCACCACTTAAGACAGACCCTCCCTGAGACGTGAACACCGACAGCACAATGGATACACTGACAGTCACCACAAGGTTACAACTCTCAGTGGACACGAAAATGCTGGGGAAAATGTGGGAAACGGATAAAGGCAGATTTTGTGTGATTTAACAATACACACAATGTTAATAAAATAATATTTTTAATAAATATTATTAATAAATTTAAATAAAATATATCTCCTTTCTCTACTTCTGACCGCATCAGAAAACGCTGTCATGCATGTTGCTATTTTGAGCTGTGAGTTTCTTTCTTTCTTTTTTTTTTATGAAGGAAGGACTTTTTTCAGGGTATGCCAGGGCACTTCGACTGAGACAGAAGAAATCCTCCCCCAAGATTGTTGAATTTGACATAATATTTTTCAAAGGAAGAATGTCGGGGGAAAGATATACCATCATAATCCATACTAAGGAGAGGGGAACATGAGTTGAATGCAAGAGGACTTTAAATTTATCAAATGCTCACTCTGTGCCTTGGTTTCACATGCAGCCAACTTTATTTTCTTTGTTCCTCTCAACAGTTCTGGGAGATATAAATATTCTACGTACAGTACCACCACCGCCACTGCCAAGACTCAGGCAGCAACACTTGGTCCAGGCTCCAACAGCTGTTGAATGGTAGAGCTGGGGTTGAACCCCTGTCTCCCTGGGGTAATAGCACTACACTGTGCAATTTCTTAATAAGCGGGGCTCTATTTAAGGTCTGGGGAATAAAAGAGTGACAAAACATACACCCTGTGCTCAAGAGGCTTACAATTCAGTAAGGAGACAAACAGATTAAAAAAAATCAATAACTATATATACTTGCCAAAAACTATGGCCAAGGAGAACCACAGGAAAGGTATAGGACCTCAGTGGAGACATTGATTATGGAGACCCTGAGTGGTGAAAGAGTTCTGGTGAAGGACAGAGATTTGAATGACATTTAGAGGGAAAATGGAGAACTTGGAAATGGAGAAGAAGCCAGCAGTTGTCTAAAAATGGGGATCATCCTGAGCTAAGAATGTGCATGTTGGATTCAGGAAATAAGTGGAAAATGGTGGTGGTTATCATTGTTGTTTCCAGAAGTGAACATAGAGGAGGAGCTGAGAAATGACTCTTTGGAAGGTGCCTTCGGCCTTTTCTCCTCAACGTGTGGCACCAATGTCCTCTCCATCATTCGGGAACATATTTGAGATTCAGAACCTCAGGCCCTGGGCCAGGTCCATGGAGCCAGAACCTGCATTTTCAGAGGATTCCACATGTGATCCACGGGCACAGTAAACCCTAAGAAGGACCACCTTAGAGAAGTAGATCTGCTCCTCTTATTTTCCTTCTCATAAATCCCAAAACAAGAATGAAAAGAGGACAGGAAAGTTCTCTTTTCTGCCCTTCTGCCCCCTTCTTTTCTTTCTCTTTCTGTAGAAGCCCAGGTGGCTATTGGTGAGCTCAGGGACTTGAATGGTGCTTCCTTTCTGCTGCTTTGCCTAAAATTCAACATCCTCTTTCTGCAACTTCTGTGCGTCACTCTCCTCTTCCTTTTCATTAGCATTCACTGATCTGTGAATGTCACACTGAAGATTGTGGAGCAGATGTATTTTGTACACAAATGTCTACAAAATGGAGCAACTCAATTGCCTTTCCGGGAGGCAATCCTGAAAAACTGGCCTATCTGTGAAGCTGGTTGATCCACACAATAGAACCTCCTGTGTGAACATTGCCCATTTTAAACAGTGGAGTTTAAAAGGTCAATCTTCCCTTAGTGAGACTGTTTTGGAAACAGAGCACCTCAAGAAGACAGAGGCAGCTTCAAGTTGTGAGCCCTGCCTTGTGATTCACCCAATTTGTTTAATTCAGACTCTTTATTCCTGTTAATTTTATTGATCTTCTCACTTGGGACCACCGCTACCATTTTGGGAAGAGATCAGATTTAGGAGAAACTTGAGAAAAGGAACACTGTGTACGTAAACTGGGAGCACTTCTAGTTTCTGGGCTGACACATAAATAACTTGGAAGTCTTCACTTCTATCCATACAACAGGAACAAAACTGAACAAACTGGAAACCAAGAACTCTTCTTAGATCTTTCAGATAATTGAAGTCACAGGACAAACCATTGTCCCCAAAACTGGACAGACAGATAGATATGGAGAATTACAGCTTACCAGAAGCAGAAGCTTTTCAGAATCAATACCAGAGAAGGACAACCTAAACTATAATTGACGACTTACCAGAAGCTGTGTGTAGAGAAGTCTGAGAATTAAAAGCTCCTAGGAGAAGGCAATGGCACCCCACTCCAGTACTCTTGCCTGGAAAATCCCATGAATGGAGGAGCCTGGTGGGCTGCAGTCCATGGGGTCTCGAAGAGTCGGACATGACTGAGTGACTTCACTTTCACTTTTCACTTTCATGCATTGGAGAAGGAAATGGCAACCCACTCCAGTGTTCTTGCCTGGAGAATCCCAGGGACAGGGGAGCCTGGTGGGCTGCTGTCTATGGGGTCACACAGAGTTGGACATGACAGAAGTGACTTAGCAGCAGCAGCAGCAGCAGGAGGGCCACAGTTCTATGAACTTCACCTCCAGGAGCTCCATCAGGTTCCCGCTGTGAAGATGAAGGTGGTGGGGGGTTGGGGCGGGGGTCATTCTCTCCTGTTTCCTGCAGGGGGAGGACAACAGTGACTACTTACTACACCTTAGAGTACCCCCAGAGCCCTCCAATCTCCTTAACAAGACCTGCCCTCAAGGAAAACTACTTTATCAAAGCCTGATCCACTGGAGTTTCACCAAAGGACTTGGAGGAGGGAATTGTCCAACTCAGTCAGTGAAAAACAGACCTAAGCATAGGACTTTAGAGTGCTTCCCCACCCCACATTTTACCAACCTGTCTACAATGCTCCTGAATCATAACAAGAGATTATAGCTGAAAGAACTGGATGGGAGGGGAGCTTGGGGGGGAATGGACACATGTAATATGCATGGCTGAGTCCCTTTGCTGTTCACTTGAAAACTATCCCAACGTTATTAATTGGCTATATGCCAGTACAAAATAAAAAGATTTTTTAAAAAAAAGAACTGCAAGCCTCAGACTCTAATTAAGGTCTCTGCAGGAAAACTCAAAGACAACCTGGGTGACTAAAATGACATGAGAAGAAATTTTAGCCTCTGACACCACATAGCATGAACACAGTCTAACTTAATATAATAGCTAAATAATAACAGCCAAATAAATATGAAACATCACACCAAATACTTATCTACAATCAGCTGGGGAAAATTTGTAATGTAGGTATGCACTTAACCAGATGTAGTCTCTGCTCATGTAGCAGAGTGTTCTAGATTTTCTGCTTAGAGAGGAAACAAAGGACAGAGAGAAGCAGTTATATGAATTTGGGATTTATACAGAAGAGAGAATCACCTTCCTGCCTACAGACTCTACCCTCTTTGAACTTGACAGCTGTCATCTAGCCACAGGCAATTATTTACCTGCAGTTCTTGCCATCAGTGAAATAACTTCAGCTGATATTTTAGAGATTACAGAATCCAGGGGGTTTATTTGTTGCGAGTCATCAAGATTTCTATGAAAGTTTTGTAGTTGATTATAATAATGAGTTAGGTAATTAATGCTAAATATTTATAGGGATAACTTTATCTTGACAAACGTTACGTGTTCAAGTGTTTTTCCAGCCCCTTTGTCAGACCTGCTTGCCAATGTGTGGGTGTCATGGGAAAAAAACAGATTCCTGAGAACTAAGGACATCTAGCTTCTAGTTCTGATTTTGCCAGGCATTTGTTGTATAATCAAGGGGAAGTTGCATGTCCTTTCTGGGGCTCAGTTTTCCTAGCTGTAATACAGGATAATAGTAGGTAGACTATTTCAGCCCCAAAGACAGAATCCAATAAAGTCCCAAGATGTCATTTCAATGCACAGTTATTCATGTCTGTAAACTTGTAAGTATGTATGTACACAATATGGAGGCAGTAAAAAAGAATTATGAAGATTAAACCTAATTCAGATGCAACTTAAAAGCATGTCCTCAGAAAATATGGATATTTTTGTAGAAATCACGAGTTTCTCTAAGTTTCACTTTATTTTTCTAATTTCTGCACCTTCTCCCCATGCAACTCTCTGTTCCATCTCTTTTTAAACCTCTCTTCAGAGCTCTACTTATGTTTTGAAGGTATGGGGGAGAAATAGAGTTTTGAGATTTGCAAACATCTTTGAGGCATGTCAGTCAGCTTAAATTTGGCTGTATGTGGATTTTCTCTAACAGGAAACCAAATAAACCACTCTTGACATGACAAACAAACAGTCATCCTGAGAGCAATATTTTTAGGAGCTAAGTGTAAATGAATAAAAAAAAAATTGATGGTGATTTGTTTTCCCTGAAACATAAAAGGAAGCTAAAAAATAAACATCTCATCCCAAATGCAATTTGGATCTTATTGAATTGAAAACAATTGTGCAAAGTATTGAGGCCATTTGAGGATCACATCAGGCAGCTGGATCCCACATCCGCCTAAAAATCTTACCTCTTATATGTAACACACAATTACGGGTTCGCTGAGCAAGAATAAGTCATTCCAGTGATCCAGGAGAGGACAAAATTGGAAAAACACAGCATTAGTCACCTCTCCCCAGGGATGCTCATGAAGACAGACCTGTGAAGGGAAGACACCAGGCTTGGGATTGGTCCTGGCTGTTCGTGTGTTAATGGGAGGTGGTAGATGAGGCCAGGACTGAGAGCCCATCGATGGGCGAGGATCTGGAACTTGTGAGTTTCATGCAAAACTGACTGGTGATGAAAGTGAAGGAAATGGATCAATGCCAGGACTATTCATGTCTTCAAAATAATGTAAGCTGACATACAAGTTCAAACAAGGCTGTGAGCAATGAGTCAAGCATTAAAGTAATCAGTTTACCAATGGGTTTTTGTCCACTACACCCACTTTTTGCAAGTCTGGAGAGCACAGATGTTAATTAAGAAAGTGGGATCTGGAGTCAGATAGTAAACTCCTAAGTGCCCTGCCTCAGTGTCTTGTCCATAAAAGAGTGGCTGTGATAATGATGGTGCCCAACCCACTGGGTTGCTGTAAACACTGTAAGAAAAGAATTTGAGCAAAACGAAGCACCTGGACTTGTGTCCTATCCATAGTGGTTATTGTTACACATTCCTCTTTATCTGTTCTGTCCCAACACTTCCCAGCTGCCCTTCTTCCCTCTTCACAACCTCGTCTGACCTTAGGATTCCTTCTAATAGCCTGTGCTCTAAGCGTATCCTGACTAAGGCCCCTTTATCATGTGTGGTTGCTAAGTTGCTCAGTCGTGTTTGACTCTTCGCAACCCTATAGACTATTGCCCACCAAGCTCCTCTGTCCATGGGATTCTCAAGGCAAGAATCCTGGAGTGGGTTGCCATGCTCTTCCCCAGGGGCTCTTCCCCACCCAGGGATGGACCCTGCATCTCTTATGTCTCCTGCATTGGCAGTCAAGTTCTTTACCAGTAGCACTACCTGGGAAGTCCAAGGCCCCTTCATACCTTCCTCCAACTCAACTTTACAAAGGTTTTGTCGGACCAGCATTTTTCAACTCCAGTGTGCATATAGGGCTTCTTGGGGAATCCAGATAAAGTGCAGATCCTTATTCAATAGATTTGAGTATATCCTTGGGACATTCTGCCTTTCTAACAGGCTTCAATGCTTTGGGTCTTTGGGCCACAGTTTCAGTTGCAAGTCACTAGGTATCCAAATTAACCAGCATGTTCTTTTTCTGATCCACTTAAATGATTGAGTTCTTCAGTCAGATACTAGGTTACTGTCTGTAATCTACAAGTAGTCTGATTCTTTTTCAGTCATGGAATCCAGTTGCCAGATAGATTCCTCACATGGCTTCATTTCTCTGTATGCCAAATTTAAAATTAACCACGTTAATTTAAACTAAGGTATTTGTGAGAAATGACACCTTAATGTGTAGACCAGCCAGCAAGTAATTTCACATCTAAGGAAGCTTGGTCTAAGGCTCAAATATGAGACTAGTAATTTAGGAAGATATATGTAGGGGCAAAGCTACTCTGTTAGCTGTCCTGAAATTACTAGACAGGTATTTACAATGTCAAGCCATCCCATAGTGGTTGGGAAAAATAAATGGTGAACACAGACAAATATTTTTTTCCTGTAAATATTTCCACACAGTTCAGTTTAGTTCAGTTAGTTCCATTTAGTTCAGTTTAGTTCAGTTCAGTCACTCGGTCACGTCCAACTCCTTGTGACCCCATGGACTGCAGCACACCAGGCCTCCCTGTCCATCACCAACTCTCAGAGCTTGCTCAAACTCATGTTCATTGAGTCGGTGATGCCATCCAACATTCAGGACCTTATTTAGAAATAAGGTCTTTGCAGATGTGTTTAGCTGAAATGAGTCCATATTGGATTAAGTGGGCCCTAACATTGGAGTTTTCACAAGTGACACAAGGAGTCCAGGGTGATAAGACACACAGGGAGGACAGCATGTGACAGTGGAGGCAGAGACTGGAGTTCGCTGCCTTAAGCCAAAGAATGCCAATGATTACCAGTGATCACCAGGAGCTGAGGAAGAGGCAGGGAACAGACCCCTCCCCCTAGCCAACCCTCAGACACCTGCATTGTGAACTTCTGGCCTCCTCAGCTGTGAGAGAATGAACTTCCGTCATTTAAGCCATCTTGTCTGTGGTAATTTGTTACATCAGCCGTAGGAAATGAATATATCATCCATGAAGGGAGAAGTTCAGTCCAGGTGCCAGTTGAACCCTTGGTGTTCAATGCTCAAAGGCCGTCTGCCCTTTTGATCTCTGGCAGCTGAGCTGGCAGTGGAGAATTAGGGGATGCTGCCAACATGGATGCCCTAGTCCTCTTTAGTATCAGGGGAGAAGGGGAAACTTTTTTCTCTTTGGTTTGAAGAGGAATCCTTTCAAAGAAAAGATAATTGAACACCCATAAGAGAGAGTTCAACCGGGCCCTCAGCTTTCACATCTGGCCAAATTGCCTGACCACAAACCTCTCCATGTGGTCAAGTCTAAGGGGAGGCAGGTAGCGAAGGAGAGGCAGTGGTAGAGGAGGCACTGAATGAAACCTCCTGGGGATGATACCCCTGGACACAAGCTAAAGGAGGATGATGGACGATGTCCAAGAGGTGAGAGGTGACAGCAGTGAGTGGATGAGAGGGAAGCAGTCTAATCCGTCAGTGCTATTTTAACTCCCCCGCCCCCGCATTTGCAGGCACTTTGGTTTGTGCTTTCTTTGGAAGGAATGATGCTAAAGCTGAAATTCCAGTACTTTGGCCACCTCACGCGAAGAGTTGACTCATTGGAAAAGACCCTGATTCTGGGAGGGATTGGGGGCAGGAGGAGAAGGGGACGACAGAGGATGAGATGGCTGGATGGCATCACTGACTGGATGGATGTGAGTCTGAGTGAACTCCGGGAGTTGGTGATGGACAGGGAGGCCTAGTGTGCTGCGATTCATGGGGTCGCAAAGAGTCGGACACGACTGAGCGACCGAACTGAACTGAACTGAACTGGTTTGTGCTTCTTGCCTCTGCCTGGGTACCAAGGCTTGCCTCCTAGGCTTTCACAATCTCAGACAACTTGGAAACTTTTGCTTTGACTAGTGAGGAACCTGAGATCCACATTTATCTCAAGAAAACATACTCAATTAAGGAAAACAGACTCCTTACCCATGATTATTCTATATTCAGTAACGCTGGTTAAACATAGGCCTCCTGCCAAAAAGAGTCTTCAGTCTGTTTAAATAGAATGAGGAAAAGGCCTCAAATTATTCTTTTCCCATTTCCAGCCCAGTGTACTCATATCTTCTTTATTCTACTGTGTGGTTTAAGGAAGAACAAGGCATTCAGAAAGGACCTTTTATCTATAGAAATTAAAATACCCTGTTGAAGTGCTCTAAACACTTTTAATCTGCTAGGGTTGGCTGAAAATGTTATCACCAAGTATTTGAGGGGATTGCCAAAGTGAATATGTGCATCTGAGGAAATTCAAGTCCCATCCTCTGTCTTGAGTGGATCTGGGACTTGAGCAGCAGATTTGGTGTTGAAAGGACTCTCTGAGCTAAACATCTGCCAGTTACCAAGGAACCTGAGAACATTTCTTCAAAGTCTCTGAGCCTGTTTACTATACATAAAGCATTGACTACTAAGTTTGCAGAGAAGACTTTATGGCAGATTTATAAGTCATAATAGATCACCTAACCAATAAATCATTCACACTCATCATCTGAGTGCAAAAATGAAGAAAGAACTTCACTTGAGAAGTTTCATCATTTTCATCATTTATGAAACCATCCTCCTTTCTGTTGAAAGTTCTTCTTTCTCTGATTTTTTTTTTAAAATGTGGCTTGAACTATATTTACAATGGCATCAGCCCACTTCACTTTTTTTTTTTTTTTTTTTACCAAATATGGCCTCATTCACAATATACTCTATATCTTTAGTCTGGGTTTAAAGACATATCTCTAGAGTTCTCTGCCCACCTTTTCCTCTAACTATTTAGATAATCAGGAAATGTATGAGTATTAGTTCTAGAAGCTTCTGGTGTTGGTGGAGTTTGAACTGCAGTCTCAGCCTTCTTTGGTGATTCAAATTTACCTTTCTCAACCATCGTCATGGAGAACAAAAGCAATAAAATATTTTGATTGTTATACACATAAAATGAGATGTTATATTTAAACATCCATTTAAAACTTTTAAAGCTCTCTAGAAATGTATTAAAAATTAAATGCCTTTTTCATTCAGTAAAAACTTTTTGAGCAAGGGAACCTGGCTGAGTTCTCCCATGTCACACTTTTCAGCTGTCTAGGCTTACTTCTAGCCTTTTGGTTGTATGGAAAACTGTATCCTGAGGGTATTAAGGATGTGTATATTTATTCCTATAACAAATATTTTCTGGGCATTTATTAAATAACCAGTACTTCTCTAAGGTTTGTGATAGCACAGAGAGAAAGAAGTAAGTCATAATTTCTGCCCTCATGAAACCTATGTTCTATCAGTGGAGACCAGTGGTAAGTATACAAACTAATATAATCATTCCAACTAGATTTTGTATGATGAAGAAGATCAAAACAGAAGCTAGCAAGCCAGGAAAGAAAACCTTTATATGGTCCATCTGAGATGGCATCTCTGAAGAGGGATGTTTAAGCTGAGACCAAAGGACAAGAGATAGACCTGTGTGAGTGACTTCCAAGGGAAGGATGTTCTTGAAAGAGAGATTTGCCTGAAATAGCAACTGAACAGAGAGATATGCAGCTGCAGTGTGGTGAGCTGTAGAAGGAAGCTCTTGGGGAGTTTAGAGAGGGGCCAAGGGTCAGATCCTACAAGACCCTTTAAGGGCCATGTGCTGGGTTTTATTTCAAAGTCGATAGAAGGCCATTAAAGAACATTAAGCACAAGTGTAAGGTAATTTGGTTTATATGTCAGTAAGATCACTCAGAGTTCTGTGAAGAAAATGAGCTGGAGCGGGGACAAGAATGAAACCAGAGAACCAGTTAAGGAATTGTTGCAGTGCTCCAGGCAAAAGGTTCTGTTGGCCTGTATTCTTTTTAATGTACAAAGATTTTATTGGAAGGAACTCCTATGAGAGGTAATGGGGAGGGAGCTGAGAAAGGCTGGAGAAGCTATCAGAGCACCATGGAACCTGACACTGAGTGATGGCTGGAGGGAAGGCAGTTGGTACCATGCTGGCTTGTATTGACCTGGCTGCAGAAGAAAATGTAGAAAAGCAGATACAATAGACAAATTTTGGAATTGAGCTGAACAGGACTCATTAAGGGACTAACTGATAGCAGAAGTGGGGATGAAAAAAGGGAAGAATTAGGACTTGTCTATTTAGCACAATGCCTAGCACATAGTAGATGTTCAATAAGCATATTCAGGATTTGTCTTTCTCCCATAAAAGCAAGATCTCCCAAACTGATAATCAAGGAAAGAACAGAGGATTGTAGAAAATAGATAGATAGGGTGAGTGAGAACCTAGAGGATAAATAAAGGAGGAAAAGACCCAAATTTCCTTTTGGTGAAGCTAGATAATGACTTTACTGTCAGTGGATCAAGGTTAAAATCTTTTTCCATGTGTCTCCCTCCAGACAGCTTTTCAATAAATGTCAAGACATCCTCCCAGGCCAGCAGAGGCAGAATTGAATATTGCATGGTGAATAAGCGACGGGACTGTACAGAGAAAAGACATTTTTAAAGTCATCTTGTGATCTAGGAAATAATTTTTCATCATTTCCTTGGTTGACTTTGAAGAGAGAGCTTAAGAATAAAGAAAAGACTATGAAGCATATAGTCTGAGAATGATGGAACCGAGCGATTCTGTCTTGGTCCATCTATTCGTATATTACAGGGGCATTTGTTAGCACTCCACTTTAGCATAAATATCGCATACATGCATAGCCACGTTTCTTTTGAACAAGACCACTAAAACAAAAAAGCCCTGAAATAGACAACATAATCCTTGCAAAGATTTTAAATAGGAAGCACAAATATTCCCACACTTCAGACTGGCAAGGTTAGAAAAAAATAGATGAGGGTCACATATATTAAATACTAACATAAGTGATTGCAAACACCCATGCTTTAATTGGCACCCGTGGTTTAATTCAGGACATTTTAGAAATTCTGATAATCTTAGAAAGGAGTTTCAGACATCTATATTTGTCCTCAGTCTTTCTTCCAAGATTCAATTTATGGACCATTTTAAAAAATCCTGCTAGCTCCTCACATTGTGCCTTCTAAATTTCCTCTAAGTGAACTTAAAAATAAAATGTACTTGCCTTCATGCTAATACCATTTGGAGTCTAAAAATGGTGTTCAGGACTTTAGTCCTGCTCTTTCGCCTCTGGCTGTGGTTTTTAGTCTCCTGGATGTGACTGACGCATTGGGAAGGGACCGCATCACACACATCTTCGTTCTACTCGGAACAGTGATGCTCAAGGGGTCTGCTTATTCTCTAACTATAGCTCCTTCACTACCCTTTCAGCCAAATGTTATCTGGCATATTGATAGCTTTGAAAAAAGTTATGTTTAAAAAGGGGTGACCCAGCCATTACAGAGATTAAAGGAAATTGTTGTTAGGTTGCTCAGTCATGTGGGACTCTTTTGCAACCCTATGGACTGTAGCCCGCCAGGCTCCTCTGTCCATGGGATTTCCAAAGCAAAAATACAGGAGCGGGTTGCCATTTCCTTCTCCAGGGGATCTTGCTGACCCAAGGATCCAACCTGCATCTCCTGCATTGGAAGGCGAATTCTTTACCACTGAGCCACCAGGGAAGCCCAAAAGGAGATAATAAAGGTTTTAAAAGGGAAAGGAAGAATATGTCTAAGCATTGGGAAGTGGCCTCAATAAACACTGACTTAGAGGCTGAAAGGTCCTTGGAAGGGTCCTTCACATTAGGTATCTGACTTGTTGTTCTCTTTATGCTGTGGTCAGCTCTGAAACTCAGACCTTCTCCAGAGGTGCATTGTGTGCATAGACGGGCACAGTGTGGGGCCAGTGTCCTCCGTGTGATATATCGAAGGCCACCCACGTGGACTTGTAGCAAGATTTCTGAAAATGCACTGGGTAGTCTGACCTCACTTTGCAACTACCTTTTTTCCCCCAGCCTGGAGTGATAGGAATGAAGGTTTTAGAAAATGTGTGTAATTGATGAGTAGTCCACAGCAGATATTTCTTCTTCTTCTTTTTTTCTTGGAGTATAATCGCTTTACAATGTTGTGTTACTTTCTGCTGTACAACAATGTGAATCAGCTATAAATATACACACATCCCCTCCCTCTTGGACCTTCCTCCTACCCCCTCATCCCAACCTTCTAGGTCATCGCAGAGCACCGAGCTAAGTGCCCTGTGTTGGCAGCTATCTATTTTCTATAGCTAGCTATCTATAGCTAGCTATCCTGCTAGCTATCTATTTTCCTATGGTGGTAGTGTATACATGTCGATACTAGTGTCTCAGATTGTCCCACCCTCCTTGCCCTCCCTGTGTCCGCATGCCCATTCTCTATGTCTGTGACTCGGTTCCTGCCCTATCTTTTCTGACCCCTACTCCCTCCTTAGGTGGCATAGATGGCCCCATCCTTTGGATCATTTGGTACCTGGGCTTACTCCCCTACCCTCCTACACACAATACTTTATTGTATTTATTCATATACGGTGTTGTCTCTTTCCCCCACTAGTCTCCTTAGCAGAAGGGACTGAGCTTTATTTGTACTTTCATCCCCAAATGCAAGATGTAGATGTCTCACCCAGGTGAAAGGATCAGGAAGCATTCTCCACTGTATGAAATCCTGTAAAATCCTGCTCCCATGCTGCTGCTGCTACTGAATCGCTTCAGTTGTGTCCGACTCTGTGCGACCCCATAGATGGCAGCCCACCAGGCTCCCCCGTCCCTGGGATTCTCCAGGCAAGAACACTGGAGTGGGTTGCCATTTCCTTCTCCAATGCATGAAAGTGAAAAGTGAAAGTGAAGTCGCTCAGTCCTGTCCGACCCTCAGCGATCCCATGGACTGCAGCCTTCCAAGCTCCTCCATCCATGGGATTCTCCAGGCAAGAGTACTGGAGTGGGGTGCCATCCTTGTAAAGTAGGGATTCACGTAGTAGAAAGAGACAAACACATTAATTCTTCCCTGTTCCAAATCATCACTAGTGTGGAAGTTTTAATGGAACTACACGTACCACACAACATTTTTATCTATCCCTTGTCCTAATGATGAAGCAAAAAGGAGAAATATAGGGGGTCCTGGCTCCTCCAGGCTGAATTTGGGGGAGCCTGCTTCTGCCCTGAGAGAACCAGTGTTGAAATTCCACAGGGTCAGCCCGCCTCACAGCCCTGCGGAAGTGTAGGCTTACTTCCTTATTGTTATCGTCAGCCAACACCTTATCTTAGCAGAGGTGGGGATGCTCTGCAGCTACAGAGGAGCCAGTGGCTTTCATTTATCTTAAATGAACTTTCCTGAGTTCAGCCAACACTTCTGATGAATTTTAAGCCACAAACTCAGAAACCCAGAAGTCAGTGCCACCATTTCCAAAGGACAAACTTAGTCAATTTAACTCATTACCCTTGACTATGCAGTCCCTGAAAATGCAGCATTTACACCTTCACTTCAGAATAGTTTATTGAATGACAAGGGCTGCTAAGGTATTCGTCTGATTTAATCAGCACTACAGTCTCTGGTCAGGAGCAAAGTGACCCTTTTAAAAGAGAAATTTCTGGTGGCACTGGAGGTGATGCCCAGTACATGTTCGCTGAGGGAATGAATGAACCAGTGAATGACGTCTCAGTTCAGTTTTCACTCTTTCACTCAGCACTCTGCATAATCACCTCTCCTGACAGCAGGTGCTCATGTGTACTCAGCATCACTGTCTGATTTTAGTTCTAGAAGACAGTAAATGTAAAGAAGAAACTTGGCTGCTGATATCACAGAAGATGCATCCTATGAACCTAGAGCCTATTACAGAGAGTAAGTCAAAAAGAGAAAAACAAATGTTGCACATTAATGCATGTGCCTAGAATCTAGAAAGATGGTACTAATGAACCTATTTGCAGGGTAGTGATGGGGACTCATAGAGAAGAGACTTATGGACGTGACAGGAGTGGGGGAAGGAGAGGGTGGGATGAACAGAGAGAGTAAGTAGCATGGAAAAATATATACTACCATATGTAAAATAGATAGCCAGTGGGAATTTGCTCCATGATTCAGGCAACTCAAACAGGGGCCCTGTGACAACCTAGAAAGGTGGGAGGGAAGTTCAAGAGGGAAGGGACATAAGTGTACCTATGGCTGATTCATGTTGGTGTACGGCAGAAACCAACACAACACTGTACAGCAATTATCCTTCAATTAAAAATAAATACATTAACAAAACAGTGCATCCTAAAGAGTTTATATGACTCCCAGAAGGGGACTTCTTGAAATTACCATTTTTTAGTCAACAGAAGAGTTGGGGGAATTTTTCAGCCCTTCAAAAGATTAAGGGTTGATAGGGTTATAGTCTTTGTCCCTTGGGAATATCAAAGTATTATACACATGAAGAAAGTTGCAACACCAAATAATTTTTTAAAAATACTGAATACCTTTCTCCATCATTTCAGAATATGACATTAGAAGAAACCTCTGAATGATTCCTCAATAGGTCACTTCACTCATGGTACCATCTGTATCTTTTGTCACTTACGTCATTAATTCCTCTTTTCTTCCTTCTTCCCTTCCTTCTTCCCTTCCTTCCTCTCTTATTCTTCCTTTTTTTCTCTCCCTCTCATTTCCTTTTGATTAGTCACTAGGTTTAGATGTATTCATAAACGTTATATAGTCCTCACAACAAGGAAATATAAGTATTAGTGTAATTATTTTTACAATTTGAAAAACTGAGTCTCAGAGACATTAAGTAACTTGTCCTGGGCCACACAGTACAGCCAGAATTCAAAACCAGGACTGAAAGACTCCAAGGTCCATGACCAGTCCATGTTATCAGTTTGTTTCTGATATTGTTCTTGAAGTGACTGTTGAAAAACAGTAATGTGTTTTGTGGTTTATTTAAAGCTAATGAAAAAGAAGAAAAAAGTTGAAAAATATAAGATAAATCAGGAACATAGCATATTTTTATAGCCCTAAGCCAAAGACAGAGAAAAGCAGAATTAAACAAAAATTAAATGCTATTTCCTTCAAGACTTTTCTTAATATATTGTAAAACTTGATCATGTGCCCTTAAAAGCCATAATACAATTATCTGGATGCAATCATTTGACAATGAAATGCAATTCTTTGAGTCTACTTTGATATTCAAAGACAGCCACAATGGCCTCTAGGGACAGAAAATAAAAATACAGATAGAGACATGTGAAAGGACGTCATTTACAGAGAAGTCTCAAATATTTTACTGCCCTTCTTTTTTTTTGGCAGTTGTTGTTGTTGTTTAGTCACTAAGTCACGCGCAACTCTTTGCTACCCCATGGACTATAGCCCTCAGGCTCCTTTGTCCATGGGATTTCCCATGCAAAAATACTGGAGTGGGTTGCCATTCCCTTCTCCAGGGGATCGTCCCAACCCAGGGATCAAGCCTGTGTCCCCTGTGTTGGCTGCCAGGTTCTTTTCCACTGAGCCACCAGGGAAGCCCTCTTCTACCACTCACCATGTTTATTTTTTCCAGAGTGCCATGCCCGTGTTCCTTCCATCTCAGAATCTGCACCTTTTCATCATGTTTCCTTTGCCCATCCCCACCCTCCATTCCCGTCCTCCCCTATCTTCTCACCTCTGTCACCCCTTCTTATTTATCCTTCATGTCTCAGCTTACCCTTTCCTTAAAGAGTCTCCCCCACAGCACCAGCTGAGTGTGTCTCCCCATCCCACCAGCTGAGCACTTGCTAGTTCCAGACACTGTTCTAAATATTTCCCATGTGCTGCCCTTTATTCCTCACAACAACCTTCAGAGGGAGGTACTGTTATAGCCCCATGGCATAGCTGGGGAAACTGAGGCACAGAGCAATCAAACAACTGGCCCCCTGTCTGAGGGCTGGTGTGAGGAAGGACAAAACTGGAGCTTCCTTGTTATAACCCAGAGCCCATCATTCTCGCAACCACTCGGCTGCACTTCCTCTCTTAGGAAACCCTGTCTGCTCACTCCTAGCATCCATGAAGAACTGATCCTCACAATTGTTTGTGAAATTGTTTGTCTTTTTTCAATCTTTTCCACTATAATCTTTATGGAAGCAAAGTCTGATTATAGATCATAGTCCCTACATCTAGCATTTGTGCCTGGAGTATAGGAGATAGCTAATAAATATTTGAAGAGTAAATAAATAAATAGATGGTCAAATGGAGGGACAGATGGATGGGCAGATGAATGACTTGGTTGGCTTATGTCTTTAAAAAATGGTGCCAGTGAATCTTGGATTTTAAGCTTTATCCCTGTCCCTGGGGTAGTAATATCATCATCTTATATGAAGAGCAGGGTGTTTTGGGCAGACTGGGTCTTGGTTCATCTTGATTTTCTTTTTCAGTGGGAAACACTGATGTAGAATGTAGAATGACCTACATCCAGCTAAACTTTTAAGAGGTCAACAATAAAATTGGGATGAGATAGAGAAGAAATCAGATCAAATGGTATAGTATTTTTTAGCTGAAAGAGACCATAAAGATCACCAGATTCAGTTTCTTTGTGTTACAGGAGCTGCTGTAGTAATGATTCTTAGGTACTTGGGCCAGATTGCTTCAACCTCATCTTCACCGGTTTTCAGCATAGGTGGCAGAATTCAGAACTGTTCTGCCAGTGCTGTACTGTCTGGCGTGCTCAGACGCTGTCAGATAAAGATAAGACATGGGCATTTTAGACAAGCCATATGACTCTGATATGACCCTTTCATCCAGCTATGGAACACACAGTGACTGAAAATGACTTTAGAAACATCACCTACTTACCAGGTGTCTGAACTCAAACATAAATCAACAATCTGAAAGGATAAAGCAATTATTTCATTGAAGTGTGAGGTTTGAACACAGGTTTCTGCAGGAAAAGGATTTTACAAAGGTATTTCATTTGAAAATAGTATAGCAATTTTTGTTAAGATCAAAGGCTGATATCAAAGGAAAGACCTCTCTGAATATTTTCATTATTCGGGTGTCTGACCTGCATAGAAATACAACTGCAAATCCAAGTTTGCCTAGAAAAAAACTGCACAGAGAGCAGTATTCGATGGCCGAAAATTGCTGTCTTTCTAGCTGTGACCTTAGGAAACTACTTGACCTGAGTCTCAGTGTTCTCACTTGCAAATTGGAGTTAGTTCATCAACAATTACCTCTATGGTGTTTTCTTTGGGTGAAGTTTACAAAAGATGGCAAGTGCTACCATTTCTCAAGTGCATACCATGTTTTGGGAACTTTACCTACATGACTTTACTCTGTCCACAACAAAACCCTGTTATCGAGACATTGGAATTGCAGCTTGGAGAGTTATCAACACAGTGAGTGGAAAAGCCAGGATTCAAACCCAAGTTCGTTGACCCCAAATCATTGCTTCTTCCACTCAGCTTGATATCCAGGCTCTTGTAGAAGAAAGGGCTTTGAAAGCTGTGAAGGGCTAGGTATGTGATTACTTATTGTGTTTGTAGGTGGCCTTAACTGGATTTATGCTCCCTCCTAAATCCATTTTTTTCTCCTTATTCTCCCATTTTTATCTCAAAGGGAAATCCTTATAGAAAGTTTCTTTACCCTCTGCAGCTCCCCGGAGGAGACCTGGAATGGAGCTTGCAATGGCTTTGCCTGCCTGCCTGTCCCGTGGCTCTGCCCAGCTTCTTCCATCTTTCCCAGAGGAGAACAGTTGCGAGCGCTTCTTCACACCCCACAGGCGGGGACAACAAGCCACGCCCTCCTTCTCTGTCTCTCTTCCCAAGCGTCAGAGCATCTTCAGGCAAGAGCCCCTCATTTCCTTGCAAAATCCTACACTTTGGAGAGCACTCATTCTCTTGAAGATGATCTACCATTAAAGGTCTTGAATGTTTAAACTATTGATTATTTTAATGTTTTCCAGCTTTACTGAGGTGTAATTGACAAAATTGTATATATTTAAAGTGTACAATAGTATGATTTGCTCTAAGTCTACATTGTGAAATGATTGCCATAATCAAGTTAATTAACATATCCATCACCTCATATAGTTACTTTTTTTTCTTTTTTTATTTCTGGTGAGAATGCTTAAAATCTACTCTCTTAGCAAGTTTCAAGTATACACTATAGTATTATTAACCATGATCACCATATTGGACTTTAGATACTCAGAACATAGTCATCTTATAACTATAAATTTTTATCCTGTGACCAATATTTCCCATCCCCCCCTCCCAATGCCAACCCCTAGCAACCATAATTCTACTATACTATGTTTCTGTGAGTTTGACTTTTTTTTTAGATTTCACATATAAGTGATAATGATACAATATTTATCTTCCTCTATATGGCTTATTTCACTTAGCATAATATGCTCTAGTTTTATCCATGGTGTTGCAAATGACAGGATTTCCCTCCTTTTTATGGTTGAATAATATTCCCTTATGGGATTCCCATTTTACCCTTCCTCAACTGTGCTCCCAGATAGGCTTTTTTTCCCTCAAATAGAGACAGTCTTTACTTGGATTCTTCAATTAAACAGACCTGGATTTTGATTCTAGCTTTCCAATTACTAGCTGCAGCAGTATTTAGGCAAGTTGCTTAAATATCCCCAATTCTCTGATTTCTCACGTGTGAGGTAGGGATGATAAGATTACCTACTTCATACAGTATTGTGAGAATGAAATGAAGTAAAGTGGGTAAAGTGATTGACAGTGCCTGGCACAGAGCTGTGTTCAATACACATTTGGTGTGTGTGTGTGTGTGTGTTCAATCACTCAGTCATGTCTGACTCTTTGCAACTCCATGGACTATAGCCCACCAGGCTTCTCTGTCCATGGAATTTTCCAGGCAAGAATATTGGAATGGGTTGCCATTTCCTACTCCAGGGGATCTTCCTGACCCAGGGATCAAGCTCGTGTCTCTTGCATCTCTTGCACTGGCAGGCAAATTCTTTACCACTAGCGACATTTGCTATAATCACTAGCTATTGTTTAGTGCTGACAAAAAGGCAGGGATTATATTACCCCTCATATTTTACCCTGGAAGACCAATAAATATCTAGAACAACATTACTCAGTGCTCCCAGTAAATTGATCCCTTTTCCTGTTTGACTTGTACTCTCACACTCCTAGTAATGTCTATAGTCTGTTATGCCCAACTGGACTTGTATCTATTTCCTCTCATTCTTTTCTTCTTCCTATCACTGATACCTAGGACTGCCTCACCCATGGAACATGCTCAGTTATTCAAATTCCACCAAGAATGAGTTACAAAAGACTGGACAAATTCTTTGCAACTCAGTAAATCAGTGCATCACTTTGTACCATGTCTTTGAAACTACCCCCATTGGCTCCTTTGGACTGGTAAGTACACACTTGAAGTACACACCAGAATAGAGGTCTGGCCTTGGGCTGAGTAGGTCCATAGTCTATTGTGCTGGGCACAACATGTGAGCTGGCAGCAACCACATGAACTGAAGTGGAAAGAATGAGAGTGTAGGAGACAACCTGGAGTGTTTCCTAGCATTTCTACCAGTTTTGAGACTTTGGCAAACTTTAGAACACTCATTGAGCCTTGCCTTCCTCAGCTGAGAAGTGGAAATGATAACTATATTTTTAGTTAATCTGAGATAAGAAATGATATCAAGTATGTGACATGTTAGTGGGAGTGCAGTAAAGGGTAACTGGTGCTCTCCTGGACTTAAGAGAGGAGGTAAGAATTCCTGGCAAGGCTAAGATCAATTTATAAGTTCAGTCACAAAGCAACTTAGCAGGAGTTATCAACACCCTGAAAGCAGAAAACAAGAGAAAGGTTGTATTGAAAGTTGACCAGAGGGTGGGGAGGTAGGTGGGGATGGGGGGCAATTCAGGATGGGGGTGGGGGACACATGTATACCTGTGGCTGATTCATGTTGATGTACAGCAAAAACCATCATGCTATTGTAATTATTCTCTATTAAAATTAATTAATTAATTAGAAAAATAAGTCTAAGACTGACCCAAGATCGCCAAGATTAAAAAAAAAAGAAAATTGATCAGGTTTCAGACCAAGGATCAGACAAAATTATTTAATTAAAAAAATAAATCTATGAATGACCCAAGATTGCAGCAACAATAACAACAAAAAGAAAGTTGACCAGATAACCAGGTTTCAGAGCAGGGGTCAGACTTCTGCCATAAAACAAACCCAAATCCCTAGCTCAACATGGGTACCCAAATCATGTTAACCAAGGCATTTTGTTGTACATCAATCTTAGGATAAATGCTACCGTTTAAACTCTAGCCTTACTACCCAAAGTGCAGTCCAAGGACCTGCAGCTTCAACATCACCTGGAAGCTACTCTTAGAAATGCAGGTCCTTAGGCCTTACCTCAAACCTCTAAGTCAGAATCTGAAGTGCATGATGATCCCTTAGTGATTCACATGGAATGTTCCATGAGTCGCACAGATCAACCCCAGTGCAGACTCGGGGGAGGGGGAGTATGCAAGGGTGTGAATGCCCTTGAGGAAGGTGGGGAGGTGGGACTAGTGAAAGGCCACCTTCAGGTCTGGGTCCCACACGTGTGCACCTTATGAAGCACTTAAACAGTGCCCTGCACATCCCAGCATTTCGGCCAATATCATGACCATTATTGGGTGCTTCAAGCATCTGGGGACAAGTTTATTTATATCTGTTGAGCATCAGGATGTCTCAGTGAAATCAGTTTTAGTTGAGAGGAGAGAAGAGGACAGGGAGAAGAAATATACCCTTCAATAAACCAAAAGAGGGTAAAAGGACTCAGCCTGCCAAGAACAGAACGAGGCAGTGAGAGCTCTGGCCAAAGGGGAGAATTTGATAAATGGTGGAAGGAAATAGAGTTAAGGGGTGCCACGCTGGCAGATAGGGGTATTTGAGCACACTTACTGATTGTAATGACCCACCCTGTCTTGGTTCTCCTCTTCCTTCTCAGACTGAAATGTTTTGAACAGCTCTGCGGGCTCATTCTTGCATCCTGGAATGACCTTCCCTACTTCCAAGATTGACAACACTCCCACCTCTCGGCAGTGTCTCTCTCTCTGCTCTCACAGTGCACCCTTTGTACCTGTGACCTGACTCTTATTTTGTTCTGTTTGATTTGATTGCCAGTTGTCTACCTCCATCTCTAACATTACATTTGAACTTCCTGAGCCCAGGGACTGTGTCTTATCTAGTCTGAGACTTTCCGAAGTGCCTGACGCATAGTAGATCCTGTATATATGTTGGTGGAAATGACATGAGACTGCGATTCAAGTTCTGTGTTCTCTCATCTAAAATGTACAAAGCCTCACAGTCTTCTTATTAACCACCAAATTCATCAACCTCCAACAGAAAATAACGATTCCCTGTCCTCACACCCACATTCCCTTTTTGGAGCCTGTGACTGTGCAGAATTGAACCGGGCAGTATTTATGACTTTAGCTATGATGGTGACAATTGATGTTGAAATTAAAAAGAAAACTGTAAAGTATTCTTTTTTATAACTTTTTAAAAAACTTTTTATTTTGTATTGGAGTAGAGCCAATTAACAATATTGTGATAGCTTAAGGTGGACTGCAAAGGGACTCAGACATACATATATACATGTGTTTATTCTCCTCTAAACTCCTCTCCTGTCCAGGCTACCAGATAACATTGAGCAGAGTTCCATGTGCTTTAGTAGGTCCTTGTTGGTTATCCATTTTAAATATAGCAGTATAGTTTTCTGTGTAAAAGTCTTCCTTCATAGGATTTATTCCTGTGTATTTGATGATTTTTCTTGGTATTGTGTCATTTTTAATATTCATTTTCTAATTATTCTCATATGGAAATATGATTTATGCGTATTAACCTTGAAAAAAAAAGAAATTAAAAAGGACACAGAGGGACAGATTACCTCTAGACAAAGAGGAAGACTGGTTTAAAAACAGACTATTTCAGACAGCTGTGGGCCAGTCAGGAACTGAAGCAAACGTTTCATTGAGTTTTGTTTATAGTTGCCAATTCTCGTACTTTTTCCCCTTTATGTATCTAAAGCCATGTGCTTATAATATTCCTTAAGCACCCTTTTCATCATTACTTGCTTTTACTTTTCTTTACCTGCTCCTGGTAATTCCCTAATTAAAAATCCATCATAATACCCAACTTTCTTTTTTTGAATTGAAGGAAGTTTTTATTTACAGTAGATGGAATTCTATTATACTTTTGCCATTTTGGCTACATGGTATCCTTTTCTTCTCCTAGGACCCTGAGTCCCAAGTATTTTGTAAGGTCTGTTCATGGACAGGCATCCTGGGGCACAGCTTCAAGGGCTTTCCAGGTTGGGAGAAAAAAAAATCACAATGATCTCACTCTTGGAAGCGCAAGTAGGCCAAGTGTCCCAGGACAGACCCTGTCAACAACACAGAATTCAGTACATGTGTCCTTAATCTGCCCCATCGTTGAAGTCCTTGTCCTGAGACTCAAACTCAAACCTTGTGAGTCAGTCTTGACTAGGTTTAAAGTAGGGAGCTGTGAGCCCCACCCGTGGGTGGACTCCAGAATTAATTAGTCCTGGTTGCCAGTCCTGCCATCTGTGTATGCCTTTCCCCATAACCTGCAGGGCATTTACAGGCATCAGTCAACATGAGTAAGGGCTGAGTATTAGGATGGGACTTTGTGTTTCTCTTTTCCTACCTAGTCCTTTAGTTGGGTCCAGTGTGAGAGGCAATGCGAAATACTTAATAGAAAGAAACACCAATCTAGAGTCAAGCTAATCTAGTCTTCCTCTCACTTCCATTTCTTATTATTGTTTGGTCTTGGGCATATTATAATCTCTTTTCTTACTTGGAAAATGGGAAGAATAATACTTGCATTATTATTCATTACAATAATTAAATGACCAGAGGGATGTGCAGATGGTATTATTTTTGTTTCTGTCTTCCCTTAGACTGGAGTTCTGTCCTTCAAACCCAGGGAGTCCAATGAGGGTGGCATCCCAGATCCTATCCTCTGGTGCAGTGTCCACCTGCCAGCTCCCTCCATTGATAACTTGACTTCCACTTGAGTCCACTTCCATAACTCCTTGGAAGTAACAGCAGCCCAAATAAACACAAGGTCATTGTGTCCTCTGGACTTGTTATTCTGGATTGGTGGTTGCTTTCCCTGGGGCACAGTTTGGCTGTTGATTCAGTTTTCTCTCTCTTAGCCTTAGCTGGTTCAGGATGCTCCCATCCCTCTGCTCAAGGCCAGTAAGACACAGGCAAGCAGAGTGGAATAGTGAGTGTTTGAGTTTACAGGCGTTGGGGTTGCACAGCTTGAGCTTAATCCCCATTGCCACTACTTCCTTACTGTGAGACTTTAGGCAAGCCTCTCAACTCCTCTGAAGCCTCAGTCCTTCCATCTTTAAAGACAGCTTCAGAGTATTATGTAACTCTAAGACGGTGGGGAGAGTCACTTGAAAAAATACGTATGAAGCTCTTAGCAAAGTTGTTGTTGTTCAGTCACTAAGTCGTGTCCGACTCTTTGTGACCCCATGGAGGACAGCATGCCAGGCTTCCCTGTCCTTCACTGTCTCCTGGAGTTTGCTCAAACTCGTGTCCATTGTGTCAGTGATTAGCATAATGAGTGCTCAATTAGTATTGCCTAATATTTTATGCTTTGTGGCTGAGCCCAGCTGTGTGCTGATAATAAGCACTAATCATGAAGCGGTATTTCTGTCCTGAATACTGCTTACCTGTCAGTATTGGAATCAGGCCACTACTGTTGTCTGTCAAGTTAGGCAGTTTCAATTTTGTGTGATGTATTTTGGGTGAAGGGATGAGTGATTCACTGGCTACATGTACATTGGAACATGGTTTTTATTTGCTTTACCTCCTCTAGTCACAACTGACCTCAGAGTTTGGGTTTGAGGTAAGGAAAGAGTAATCAGTCAAGATTCTTACTTTATCTCCGTTAGTATGTTTATTTCGTTGTTGTTCAGTTGCTAAGCTGTGTCCAACTCTTTGCAGCCCCAGGAACTACAGCATGCCAGGCTTCCCTGTCCTTCACTATCTCTCAGAGTTTGCTCAAACTCATGTCCATTGACTCAGTGATGCCATCCAACCATCTCATCCTCTGTTGCCCTCTTTTCCTATTGCCCTCAATCTTTCCCAGCATCAGGGTCTTTTCCAATGAGTCAGCTCTTCGCATCAGGTGGCTAAAGTACTGGAGCTTCAGCTTCAGCATCAGTCCTTCCAATAAATATTCAGGTTCATGAGGCTAAAGAAAAAATTTGAATCTAGAAGAAAAGTGATCTGTAAGCAGTCTATTGTGATAATCTCAGTGAGAATCTCTCAAGGCCTCAGCCAAGCAGAAGGATATGAGAGTAAACGTCCCCATGAATTCTGGGCTTTAGAGCACCCTGCTTGTCAAACTACATTGATGAAAGAATACCTGGGAGCCTCTGTGACTTGGAGTCCTGCACTCAGGGCCAGCAACCACATGACTGAAACCCAAGACACCATTCTTTTGCTAACACCATTGGAGCCCTAGGAAAATACTTCTCCAAGTCTGTTGACTTATGTCCTCAGAAGAAACAACAGTTGCATCCATATGCCATAAAGGTTTGTGGATTGTGCTGCTGCTCAAGTGGAAGTCAGAAACTGTTTAGAAAGACAGGGAGCACATTTGGCTGGCAGGAGCACCCAAATAAAAAAAAATAAAAACCAATTGTTTAACTTGTCAAATTCTTCCTCTATGAAGCAGGTGTGAATCAAGATATTGGTTCCTTATATTGGCAGCTAAATGTAGAATTGTGTTTGTTTTATAGAAGCATTTAATAATCTTATGTAACTTTTTAAAGAAAATAAATAAAACAAATTTTATTTAATAATTTTGATTTATATTTTGATACTTCACAGTTATAACTTGTGTTTGTCGTTTAATTTTAATAATTTTATGTTTGAGAGAAAAAATGACTTTTGAAAGCACATGAAAAATACTTTTTTACATTTTAGGTTTGCTTTATTCTGTATTTTTTATTAAAATATATTCAAATTTGTCATGCTTTAGACATAATTACACTTTCATTTGTAATGCCTTAGATCACTATTATTAATGGAATGAAACTCTATGAAAATTTTGAGAAGAATAATATAAATAATGATGTTGCTGAAAGGAAGGCAAAAACGTGAATTTTGTGAAATAAATATGCAATAAATTTTTTATTATGTATGCTTAAATTATGTATGCTAACAGAATCAGAAGATATTAAGAAGAGGTGGCAAGAATACACAGAAGAACTATACAAAAAAGAGCCTCATGACCCAGATAACCATGATGGTGTCATCAATCACATAGAGCCAGACATCCTGGAATGCGAAGTCAAGTGGGCCTTAGGAAGCATCACTACGAACAAAGCTAGTGGAGGTGATGGAATTCCAGTTGAGAAATTTCAAATTCTAAAAGCTAATGCTGTGAAAGAGCTGCACACAATATGTCAGCAAATCTGGAAAACACAGCAGTGGCCACAGGACTGGAAATGGTCAGTTTTCATTCCAGTCCCAAAGAAAGGCAATGCCAAAGAATGCTCAAACTACCGCACAATTGCACTCATCTCACACGCTAGTAAAGTAATGCTCAAAATTCTCCAAGCCAGGCTTCAGCAATACGTGAACCGTGAACTTCCAGATGTTCAAGCTGGTTTTAGAAAAGGCGGAGGAACCAGAGATCAAATTGCCAACATCCACTGGATCATTGAAAAAGCAAGAGAGTTCCAGAAAAACATCTACTTTTGCTTTATTGACTATGCCAAAGCCTTTGACTGTGTGGATCACAACAAACTGTGGAAAATTCTTAAAGAGATGGCAATACCAGACCACCTGACCTGCCTCCTGAGAAATCTGTATGCCGATCAAGAAGCAAGTTAGAGCTGGACATGGAACAACATACTGGTTCCAAATCAGGAAAAGAATATGTCAACGCTGTATATTATCACTCTGCTTATTTAACCTATATACAGAGTACATCATGAGAAACACTGGGCTGGATGAAGCACAAGCTGGAATAAAGATTGCCGGGAAAAACATCAATAACCTCAGATGTGGAGATGGCACCACCCTTATGGCAGAAAGCGAAGAAGAACTAAAGAGTCTTTTGATGAAAGTGAAAGAGGAGAGTGGAAAAGTTGGCTTAAAACTCAACATTCAAAAACTAAGATCATGGCATCTGGTCCCATCACTTCATGGCAAATAGATGGGAAAACAATGGAAACAATGACAGAGTTTATTTGGAGGGGCTCCAGAATCACTGCAGATGGTGATTGCAGCCATGAAATTAAAAGATGCTTGCTTCTTGGAAGAAAAGCTATGACTAACATAAAGCATATTAAAAAGCAGAGACATTACTTTGCCAACAAAGGTCCATCTAGTCAAGGCTATGGTTTTTCCAGTAGTCATGTATAAATGTTACAGTTGGACTATAAAGAAAGCTGAGTGCTGAAGAATTGATGCTTTTGAATTGTGGTGCTGGAGAAGACTCTTGAGAGTCCCTTGGACAGCAAAGAGATCCAGCCAGTCCATCCTGAAGGAAATCAGTCCTGAATATTCATTGGAAGGACTGATGCTGAAGCAGAAACTCCAATATTTGGCCATCTGATGCGAAGAACTGACTCATTGGAAAAGACCCTGATGCTGGGAAAGATTGAAGGTGGGAGGAGAAGGGGATGACACAGGATGAGATGGTTGGATGGCATCACCAACTTGATGGACATGAGTTTGAGCAAGCTCCAGGAGTTGGTGATGGACAGGGAAGCCTGGGTGCTGCAGTCCATGGAGTCACAAAGAGTGGACACACTGAGTGACTGAACTTAACTGATGCTTTTATTTAGGCTTTCCAGGTGGTGCTTTGCACTTTGCTGGAGCAGCCGTGAAGAGATACCCCACGTCCAAGTTAAGAGAAACCCAACTAAGATGGTAGGTGTTGCGAGAGGGCATCAGAGAGCAGACACACTGAAATCATAATCACAGAAAACGTAGTCAATCTAATCACACGGACCACAGCCTTGTCTAGCTCAATGAAACTAAGCCATGCCATAAGGGGCCACTCAAGACGGGCAGGTCATGGCGGAGAGGTCTGACAGAATGTGGTCCACTGGAGAAGGGAATGGCAAACCACTTCAGTATTCTTGCCTTGAGAACCCCATGAACAGTATGAAAAGGCAAAATGATAGGACACTGAAAGAAGAACTCCCCAGGTCGGTAGGTGCCCAATATGCTACTGGAGATCATTGGAGAAATAACTCCAGAAAGAATGAAGGGATGGAGCCAAAGCAAAAACAATACCCAGTTGTGGATGTAACTGGTGATAGAAGCAAAGTCCGATGCTGTAAAGAGCAATATTGCATAGGAACCTGGAATGTCAGGTCCATGAATCAAGGCAAATTGGAAGTGGTCAAACAGGAGATGACAAGAGTGAACCTCAATGCTCTAGGAATCAGAGAACTAAAATGGACTGGAATGGGTGAATTTAACTCAGATGACCATTATATCTACTACTGTGGGCAGGAATCCCTTAAAAGAAATGGAGTAGCCATCATGGTCAACAAAAGAGTCCAAAATGCAGTACTTGGATGCAATCTCAAAAATGACAGAATGATCTCTGTTCATTTCCAAGGCAAACCATTCAATATCACATTAATCCAAGTCTATGCCCCAACCAGTAACACTGAAGAAGCTGAAGTTGAACGGTTCTATGAAGCCCTACAAGACCTTTTAGAACTAACACCCAAAAAAGATGTCCTTTTCATTATAGTGGACTGGAATGCAAAAGTAGGAAGTCAAGAAACACCTTGGGTAACAGGCAAATTTAGCCTTCAAATATGGAATGAAGCAGGACAAAGGCTAATAGAGTTTTGCCAGGAGAACACACTGGTCATAGCAAACACCCTCTTCCAACAACACAAGAGAAGACTCTACACATGGACATCACCAGATGGTCAACACCGAAATCAGATTGATTATATTCTTTGCAGCCAAAGATGGAGAAGCTCTATACAGTTAACAAAAACAAGACTGGGAGCTGACTGTGGCTCAGATCATGAACTCCTTATTGCCAAATTCAGACTTAAATTGAAGAAAGTAGGGAAAACCACTAGATCATTCAGGTACGATCTAAATCAAATCCCTTATGATTATACAGTGGAAGTGAGAAATAGATTTAAGGGACTAGATCTGATAGATAGAGTGCCTGATGAACTATGGACAGAGGTTCATGACACTGTACAGGAGACAGGGATCAAGACCATCCCCATGGAAAAGAAATGCAAAAAGGCAAAATGGCTGTCTGGGGAGGCCTTACAAATAGCTGTGAGAAGAAGAGAAGCGAAAAGCAAAGGAGAAAAGGAAAGATATAAGCATCTGAATGCAGAGTTCCAAAGAATAGCAAAGAGAGATAAGAAAGCCTTCTTCAGCGATCACTGCAAAGAAATAGAGGCAAACAACAGAATAGGAAAGACTAGAGATCTCTTCAAGAAAATTAGAGATACCAAGGGAATATTTCATGCAAAGATGGGCTCGATAAAGGACAGAAATGGTATGGACCTAACAGAAGCAGAAGATATTAAGAAGAGATGGCAAGAATACACAGAAGAACTGTACAAAAAAGATCTTCACGACCCAGATAATCACAATAGTGTGATCACTGACCTAGAGCCAGACATCCTGGAATGTGAAGTCAAGTGGGCCTTAGAAAGCATCACTACGAACAAAGCTAGTGGAGGTGATGGCATTCTAGTTGAGCTATTTCAAATCCTGAAAGATGATGCTGTGAAAGTGCTGCATTCACTATGTCAGCAAATCTGGAAAACACAGCAGTGGCCACAGGACTGGAAATGGTCAGTTTTCATTCCAGTCCCAAAGAAAGGCAATGCCAAAGAATGCTCAAACTACCGCACAATTGCACTCATCTTACACGCTAGTAAAGTAATACTCAAAATTCTCCAAGCCAGGCTTCAGCAATACGTGAACCATGAACTTCCAGATGTTAAAGCTCGTTTTAGAGAAGGCAGAGGAACCAGAGATCAAATTGCCAACATCTGCTGGATCTCGAAAAAGCAAGAGAGTTCCAGAAAAACATCTACTTTTGCTTTATTGACTATGCCAAAGCCTTTGACTGTGTGGATCACAATAAACTGTGGAAAATTCTGAAAGAGATGGGAATACCAGACCACCTGACCTACCTCTTGAGAAACCTATATGCAGGTCAGGAAGCAACAGTTAGAAGTGGACATGGAACAACAGACTGGTTCCAAATAGGAAAAGGAGTATGTCAAGGCTGCATATTGTCACCCTGCTTATTTAACTTATATGCAGAGTACATCATGAGAAACGCTGGGCTGGATGAAGCACAAGCTGGAATCAAGATTGCCAGGACACCAGCCTTATGGCAGAAAGTGAAGAGGAACTAAAAAGCCTCTTGATGAAAGTGAAAGAGGAGAGTGAAAAAGTTGGCTTAAAGCTCAACATTCAGAAAACAGATCATGGCATCTGGTCCCATCACTTCATGGGAAATGGATGGAGAAACAGTGGAAACAGTGTCAGACTTTATTTTTTTGGGCTCCAAAATCATTGCAGATGGTGATTGCAGCCATGAAATTGAAAGACGCTTACTCCTTGGAAGGAAAGTTATGACCAACCTAGACAGCATATTGAAAAGCAAAGACATTACTTTGCCAACAAAGGTCTGTCTAGTCAAGGCTATGGTTTTTTCAGTGGTCATGTATGGATGTGAGAGTTGGACTGTGAAGAAAGCTGAGTGCTGAAGAATTGATGCTTTTGAACTGTGGTGTTGGAGAAGACTCTTGAGAGTCCCTTGGACTGCAAGGAGATCCAACCAGTCCATTCTAAAGGAGATCAGTCCTGGGTGTTCTTTGGAAGGATTGATGCTAAAGCTGAAACTCCAATACTTTACCCATCTCATGCAAAAAGTTGACTCATTGGAAAGACTCTGATGCCGGGAGGGATTGGGGGCAGGAGGAGAAGGGGACGACAGAGGATGAGATGGCTGGATGGCATCATTGACTCAATGGACATGAGTTTGAGTGAACTCTGGGAGTTGGTGATGGACAGGGAGGCCTGGCATGCTGCACTTCATGGGGTTGCAAAGAGTCGGACATGACTGAGCGACTGAACTGAACTGAACTGAGGTGGTGCTAGTGGTAAAGAACCTGCATACCAGGGCAGGAGATGAAAAAGACCTGGTTTGACCCCTGGGTTGGGAAGATCCCCTGGAGAGAAGGGCATGGCAACCCACTCCAGGATACTTGCCTTCAGAATTCCATGGACAGTGGAGCCTGCCAGGCTATAGTCCAGAGGATTCCAAAGAGTGGGACATGATTGAAGTGAGTTAGCCTGCACACACACATGGTTTTATTTAATTACTCACCTTAAGTTTGGCAGCCCATCAACTGACTGTTTAGACATGTAAATATTTTAAATTAAATTCAGTCATCCTTGATAGTTTTTAGACTTTATATAAGCTATAAAAACCGTAGCTTATATAGTTTTAACAAATTTATCATTAGAAAGATAGACTCTTATTAAGATAGGTGATAAAATCAAGAAGATAGTATCAAGTAGTCTGTATGCTTGAGTTGTACTTTTACTCCATTTGTACTCCTAAAGTGAGAGCAAGGTTGGGATCTGGTGGTTTATACGTCTTCTCATCCAAGATTGTTGAGCCTGAAACAGAAAAATGAAGGCAGTGATGCCAATTTGAAAACCAACCAACTAGCCAAAGACAGAACAGAGAACAACAAAAAGCAGTCACTGAATCTGTTTCCGCCTGCCCTCATAATGTACTTTAGATCCTAAACACAGACACTCTGAACTCCAAGTGCATTGCCCATAAATTTTAGGCAAATTTGCCCTTTATTATTATTATTATTTTTTTTTTTTTTACAAAAAAAGGTAGGCACAACCTACAGAATGTTTCATTCCTGATTTGCTCATGTTTGACTGCTTGCTAACAGTGGAATTCAGTTGTAATGCACTTAATTCAGAAAGCCAATATCCAGGTATTTTGACATTCTTAGAATAAGGATGCAGTCATAGATAATGATTAAAGGTGACCAGGGACACAGAGCTCCAGTTAAGAGAGACTGACCAGACAAATTTTCTGGTTTAAAATTTTCAGAGATTAAAGGGCAAGTTTCTCATCTTGTGTCCCTCACTCAGTCAACATTTTTCAAATAAAGAGGAAAATGAAAAAGTTGGCTTAAAACTGAACATTCAGAGTGCTAAGATCATGGCAGCCAGTTCCATCACTTCATGGCAAACAGATGGGGAAAAAGTGGAAACAGTGACAGATTTTATTTTCCTGGGCTCCAAAATCACTGTGGACAGTGACTGCTGCCATGAAATTAAAAGATGCTTGTTCTCTGGAAGAAAGGCTATGACAGACCTGGAGAGCATATTAAAAAGCAGAAACGTCACTTTGTCAACAAAGATGCATATAGACAAAGCTATGTTTTTTCCAGTAGTCATGTATGGATGTGAGAGCTGGACCCTAAAGAAGGCTGAGTGCCAAAAAATTGATGCTTTTGAACTGTGGTGCTGGAGAAGACTCTTGAGAGTCCCTTGGACAGCAAGGAAATTAAAACAGTCAATCCTAAAAGAAATCAATCCTGAATATTCATTGGAAGGACTGATGCTGAAGCTGAAGGTCCAATACTTTGGGCACCCGATGCAAAGAGCTGACTCACTGGAAAAGACCCTGATGCTGGGAAGATTGAGGACAGAAGGAGAAGGGGGAGAAAGAGGATGAGATGGTTGGATGGCATCACCAATTCAATGGACATGAGTTTGAGCAAACTCTGGGAGATGATGAGGGACAGGGACGCCTGGCATGCTGCAGTCCATGGGATCACAATGATTCAGACATGACTTAGTGACTGAACAACAACTTGGATACTACTCAGATGTCAAATGGCATTACCTTCTGTACCGCCAAGGACAGCACTGCCTTTCCAGAACAATTAGGTGGTCATCAAGGTAGAAGCGGAGAAGGCAATGGCACCCCACTCCAGTACTCTTGCCTGGAAAATCCCACGGACGGAGAAGCCTGATAAGCTGCAGTCCACGGGGTCACTAAGAGTCAGACACGACTGAGTGATTTCACTTTCACTTTTCACTTTCATGCATTGGAGAAGGAAATGGCAACCCACTCCAGTGTTCGTGCCTGGAGAATCCCAGGGACGGGGGAGCCTGGTGGGCTGCCGTCTATGGGGTCGCACAGAGTTGGATACGACTGAAGTGACTTAGCAGCAGCAGCAGCAGCAGCAAGGTAGAAGACACCTAAAATGTACAACAAGCAAGACCCACCCCCCCACACACACACACACAGATAAATGCATAGTTACAAATGAAAAATACCATATCATCAGTTCAGGGTTCTGAGTTCAGAAAGATCTATGCCAACACACTTTGTAATTTTAATGTTCTGCAGAGCAGTGGATAGAGAACACATTTATTCTTCCTGAAAGTAGGTGTTTAAGGAATTAGCAAGGATTAGGAAAGCCTTTTGTAAATATCTCTTTGGACTTATTTTACAAGGTTCTGTGAAACAATGAAATCAGTGTTCTGCATCAGAGTCTGATCTCCTTGAGTTTAACATTTTACTATCTGGTTCCATTGCTTTGTAGTTGAGTGTGTGTTCAGTCTGAGGTCTATGCAGAAGGCACAGGGACCAATGGGTTCCTCCCATAGTCCTCACTGCCACATTCTATATTTGTAATCAGACAATCAATATGTCTAACTTGTGCCAACTTCCCTGGAGGAGAGTGAGTGATCATGTTAGAGATTCGTGATACTAGAGAAATCATGTGAAGAAGCTGTGTGAATGGGACTCATTGTTTGCCTGTATTTTAAATGGTCTCATTTTTCGTAACATTTTGTGGAGAGCCCTTAAAAGGTCTATACTGATAGAGATACTCATTAAATGTCAATTTTAAAAGAGGTGTTGTTGATGTAGTGTAATATAATCTGCTTTTGCATAAGGCTTTTCATCCCAGTGTTTGAGGAGTACTTTGCCAAACCAATCCTATCACCAAAATCCCAGACGGAATTCACAGAAGCTAAGAAAACTGCCTTCTAGATTTAAACTCAGATGCATGGGACATTTGTTAGATCCAGTACCCAAAAACTACTAGCATAAATTTAGTATGTGACTTTCTATCTCTGTGATAATTAGACATCACATTCAGATATCATTTATTGGGAACCTACCATATACCAGGTGCAGTAAAAAAAAAGCTAGTATTTTTACCTTATGATGACAGGAATAGACTTGTGGGTACACTGATAACAATGCAGAGTGGCAACTGCAATTAAGTGCAGTTTAAGTAATGTAAGTGCAATGTAGGAACCTATGCAAGTTAGTTTAAACAGAGCATGTGTGTGTGCTAAATCGCTTCAGTCATGTCTGACTCTTTACGACCCTACAGACTGTAGCCCGCCAGGGTCCTCTGCCCATGGGATTCTCCAGCCAAGCATAACTGGAGGGGGTTACATGCCCTCCTCCAGGGGATCTTCCCCACCCAGGAATCAAACCCACTTCTCCTGCGGTTCCTGCATTGCAGGTGGATTCTCCACCCCTGAGCCACCGGGGAAGCCCATACATAGAGCACTGATTCTCAAAACATGGTCCCAGGCCCAGCAGAATCAGCATCATCTGGAAACTTATGAGAAATGCAAATTCTCAGGCCTCAGAACTACTGAATTCTAAATTCAGAGAGTAAACCCTGCAATCTCTGCTTGAACAAACCCTCTAGCGGATCCTGATCCTTGTTCAAGTTTGAAAACCACTGACCTAGAGCAGTGTGGAGAAGGCGATGGCACCCCACTCCAGTACTCTTGCCTGGAAAATCCATGGACGGAGGAGCCTGGTAGGCTGCAGTCCATGGGGTCGCTAAGAGTCAGACATGACTGAGCGACTTCACTTTCACTTTTTACTTTCATGCATTGGAGAAGGAAATGGCAACCCACTCCAGTGTTCTTGCCTGGAGAATCCCAGGGATGGGGGAGCCTGGTGGGCTGCCGTCTATGGGGTCACACAGAGTCGGACATGACTGAAGTGACTTAGCAGCAGCAGTTTTGGACAACAAATAGAGCTCATCAGCATTATATGCTCCCAGAAAACAAAATATGTATGTTAATACTGTTTCATTTCCTTGTGTTTCATTACTTCCCAATTTGGGATCATTTGAAATTTTAGTAAATTTTTTTTTTCTATTAAGCATAAGAATTTAAGCTTAACAATACACTTTTGTTTCTTTTGTTCTTTTTACCATGCTTTCTTATATCCCTCATCTTTCCTTATCTCAGCTTCTTAGTTTCATTGGTATATAAGATTGAATAACTTGTTCACATTTTAGTAGAAATTGGCTCAGATTATAGAGCTCATCTCAGCGATTGTGGAGGCGCTTATATGCAGTGTTGCTTAACTTGGGTAATACTTTAGAATATTTCTGCTGCTGCTGCTAAGTTGCTTCAGTCGTGTCCAACTCTGTGTGATCCAAGAGACGGCAGCCCACCAGGCTCCACCATCCCTGGGATTCTCCAGGCAAGAACACTGGAGTGGGTTGCCATTTCCTTCTCCAATGCATGAAAGTAAAAAGTGAAAGTGAAGTCGCTCAGTCATGTCTGACTCTTAGCGACCCCATGGACTGCAGCCTACCAGCCTCCTCCGTCCATAGGATTTTCCAGGCAACAGTACTGGAGTGGGGTGCCTTTGCCTTCTCTGCAGTAGCAGAGCAGTGAGTCTCAAAACTGGTGCATATTAGTATCACCTGGAGAGTCTTTAAAACTCCCAAGGCTCAAGCCACAACCCAAGCCAATTAAATCAATCAATGGGTGTGGATAAAGCAGTGTCAATGCCAGGTTTTAAAAGTTAAACGAAATATTTCCTGGAAGACAGTGGGTCTTCCCTGTGGTTCAGTCAGTAAAGAGTCTGTCTGCAATGTAGGAGACCCAGGTTCAATGTCTGCGTTGGGAAGATCCCCTGGAGAAGGACATGGCAACCCACTCCAGTATTCTTGCCTGGAAAACCCCATTAACAGAGGAGCCTGGTGGGCTACAGTCTTTGGAATCACAAAGAATGCGACACGGACTAAGCGACTCACACACACACAGGAAGATAGTGAGGTGTTTCAGGCAGAGGGGAAGTTCCACAAAGACTCAGATGCAGGAAATGACTCTGGATATTGGAGGTAAGATCAACAATGTTGTTGTAGTGTAAAGTTTGAAGGGAAATGTAAGGGAAAAATGAGCTGGAACAGTAGGCAAGGGTCAGGTCACAGAGAGCTATGACTTGGAGGATGAACTGAATCTTGGTTACAGGTTTTTTCTGTTCTTTATTGGGAAATTGGTTTGGGTTCCATCTTACTACCTACACCCATTTTGCTTCCTGGGCTTGGCTTTCCTAGCATTAATGAAATCCTTTCTCTCAGCTGAGGCTGTTTATAATTAAGACCAGTGATTACTTAGCGCTCAGTCGAACTCAGCCACTGGAGAAGGAAATGGCGACCCATTCCAGTATGCTTGCCTGGGAAATCCCACGGACAGAAGAGCCGGGTGGGCTATACAGTTCATGAGGTCGCAAAGAGTCACACACAACTGAGTGGCTACTACTGCTAGAACTCAGCCACATGCTGCTCTGAGTGGAAGGAGAGAGAGGACTGGAAGAAGATAAGAAAAGAGAGGATCTGGGACAAAGTGGAGGAGCTTCAGAAAAGAAAAGGGTTGCTTCAGATTTCTGGTCACAGTTGCTGTTGCTGGTCGCCGCTGAATCAGGGAGCGACTCTGGAATATGTGCATCTGCCCTCTAAGAAATCAAAGCCAGACACAGGAAGTGGCTGGAATAGCCTCAGCTGCCACACGCCTTCCGTCTGCTGTGGACGCAGCAGCTGCACAGACCCCTCTTGTTGGGAGACAAGACAGGACCCTTTCAGTCCCATGACCTCAACCTCCTCTCCAAGGGGAGAGAAGAGGGAGATTAAAATTCTTCCCTGTGACTGAGTGCACGAGAATATGACAATTATTTAGGGTAATAGGTTTCCTGAGGGCCGTGGCGGCCAACAAGGGTGGTTGTGTGGAGCAAGCACCCCCTGGCTTGTGTCAGGAGAGGGGACAAGAAGAACGAGGAGGCAGGCTTGGTTCATTCCCTGATTTGCAGAATAGGAGTGAGGGGAAATCGCTCAGTGGCGTTTGACTCTTTGAATACTTCTGAAAGACAGAGAAGGGGATTTTCAGGGTGTCCAAATCTCTGCCGTTTGAATTGGATTCAAGGTCAGCTCTAATGAGGTGTTCACTTTAGCCGCAAATGGACGAGGTCAGCGTGACTATGAATCAGCTGCAAAGATAAAGGCTTACAGCCAAGCCAGTACGAACGTTATTAGACCCAAGTTGCCACCATTATAATAGATATGGAAGGAAAGGAGACATGTGAAATGGAAGGAAGCGGGGATGCATATGCTTTGGACAGGATGTATCAACTAACCGAGCGTGAGATTGTGATGAACAGTTTAGGCTCATTTGAGCTTATTCCCAGTAAGCTCATTGTTTGATGTTAAATTGGGCTCTGTCAGCTACCTCAGCATCATCTCACATCTCCATACATAATACCACAGCACGTATTTGGAATACAGGGCCAAGTCGGTTTCCCTCTGGCAGGTTACTTAGTTTTCTTCCTCAGTTAATTTTGAATGTATCTCTTTTGACGGACTTTATTGAACCCTTACTCTGTGCCAAGGTATGATAAGCACTTTATATTGCAATATGATATCATAGTTCTTAAGCCACAGGCTTTAGAATCATTCTGCCAGGTTCAGATCTCAGCTTTCTCTCTTTGGGCAAGTCACCTAATCTAGTCTAGCTTCAGTTTTCTCATATGTTAAATAGGAAAACAGTAATAGCACTTGCCTCATTGGACTTAATACGCGAGTTAACTTATTCATGTGACATTCTTACTATAGTGCCTGACACATAGTAAAGTGCTCAGTGAATGTTACCACTGTCATGAACCATTGTTTTCACTAAGTATGTATTATTTGCAAAGCAGAGAGAGGAAAGAGACTGAGAAAGCTTAAGTTCTAGTTCAAAGTTTCATGATTTGTAAGTGGAAGGGAGGTTGAAGATTCAAACTCAGCATGGGAGGTGGAGTCTGTCTTGTTCAACACTACACTTGACAGTCTCTACCAGTCACTTTTTTTTTTTAAATTTGATTATTTAAATCTGTGTCTCCTTCTCAAAATGATTACCAGTTTGTCCTATGCATAATTTATTCTCAAATCTTACACTTTTCTGCCCCGATTTGATTCCTCGTCTCAGTTTGCAATTTTACTGTTGTGTTTCTGCCTTGTACTCACAACAGTTTTAATGCCGTCTGTTAGAAACTAGTCATTTTGCTTCCACGCATTCCTAAAGATAAGACTATTTCTTAAGAAAAAATAGAATAAAGCAGGAACAGATTCTCAGATGTAATCATCATGATGTGCAATGAATATCTGAGTGCTTACGGGCTCATTACACTTTCAAATATTCCTTTTCTGGTCTGCATGGCAAAGACTCAGTAACGCTTTCTAAAGACAGCTGGCTATTGTAGTCTGAGTGAAAAGCTTCACTAATAGATCTGTGCTCAGTTTAACAATGCGAGAACAAACATGGTATAAGTTTTAGATGTGCATGCTAAGTCACTTCAGTTGTGTTTGACTTTGTGCGACCCAATGGACTGCAGCCCGCCAGGCTCCTCTGTCCATGGGATTCTCCAAGCAAGAATACTGGAGTGGGTTGCTGTGCCCTCTCTCCAGGGGATCTTCCTGACTCAGGGATCAAACCCGTCTCTGTAACATCTCTTGTGTTAGCAGGCAGGTTCTATACCACTAGAGCCACCTGGGAAGTGCACACATATGTATATACATTTATATATGTATAAAGGCACCCCACTCCAGTACTCTTGCCTGGAAAATCCCATGGATGGAGGAGCCTGGTAGGCTGCAGTCCATGGGGTCGCTAGGAGTCAGACACGACTGAGCGACTTCACTTTCACTTTTCGCTTTCATGCATTGGAAAAGGAAATGACAACCCACTCCAGTGTTCTTGCCTGGAGAATCCCAGGGACGGGGGAGCCTGGTAAGCTGCCATCTCTGGGGTCGCACAGAGTTGGACACGACTGAAGCAACTTAGCAGCAGCAGCGGCAGCAGCATACTGTACATATATATGCATTCATATATGTACACACACACCTGTATAATCATTTTGAGCTATTAGAGAAGATACAGTTGGGCTCCACCAATAGATCTGTGCTCAGTTTAACAATGAGACAATGTATGAGATGTGAGTTTTAGATATATATGTAAACATATGTATATAAATATATATATATATGCATTCGTGTATGTACATATACACCTCTATAATCATTTTGGACTATTAAAGAAGATAGAGTTGGGCTCTTATAGGCTATGTCCACAAACCCCCACCATAAACTGAAAAACAATTCAGTCATTCACCAACTTATTAAATTGAAACAATTTAAACTGGACAGTTTCTCTGGGACTATTAAGATGTTGATAATTTGAGAAGTCAGTTATTGGAAATCAATTGTTGTTACATGTATATGATATCAAACAGATTCATTTTGGACTTTTGGTATCCAATAGGTTCTTCACCGTTATGGCAAAACATGTTTTATAATGTCCAATGCTAATGAATGCAATATATTTGTAGAAATGCTACTCCTTACATCTTTTTCTGTTTGAGTTTCCAGTGAGCCATGAAGCTGTGAGCCATGTAGCAAAGGAGCTATACTTTGCTTGTATTTTTTACACCCCCTCCAGGGTGTAGTACTTGGCATATAATTTTTCACTCAGGAAAGATGTACAATTAACTGAAACTCATTCTCTCTCTTTTTTTCAACCTACTATTTAACTGGTTAAGAAACAAGTTAAGAAATTTTTTTTCCTTAGCCCTTTAAAACGAGTTAAAACACACACACACAACTAGTCACCATTTATTGAGCACTCACTGTTTGCAGATGTGCTTTAGAGAAATGCAAAGTGTTAGACGGAAAACAAGTAAGCCCATCCCTATCTTTAGTTAGCTCAAGACCAATGGCACTACAGGCCTGATCAAAATCACTATCAAGCTGCAGATCTTGTCACTGGGCTGTGAACCTCTCTCCATATTCTAGAAACAGACATTATTTCCTGTGTTAGGCTTCACAAACAGAAGAAATCGTGTACACCCTGTTCTTCACTTTTCCTTAAGTTAGCTCTTTCAGGTTGCAGAAGAACTCAGGAAAACCGCATAAGAGGAAGCACAACTTCTTTTTGGTTTTCAATGTATGAACATACTAGATAACACGAATTATTAAAAAACAGCTCTCTGTTGACGAAGGCTGTGGGCCACGTGCTCATCCTGGGCCGCATGCTCACTCTTTCTTTAGTGACCTTGCAGAACTTTGTATTTTATCCACTGAGATAATTGTCACAGAGTTAGGAGATTCCAGAAAGGGCATGTCCACTGACAACGGCACCGTCACCATTCAGTAATCACAGTGACCACTTCTGGAGGATGCTGCTGCTGCTGCTAAGTTGCTTCAGTCGTGTCCGACTCTGTGCGACCCCATAGACGGAAGCCCACCAGGCTCCCCCGTCCCTGGGATTCTCCAGGCAAGAACACTGGAGTGGGTTGCCATTTCCTTCTTCAATGCATGAAAGTGAAAAGTGAAAGTGAAGTCGCTCAGTCGTGCCCTACTCTTAGCGACCCCATGGACTGCAGCCCACCAGGCTCCTCCATCCATGGGATTTTCCAGGCAAGAGTACCGGAATGGGGTGCCATTGCCTTCTCCGCTTCTGGAGGATAGACAGAGGGAAAATGGAGGTTCCAGGTAGCGTGGGGCTCTAAAATGGCTCAAAATGATCATTTTCTGGACATGACATCTCTGGAATATTTCATCAGAGGTCTGCCTCTTATGTTATTTATTCTATACACATTTATTTCACTGTCCCGGGTTTTGTTTACATGTCATGGACCCATGCATTAAAAGATGTAGATCCTGTTCATAGGAATTTATATGTCTGGCTAGACTATTTGAAGTCCCCAGATGTGTGGCACCCACTCCTAACCATTCTGAAGAAACAACTGTTAGGTTCTGAAACTAGATACAGTATTTGCTTTAAGAGACTACAGCACAGGAAGTCCTGAAATATACCACAGAGTATGAATAGCTTGTGAATGATATTATGCTGTGGCTGAATGCATACTGTAGCCAAGGGCAAGATATCTCATAACTAATTATATTCATTTTGCATTTAACAGAGACATTCAAAATACAGATCTTAAAATGTGTAAGTTGAACTTCTGTTAAAATTACACTCTCCCTAAGGAAAATAGCTCTCTTCCCTTGCTATATATTAGGCTACATTTACCGGCTGCCAAAACACTTCATTTAATTTGGAGGAGAAGTCTGTCCAACTGTTGTCAAGGATCACGTAACAACCAGTTGTTTTGCTGATTTTTTTTTTTAAACCTTGTAACTGTATGTTTGCGTTTTGGTGGCCTAGCCTTAGGCTACTTGAGAGAGAGGGAATTCAAAGAGTCAATTCAAACAGGCAATGAAAAAGAGAATGTGTATCTTTAAAGAGATCTGGAGTTTATAACACTTCCACATGTATTATCTCATTTCACGATCCCAAAGGCTCTGCAGACAGAGGTACTATTATTGTCCCTAATTTTTAGATGGGTTATTATTTGAAGAAAAGAGAAAGAGGTAGAATATATGGAGGTGGCTTGCCTCAAAAGCCTGTTTTCCCCCCACATCATATTTCTAATGTCCAGTGTGTGTTGGGATGAATCTTTGCTCAGTTCAGTTCAGTTCAGTCACTCAATCGTGTCCAACTCTTTGCGACCCCATGAATCGCAGCACGCCAGGCCTCCCTGTCCATCACCAACTCCCGGAGTTCACTCAGACTCACGTCCATTGAGTTAGTGATGTCATCCAGCCATCTCATCCTCTGTTGTCCCCTTCTCCTCCTGCCCCCAATCCCTCCCAGCATCTTTTCCAATGAGTCAACTCTTTGCATGAGGTGGCCAAAGTACTAGAATTTCAGCTTTAGCATCATTCCTTCCAAAGAAATCCCAGGGCTGATCTCCTTCAGAATGGACTGGTTGGAATCTCCTTACAGTCCAAGGGACTCCCAAGAGTCTTCTCCAACACCACAGTTCAAAAGCATCAATTCTTCAGCGCTCAGCTTTCTTCACAGTCCAACTCTCATATCCATACATGACCACTGCAAAAACCATAGCCTTGACTAGACTGACCTTTGTTGGCAAAGTAATGTCTTTGCTCTTCAATATGCTGTCTAGGTTGGTCATAACTTTCCTTCCAAGGAGTAAGCATCTTTCAATTTCATGGCTGCAATCACCATCTGCAATGATTTTGGAGCCCAGAAAAATAAAGTCTGACACTGTTTCCACTGTTTCTCCATCCATTTCCCATGAAGTGATGGGACCAGATGCCATGATCTTCGTTTTCTGAATGTTGAGCTTTAAGCCAACTTTTTCACTCTCCTCTTTCACCTTCATCAAGAGGCTTTTTAGTTCCTCTTCACTTTCTGCCGTAAGGGTGGTGTCATCTGCATATCTGAGGTTATTGATATTTCTCCCAGAAATCTTGATTCTAGCTTGTGCTTCTTACAGCCCAGCATTTCTCAATATGTACTCTGCATATAAGTTAAATAAGCAGGGTGACAATATACAGCCTTGACGTACTCCTTTTCCTATTTGGAACCAGTCTGTTGTTCCATGTCCAGTTCTAACTGTTGCTTCCTGACCTGCATAGAATTTTGAGCATTACCTTACTAGAATCTTTGCTAGAACCATGTTTTCAATCTGATGGCTGATGCCATAATGCCAGTGTTGCTTAGTTTTCTTAACTAAGGATCTTTACTTGCGGGACACAGACTCTCTAGTTGTGGTGTGCGGGCTCTGGGTTGTGTGGGCTCTACAGTGTGAGGGTTCAGAAGCTGCAGTGTGTGGGTTAGTTGCTCTACGGCATGTGGGATCTTAGTTCCCCAACAAGGAATCAAACCCATGCCCCTCACATTTCAAGGTGGATTCTTAACCACTGGACGACTCTATGTCACTTTCGAGAGCAATGATGAGAGTTATCCAAAATGTTGAGAATATATGAAATATACCCTAGGGTAGAGAACCTGTGGTTCAGATTTCATTCTCCATTGAGGAAGATCTATTTTGTTCTCATCCTTGGCTGGACCACGCTAGACAATATGAAGTTTTTATCAATAAAGGGAACTGCAGAGTACTCATAGTGTCTTGGTTGAGGGTCTTTATTTTTCTCTGATTCTGTTCTTATTTCCTCCTCCTCAGGCTGATGTGGACATTCATGTGATGCTTAGGAAGTGTGATGCTTCTGAAACAAGAACACATTCTACAAAAATGGCCCTTAAAAACACTTTCCCTTCTCTATTCTTGCAATGAAGGTGCATTTTGGTGTTAAAAATATAAATTCTAGGCTGGTTTCTCCTGTGAACAGTCTTTCTCTGATTATTTAAAGGCTTCTGCTCTGTGGTTACCTCCTGTATTGGGCCATTAAATCTCCTACCCACAGGGTCCTGTCCCCATCTTCCATCTATTTCACAGCTGTTTTAGAAGAAATTCTTTGCTGCCTCACTAAGGTATTTATTTTTAAGACTTTAATGTCTGCTTACACAAGAATTACACTAGGTCCTGTGAGTGATAAGAAAGAAACAGTAAATAATGGCTTCTAACCTTAAAAGAGTGGCCACACATTATAATTTGCTTGAACAGTTCAGGTTCATGCCTGGACTGAACTATAATTATTAACAACATCTCTTTTTAGTCTCAAAAGTGTCCCAATTTGGATAATACATTATATGATCCCCTAGACCTAAGAGGCCTTAAATTCAGTTAGGGAGACTGGAGACACAAACAAGAAAAGGCCACTAATGCAAGAAAGCAATGTGTGATGCATGCTAAGTATATGACCTGTACCACCAGTGAATGGAACCACATTTTAGAGGCAGAAATTGCAAGGGCTTGAGGACTGACACTGGCTCTTATAGAACACATCAAATTCAAATAGGCAGTGAAAAAAGAAGTTCGTGCAATAAACCCCTGAGACTCGGCTGAAATCAAAGCAAAACATGATTTTTTTCAATTTGAATAAGTGCTTGTAAAAATCATTCCCTCTGCTCTTCAAAGCAAGCTGATGTCATGGGCAAACCAGCTTAGTGTCTTGAGCAGAAAAGCCATTTTAGTCTATTTAAATATGTGAGTGTTTTCCAAATGTTCACTCTGGTTCCCAACCACATGAATGAGCCATTTGCTTTGCTAACATAATCACTACCCCATGGTTATGGAGGGACCAGAGCATGGGCCCAGGGAGCCCCAGAAGGCAGGCTGAGCTTCAGTGGCAGTTCCAAGATGTGGAACTGTACACATCATGCATTTCCTATTTGACTCATGTTTCAACGAGCTGTTGATCCAAATGGGTACAGGGATACAACGAGAAGGAAGTGACAAGCAGGAACATATACATAAGGCTACAGGTCAATTTTCAAAGGCTTCTAAAGGAGGTGGTGAAATGTGTACACCAGTATTATTTATTATTCAAAATATCCATAATGAACAGTTAAGTTTAAGGCTTTTGAACCTAAGGTGTGAATATCACAGTCATCCTGCCTTTTTTGAGTATCATTCCGTTAAATTAAGCACATGTGGCTGTTCTATTTCTAGAGTTTGAGTACATTTTTTTGAGTGGTTTTTACATTTTTTCCTTTAAAGTTTAAAACCTTTTATTCAAACAAAATATTGGAGACAATGATAATTTGTATGTTACAGAACCTGCTAGTTACTAGTTCAAAAGCCATGCTCTTTTTTTGTCATTAACAAAGCTCCAATTTTTATTGGAGATGCAGTATGCCCAGCTGAAATCAATAAAAACTGAATTACCTAGTTTTTATTTTACCTAACATAGCCAAAAGGAGACACGATATGATGTGTCCAAACTCTTCAAAGAGGAGTAAATCCTCTGGTATATACCCTTTGGCTCTTTCCTTCTAGTCTTAATGAATAGTGGATATGATGGCTGGAGCTCTGACAGCCTTCTTGAGGACATGAAGATGGGGCTACATTCTAAAGATATGAGACTAGAAAGCTGTAAGAAACTTGGGTATCTAATGATAACCATGGAACTATCATTCCAACCTCTAAATGTTATACTTCTGGACTTATTTTGAGAGAGAAAAATTTCTCTATGTTACTTATTTCTCTCAGTCGTATCTGACTTTGGGGACCCATGGACTATAGCCCACCAGGCTCCTCTGTCCTTGGACTTTTCCAGGCAAGAATACTGGAGTGGAGTGCCATTTCCTACTCCAGGGGATCTTCCCAACCCAGGGGTAGAACCAACATCTCCTGCCTTCTGTATGCTATAATTTAAAAGTTTCTGCATTAGCAAAAATGAGCCAGTTTTAATATTAAACTGTTAAATTGATCCATGTTAATCTGTTGAATGTTAAACTACAAATATAAACATTATCTGATTAAAGGTGAATGGAGACCAGAGTTCTACCTAACATAATACTGGATTCTAAGATATTTAGTAAGCAACTTTGAGTTAATATGGCATTTGTGGAGGCACTTAATAATATAAAGGACATATGCAACTTACTTAATCTTACTAGAATCATAGCCTTCTGAATTGACTGAAGATTGCTCTTTGAGGTGCAAATATTAAAAGAAAATAAAATTTGTTTCTCTTTTATTTCAGAGCAAATGCTAGTAAATCTGGAGGGCTTTAATTCAGACCTTCATCACTATTGAATTAACTGATTGGCCTTCCCTTGGTTTAAGTGGGGGGTGGGAGGTGCAAAAGAATAAAGAGAAAAGACTTTTTTTGAGTATCAGTTGTTGGTCATTTAATCTATATTATACCATTTAATCCTCACTACAAACCTATAAGGGAGAGAGACTTTACACTTTGTCCAGATCTAACAGACACCATTCACAGAGAATACAATGAAGAGCGGGCCTGTGGCAGCTGTGTAATACAACACCCCTAAATTAGAGGGCATAACCACTTTTGTTTGTCTAGTGTTCCTCCTTTTGGAGAACCCGCCTCCATTCTGTAGCAATCCTGCTCCATCCATGTTATCCGGTGAGCCTGTTTTCCTTGCCACAGGTCTCAGTTTGGTCATTTGACCGAGATTTGGCCTGACTCTCCTTCTGTTAGCCACAGATGTTTCAAAAATGTTCTTAACAGAAGACAGACCAATGAGAGTACCTCCTGAGACATTTTCGGGAGCTTTTCTTCCTCTTGGATCCTGAGTTGTAAAGAACATGTGATACTTTAATCTTGTAGTGGCCATCTCATTACTCAGTAGCAAGAGCCTCCCTACAAATGAAGCTGTATCATTATTTGAGAATGCAGATCCAGTAATGTTGAAGACACTGGGCTTTTTCAGTTATATGAGTCCATTAGTATTTTTTTCTGATAAAGCTAGTTTGATTTCTTTTTCTGTCACTTGCTATCAAAAAGTTTCAATGAATGCAGGTAGCTATTACCATCTCGATGAGGCTGAGAAATTAAGTAACTTGGCCATGCTGAGTCGGTAATTGATGGAAACAGGATTCTAATATAGGACAATCTGGTTCTCACATCCATCTTCTTTTCCTTGTGCTATGTTGCCTCCCCAAGCTGATGAAAATCAATCACAATTTATGAAAGTCATGTTGATTTATCATTAGGCTTTCTAAAATAGAACATCATTTCTACAAATATAGTTTCCATGTCTCAAATTTTATGCCAATTCTAGCTGGTAAGTTTGTGAAGCAGGGTTATTACTCTTTGTTATGGAAATATTTCCATTTTTACAAAGCTTTAGAGAATGTTTCAATGCGGCTTGTCAACAAATCCTTTTCAAACACCTACTATGCACATGACATTGGATTAGTTATTAACAAGGAAACAAAAGAATGAGCAAATGGTCTAGCACATAACACATATTTAAGTCACTGTATATCTAGATAGAAAGTGGTAAGTGCCACAACGCCAACACATATAAAATGCTATCACATAAAGGGGTGGGGGACTTCCCTGGTGGTCCAGTAGCCAAGACTCCATGCTTCTAATGCACGTAGTGTGGGTTCAGGCTTTAGTTGGCGAACTAAGATCCCACATGCTACAAGGCATGGTCAAAAAAAGTGGGGGGTGGGGGTGGTCAAAAGAGGTGTTATTTGAGCTAGGCAGTAAAGATCATATAGGATTAAATGTGAGGCAAGGTGAGCAGCATATTCTAGGCCAGCACCATTCAACAGAACTTTCTGCAATGATGAAAATGTTCTGTATCTTCCCTGTGTAACATGGTAGATACTGGCCACATATGGCTACTGAGCATGTGAAAAGTTAACTCAGCAACTGCATGTCTCATGTCTGCATATTGGCCACTGCAATACTAGACCAAGAAACAAGCATTTAGCACAAGCAAAAGTATAGGATGGGAAGAATGGAAAGTACAGGGTTTGCATGAAAGGTAAAACAAGTTGTCTATTTTAGCTGAAATTGAGCACATAAGAAAATAAGTAAGAAATGATGTTTGGTAAAGCTGAGTAGGTCCAGATCATGAAAGATTTGAATTTGGGCCTTTATTTTTGGTTAATAAGGAGGTGGTGGTGGCTTCCAAGCTAGGAAGTGGTACGATCAGCCGTCTGCTATGGGAAGATTACACTGGCAGCTGTGGATGTGTGGAACTAGAAAGGATACAACATGGAATCAGACCACATACAGTGAGAATCTAGACAAGTTAATGAGAACCTGAACACTAGTTAATGAAGGACAGTGATAAAGGAAATGTAGTTAAGAAAAAAGAGAGAGAGATGTGAAATACATCATGAAAGTAGAAACAACAGAACTAAGAACTAATTAAAAGAGCCGGAGAGCAAGGAAGAAGAATGCATTTGCGGGAATAAAGAATAGAAGGGACTTCCTGGTGGTGTGGTGGATAAGAATCCACCTGCCAGTGCAGGGGGCACAGATTCGATCCCTCGTCCAGGAAGATTCCACATGCCACAGAGCGGCTAAGCCCATTGGCCACAACTATGGAGCCCGTGCTCTAAAGCCTGTGAGCTTCAGCTGCGGAGCCCATGTGCTAAACAATTACTGAAGCCTGCATGCCCAGAGGCTATGCTCTACAAGAGAAGCCGCTGCAATGAGAAGGTCCGCATCCCGCAGTGAAAAGTAGTCCCTGCTCACCACAACTAGAGAAAGCCTGGGCTAAGCAACGAACATCCAGGCCAGCAAAAATAAATACATAAATAAAATTAAAATGAAAAGAATGGAAGAAAAATTATAAGAGAAATAGATGGGGTGGTATAGTCGTATGATCTATACAGACATTCTGAGTTTTATTTTTGATATTTTGGATTTTAGGTACTAGTGTTAGAAATATATTTAAAGGGAAATGTTAGAATTAAAGAGAAATATTTTAAAATGTAGTAGAAATTTGGATTGGAACCTGTATGCAAATAGATCAGAAATCAGCTATCTACAGCCTTACAAACTATAAGACTCTTCTGACCCAAATTAACCTTATAGTTTATCTGGCCTTCCACCTATTTTTTAAGTAAAGTTTTATTGGAACGCAGCTACTCTCATTTATTTACACATTATCTGCAGCTGCTTTGCTGTGTAAACGTCAAATAGTTTCAACAAATTGTTATGCCCACAAAGCCAACATTATTTACTACCTATCCCTTTACCAAATACATTTACTGGCCCTGATATAGATGGTAGGAATCACCAGAATGCATGAGATTCTAATAACTTTGCTATAGGAAATTCTATTATTCATTAGAATTCAAAAGTACTTTATTGACTATTATTATTTTTATATTGACACATCTATAGCAGTATTCAGAATGAAAACATACAGGCCTTCATGATCCTAAACAATCTCTTGGATAATCAAGAAAATAGTAAATGGTTCTCTATATAAAAATACTGTTCATTGTATTGTATTTTTGTCTAGATATTTGGAAATTGGTACTCCTTTCAAGGCTTATATTTGACTAACTGTTAATCATAGTATTTTATTAAGCAGAGCACTTCATTCTCTGTCTGTGACACACAATATATATTTTAAGCCATGTGAAGTTCTTACCTCATTAAAGTTTCCTCAATTCATGGAAAGTCAAATCAGAAGTACAAGTTTTAGGATCAAACTTGTGGGCCAAAGGACTATGGGCAGCTTTTTATATCTTACAGGGAGAATATATTTAAGTATTAGCATAATAAACAAATGAAAGAAGGAAGGGAAGGAAGGAAAAGGAAGGAAAGAGGGAAAAATACAAGGACTTCCCTGGTGGTCCAGTTAAGACTTCTCTCTCCAAAGCAGGGGATACGAGTTCAAGATCCCACATGTCTCATGGCCAAGAAAGCAAAACATAAAACAGAAACAATATTGTAACAGATTCAATAAAGACTTAAAAAGAAAAGAGGAAGAAATACAGGGATAAAAGAGAAAAGGAAGATTAATCTATGGTATACAGTTGACCAGTTAAAAGCCTCTGTCACACACAGCATATATCAGGGTGGCTATTGAATGCCTCAGATTCAGAGAAATAACAAATACCTTCAGAGTATAAGAAAAAATATGAGGAACAAAACCAAACAACAACAAAAAAGAAAATCATAGGGTATTGAAATAGTACAGAAAGTAGAAAGAAACTTCAAAATGTTACAATTAGTATCCCCAGAGGGATAAAATGTTTAATAAAATGAAACGATTAGGATAGGAATGAAAATGGAAATTTAAAGCATGCCAGCTGAATTAAGACATCTAACTAAAAGTTTGGAGAATAATATTAGGAAAATTTCCCCAAAAGTAAGCTTGTGACCTTTGACCAGCATCTCATTTCCCTCACTGCCAGACCCTGACAACCACCATCTACTGTTTCTATTAGGTTGGTGCCAAAGTAATTGCTATTTTTGACTGTGAATTTTAAATCATATAGCTAGGCCCCAGCACATCTTTATTAATTAACATAGGGAACCATTACAATCAACACATTTTTGCCAACAAGAAATAAGTTTGCTTACTCCTGTAGCATAAAAATCCATGCTTTGGGATTCTGTGAACTCTTGGAAAGCATTTTCTGCATTCTGCTGGTGGTTGTGGAAGCATTTTCCCAGCAAAAAAGTTCTCAAGATGCTTGAAGAAGTGGTAGTTGGTTGGTGAGAGGTCAGGTGAATATGCAGGATGAGGCAGAACTTCGTAGACCAATTCATTCGCCTTTTTAAGCCTTGGTTGTGCCATGTGTGGTTGGGTGTTATGGTAGAGAAGAATTGGGCCCATTCCGTTGACCAATGCTGGCTGCAGGTATTTCAGTTTTCAGGGATACTCATTGATTTGCTGAGCATAATTCTCAGATGTAATACTTTTGCCAGGATTCAGAAAACTATAGTGGGTCAGACAGGCAGCAGACCACCAAACAGTGACCATGACCTTTTTTTGGTGCAGGTTTGGCTTTGGAAACTGCATTGGAGCTTCTTCTCAGTCCAGCCACTGAGCTTGTTGTTTCCAATTGTCATATACCATCCACTTTCGTCGCACATCACAATCCAATCCAGATATGGTTCATTGTTGTTGTGTACAAGAAAAGATGACACTTCAAAATTACAGTGTTTTTTTTTTTCAAATTTTCAGTCAGCTCATGGGGCACCCACTTATCAAGCTTTTTCACCTTTCCGATTTGCCTCAAATGCTGAATGACTGTAGAAGAGTCAACGTTGAGTTCTTCAGTGTCTTCTTGTGTAGTTGTAAGAGGATCAGCTCCAGCTCTGATGATTGCGTTCAATCAGTCATTGTCAACTTTCAATCACCGGCCACTATGCGCCTCATCATCCTCAAGGCTCTCATCGCCTTTTGGAAAAATTCTTGAACCACTACCGCGCCGTATGTTTGTTAGCAGTTCCTGGGCCAAATGCATTGTTGATATTGTGAATTGTCTCTGCTGCTTTATGACCCATTTTGAACTCGAATAAGAAAATTACTTGAATTTGCTTTTTGTGCAGCATCATTTCTATAGTCTAAAAAATATGAAATAAATAAAGTAAGTAGTTATTTCAGAGAATAGCAAGGAGAGATAAGAAAGCATTCCTCAGTGATCAGTGCAAAGAAATAGAAGAAAATAATAAAATGGGAAAGACTAGAGATCTCTTCAAGAAAATTAGAGATACCAAGGGGACATTTCACGCAAATATGGGCTCCATAAAGGACAGAAATGGTATGGACCTAACAGAAGCAGAAGACATTAAGAAGAGGTGGCAAGAATATACAGAAGTGTACAAAAAAGATCTTCACAACCCAGATAATCACTACGGTGTGATCACTCACCTAGAGCCAGACATCCTGGAATATGAAGTCAGGTGGGCCTTTGTTTGAAGCATCACTGCAAACAACGCTAGTGGAGGTGATGGAATTCCAGTTGAGTTATTTCAAATCCTAAAAGATGATGCTATAAAAGTGCTGCACTCAATATGTCAGCAAATCTGGAAAACTCAGCAGTGGCCACTGGACTGGAAAAGGTCAGTTTTCATTCCAATCCCAAAGAAAGGCAATGCCAAAGAATGCTCAAACTACCACACAACTGCACTCATCTCACACACTAGTATCCAGAGAAGGCAATGGCACCCCACTCCAATGCTGTTGCCTGGAAAATCCCATGGATGGAGAAGCCTGGTAGGTGCAGTCCATGGAGTCGCTAAGAGTCAGACACGACTGAGCAACTTCACTTTCACTTTCCACTTTCATGCTTTGGAGAAGGAAATGGCAACCCACTCTAGTGTTCTTTTTTTTTAATTTAATTTAATTTAATTTTTTAACTTTACAATATTGTATTGGTTTTGCCATATATCAAAATGAATCTGCCATGGGTATACATGTGTTCCCCATCCTGAACCCTCCCCCCTCCTCTCTCCCCATACCATCCCTCTGGGTCGTCCCAGTGCACCAGCCCCAAGCATCCAGTATCATGCATCGAACCTGGACTGGCGACTCGTTTCATACATATTATACATGTTTCAATGCCATTCTCCCAAATCATCCCACCCTCCCCCTCTCCCACAGAGTCCAAAAGACTGTTCTATACATCAGTGTCTCTTTTGCTGTCTCGTATACAGGGTTATTGTTACCATCTTTCTAAATTCCATGTATATGCATTAGTATACTGTATTGGTGTTTTTCTTTCTGGCTTACTTCACTCTGTATAATAGGCTCCAGTTTCATCCACCTCATTAGAACTGATTCAAATGTATTATTTTTAATGGCTGAGTAATACTCCATTGTGTATATGTACCACTGCTTTCTTATCCATTCATCTGCTGATGGACATCTAGGTTGCTTCCATGTCCTGGCTATTATAAACAGTGCTGTGATGAACATTGGGGTACACGTGTCTCTTTCCCTTCTGGTTTCCTCAGTGTGAATGCCCAGCAGTGGGATTGCTGTATCATAAGGCAGATCTATTTCCAGTTTTTTAAGGAATCTCCACACTGTTCTCCATAGTGGCTGTACTAGTTTGCATTCCCACCAACAGTGTAAGAGGGTTCCCTTTTCTCCACACCCTCTCCAGCATTTATTGCTTGTAGACTTTTGGATCGCAGCCATTCTGACTGGTGTGAAATGGTACCTCATTGTGGTTTTGATTTGCATTTCTCTGATAATGAGTGATGTTGAGCATCTTTTCATGTGTTTGTTAGCCATCTGTATGTCTTCTTTGGAGAAATGTCTGTTTAGTTCTTTGACCCATTTTTTGATTGGGTCATTTATTTTTCTGGAATTGAGCTGTAGGAGTTGCTTGTATATTCTCGAGATTAGTTGTTTGTCAGTTGATTCATTTGCTATTATTTTCTCCCATTCTGAAGGCTGTCTTTTCACCTTGCTTATAATTTCCTTTGTTGTGCAGAAGCTTTTAAGTTTAATTAGGTCCCATTTGTTTATTTTTGCTTTTATTTCCAATATTCTGGGAGGTGGGTCATAGAGGATCCTGCTGTGATGTATGTCAGAGAGTGTTTTGCCTATGTTCTCCTCTAGGAGTTTTATAGTTTCTGGTCTTACGTTTAGATCTTTAATCCATTTTGAGTTTATTTTTGTGATTGGTGTTAGAAAGTGTTCTAGTTTCATTCTTTTACAAGTGGTTGACCAGTTTTCCCAGCACCACTTGTTAAAGAGAGTGTCTTTAATCCATTGTATATTCTTGCCTCCTTTGTCAAAGATAAGGTGTCCATATGTGCGTGGATTTATCTCTGGGCTTTCTATTTTGTTCCATTGATCTATATTTCTGTCTTTGTGCCAGTACCATACTGTCTTGATGACTGTGGCTTTGTAGTAGAGCCTGAAGTCAGGCAGGTTGATTCCTCCAGTTCCATTTTTCTTTCTCAAGATTGCTTTGGCTATTCAAGGTTTTCTTGTATTTCCATATAAACTATGAAATAATTTGTTCTAGCTCTGTGAAGAATACCATTGGTAGCTTGATAGGGATTGCACTGAATCTCTAAGTTGCTTTGGGTAATATACTCATTTTCACTATATTGATTCTTCCAATCCATGAACATGGTATATTTCTCCATCTATTAGTGTCCTCTTTGATTTCTTTCACCAGTGTTTTATAGTTTTCTATATATAGGTCTTTAGTTTCTTTAGGTAGATATATTCCTAAGTATTTTATTCTTTTCGTTGCAACGGTGAATGGAACTATTTCCTTAATTTCTCTTTCTATTTTCTCATTATTAGTGTATAGGAAAGCAAGGGATTTATGTGTGTTGATTTTATATTCTGCAACTTTACTATATTCATTGATTAGTTCTAGTAATTTTCTGGTGGAGTCTTTAGGATTTTCTATGTAGAGGATCATGTCATCTGCAGGGAAATCAGACACTGAAGAGACCAGCAAACAGAAGAAGCTATAACAGTGTTCTTGCCTGGAGAATCCCATGGACGGAGAAGCCTGGTAGGCTGCAGTCCACAGAGTTGGACACAACTGAAGCGACTTAGCAGCAGCAGCAGCACACACTAGTAAAGTAATGCTCAAAATTCTCCAAGCCAGGCTTCAGCAGTACGTGAACCATGAACTTCCAGATGTTCAAGCTGGTTTTAGAGAAGGCAGAGGTACCAGAGATCAAATTGCCAACATCTGCTGGATCATCAAAAAAGCAATTGACTATGCCAAAGCCTTTGACTGTGTGGATCACAATAAACTGTGGAAAATTCTGAAAGAGATGGGAATACCAGACCACCTAACCTGTCTCTTGAGAAACCTGAATGCAGGTCAGGAAGCAACAGTTAGAACTGGACATGGAACAACAGACTGGTTCCAAATAGGAAAAGGAGTACGTCAGGCTGTATATTGTCACCCTGCTTATTTAACTTATATGCACAGTACATCATGAGAAATGCTGGGCTGGAAGAAGCACATGCTGGAATCAAGATTACTGGGAGAAATATCAATAATCTCAAATATGCAGATGACACCATCCTTATGGCAGAAAGTGAAGCAGAACTAAAGAGCTTCTTGATGAAAATGAAAGAGGAGAGTGAAAAAGTTGGCTTAAAGCTCAACATTCAGAAAACTAACATCATGGCATCCAATCCCATCACTTCATGGAAAATAGATGGAGAAATAGTGGAAACAGTGGCAGACATCGTTTTTGGGGGCTCCAAAATCACTGCAGATGGTGAGTGCAGCCATGAAATTAAAAGATGTTTACTCCTTGGAAGGAAAGTTATGACCAACCTAGACAGCATATTAAAAAGCAGAGACATTACTTTGCCAACAAAAGTCCATCTAGTCAAGGCTATGGTTTTTCCAGTGGTCATGTATGGGTGTGAGAGTTGGACTATAAAGAAAGTTGAGTGCCAAAGAATTGATGCTTTTGAACTGTGGTGTTGGATAAGACTCTTGAGACTCTCTTGTACTGTAAAGAGATCCAACCAGTCCATTCTAAAGGAGATCAGTCCTGGGTGTTCATTGGAAGGACTGATGTTGAAGCTGAAACTCCAATAATTTGGCCACCTGATGCAAAGAACTGACTCATTTGAAAAGACCCTGCTGCTGGGAAAGATTGAAGGCAGGAGGAGAAGGGGACGACATAGGTTGAGATGGCTGGATGGCATCACCATCTCAGTGGACATGAGTTTGAGTAAGCTCTGGGAGTTGGTGATGGACAGGGAGGCCTTGTATGCTGCAGTCCATGGGGTTGCAAAGAGTCAGACATGACTGAGCAACTGAACTGAACTGAATAAGTCATTAGCAAAAAGCATAAAGCGAAAAATGTGCATTAAAATGATGTAAAATATAACCACATTTATTAAGAATGTATTCCAATATCACATGAAAATTTAAATAATGCAAAATCTGAAATTACATTTGCAGCAATCTATATGAGTTCAGCTTTTTTAAAGCTTATAAGTGAGATCATGCAATATTTATCTTTTTTGGTCTGGCATTCACTGGCATAATACCCTCAAGGTCCATCCATGTTGTCACAAATAGCAGGATTTCCTTCTTTTTATGGCTAAATAATCTTGTGGCACTACTGGTAAAGCACCAACATACCAACGAAGGAGACATAAGAGACACAGGTTCGAGACCTGGGTCAGGAAGATCCCCTGGAAAAAGGAATGGCGGCCCACTCCAGTATTCTTGCCTGGAGAATCCCATGCAGAGAGGAGCCTGGTGGGCTATGGTTCCTAGGGGGATAGCATCGAACACAACTAAAGCAACTTAGCACAATGTTTCATTTGTATATACACTAGCAGTACCGTAGTGTAATGTTGTGCTAAGTCACTTTAGTCGTGCCTGACTCTGCCCCCCTAGGAGACCTAGTCCGTGGGGTCGCGAAGAATCAGACAGGACTGAACACTTCACTTTACTATATGTGTATACATACACACACGCACACACACACACACACACACACACACACTACTTTTTGTACCATTGTAAATATTCTGCCTCGGCATTAAACTTGTGTTCTGAAAATGAGAATTCTAAATTATGTTCAGAGATAGTTAGAAAACTTTTATTAAAATCTTAAAAAGTAAAGGAGCTTCCAACTGATTTTTAAAACTTTTGGTAATTACAGTTCTTAAAAATAAACTCTGCAGATGAAAATACATTATAATTTATTTCTACAAAAGTAAGGAAGGAATTGAACAAGTTAGATGATGGTAGCATGGTGAACAGAATTTAAGTCTGAAATTCTGTAGTTGTGTTTTGAATATTTCAACTTGTGAGAAGAACCTTTTTATGGACTTCTTCTTCTGAATGCAATAAAATTAAGAAGACCTGTGACATTGCAGCATCTAAATGTGGCAAAAGATTAAAATAATTGCAAAAATAGAGAAAACTTATTTGATGTGTCTGGATTCCTAAAAATATTTGAAAAAAGAAGCACTCTGAAGGGTAGAAGGCAGTATGTTTAAATAGTTAGAGTAAAATATTTATAAAATTCAATAAACTCCCTTAAGACTATCCTTCATTGAGCAGAATTTACTTTGAAATTACAAAATATCTCAGCAGCCTTAAAGAGAGTATTTTCTCAGTAAAAAATTTGTGGTCAACAGAGAAAAGTCAATTAAGGTTTTCAAAATGTCAAACTTATTAACCACTAAAAAATGCACCTTTAAGGAAGACTGCAGGCAATTTTGTGGACAAAAACTAAAATAATAAGACCATTAAAAATTACACTCTTCATAAATTTTCCAGTGTCTTGATATTAGATCTAGGTATAACTTTAAATGATAAAACTACAGAAATAGGTACCAAGAATAATTATTCTCATACTATTTTTAATATTTATATAATCATAAAAGTGTTTTTAAGCTTTACATGAATACATATTATTTTGAATTTTTAGACAAAATTAAAAAATATTTTTTGAATAGAATTATTTCATAGATCAAGCAATATATATATATGTATATAAAATAATTGTGTAGGCCTGGAGTACTGACATGGAGCTTCCCAAGTAGCACTAGTGGTAAAAGCACCTGCCTGCAAATGCAGGTAGACATAAGAGATCTGGGTTCGATCCCTGGGTCGAGAAGATCCCCTGGAGTAGGGCACGGCAACCCACTCCAGTATTCTTGCCTAGAGAATCCGCATGGACAGGCTGCCATCCATAGGGTCCCAGAGAGTCAGACATGATTGAACTGACTTAGCATGCACACGTGTGCAGAGTGTTGACAGAGCCCCAGTGCCCACCACCATCACTAAAGGCAAGCTCAACAGCTATGACCTCCATGTCCTGCTTCATCTGACCTGGAGGAGTCTGGACACTGTGTCGACTTTGGAAACCTTGAACTCAGTCTGTACTTCAGAGAGAAACAAAGAGAGGCCCAGAATACCAGTTGTCCATAGAATTGTAGCCTGATGCTTAGGTATATATTTTGCATTTCTAATTTGCTGCTTAAGCAGTAATTTCAAGCAAAAATGAGTAGCCAAGTTAAAAAAAATCATCATTCCATTCAATTTCCCCCCTTTTTTTTCAGTCTTTTGACCTGTCCTCACGTTCCTGGTTTAATAAAATTTGAACAGAATCATATTAGGTCTATGGAGCAAGGGGTTGAGCTAAGAGAGAGAATCCTCATTTTCCAAACAGAAAATCATTATTCAGTAGACAATGTCTAAACGTTTTTAAAATAATCAAAAAGCGTTATAAATGTATTGTATTAATATGGAAATAAAAGATACTTCTAAAATGGTTGAAAGTGGGAATGGATTTGGGACTGAGGGAGAGAGAAGTTGGTAGTAAAAGTTTTGTTAGTATATCTGTGTTTTAAAATTGTAAACATGTATTGTCTTGATTTTTAAAAAGCAAACAAGGTTAAGTTTTTAATGAAGTGCCTGATATACATAGTAAGAAATTGAATTTTCTTATTCCTGTCATTCCCAATTTTCACAAATCTCTACTTATGCATCTAATTTCCTCCTGTTTTCTGGCAATTTCTGTATAAGAAATTATTAATTCACTATGATCTTGAGACCATGCAGTCTGACCTAGATAATCTTGGAATTGCTAAACCATTATGAAAGGTTATCTATTGGGTAAGTTTCAAACCCTTTTCCACTCAAAATTTTGCTAACTCAGAACACTTTTACAAATACACAGTTGATTGGAATCTGGGAAAGTAATAATGAGCTTTTTGATGTTCTTATTTGGCATTTTCAATGTCATACATTATAATTAATTAATTTGAAAGCTTACTTCCTGCTCCCAGATATTCTTCTCAGCATGTTAAAAGAAAACAGAGAGCACCCTCCTCTAGTTTCTCTTGCTGGAAATGAGACTTCAGATCAGATCAGATCAGTCGCTCAGTCATGTCCGACTCTTTGCGACCCCATGAATCACAGCACGCCAGGCCTCCCTGTCCATCACCAACTCCCGGAGTTCACTCAGACTCACGTCCATCGAGGCAGTGATGCCATCCAGCCATCTCATCCTCTGTCGTCCCCTTCTCCTCTTGCGCCCAATCCCTCCCAGCATCAGGGTCTTTTCCAATGAGTCAACTCTTCGCATGAGGTGGCCAAAGTACTGGAGTTTCAGCTTTAGCATCATTCCTTCTAAAGAAATCCCAGGGCTGATCTCCTTCAGAATGGACTGGTTGGATCTCCTTGCAGTCCAAGGGACTCTCAACAGTCTTCTCCAACACCACAGTTCAAAAGCATCAATTCTTCTGAGCTCAGCCTTCTTCACAGTCCAACTCTCACATCCATAAATGACTACAGGAAAAACCATAGCCTTGACTAGATGAACCTTTGTTGGCAAAGTAATGTCTCTGTTTTTGAATATGCTATCTAGATTGGTCATAACTTTCCTTCCAAGGAGTAAGCGTCTTTTAATTTCATGGCTGCAGTCACCATCTGCAGTGATTTTGGAGCCCAGAAAAATAAAGTCTGACACTGTTTCCACTGTTTCCCCATCTATTTCCCATGAAGTGATGGGACTGGATCCCATGATGTTCGTTTTCTGAATGGACGCATTATTACAAATCAAGGTCAGTGGTGGGTGGAAATTCTAGGATTCAGAAAAAGAAGTTGTACCCAAGAGTAAGCTTGTTCATGAAACATTTGTTTTACTAATCACTGACTTCTCCTTCCTCTAGTTTCTAGGTAAACAAGTTAAGAATGCTAAGTGTTGCGGGCTGGTCCCTTGGCTTCCCTGCAATACCTTGTCTGGACTCTAATAACTGAAATGCACGTCACTGTCTATATGTTTGTCCAGAGGCCTGCTGGAGCTGTTGTGACTTGCTCATTCCCAGTATTCAAATCTGCCAGCTGTCGTGTCAACACTTTAAGGTCAAGTCTCTGATCACGGCTGGCCAGGCTCACTGTTTATTATTGGCAATAGAATCTCTTTTACTGTGATCAGACCTCAGATCAGCCTTTGTCCCAAACAGACTTGATCAGTGGTGAAAAGTAGAACACTTCATGTTGAAACTGGCAGCAGAGTAGATAGAGGGTCACGTTAGGGTCTGGATAGAGTTTCACAGCAGGTTGAAAATGGTATCAAGTAAAAAAATGTGAGTTGATATTGAGGGTGATTATCCATTACCAGCCTACTCCAGCCTCTCCTGTAAGAGTAAGAAAGCAACTGATCATAATCACAGTACATTCACCAAGGATTATGGGGGTCCAGACAGGCTGGGTTTAAGTGCCTTTTCTGTCTTATCTCATTTAGTCCTCATCGTATCCGTAGGTGGTATTTCCTTTTCATGAGATTAAACAAAAGAAGGCCCTTAAACACTTAACACAATGTCTGAAAATGCATAAGGAACTATTAGTTTACTGTCTTCACTGGTCATCAGTAAAGATGCATCGATGTGTTGTGATTATAAAGCTGAATCTTTTAAAATCCTACCATTCAAGGCAGACCTTTTCCACTGAGGAAAGAAGGCAAGTGGTAGAATGACAAACTCCCATGCAAGTTTACATTTCCCTATTTTGGTGGTCAGTAATCTAAACAAGTGAGGGCAAGACAAAAGAAAATTTTCAATACCAGTCCTTGTTCCTGAAGTACATCCTGTATCCAGGAATTGATTACATGTGATTTCCCTGGGCCAGTGCCTCCCCTGTCTAACACCAACGTTTTTTCTCAGTGACCAGACATTAAATCTCAAAGCCTCAAGTGTCCAAGGAGGGGATGGGATGCTGGGGCAGACAGTGGGAACACTTTGTTCAAAAAGAGGTGAAGCTTGATAGCAAAGATGTTATAGAGGAAATTCCGGCATCAAACTAAATGCCCTTTAATACCATGTTTTACTCTGAGAGTTTATGATGTTAAGAATACATGTTGATGACGTTATTAAAGGATTAAAGTAAAAACTCTATCACTGTATTGCTAAGTGTACATTTTGGAAGTAAATCTTAATGAAACCCTATATTTAACTAAAACCTTTAACTCTGAAAATGATTGCCTTAAAAATAGACACTAAAAAGTTCAGCTTTACAGTCCTGAGTGGCTAGAGTTGGGGTGGACGAGGGGCTTGACAGAAGAGTGTGATTAAATCATGGCTTTGGTACAGCAGATAGGACAAGGATGAATCCAGCTAGCTGTGTGATCTTGAGAAAGAGGTGAAATCACCCCTTTACATGTGTGCTTTTGGGTCAGTAGAATGAGATACTTCAAAAAGTCTTTATGGGGATTACATGAGATTACATGTATGAAACACTCAGCACATATTAGATACTAAATAAGTGACAATTATAATGAAAAAATAAAGGAGGATGAGGAGACCCAGAAAGTACCTTAAACTTCATAAATTCTGAATAACAGAGACATTTTTAAGTCAGTTACCATAAACAGTTTTCTCATTTTGCCAAAATTTCAAGCATGCCTAACCCCTCCTATCCTCACAAAACAGCTCAGAAAAATGCAATCCTGTACAAGAAAGAGCTTCCCAGGTGGCTCAGAGGTAAAGAATCTGCCTGTAATGCAGGAGATACAGGCATGATCCCTGGGTCGGGAAGATCCCCTGGAGAAGGAAATGGCAACCCACTCCAGTATTCTTGCCTGGAGACTCCCATGGAGAGAAGAGCTTGGCAGGCTGCAGTCCATGGGGTCGCAAAGAGTCAGACGCAACTGAGTGACTAAACAACAAAAGAGAAGTAGAGAGGTACATTAAGTGTTCCTCATGTAAGTAATACCTCAATAAACAACAAGCAGAACAGGAACCACATGTAGCATTAACAGCATTCCCTGTAGGAAATAATCAGTGTTTCTGTTTCGCAGAGGACAATGGGGATGTGGAAGTCACTGATGCAAATTCCATGAAATTTGGAAATTATCCCTAGTTAATGTGCAAAGGAAACTAACCATTTTAATGAGTCTAGATGATTACCAGAAATACAGATGACAAACATTCAGTTCAGTTCAGTTCAGTTCAGTTGCTTCAGTCGTGTCCGACTCTTTGCGACCCCATGAATCGCAGCACGCCAGGCCTCCCTGTCCATCACCAACTCCCGGAGTTCACTCAAACTCACATCCATCGAGTCGGTGATGCCATCCAGCCATCTCATCCTCTGTCATCCCCTTCTCCTCCTGCTCCCAATCCCTCCCAGCATCAGGGTCTTTTCCAATGAGTCAACTCTTCACATGAGGTGGCCAAAGTACTGGAGTTTCAGCTTTAGCATCATTCCTTCCAAAGAAATCCCAGGGCTGATCTCCTTCAGAATGGACTGGTTGGATCTCCTTGCAGTCCAAGGGACTCTCAAGAGTCTTCTCCAACACCACAGTTCAAAAGCATCAATTCTTCAGCGCTCAGCTTTCTTCACAGTCCAACTCTCACATCCATACATGACCACTGGGAAAACCATAGCCTTGACTAGATGGACCTTTGTTGGCAAAGTAATGTCTCTGCTTTTGAATATGCTATCTAGATTGGTCATAACTTTTCTTCCAAGGAGTAAGCATCTTTTAATTTCATGGCTGCAATCACCATCTGCAGCGATTTTGGAGCCCCCAAAAATAAAGTCTGACACTGTTTCCACTGTTTCCCCATCTATTTGCCATGAAGTGATGGGACCAGATGTCATGATCTTAGTTTCTGAATGTTGAGCTTTAAGCCAACTTTTTCACTCTCCTCTTTCACTTTCATCAAGAGGCTTTTTAGTTCCTCTTCACTTTGTGCCATAAGGGTGGTGTCATCTGCATATCTGAGATTATTGATATTTCTCCCAGCAATCTTGATTCCAGCTTGTGCTTCTTCCAACCCAGCATTTCTCATGATGTACTCTGCATATAAGTTAAATAAGCATGGTGACAATATACAGCCTTGATGTACTCCTTTTCCTATTTGGAACAAGTCTGTTGTTCCATGTCCAGTTCTAACTGTGTTAGGAGACACAAAATCTGGAGATGGACAGATAAGGGATCCCAGACCACATAAGGCAGAGAATTGACAGGAGGAGGAACTGGATGTTAATACCACATCCAACCTTTCATCATATGTTACACCATTAACTTACAGTGAATTCTCATATTATAGTACATTCAATCATCCTCAATGATTCCTTTCACTAAAAAGCCCCTTCTGTTACTGTTAATGACACCTGGAATAGTTGAACCCCCAAATGACATTTTAATATCAGTCTTAGGATGGACAGTCCAAGCTCAGTAGACTCCCCATTTTAGTAAAACGTTGTTTTCATAGGGTTTAATCAAATCTGGGTGTGCTAAGTGTTATATTTCATACCAGTTTGTGTCTTCAATCTCAATACTACCTTTGTAAGTACGTAAGGAAACCGATGACTCGGCAGGTAAAGAATCCACCTGCAGTGCAGGAAACACAGGAGACGCGGGTTTGATCCCTAGGTTGGGAAGATCCCCTGGAGAAGGCAATGGCAACCCACTCCAGTATTCTTGCCTGGAGAATCCTGTGGACAGAGGAGCATGGTGGGCTATAGTCCAATGAGTCATAAAGAGATGGACACAACTGAGCACAGGAAAAGTAGTGTCAAACCAGTTTACATATGACAGAATTGAGCTCCTTGGCATTTTAGTTAACTTATCAACTTTACAGAGTTTATGTTAGAACTGCCAGCAAAATCCAGGCCAAGTCCAGTAAAACCAAATCCCAGGACCTCTCCTCTTTACCACATAACCTTCTGAGAAATACTTCTGTGAATAATAGGATGCTTTTATTTGCTTCTGCTTTCAAAATGTTACACCTCAAAATCCAGTTTGGATTTAAGTCTACTATGTATTGAATGGGCTTCCCAGGTAGCTCGATGGTAAAGAAACTGTCTGACAATGCAGGAAACATACTGAGATGTGGGTTCAATCCCTGTGTTGGGAAGACCCCCTGGAGAAGGAAATGGCAACCCACTCCAGTATTCTTGCCTGGGGAATCCCATGGAGAGGACCCTGGCAGGCTACAGTCCATGGGTCATAAAACAGTTGAACATGACTTAGGGACTAAACAGCAACAACAACAAATGTGTTGAATATTTAATCTCTGAACTGTGAAAAGCCTTGCGATATCCTAAGACAAAAATCATTTAGAAAGGAAATGATGAATGAGTTGTGTCTTTAAAATATTCATTTCACATAAGGAAATGTTTTAGAATTAGACTCTACACTAATACACTACAGAAAATATTAATATCTAAGTAACTCTTCAGGATGGAATTAAGGCTGAAATTTAAACTCGGCCTAGCCCTAAAATTTCTATGAGTAACATTTATTGCAGCAGACATAGTCACATTCTGAAACTTGTGACTTGTTAAATTGGAGTGTGTGTGTATCTATCCAGACAGGCTAAGAAATGGAAGTGTAATATAGTTTTCACATGTTATGTGTGAAAACGTTCTCCTTTTGGTTGGTTGGTTGGTTATGGAGATTTTGAATTCACAGACCCTGACACCTGCAGATATATGCACATTTGCAGATGGTAATTGAGCCTTACCCCCACCACCTCTCCCAGTATCTTCATCTTTTGTTTATCTTTGCAGGGCTCACAGGAAGGAAGAAGAGGCTGCTGTGCTGGAACATTCTCAGGTCTGACTCTGTCTTCCCTGTTGTTTTGAACCAGCTGCCTTTGGGTTCAGAAAGGTTAGAGTGGGTCTCATCTCCCCTCCCGAAAGATGTGAAGACATCAGCCCTGAGGGAGTCAGCTGGGTGGTCGAGGATGCGTCAGTCATTATGTGTAAGGAGCAGTAGGTGCATGTCATCAGGTCAAGGTCTTTGACACCCTTCATCAATTCCATCCTTTCCGAGTTGCCTTTTAACGATGCTGGTAGAACAACTGCTTTAAACAACTTACTGAATTTTCCAGCCCAGGAAGAGCTAAGGGATTATTGAATGTCATTTCTATCATTTTATGGAAATAAAAGGCCCAGAGATGTGACATGCTTTCCCCAAGGCCACATAACTAGTAGTGACAACTGAACTGGGAAGTGTTTATTGCCACCCTTTTGCTTTAAACTCCGTCTTCCATGTCCAGACAAACCAATGACTGAGCTGAGGTGGTCAGCAGTTGTTTTGATTGAACTGGTATAATCAATTAAAATTCCTGGGACTAGGGTTTATTTTTCAGTTGAACTACAAGGCTGGTGAACAGACTTGAAGCTGATTAAGCATTTTCGATTCAATTCTTTCTGGATTCCTTGGGCCATTCTCTCATCTGAGCCCCAGAACATTTTATTCCTTAAAAAACGCAATTAGGCATGCCATGTAAAATGTATAGTCTTGTGTGATTATAGGAATTTTGCCATTATATCCTCTCAGCAAAAGATGATTTTATTATGTTGAACTGAATTGGAGTCATGTAAATGGAAAACAGTTTTTTAAAAACATCAAGAAAGAACCACCACTGCAAAGAATGTGATAACATCTACACCACATAAATATTGGGTTTTGACTAAGACTTAGTGTTCTTTGGAACTCAGAATAAGGAATCCGTGAACGAAATAATCCAGTACCACCTTAAAATTTCTCAAGCGTGTCTCAGGGAAAAATGCAGTTAACAAGCATTCTGATAATGATCATAAAATGATAGATTTCTTTCAGTTGTAAGACAAAGGAATGTGTGTCAACAAAGATGGGATATTGGATATAAAGACTGATGCTTTTTTTTGTAGCTTCTGGCCTGGTGTTTTAAAAGTCAAGAAGTGTATTTTTCATTCACAGCCATAGCAAGGTATAATGGAATCAATCATAAAATTGTTTAAACAAAGGCATTTATGAACGCATGCAAAACTGATGCAAAGAGAGAAAGTTAGATCATCAGTGTGTCTACCATAAACATTTATTGCATCTACATACATGTACATGTGTTTCAATTATAGCCATATTGATAGAATTTTTGTTTACTCTTCCATTTTCAGTGGCAATTTCATTCTTTGTTTCATACCAAGTTCCTTTTAGGATTTCCACGTGATATGTATTAGCATTTTTGGCTTCAAAAGTACCTCTAATGAACCATTTACACTTTTTTTAAGAGTGCTTAAAAAATTAGGCTGTGACAGTTATCCAAAACATAATTTGATATGCTGTTTAATTATTTACTATGTTATTTAAAAATTGAAGTATGGCCTCTGGTTGGTTGGTTGATACAGTACCATTAAGGTGGATTTGAAGCCCCTTCAAGACTATAATTATCAGCTGAGTCCTTCATGGTTGGGATTTAGAAATTAGATTGTGTTCTAATAAAATGCAAATTCAAAAATGTCAACTTCATAAAAAAATATATCCTTAAAATATTGCTAACCAGCTACATCTTTAAAAAATAATTACTAAGCTAAGGAAATAAAGTATTCTAAATAAAGTATTCTATAAAATATTCTATTAAAGTGAAAATGGACTAATCCATATAGTGCTTCTTCTTATATTTATGTGCATTCACATTGATAGCCCATTTTCATATTCTCAAGAAAAATACATGATTCTATTTTACAAAAATATTTGTTTACCTAACATGGTTCAAATCTGCAATAATGGTGGGTCTTGAAGCAAACCTCATGATAGCTCAGTCTCTTCTAACAAATGATTGAACATCATGACAAAACTTTACAACTCTCTTTACAGGAGAAAAATGAAAGTGACGAATAGCTCTCTCTGCAGCGGGTTATCAAATTGTGCTTCTTTTTGTGAAACAAAAACTGCGTGTGTTTTTTTTTCAGGGAGTAACAAATGGAAATGATAATGGGAATATAAAGCAGCTTAGTTAAATATCTTTTTTTAAATTGGAGTATAATTGCTTTACAATGTTGTGTTAATTTCTGCTGTACAATGAAGTGAATCAGCTACAAGCATATATATATATCCCTTCCCTCTTGAGCCTCCCTCTCACCCTAATCCCACCTCTCTAGGTCATCACAGAGCAGCAACCTGAACTCCCTGTGCCATACAGCAGCTTCCCACTAGCTATGTATTTTATAAACGTTAGTGTATATATGTCAATCCTAATCTCCCAATTTGACCCACCTTCCCCTCCCCCTCCATGTCCACATGTACGTATCTTTGTTAAATATCTTTTGAAGAGCACTCTGAAGACCTCTACATTAGACTTACCTGTCATTTAAAAATGCAAATTATTGGCTAGTCTCAGACTTATGGAATCAGAGGGTTCTCTAAAATTTGAAAACCAGTGATTGAGATGCTGAACTATATCTATATTTTTTCTCTAAAAAAAAAAAAAGGTGTGTGTGTGTGTGTGTGTGTGTATACATATGGAGAAGGCAATGGCACCCCACTCCAGTACTCTTGCCTGGAAAGTCCCATGGACGGAGGAGCCTGGTAGGCTGCAGTCCATGGGGTCGCTAAGGGTCAGACACGGCTGAGTGACTTCACTTTCACTTTTCACTTTCATGCATTGGAGAAGGCAATGGCAACCCACTCCAGTGTTCTTGCCTGGAGAATCCCAGGGATGGGGGAGCCTGATGGGCTGCCGTCTATGGGGTCACACAGAGTCGGACACAACTGAAGTGACGCAGCAGCAGCAGCATATATACATAACTGAATCACTGTGCTGTACAACTAAAACTAACATGACATTGTGAATTAGCAATACTTCAATTTTTTTTAAATAAATTTTAAAAGTCTTCCCTAATCCTCAAGATCAGATAACTGTATTTTCTTTCACTTCATAACCTTTACATCATAATTACTGCTGAGACAGCAAGGGCTGTGTCTTCTCTGCTGTGTTCTCAAAGCTTAGCACAGTAACTGACACATGGTAAACCCTTAAGAAACTCTTTGTTTAATCAGTAAATGACTAATGAATATCATATAGAACGCTGGCCACAGTGAAGCAGAATTCTTGATGATAATTCAATTTCCCAAGTCACAGACAAAAATGATTTTAAATAAGTAGTGACTCCTTCCCTCTCCCACCACTTATGTCACCACCCCTTTGGAGAGGAGAGTGTTCTTTTAACTATAATTTTCCAATCCGCCACCTTTAAAACTGAACTGTCATGTCAGCAGTGATACTGAAGCATGTCTACATCTCTACAATCATTCAAGCCAAATGTTTTTGCAAATTCAGGTTTGGAACAGAAAGTCTCCTACACCCTTGGCATTGAAATCAAGAATGCTCTTAAGAGAAGGAGTTAAAAATGCAAGACAAGAGAAGTTCCATACAGTGAAGTCTTTGATTAAGGGTTAAGGGAAATGGAAGACGCCACAGACACTAGAGGGCTTCCCTTTTGGCTCAGCTGGTAAAGAATCAACCTGCAATGCAGGAGACCTGGGTTCAATCCCTGGGTTGGGAAGATCCCCTGGAGAAGGGAAAAGCTACCCACTCCAGTATTCTGGCCTGGAGAATTCAATGGACTATACAGTCCATGGGGTCACAAAGAGTCAGACACAACTGAGCGACTTTGTTTTACTTTTGTTTCACAGACACTAGAAACCTTGTATAAAGTATTTGAAGTTAAGTCTGGAAATCAGTTAGAAAACCATAGTTAGAGAGTTTTGAAAATTTTTGGCCAAGCCTTTGAGATTAAGGGGCATATTTTATTTACTTGAATATAGAGTACGGTTTGTGCTAAAAGCATCACCCCTTAAAGTGACAGCATGGAGGGACTTATCCTGGTGATCCAGGGGTTAAGACACTGTGTTCCATTGCAGGGCACAGGTTCCAACCCTGGTCAGGGAACTAAGGTCCCACATGCCAAGGCAGCATGAACAAAAAAATAGAAGGAAAACAAAACAAACAAAAATGGAGAGCATGGAGGGCTGATCTGGGAAAATGGCCCCAGTGCACATGCCCTTACGTTTATCACATTAACCACCCTTCTGGGATAGAAAGGAGTCCAGAGAGGGAGATGCCTAGAACACTTCTTAATTTAAATGATACATTTAGTAACAATGCTCCAGGCTCAGAAGCCTAGAGCATGACTGTCTGGAAGTCAGTGACTATGGCATCTTTACTTTAGCTCCCCCTCCCCACCCCCAAGAGCTCTTGCTCATTCAATGCAGGAGCTACTTGGTCAAGGTCTGTTGAACGCTGAATAAAAAAAGAAAACTCACATAGAACAAAGAATAGAGAATTTTAAGTAATTGATCTTTCTATCATTGAGATTTCCTCTTGAGTATTATACTAAATTCTAGACTGACACTAAAATTACCTATACGAAACTACAGACCCAGATGGGGCAAGAAAGGTGAATATGGACAAGACCAGACAGAGTCTGAAGCTGCCAGAGTGTAGGGTGGGAGATTGACCACTGGGAAGACAGGTACAGTTGCTGAGATCAGAAACAAGTAGAGTTGATTCTGAACACCTGAGATAATGGCCTGAGAGTTCACTTCCTCGTCTAAAGGACTGGCTGAGTTGAAGATTTTCAAGTGGGATTTGAATCCTTGCTAAAGAAGGTTGGTAAGTGTTTAAAGGGACTAAGCCATAAGAAAGCTTACAGTTTGACTTATAGAACATTCCTCCTTCCACACCCATATTAATAACTCCCAGGAAGGTCCAGATTCATGGACATACAACCTTATATAGCTTTAGGGGCTCTATACTTGCTTCAGTGCTCTTCTATTGCCATCTTGAAATTCTCCAGAATTTTATTTTAGAACTTTTATTTTATAAGCAAGGCTCTGTGGGGCAATGGAGTGTGCACATGAGCCGAGAGGATACCCACAAGCAGCATGTGTGTCACCTCATTTGCATATAGTGTTTAAGATACCCCGTAAGCATAGACTTCTGAGAGACCCACGACACAGGCAAGTTCAGCAAGGCTGAAAGTGAGTACAAGTAACATTAAAACTGAGTAATCCAAGGGTGCTGATAGCCCAAGTCTACACTTTCAGCCTGAACCAGAACATGCTTTGAACAGAAAAAAAAAAAGCAATTGGATTCTAAAAGAAGCATTGGCAATTTAAGAATCCCATCGTTTTTCATTCATGTTATTCTCCTGCTTTAGCCAAATACTTTTGCCAAAAATGATGACATAGGAGGAAAGGGAGAGATAGGCAACACATAGTTCCTTCTTTCAGTTCCTCTTTACTCAGCCGAAAGGTAGAGAGCGCGGGTACAATGTGTATATATCAAGACATGATGCAAACACAGCACAGTATTTCCATTCTTCTGATAAGAACAAAATATATAAGTATGTGCGTGCGTGCGTGCTGAGTCGCTTCAGTCGCGTCCGACTCTGTCACCCTATGAGCTGTAGCCCACCAGGCTCCTCTGTCCATGGGGAAAGCCACAGAAGGAAAAAAATGTCTTTTAATACCTTTAATATCATTTTACCCCTGCTCTTACTTACTTTCTTTTTTTGTTGTTAAAGTACGCTTACTCCTTGGAAGGAAAGTTATGACCAACCTAGATAGAATATTCAAAAGCAGAGACATTACTTTGCCAACAAAGGTTCGTCTAGTCAAGGCTATGGTTTTTCCTGTGGTCATGTATGGATGTGAGAGTTGGACTGTGAAGAAGGCTGAGCGCCGAAGAATTGATGCTTTTGAACTGTGATGTTGGAGAAGACTCTTGAGAGTCCCTTGGACTACAAGGAGATCCAACCTGTCCATTCTGAAGGAGATCAGCCCTGGGATTTCTTTGGAAGGAATGATGCTAAAGCTGAAACTCCAGTACTCTGGCCACCTCATGCGAAGAGTTAACTCATTGGAAAAGACTCTGATGTTGGGAGGGATTGGGGGCAGGAGGAGAAGGGGATGACAGAGGTTGAGATGGCTGGATGGCATCACTGACTCGATGGACGTGAGTCTGAGTGAACTCCGGGAGTTGGTGATGGACAGGGAGGCCTGGCGTGCTGCAATTCATGGGGTCGCAAAGAGTCGGACACGACTGAGCGACTGAACTGATCTGATAGTTGACTGATAATGTAGTGTTAGTTTCAGGTATATAGCAAAGTGATTCAGTTATATATCAGTTATATATATATATATATTTATATATATTCTTTTTCAATTTTTTCCCCTTATTGGTTACTACAAAATATTGAGTATAGTTCTCCCCACTGCTTTTTCTTTTTTTTTTTAATTTATTTTAACAATGGTTTTTGCCATACATTGACATGAATCTGCCTTGGGTGTACATGTGTTCCCCATCCTGAACAGCCCTCCCACCTCCCTCCCCATCCCATCCCTCAGAGTCATTCCAGTGCACCAGCCCTGAGCACCCTGTCTCATGCATTGAACCTGGACTGGCGATCTATTTCACATATGATAATATATATGTTTCAATGCTATTCTCCCAAATCTGCTGTCTCACATATAGGGTCATTGTTACCATCTTTCTAAATTCCATATATATGCATTAATATACTGTATTGGTGTTTTTCTTTCTGACTTACTTCACTCTGTATAATAGACTCCAGTTTCAGCCACCTCATTAGAACTGATTCAAATGCATTCTTTTTAATAGCTAAGTAATATTCCTTTGTGTATATGTACCACAAATTTCTTATCCATTCATCTGCTGATGGACATCTAGGTGCTTCCATGTCCTGGCTATTATAAACAGTGCTGCAATGAACATTGGGGTACACATGTCTCTTTCAATTCTGGTTTCCTCAGTGTGTATGCCCAGCAGTGGGATTGCTGGGTCATATGGCCGTTCTATTTCCAGTTTTTTAAGGAATCGCCACACTGTTCTCCATAGTGGCTGTACTAGTTTGCCTTCCCACCAACAGTGTAAGAGGGTTCCTTTCTCTCTGTACCCTCTCCAGCATTTATTGCTTGTAGACTTTTGGATAGCAGCCATTCTGACCGGCGTGAGATGGTACCTCATTGTGGTTTTGATTTGCATTTCTCTGATAATGAGTGATGTTGAGCATCTTTTCATGTGTTTGTTAGCCATCTGTATGTCTTCTTTGGAGAAATGTGTTTAGTTCTTTGGCCTATTTTTTGATTGGGTCGCTTATTTTTCTGGAATTGAGCTGCAGGAGTTGCTCGTATATTTTTGAGATTAATTCTTTGTCAGTTGCTTAATTTGCTATTATTTTCTCCCATTCTGAAGGCTGTCTTTTCACCTTGCTTATAGTTTCCTTCGTTGTGCAAAAGCTTTTAAGTTTAATTAGGCCCCATTTGCTTATTTTTGCTTTTATTTCCATTACTCTGGGAGGTGAGTCATAGAGGATCCTGCTATGATTTACGTCAGAGAGGGTTTTGCCTATGTTTTCCTCTAGGAGTTTTATAGTTTTTGGTCTTACATTTAGATCTTTAATCCATTTTGAGTTTATTTTTGTGTATGGTGTTAGTACATCATGAGAAACGCTGGACTGGAAGAAACAGAAGCTGGAATCAAGATTGCTGGGAGAAATATCAATAACCTCAGATATGCAGATGATACCACCCTTATGGCACAAAGTGAAGAGGAACTAGAAAGCCTCTTGATGAAAGTGAAAGTGGAGAGTGAAAAAGTTGGCTTAAAGCTCAACATTGAGAAAACGAAGATCATGGCATCTGGTCCCATCACTTCATGGAAAATGGATGGGGAAACAGTGGAAACAGTGTTAGACTTTATTTTGGGGGGCTCCAAAATCACTGCAGATGGTGACTGCAGCCATGAAATTAAAAGACACTTACTCCTTGGAAGGAAAGTTATGACCAACCTAGATAGCATATTCAAAAGCAGAGACATTACTTTGCCAACAAAGGTCCGTCTAGTCAAGGCTATGGTTTTTCCTGTGGTCATGTATGAATGTGAGAGTTGGACTGTGAAGAAGGCCGAGAGCCGAAGAATTGATGCTTTTGAACTGTGGTGTTGGAGAAGACTCTTGAGAGTCCCTTGGACTGCAAGGAGATCCAACCAGTCCATTCTGAAGGAGATCAGCCCTGGGATTGCTTTGGAAGGACTGATGCTGAAGCTGAAACTCCAGTACTTTGGCCACCTCATACGAAGAGTTGACTCATTGGAAAAGACTCTGATGCTGGAAGGGATTGGGGGCAGGAGGAGAAGGGGACGACAGAGGATGAGATGGCTGGATGGCATCACCGACTCGATGGACGTGAGTCTGGGTGAACTCCGGGAGTTGGTGATGGACAGGGAGGCCTGGCGTGCTGTGATTCATGGGGTCGCAAAGAGTCAGACATGACTGAGCGACTGAACTGAACTGAACTGTTGGTGTTAGAAAGTGTTCTAGTTTCATTCTTTTACAAGTGGTTGCCCAGTTTTCCCAGCACCATTTGTTAAAGAGATTGTCTTTTCTCCATTGTATATTCTTGCCTTTTTGTCAAAGATAATGTGTCCATAGGTGTGTGGATTTATCTCTGGGCTTTCTATTTTGTTCCATTGATCTATATTTTTGTCTTTGCGCAAGTACCGTACTGTCTTGATGACTGTGGCTTTGTAGTAGAGCCTGAAGTCAGGCAGGTTGATTCCTCCAGTTCCATTCTTCTTTCTCAAGAGTGCTTTGGCTATTTGAGGTTTTCTGTATTTCCATACAAATTGTGAAATTATTTGTTCTGGTTCTCTGAAAAATACCATTGGTAGCTTGATAGGGATTGCATTGAATCTATAGATTACTTTGGGTAGTATATTCATTTTCACTATATTGATTCTTCTGATCCATGAACATGGTATATTTCTCCATATATTTGTGTCATCTTTGATTTCTTTCATCAGTGTTTTATAGTTTTCTATATATAGGTCTTTTGTTTCTTTAGGTAGATTTATTCCTAAGTATTTTTCAACAAAGGGTTGTGCATTTTTATTTTGCACTGGGCCTGCATATTATATAGCTAGCCTTGCTCTCAGGCAGGTTTTCCAAGGATCACCATCTTGGAAATTTTTGGAAAGGAGGAATGTACAGCAGGGAACTGAAGCCTGAAAATTTTATCTAACCCCCTTCCCAGTCGCTGGGCAGTTAGAGGGCATTGTTAGGAACTCTGATGAAATAGGCAGATCTGGGCTCTGCTCCTTGGCTATGTGGTTTTCTGAAAGTTGCTTAACCTTTCTGAACCTCTGTTTCTGCATCTGTGAAAGGGGAAAGTAACATGCATGGGTGCTGTGAGAGCTAGATGTAACTCATGCAAAGTGTCTACTACATGGTAAGCTCTTAATATATAATAGTTATTCACACAGCTATAAAGGTTCTGTTATTTCTGGAACCCATAGGATGGTCCTTATATATGGCAGATTAAGGATTGCTTTTGTGAAAGGATTTGAAGACATACTGATTTCCTCCTGATGCCTGAAATCCCACCACCAATCCACTCCTGATTATTCTAACTCTCTTTTCCATGTGCCCACCCAGAAAAGGTGTAACACAAAACCTGAGCATCTCAGTGTGAATGTAACAACAGATAGAGGAGGTATCTGCAGTGGAAGGTGGAATGGAGGATGTTCCTGAAAGAGAAAAGTGCCCTAGATTGAACACATGAGGGAAGAGTAGAAGAAAGGACTAAAACAAATTCCACCTTCTTGGAAGCTAGCTACGTGTTAGGCTTGTGATCATCAAAGTGGGCAAGCTTGAGCAAATCAAACATCTTCCAACCCATCAGTCTCAATTTCATATAAAATAATAAGGTTGATTATTATAAAAATACCTTCACAATCTAAGATTCAAAAATTCAACAAGCATTCATCAGTGGCTTGTTCTATGTGTGACATGGTGCTAGGCACTTTGGGAGACACAAAAGGAATAAAGAAATATCTCTGCCCTCAAATATTCCTGCCCATTTGGAAGAGAGGATGAGATCAACACCTGCCATATATAAGGCAGGAAAGAAAAAGTGCTCTGGGGAGAACAGAGACTAAGATGCAGAGAAAAGACTAGGCATCTTTGTGTTTTGAGCTGAGGTCTTTCTTTCTCTAGGGCTTCCCACAGAGAAGGCAATGGCACCCCACTCCAGTACTCTTGCCTGGAAAATCCCACGGGATGGAGGAGCCTGGTAGGCTGCAGTCCCTAGGGTCGCAAAGAGTCAGACACGACTGAACGACTTCCCTTTCACTTTTCACTTTCATGCATTGGAGAAGGAAATGGCAACCCACTCCAGTGTTCTTGCCTGGAGAATCCCAGGGATGGGGGAATCTGGTGGGCTTCTGTCTACGGGGTCGGACAGAGTCAGACACGACTGAAGCGACTTAGCAGCAGCAGCAGCAGCAGCAGCAGCAGCAGGGCTTCCCAGTGGCAAATAATTTGCCTGGAGACCCAGGAGACATGAGTTCAATCCCTGGGTCGAGAAGATCCCTTGGAGTAGGAAATGGCAACCTACTCTAGTATTCTTGCCTGGAAAATCCCAAGGACAAAGGAGCCTGGTGGACTATAGTCCATGGGATTGCAAAGAGTCAGATGTGACAGAGTAACTGAGCATGCACAAGTCTTTCTCTTTACCCTTCCTGTCCTATTCTAACCTACATAAACATTTTTGTTTTGCTACATACTAGGAACTATATTTTTGGGGGGCACTTAAACTGTATCAAACATTATGCCAGAAACTTTCACCTATATCACATCAGTTGATTTGTGTAAATACTGCCAGGATGAAAAAATGGACTATTAGAAGCTAAGGATTTACTCAAAGTTGTACAACTAGTGAGTATCAGAGTCAGAATTCAAACCTAGGTTAATCTGACTGCATAAACCAATTAGTCTCTTTCCATTTGTTTCTGTAAGAGCCTTCCCAAGTTTCCCCAAAGAGACCATGAGACTATGTTCCTCTACACTTTTGCATCTGTTCTTCCTCTGTCTAGAACAGCTTTAATCTTTTGTCTCCAGGGTAAACTCCTATACATAATTTCAAACCCAACTCAGCTATTAACTCTTTTTACCTACCTCTTCAGCCCTCCAAAAGATTAATAATTATCTATTCTCTGCTTCCAGATATCTCCTGTATATGCTATCTACTTATCATATTGCAGAGGAATTTACTTATAAATTTTTCATCAATTTTAGACAGCAAAATCTTTGAGGGATGGTTCATATCTTTTGTGTTTACATATTTAGCACATGGTAGGAGCTCAACAAATTTTTGCTAAAACACATTGAATTGGATATTAAGTTAAGGGAATTAGTATTGGGGATTAGAATTACTATTTTTTGTAAAGGACCAGAAAATAAATATTTTAAGCTTTGCAGGCTATAAGGTCTCTGTCACAATTACTCTACACTGCTGTTTCAGTGCAAAAACAGCCTTAGAGAGCATACTGAAAAGAATGAGCTGTGAAATGAATGTGACTGTGTTCCAATGAGACTTTATCTATAAAAGCAGTCTGGTAGCCCAGATTTGGCATTCAGGCTGTAGTTTGCTAACCATTGAGGTACTATATGCCATCAAGTTGATATTAGGAATGGGAATAGACAAGGCCTTCCCAAGTGGAATAAGTAGCATGTGCAAATGCCCTGTGGCAGTATCCATTCAGGGAAAAACAAAGACCAGTAAGGCTAGTTTATGGTGTGCAAAGACGGGAGTCATAATAGATACATCTGGGCAAGTGGGGTAGACTATGGACAGCCTCAAAAGTTAGAATAAAGTCTATTCTAAATCCAGTAGGTATGGGAATACCATTGAAGTTTTTGAACAGATTGATGACCTGCAGTGACTAAACATTAGTAATTAAACTGCCCACACATGTACTAGACACACATAGCTCAAGACATTTGTAAAACAATCTAAGCAAAGGACTAGCAACAGTCAAAATGGAAAAATGTGGGCAAATGTGAGAGTGACAGAGACAAAGTCTGCAGGAATTGGTAACTGATTTCACATCAGCATGAACAGAATAAAAGATGACTTTTCTAGCCTGGTGCCTGGGAACACAGTAGACTCAGTAATAAAACGAGGAAGGGCAAGAGGAAGAACAGACTTCAGAAAAAATAAAATAATCAATTTGTTTCAGACATGTTAAGTCTGATTCTAATACTTGTTTTGCCTGGTCAAAGCCCAAGTTTAAATTCTGTGAATTATAACAGCATTCCTTTCCAAAACTGGATTAAAATATTTCTGCCCTTTGGCAGGGAAAAGACTTATAAGTTTTTTCCAAAATATACCTTTCCATGATGTTTGATCTCTGTTTAATTTTTATTTTAAGCTCCACTTCTCCTAACAACTAAAGAATACTTAGAGTTTTCTCTCCTTCCCCGTGTCTTCTAATTTTCCAGTAATGTGCTATGTAACTCAGACTATTCACTTTAGCTTCACATTTTCTCCATATAATGGGATAAATGAATGGAGACATGAATTCAATCCCTGGGTCAGGAAGATCCCCTGAGAAGGAAATGGCAACCCACTCCAGTATTTTTGCCTGAAAAATCTCATGGACAGAGGAACCAGGCAGGCTACCATCCTTGAGGTAGAAAAGAGTCAGACACGACTTAGCAACTGAGCACCCACACATGCTGGGTGGGGATTTAGGTCTTTCTGTATGCACTGTGATTATTGAGATAAGCAGAGTAAGGGTACAGCCCAATGACAAGAACACAAAAACTGAAATGTCAAGCTCGAGAGACAATTGAAATTGAATTCCAGTCAATTTGGAACATGTCCTGAAGGATAATCGATGTGGCACGTAGAAACTGAGGTCAGAAACTTGCACATTCTGAGTCAGGTTGCAAAATCTTGGTAAGAAGCATCTGAGAGCAGAGTCAGAATGACTAAGTCGAGTCACGGGGTTGAGATTCACATACAGAAACCAGGTGAGGCTGAAAGTGGAGAAGAGCAGCAGAAGGGAGAATGTCTGGATCTTAACTGACCAGGAGCAACCAGGAGGTATATACTCAGCCCAATGCAGCAATGCTTGGAGCCCTTGATGTCAGGCAACAGCAGTGGTGATGAAGTATATAACTTAAAATGGAAATCGACATTCAACTTCCTGTAACATTTATATATGTGTGTGTATATACATATATATATATAGAGATCCACCACTATAGGGTTTTGGCAACAGTAACTCTCATCCATTGCTGATAAGAATGCAAAATGGTACAGCCACTTTGGAGGGCAGTGTGGTGGTCTTATAAAACTAAACATATTCTTACCATACGATTCAGCAATTGTGCTTCTTGGTGTTTACCCAAAGGTGTTGAAAATTTTGTCCACCCTGAAACCTGCGTGTGGATGTTTAGAGCAAATTTGGAAGCAACCAAGATGTTCCTCCTTAGAAGAATGGATAAATGCTGTGTAGTGTGGTGCATCCAGACCATGAAATATGATTCACCACCAAAATCAAATGAGCTGTTAAGCTATGAAAAGACACGGAAGAACTTTAAACACATATTTAATTTTCTTAAAAGAGAAAGAAGCCAATCTGAAAAGGCTACATACTATGTCATTCCAACTATATGACATTCTGGAAAAAGCAAAACTATGGAGATAGCAAGAAATATCCATGGTTGCCAGGAGTTGGCAGGGAGAGCTGGGGTTAAAGAGAAAGAGCACAGAGGAATTTCAAGGAAGTGTAACTATTCTGTGTTGTAATACAGTGGGGGATACATGACATTACACATTTGTCCAAACTCATAGAATATACAGCACCAAGAGTGAATCCTAATATAAACTAGGGACTTTGGGTGATGACGTGTCAAAACAGATTCATCAACTGTAACAAATGTACCATTGTGTTAATGATTGAGATAATGGCTGAGGCTATTCATGTGAGGCAACAGAGAGTATATGGGGAATCACCGTACCTTCCTCTCAGTTCTGTTGTGAACCTGAAACTGCTCTAAAAAACCAAAGCCTTATCAAATTTACTAAAAGAACAACAAAAAAGATCCTAAAAAGGATGATAAAATCAAGTTACAAGAAAAACTTACAAATAAAAATTGTACTACAATCTGAACAAAGTCTGTCGTTTAGTTATTAGTATTGTAACAAAGGTACTTTCTTAGTTCTGACAAATACAGTATGGCTAGGTGAGACGTTAACATTAGAAGAAGCTGAATGAAGGTAGACAGGAGCACTCTGTTGCTGTCTTTGTAACTTCTCTGTAAAATCTAAAATCATTCCAAAATTAAAAAGGAAAAAAAAAATCTCCACATAGCTTCCTGGATTCACCATTTACAGAGCTGAAAGATTAGTCATTGCTCAGGATGGCTTTTCTTCCAAAAGCCCTTACTGCAATGAGTCAGTCAATTGCTCAGGGCACATAAGTAGAGACTGATGGACCTCGGTTCCAAGCCTGGCTCTGTTATTTGCTAGCTGTGTGAGTTGGAGCAAGTTTCCTTAACTTCCGTTAAGTCTCTATTTATTTCACCTGTGAAGTGAGTACACTAATACATGCCTATTACAAAATAATCCAGGGTGCTTTGCACATTGCCTGACACATGGATAGTGCTCTTCATGTGACAGTTAGTAGTACTGATTGATATCTGTATATCATATGTGTGTATGTCAGAATTTAACCTCCCCATGGACAGAGGTGCCTACACGGCACTCAGCGTATCTCATCAGCACCCCAGATGAAACGCTACACTTGTTTTGCTGTGCTTTGGGTACACAAACAGAAGGTTCATCCAGCCTTCTCTCAGAAATATGATTTTCAACTCAGCCCCTCTTTTATATTAAAGTAAGCACCGTGACCAGATGGTCCCTGTTCTGGAGTTCCAGAATGACATTAAAAACGAGTGGGCAGAGGGACTTTATTAGTCATTTGTTGGCATCAGAGCATCCATTTCCATGAAATTATAGGACAATGACAAAATCAAAGCAGCTTAGGCTGGGCTTCGGAAAGCTGGTCTCTGTCTGCAAATACTCACAGGTCAGGAATGTGAAACAGGGGCAATAAATTGAAGAATTACTGCCTGACGATCCCAGGTCTTTTTGGCTGAGAAGCCAAGACCTCTCTGGAGCTGGGCCCTGAGGAAAATAGTCTAATGACAGGAAATACAGCCATGCTGGAGGAGGCCTGCAACACCTCAGCTTTACAGCGAGCATGACGCCACCAGTGGAAGGAGGTGGGTCTTAATGGGCTGTGGGAAACTGCCCAGGAGCTGGATTTAGTAGGTGAAGAGAAGCTAGAATCAAACCTGGAACTTGAAGCTAGCGCATCCAGGTAGAGGGTCCTGTTCAAGTCTTCCCTAGCTGGCTGGTGTCCTTCTTACATGTCATCACCTTGGACCCCACCTCCTCTCTGTCCTGACATTCCTCAATGAAGCTGCCTTCCCGCCACTTACATCCCCCTCCTCTAGACTATCTCCTCCCCACACCCCCACCCCCTGCCCAGCTTAGGAGCTCAGAAGCTAATGACAGACTCAGTGGAACAAATAAACACTGAGCACAGAGACCTGAGTTCTGAGCCTAACTCCACCACTTGCTTATGCAAAAAAAAAAAGGGAATGAACATCTCTTACCATTCCAGTTTTCTCACGTTGAATAGCTTCCTTTGCATTAAAAATAACAAATTCCTCTCTTGGTCTGTAATTTTCATACGTGATTGTTACAGGGTTTAAATGAAACAATATGAAAAGCATCTAGTACCTTGCAGGCATTCAATCGATATTAATTCAGTTCAGTTCAATTCAGTCGCCCAGTCGTGTCCGACTCTTTACGACCGCGTGGACTGCAGCACTCCAGGCTTCCCTGTCCATCACCAACTCCTGGAACCTACTCAAACTCATGTCCATTGCGTCAGTGATGCCATCCAACCATCTCATCCTGTGTTGTCCCCTTCTCCTCCTGCCTTCAATCTTTCCCAGCATCAGGGTCTTTTCTAATGAGTCAGTTCTTTGCATCAGATGGCCAAAGTATTGGAGTTGCAGCTTCAGCATCAGTCCTTCCAATGAATATATAGGACTGATTTCTTTTAGGATAGACTGGTTGGATCTCCTTGCAGTCCAAGGGACTCTCAAGAGTCTTCTCCAACACCACACTTTAAAAGCATCAATTGTTCGGCACTCAGCTTTCTTTATAGTCCAACTCTCACATCCATACATGACTACTGGAAAAACCATAGCTTTGACTAGACAGAACTTTGTTGGTAAAGTAATGTTTCTGATTTTTAATATACTGTATAGGTTGGTCATAGCTTTTCCTCCAGGGAGCAAGCATCTTTTAATTTCATGGCTGCAGTCATCATCTGCAGTGATTTTGGAGCCCCTGCACCACCCCCCCCCAAAATAAAGTCTGTCACTGTTTCCATTGTTTCCCCATCTATTTGCCATGAAGTGATGGGACTGGATGGCATGACCTTAGTTTTCTGAATGTTGAGTTTTAAGCCAACTTTTTCACTCTCCTTTTTCACTTTCATCAAGGGGCTCTTTAGTTCTTTTTCACTTTCTGCCATAAGGGTGGTATCATCTGTGTATCTGAGGTTATTGATACTATTTACATTCCTCTTATTATCCACTGAGGAACTTTAGGAAAATACCCAGGGATGGGTAACATAATTTTCACTGTCATTGGCCTAAATTTTGGCCTTGCTCATAGAACAGTGGAAAAAGTAAAATGTCTTAGAATTCCAAGGAACATTGCCTTTTGAGACTTTTTTCAAAGCCAAGTGAATATCAAATTTGAATTGTCTGCTCTCTGAGCTCAGACTTTTTTGACAGCAACTGATTTTGATTTTTATATCAGGATATATAGGATGTAATTAGTGAATTGAAGGAACTTCTTTCTTTGATATTTGCTTGAGTAATTTTCCAACTCTTTCCATGTATAGTTTCACTCTAAATCCACTGAAAAGAGAATAGTGAATGCATCTTGGTTGAGATATTATGTCTCCTGAAAAGCTTTTTATGATTATCTTCAAGATATGCATCCTCTTTTCCAAAAGAAAAGACATAGAGATGATTAGAATCCACTTCTCCTAAATATTATCCATTTCTTTAGCATCTCCTAAAATTTCTAAAGGAGATAGAAAGTCTGCTTTTGTATATTTTGGTGATTGACGGGAAGATAGAAACCATTTACAAGTGATAAAATGATTGTATTAACTTTTCAGACTGCCTTTTCTTTAAAATCTCATGTTTTATTGATTCTTAAGTACCTTGGTTCCAAGGCAGACAAGGGTCAGTCAGCTGTTGTTCTCAGACAGCATGTTAGTGGCATCAGAGTAACCATCATTTTTGTGTGTGATAACTTTACCATGGAGCTGCTGTCTGCACTCTTCAAATTTCTGAACTGAACAGCAATTGATTAAATGCTAACAAGACAATGGCACCCCACTCCAGTACTCTTGCCTGGAAAATCCCATGGATGGAGGAGCCTGGTAGGCTGCAGTCCATGGGATCGCTAGGAGTCGGACATGACTGAGCGGCTTCACTTTCACTTTTCACTTTCACGAATTGGAGAAGGAAATGGCAACCCACTCCAGTGTTCGTGCCTGGAGAATCCCAGGGACGGGGAAGCCTGGTGGGCTGCTGTCTATGGGGTCGCACAAGAGTCGGACACGACTGAAGCGACTTAGCAGCAGCAGCAGACTTATTGTAGTGATTGTTTTGAAGTTTTTATAAATATCAAATCATCATGCTATACACCTGAAGTTATATTTAAATTATACTTAAAAAAGTGTAATGTATTTTTTCCTTTACCTTATATTATACTCGGAGAAGGAAATGGCACCCCACTCCAGTGTTCTTGCCTCGAGAATCCCAGGGGTGGGGGAGCCTGGTGGGCTGCCGTCTATGGGGTCACACAGAGTCAGGCACGACTGAAGTGACTTAGCAGCAGCAGCAGCATATTGTACTCTAGTCTCTACTCAGCTTACAGAATAAATCATATTTTAATGTGTTTGAAAATTTTTGTTAGACTGATTATTAGGTTTTGAATGAAGGAAAACCATATTAAAATTTTTTTAAAATGAAAAGGCAGGTAATGAGATGTAGCAGGTAAAAGTTAAATTCAATGTGTGGTAAAAGGGAAATTGTTTTAGGATGAAGAAGAGGAAGAGAAGAATGCCATAAAAGTAAAAAAATATATAGAATAAAAAACAAATATTGTATATTAACACATATATATGGAATCTAGAAAAATGGTTCTGATGAACCTATTTGCAGGGCAGGAATGGAGATGCAGACGTAGAGAATGGACTTGTATACACAGTCGGGGAAAGAGGGTGGGACGGCTTGAGAGAGTAGCATTGAAACAAATACAGACCATGTATAAAATAGATAGTGGGAAGTTGCTGCATAACACAGGGAACTCAACCTGGTGCTCTGTGACATTCTAGATGGTGGGATGGGGTGGGCAGAAGGGAGGCACAAGAGGGAGGAGATATGTATATATATATACTTTATAGCTGATTCACATTTTTGTATGGCAGCAACCAACACAACATTGTAAAGCAATTATCTTCCAATTAAAAAAATTTTTTTTAATTAAAAAAAAATAATTATAACACCAGAAAGGTATTAGAGTGGTGGATGCCCCAGGTTCTCAGTGGAGATCTACCCATGTTAGCTGTGTGATTTTTAAAGAAATTACTTAGCCTTTCTATCTTAATCTTGTTACCTATACCAGAGATGATGTGCTAATGGCATCTAATAAGGTTATAAAAGGAGTAAATAAGTTAGTGTCTATCACATAGTAAGTACCATATACATCTTTGTTAAAGTAGAGATAACAATGGCATAGTAGGTATTTGACACAATGCATTTGTCAAAAGTCATACAAATTTACGGCACAAAGAGTAAAATTTATGAACCACTCATTACATGATAGGTACTTTCTATACATTAACTTCATAACTCCAAAATAACAGGTACCAGAAAAATATGCCACTTATAATGAATCAACCAAAACTAAGGTCTTAAGTTTCATAGGGAGGAGTAAAACCATTTTGAAAAACAAAACTAAAATTATGAAATTAACTGTATTAAAATGCACATTTTAAAAATGTATAGTATGCATGTATATTCATATGGGAGTTCTTCGAATAAACACATAACAAATCAACTTGGGTTTGTTTTAGCATCATTTTTGCAACCAAAATGTATGATGTCATGAAGTGGCATGATAAAAGCTTGATCTTAAAGAGGATATTTTTACAAAAAAAATTTATGACTGGCTTAATTTTCCCAATATTTCCCTTATCTTCTGATGTTCAAGTCATTCTCTTCTGAAGAAACTGTCCGGTCACCATCCGTGTCCCTCATGAAATCCAACTTAGATCACCTCACTTATTCTTTTTCTGCCTTTGACTTTCAGGGCCTTTTTTTCCCTCCCTGCTTCTCTGATTACCTTTACTTCATTATGTTGGGTATTATAGTTAGTTGTTTAAATGCCTTTCCTTTGTCAGAAAATGATATTAAGAATTGCAACAATGTCTAGGCAAGCTTTGTGTTCTCTACAGCACCTAAAGCAGTGCCTTGTATTCAGCCAGCCTCAGTTTCCCCCTTTATAAACTAGAGGAGGGACTTCCCTGGTGGTCCAGTGGCTAAGACTGTGCTCCAATGCAGGGGGGCCAGGTTTAATGCCTGGTTCAGGGAACTAGATTCCACATGCTGCAACTAGCAGTTTATACACCCCAACTAAAGATCCCTCATGCTACCATGAAGATCAAAAATCCCATGTGCCACAACTAAGACCCAGAGTAGCCAAATTAACATAAAAAAAAAAAAAAAAAACCTAGAGGAGAGTAACAAAACCTGAAATTCCTACTTCACAGATTACTATGAGAACTGAAGAGACTGTCCTGTCCCCCATGTAGGGCCAGGAGACCATTGGCACCATCCCTAATTTTCCCTGAGAATGTCAATCCTTCTGCTTCATAAGCCATGGCAGGGAGAGTTTAGAACTTTCTCTTTTCCCAATAGAGCAGGTTTAGTCAGTACATTTCAACCTGCATGCTCATTCCAATATCCTGAACTCTGACCTCTGACCTCTGAGGTACAGCACCGAGAACAATTCCAGGACCAAGGGGAGAGACTGCCATGATGAGATAGAAATGTCTGCCATGACTTTAGGATTGGGAACTGATGGTGTGTGATCTGTAATCTCAAAATATTGCCACCAGCGGTTACTCAGCCCCTGAGCATGCATGCTACTTCTCACATCAGGGAGAATTGATTTCCTCGCCCCTTGAATCTGGGTTGGCCTTGTAACTTGCTTTGACCAAATTTGGAGGTAGTGATATTGGACTTCAGAAGCTAAGCCTTGAAAGAGATTAACAGTTTTTGCTTCCTCTCTTTTAGAAGCCAGACACCTTCTAAGAAGTCTGACTAACCTGAGGCCACCATGTTATAAGGAAACCCAAGATAGCCCTGTGGCGAGAGAGGGGCCATGCTGAAGATCACTGAGGTGCCTATCATATGAGTGAAGACTTATTGGACCCTCGGGCCCATTGAATGCAGCTGAATGACTCTCGGTGACACTATGTGGGACTGAAGAGCCAGCCAGATGTGCCTTGCCCAGATTTCTGTCCCATAGAATTATCAAAAAATGGCTTGCCTGGTAGCTCAGACGGCAAAGAATCTGTCTGCAACGCAGGAGACCCAGGTTCGATCCCTGGGTTGGGAAAATCCCCTGGAGCAAGGAATGGCATCCACTCTAATATTCTTGCCTGGAGAATTCCATGGACAGAAAAGCCTGGTGGGCTACAGTCCATGGAATCAAAAAGTGGGACACTACTGAGCGACTAACACTTTTTTTTTCACTTTTAAGTTATTTACATATTGGGATGGTTTATTGCACACCAACAAGTAACTGAAATGTGGTAGTTTGGACCAGAATTTTACCATTTCTAAATTAAAGGGTACTGGTTAGCTCCCAGACCCCTAATCCAGGTAATCTAATTCAATTGCTTAGATACTGGTATATTTTAAACCTTTCCATCAGACTCTCATGTAGAACTAGAGTTCAGAATCACTGGTCCAGGTAGAATCGTAAGTGGATACCCTGAATTAGAGAGTCAAACTGAGCTGAAACAGAGAGATAAAATTCAGAAGTCATGAACAACTAGGATTAGCTAGATAAACAAAATAAAACAAAAACTCCTTAGTCATTGACCACAAGCCTCATTATGTTGGGGAAGCTGCAAAGGCACAAACTGAGAACACAGCAATTAGAGATAAAGGAGGAAACAGAAAGATAAAAGAACATTCCTCTTTTTTTTCTGAACAAGTATAATTTTTCTATTTTTTTTTTTCTATCTCATTTTTTTCTGTGTCTGTACTAAATGAAACTTACCTGGAGTTGGGTGACAAAGGTCTGCATTGCATTCCCATTAATGTCATCTTAAGCTAAGTTTGCAGTGTGTTCATGAGTCTTCTAGGTCCTTATCCTCAAACTCAGGCCCAGTATCACCTGAATTGCAGCAAAATTAGCCACACAAACAAGATATATAGATGATAGACAGACAGACATATTTTTTTGCCAAGATTTTCAGGATTGTAATGTTGTGCCTCATATCACATTGTCAACTGAGATTTGGATAGCAAAAAGGTTTGAGAGTTTTTGGTGAAAACACGAGAGGAAGGAGCTTAAGGCCCTCCCATGTGTGGAGTGCTATTAGATATATTCGAATTACACTGGCAAGTCATTAAGGAAGTACGTATGCCAAACCACACCATCAATTTCGAGATATTGACTCTAACAGAGATGTCAATATTCTGGTCACATCAGCAGAGTTTAACCTCAACTAATGTCTACTGACATATGACACTTTGCCTGCCCTTTAAACCATTTATATCTCTGCTTTAGGCCAAATGCATTCTGTCCCTATTGATATATAATTAGCAAGTACTTGAATCTAAAACTGTAAACAGAAGAAAGAAGGAAAGAAAGAAAAGACAGTGCTGTTTGCATTGGAGGCATGACTGCCTTTGAAGCTTCGTATTTCAGAAGCAGAAATAAGAGTCTCCGGTGGTTTTGATTATAACCGTTGCTATGTGGTCCTCCAGCTTTCCAGGGCACCTCTCGTAAGACCACGTGTCCAGTTGGCTGAATAGCGCTGATTAGTGAATGAATATGACAGAGGAAAGCCTAGAGGTCTTTCAGCCCCCGGCCACTTTCCAGGAGGGGAAGAACATGCTCTGGGCCAGGCACATTCAGCCGTCAGATGTGTTAATATGAAATACTTTCATCGCTCCAGTTTCCACTCATGTGGATTTTTCCTGGCTCCAGCTCAGTGACCTGATTCTCTCATTTTCCCCCCTCTGAGAACATACTTTTTCTTAAGTTATTTTTTCTCTGAAATCCACACCACCTCTCCTCCCTTCCCTTTTGATTTCTTATTCAGCCTGGAAACTACCTCACCAGTTGTAATTAGCCTTAATACTGAAGGGAGGCGGGGAGGGCTCTCCATGGGAAATAGCCGAAATAAAGCAAGATCCCTTCTTCTAAGACTCAAGAAGAGAAACCCAGACCTATGGAAGCTGATTAAATTGCTCTTTGCTTTTTTATCTATTGTAAAGCACCAAACTCTGATGAGGGCCTATTTTCTCTGTTACTTTATAACCTTAATTGATCCATACCACACATTCTTAACTTCTTAGGAAAGATATACCTTCTAAAATACTTTTCTGGACAAAGTAAAGAGCAGAAATATACAATTCTTAAATGAAAGCAGCTTTCTGGATTTTTTCTGTTTTTGCTGTGTGTCTATTCTAAATGAAGCTTGCCTGGAGTTTGGTGACAAAGCTCTTCATTTAATCCCCACTAATGTCATCTGGCACTAATTTTGCAGTGTGTTCGTGGGTCCATTAGAACCTTACAAATAGTATTTCTGTGAAAACATTATCTTTCCTATGTTTTCACAAGTCCCTTTGTCATATTTTAAAAATCATAATAGCTGTGATTTCTGCCTGCTGTGCTCTGTGAACGCTTTTGAACTGCTTTTTCTCCAACAGTCACCCCAATAACCAAGAAAGTAGTTATCAATATCCCCATTTTACAGATGAAGGTCTGAAGCTTAGAGCTAAGTATATAATAATTTGCCCAAAGGGGCACAGTTAGTGTCAGACCTGCGTTTCAAACCCAGGACTCTTTAGCTCCAAACCTTTATACTAACCGCTACGTTCAACTGCCTTTCAAAAACGTGCATGACCAGCTTGAAAACTGTTGAAGAAGAAGAGAAAAACAAGTTTCTTTTTAAGCACAGGAAAGAAAGTAAAAGAAATGAAAAAGTTCCCTGTTTGAGCATAGTAGGAGGGTAATAGAAGGGAGAATGAAGGAGTGGCTGTTTAAACCCGGGACAGGGCAGGGCAGAAACACTTTGTTTTACACAAAGCTGATTTAATACAAGAAAGCATGTTATCTAGGTACCCAGTTTCCAAGAATAATTACAGGCAATGCCTGTAAAACTGTGTTGAAAAACTGGTTGCTGAATTTGATGCAAACTCCACCTAACTCTAATAAACAAAAAATCACTGAACTGAAGTGTAATCTCCTTTATCAATTGGTGGTCTTTGGAGAGGATATTGTCTTCTCCATCTTAATAAAGAAAGCATAAAATTCTAGTCTGCTAGCATAAAATTTCATATACTTTCTCTTGACCCTTTAATAAGGATAAAAACAAGAAGAAATGTAAAGACAGAGGCCTACTTCATCATGTTTATACATTCCCCACTGCATGCTAAGCCCATCATATTTTATTCTTTTATATATTTTTCAAATTCTATTATGTTCTATAATATCTGTATAATTATTAGATACTGATTTTAAACATCTCTGGTGATTTGTATTAGTTTATCTAAATTGATGACAACGATAATGGGTACTGGCCATGATTGCATTATTGACAGATCCTCTCTTTAGTCAGACATGACTGAAGCGACTTAGCACCCACACTCTCTTTAGATCAAGGACTCCTGATTGAACAGCCTGTTACTGACACCAAGACTACCAGGAACTTGCTCCCTGATGTGCATAAGGTAATTATTTTGAGTGTTCAAAAGACATTTATGGTTGCAACCTCTTGGCTTTATCATTGATTTAGCTCCTGATATTTTCCAGAGCTGAGTTTCCAGAGCACCTAGAGCTGAGAGTTGGCTGGCTGGCTGGAACAGAACCCCTAAGAGGTACGTGAAGGAAATCATGGGAGACCATGGTTACTGATCACGGGACACACAGAAACCTAAGGGAAACGTAATTTTGTTTTACTTTTGAGGTTCACGTCAAGAAGATCTTTCACTTTGTGACCAGGGCACTGAGACTTTTTTTTTTTTTTCAATTTCCTGTAGCTTAAGGGTTTTTCATGCTGCATGAAGTATCTGTGGTGTTTAAATAGCATTAGAACCTATTAAATCCACGACCCAGAAAATAAGGAGCTAGATAGACACAAAAGAGTAATTCGTAAGAACAGTTTTTTATAAAGTTATTTCTCTATAAAATAGAAAAAAGAAAGCCTTTATGTAAAGTCGGAATTTGGGTCTTTGAGCCATTGATAAGTGGAATATAAAGGGGAAAAAATTTCAACTGTTTCTACCTAATTTCCTCTGTCACATGTTTTTGGCTTCTTATAGCAAATGTGTCTGTGGCTTTACATATTCAAAGCATTAGTAACCATTGCCTTAGAATCCATGACATCTTACTTTCCATGCTGAAGTTTGACCACACCTGTGTACCTAGGATGCGGTGAGAAACCTTCTTATTGCAATAAAAATAGCTTCAACCAGGGGCTGCTCTAATTTTGCTTGGCTTTGGTCTTATGAAATGACTCACTTAACACTTTTTAAAACTTCTCCCCACATACTGAATAAATAAAATGTAACTGAATCACTAATTTGCAGTAACTAACTGAACGAACTAGCTCTCACTTGGAAGTATAAAGATTGCAAAATTTTATGCTCTAAAATGAATCTATTTTTTTTTAATGGGCCCTTGGAAAGTCACCATTTGACTTCTGGACACAGTGTTTCAGATTCCAGTGTTAATTTTATTAAGCAGTATAATCAGAAAGTCACTTGAATCATCATGTAATAATTTGTGCTTCTGGACCTTAATAGTTATGGCTCTAAGAACTCAATGTTCAAATAATTATTCCAACAAAGAGAGAAATAACAAACTCAGTGTTATTCAGACCCCAAAGTAACTCACTTGAGTGATTCTTGCTTTTAAAAAATGTAATCTTAATATAAAGAGAGAGAATAAGGAACTATGCATTTTTGGAGACTTCCTGCAACAATGGTGAGTTGGTAACTTGGAAAATTTGAAAGGAGGTAAGAGACATTTTACTTAATCTCACAAGTACATAAACTTTACAGGAAGAGGGTAAAGCTCCTAATTTCTATAGATCTTCACTCTACTTTTTAACAAAATTGAACAAGTTGTACTGAGGGATCTCACCATACACTATGGAGAATAATTTATGCATAATTTAAACACAAAAATAGTATAAAATATTCAGGGAATAAACCCAAGTATCTACAGTGTTACAACACCATATGTAATATATAGCATCCATCACCTTTCCTTTTAAAATCCCATTTATTAGTGTTACTTTTGCTGGTCTAAATGGAATGCTTGCATGATCAGTTGCTTCAGTCATGTCCAACTCTTTGTGACCCCATAGACTGTAGCCCACTAGGCTCCATGGGATTCTCCAGGCAAGAATACTGGAGTGGATTGCTGTGCCCTCCTCCAAGGGATCTGCCCACCCAGGGATCGAACCCACATCTCCTACATCTCCTGCATTGCAGGTGGATTCTTTACCCACTCAGCAACCAGGGAAGCCCAGTCTAAATGGTACCCATATTCATTTATATGAAAGCTTTCTTTCTTAGATTACAGTTTCACATTCATTTGAGAAATAGTTAATGAGCACCTCATGCTGGGTTGTATAGATGATGAACATGGCTCAGCATTCAGATTGCTCACTGAGTAGTTGCAGAGATGGAAATATAAGATGAAAAAATGTTATGAGAGTATGAAGTATTATGGGGTCCCAGGAGAAGGAAGGTACTCTTTGGGCCTCTCCCATTCTCTGTTGACACACTCCTTACAAGCTCTCATACTCACCAGTCCTCACACTGTTCTTATCCAGGACAACAATGCCTCCCACACTGCTGAATCTGGGTCATGTCTTAGTCCTCATCTTGCTCAATATGTCAGTAATATTTCACACAGTTATTCATTTCCTCCTTATTGGAAGACTTTCTTCACTTGGCTCCTGGGAGGCCACTCTTGCTTCACTTCCTGTCTCGTGTTCACTCCTTTTAAGTCTTCTGTGTTGACTCTTCTTTATCTTCCCAAACTCTGAACATGGTGTACTTCAGAACTCAGGCCTTGAACTCTGTTCTATTCTCCCTTTTTCTCTAAGTGTTCCTGACTCATTTCAGGGCTTTAAATATCATCTATTTCAGATAAATCCCCAATACCCACCCCATGATATTCCCATTGAACTCCAAAGCAGTTATGTCCTATAACAGGCTACCTGAAATTTCCACTTACGGGTTTAGCAGGTATCTTGCACATAACATAATTTTTTAAAAATCTTGATTATTCCCATCCAATCTGTTCCTTCTACAGTCTTTGCCATCTCGATAAATGGAAACTTCATCCTTCCAGTTCCTCAGGTCAAAAGTTCTTGGCATCATCCCTGACTATTTCCTTCACATTTTACCTTGCAGCTTAAAATATATTCAGAACCTAAAAACTCTTAACACTTCCCCTCTTGTCACCCTGGGAAACATTTGTCACCTGAATTATTATAAAATGCTCTTATCAGGTCTTTCTGCTTTTATTATTGCCTCCCTGTACTCTATCCTACACAGGGCTAGGGGAGAGATCTTGTTAAAATATAAGGCAGATTATTTCAGTCTTCTGCTCTCTACCCTTCAGTGATTTCTAGCCTTATTCTAAATAAAAATTAAAGTCCTTTCCATGGCCCCAAGAGGCCCTACAAAATTTTGCCCATCCCTACCTCTCTGAGCTCATCCCTCCCTCATTCACCTCACTCTAATCACACTGGTCTCCTATCACTTCCTCTAAGATACCAAGAAGGCTCTGCCTTGAGCCCTGCACTTGCTATTCCCTCTGCCTAAAATGCTTTTCCTACCACCACCATCACCCCCTCCCTTTCTACATCCACATTGACTGAACTCATGCTTTATTTTCGTCTCTGCTCTCATGTTACTTCGTCTGAGTGGCCTTCCTCAACCACTATTTAATATAACATCCTCAGGACTTGCCTGGTGGTCCAGTGGCTAAGACTCCACACTCCCAGTGCAGGGGGCCCAGGTTCAATCCGTGGTCAGGGAACTGGATCTCACATGCCACAACTATAGATCTCACATACTGCAACTAACACCCAGCACAGCCAAATAAATAAATATTTCAAAAATAAAATAACGTACTCACTCACCTACCCTCCCTTATTTCTCTTCATCCTGGTTCCACCTGGCATGCATGCTGTTGTTTGCTATTTGCTTATTGTTCATTTGCTTCCACTAGAATTTAAAGTCTATCACTGTTGAAAATGTCTGTTTTTTCACTGTTGCATCTCTAGATCTTAGCACAGTATCTGGCATCTAATAATCTTGCAGTAAATAAGGAATTTTAATGAATTAATATATTTGAGCTGAGATAAAAGGACAAAGGATCCCAGGCAGAAGAACTAGCACCTACAAAGGAATAAGTTGGGTCTATTTAAAACACAAGTGAGCAAACTGACAGCTTGGGGACCAAATCTAGCCTGCCACCTGTATTTGTTAGTAAAGTTTTGTTGAGCACATCCCTAGTGGTTCAGTGGTTAAGAATCCACCTGCCAATGTGGCAGACACGGGTTCAAGCCCTGGTCCGGGAAGATTCTGTGTGCCACAGGGCAACTAAGCCCATGTGCCACAAATACTGAGCTCGCACTCCAGAGGATGTGCTCTGCAACAGGAGAAGTCACCACAATAAGAAGCCCATGCACCGCAACTAGAGAAAGCCCTCAAGCAGCACTGAAGACCCAGCACAGTCATACATAAATGTATGTATTTTAAAAGATTTTTTGAAAGATAGTCAGACTCGTTCATTTACATTACTCCTTACGAATGATTTTGTTCTACAATAGCAGAGTTGAATAATTATGAAAGAGACCATACAGCCCTAAACCCTGAAATATTTACTATATGACTCTTCACAGAAGATGGTTGCCAGTCATTGGTCTGAAGGATAGAATGTATGGCGGACATGGTGGGAAGATGGAAGAGTCCATAAGGACAAGCTGGAAGGGGTTTACATGAGTTTGGGTGTCACATATAAGTCAAGAGAGAGTGAGATAATGGGTGCTTTTAGGCAAGGGATCCCCTGTGGCTCAGACAGTAAAGAATCCACCTGCAATGTGGGAGACCTGGGTTTGAACCCTGGGTGGGGAGATGTCCTGGAGAAGGGAATGGCAACCCACTCCAGTATTCTTGCCTGAAGAATCCCATGGACAGAGGAGACTGGCGGGCTACAGTCCATGGGGTTGCAAAGAGTCAGACACAACTGAGTGACTGACGCTTACTTACTTACTTTAGGCAAGGGAGTCCCTGAAAGGCAGGAACTCTGTCTGATATAATCTGTGCATTAAAGACTGCTTGCAATTTAAACCTGTTGACTCAGTGGCAGCTGCTGCCAGGACTCCTGCCTTAATGTCATTGCCATGTCTGGGATTAGCTCTTGACGCAGGAACCAAAAAGTGGTGAAAATCCGTTTGCTTCCCCCACCCTCTTACACTTGATACTGGTTTAGAAATGATCTATCTCTTGGGGTAAGTCTAGTGCAGACGGCTCCAGCAGAATCCATTATCACCTCTAGATAACTGGCCTGGGCTGATCTCCAGAGTCCCAGACACATGAGGATAGTTCTTTAGGGTCACTAAGAGACTTATGTCTCCTCAGACTTGTTGGTCCTGCTTAGGAAGCTTCTGGAATTTGAGAAACTGTGGAATCACTTCTATAGAGGGTGACAAACAAAGCTTTAAATTTTCAGTGGTTTGACAGCTCATCAGACCTTTTCCAAGTTCTCTAAACCATGTGGGTCAGTCAGACTGTGCCTCTAGGTGAGGTCAAAAGATTGCTGATCCATTTTGCTTTTACTCAGATTGGATTTCACAATAAAGCAGCCTTTCCCCTGCTGTCTTTGGCTCTTATGATTTTAGCTCCAGCCAGACCCTAAGTGAGGGCAAGAGTAAATTTTAGGAAAAAAAAAGAATTAAATATGTTCTGAATTTCACAGAACAAAGTGGAGTTCTGGCTTGTGGTGGAGCTTGTGAGTGGATACCCCTCCACCCCTCTTCCCTCTGAGAATGCAGTGGTGAAATCAGGTCTGCTCCAGTGAAACTGTGGCATTTGGGTTTAATTTGATAGATCCCAATGTGCCTACTTTGGTTGGAGACTCGATTCTGTCCTGACTTTTTTTGGGGGGTGGGGGTCCATCCCTCAAAGTGTGCCTAAGCAGGGAAAGCCAAGTTTCCACTCGTATACACTGATCATTCAATTAGAAGTGCATAGCCCTTACAATAGCTAATGGTGTTTACTGGCTTGCCTTTAAACATTTAAAGCATGGGTTATCTGAAAATTGATAGGTTATCATTTGAAGGAGGAAGTGGAAAGTGCCAAATAGACACCAGTCTAGCCCTAAGCAAAAGAAACAGAACTTTGATTTCTACTGTAGCCTTTGGAGCCCACCCTTCCTTTTGGCTTCACAGTAGATCAGAACCTTTTTTCTGGGGGGGGGGGGGGGGGAAGGGTGTTCATTTAATATTTCAATTTTCAGAAAGGAGCCAGATCAAGCTTTTTAGTCATGATCCACCTGGGATGTGCTGAATTAATTGCAGGCTTCATTTTGTAGGAGTTGGTATCAATGGATGGGGTGCTAGCTCAGCCCTTTTGAAAGTAACAGACGGAGGTGGCTCCAATAATTACATTAAGACCGTGGATATACACTTGCCTTGGGGCTTTGGAGTTGGGCTTAATCAAATCTGGATTTGACATTTCACAGCCCACATCAAGGATTTCTACAAAGGAACATCAGAGCATTGCCAGCTATGCTCTTGGTTGGACTTAGTGCCTCCTCCTGGGTAACTGAGCAGGCCTTGTGCTAATCTTCTTCATGCTTTGGCTGCATCTTTGCCCTACTGCACAGCACTCAGAGCCTCCTCAGGCCATAGTTTCTTTCCATCTGTGAAAAAGTGTTTATTTAGTGTCTATCACGCCCTGGGGCCCTGGGCGAGGATCCAGGATAGATGCGATGGCAAACAAGACTAACTTATACTCTGAGCTGCATTCATAAACATTACAGAGAGTAGGAACTACAGAAGCTCAACCTGTGGCAGAAGAGCAATTAACTCTTTTTATTCATTCATCACCAACCATGTCCTAATAGATGATGCCTGCCCTTGGGAGTTTAAAGTCCAGTCCAAGTGGTTTGCAGTTTAAGTCACCTAAGAAGCCCTGGGCAGGCCTATTTCAAATAGGAACAAGCCTTCTGCATTTCTCAGAGGCAGATATTTTTATTTATTTATTTATGGCTGTTCTGGATCTTTGTTGCTGTGCATGGGCTTTTCTCAAGCAGGGGCAATTCTTTCTTGTTGTGCATGGGTTTCTCACTGCAATGGCTTCTCTGGTTGTGGATCATGGCTTCAGTAGTCACGGCTCCTGGGCTTTAGAGCACAGGTTCATTTAGTTGCTCCAAGGCATGTGGGAACTTCCCATATTAGGGATCAAACCCATGTCTCCTGCATTGGCAGGCAGATTATTTTACCACTGAGCCACCAGGGAAGCCTCAGAGGCAAATATTTTTGAGGCACTTGTTCTTCAGGCCATATGTAGAGAAATACTGATATATATAGAAGTGATGTAAAAAAAAAAAAAAAAAAACCCAACTTGAAAATAGAGTAATAAATGCTGCATCATCTGTCACAGTGGAGGCTCCAAGGTGGGAGAGCACAGCCCTGGTTGGTAGAGAGAAGGCTTCCAAGATGAAGATCTAGGTCTTACAGGATGATGGAGGGGCTTATCAGGCAGAGGATGCCACAGATGGGGACAGGTAGGAGCAAGAGAGGATTCCAGGTAGAGAGGAGAGCAGATGAAGCATACCAAGGTGGAGAGGGTAGACCCTTTTAGGTGTTTTGTGAGCACAGAGCTGGGAGGGAGAGTGAGGGACTATGGTGCCGGAGAGTAGGCTGGAGGCAGGTCATGGAAGATCTTGAAAGCCAGTGTTGGGTTGAGAAACCGTGAGTGAGAAACCTTTCTGTAATAGGGAAATAACATGATCAAATTTGCATATCAGAGAGTAGTCAGGGGGCAGCGTGGTGTTGGATGGGGAACAATGTAGGAGACGGGGAGCAGTTAGACATTCTTCATGAGTGATTTCCTAAAGGAAATCAATCCTGAATATTCACTGGAAGGACTGATGCTGAAGCTGAAGCTCCAATACTTTGACCACCTGATGCAAAGAGCCAACTCAATGGAAAAGACCCCAATGCTGGGAAAGATTGAAGGCAGGAGGAGGAGGGGACGACAGAGGATGAGATGGTTGGATGGCATCACTAACTCAATGGACTTAATGGACATAAATTTGAGCAAACTCCAGGAGATAGTGAAGGACAGGGAAGCCTGGTGTACTGCAGTCCAAGGGGTCTCAAAGAGTCGGACATGACTTAATGACTCAACAACAACAACGTGAGTGTAAAAACAATAGGGCTGTTGTCAGGACATACACACAAAGTATTCTTTGGCAGTAAAGACATTTATGTAAAGAAGCAACCCACCAGCCACAGGAAGAGCAGGAATCACAGAGGAGCCGACTGCCAGAACCTTCCCTTGGGAGCTCTGCTGTTAGCTCTAGGCAGGTACTGTCCCGGCACCTGCTCACCTTTCTCTCCAGTCACTGGCTTCCTCTGTGTTGTATCTGGCTCAGACCTTCTTCTAACTCCTAATTTATACTCGTTTAGGAGTAAAGGGAAAAGATGGAGATTGAACACGTGTGACAAATGGGGTGGCTGTAGGAGGATCCTCGGAATCTCCCCAAGTTGCCCCTTTACTTAGCAGGTGGCCTTGACAAAGCCTTTCACACACCACTGATCCATTTGTTAGTGGACCCTGAATTCATTTATACAATGACAATCATTGGCTTTTTTTTAATTATATTTTTTCCTAGTGGAAAAAACTATGTGTTGAATTAATGCCAAGTAATTGATTTTGTGAGCCACAGCTGCAAAGGAGTATGAAGATGCATAAATGTAGGGTTTTTTTTATTTCTCTAGCAAGACGTTGCTAATTCAAAATGATTGGGAGAAAACAATTACTAGCATAAATATATTCTAAATTGTGAATCATTATAAAGTAGTCAGTTTTATTTTCAAGCGTAAAAATTTAAACTTAGTTCCTGTTACAATTACATCTTTGAGGGCCTCCTTAAATACATTATTTAGAATGATTCATAATGTACATATCAATTGTTTTTTATATAAACAGATCTTCCACATTTTTAAATGGTATATTATTTTGCACAACTTTAATATATTCTCCTTGCTAAAGGTGAATGCATCGTTCATTTCTTTAGAAAAATCCACCGCCCCATGAAGTGAAAGATAAATTTAAAACTCTGACGTACCACCAACGGTTACAGATTAAAAACCTGTCTCCCTATCTAAGATGGAGAGGAGCATACTTAGGCAACCAAAGTTTGTAAATGTGAGAATAAGTAAGGTATTTCTGCGTTAGCCACAGCAGCTTTCCAGAGGTCATTATCCTGGTCTCCAAGACTCTAGGTCAGCCTTAGATTCTGACTTCAAAAGCCTTTAGTTCTACAAACATCCAAAAGTCATGAAAAATTCTTATTAGCCCATTGGCAGTGTTCCTTGTAAACAGCGACTTCCACTTCTTCCCACAAGGCTGGGCTAAGAGAACTTACTGCCCGAAGTAAATATATACCCGGCCTCCTCACCACACACAAGTTCCCATGAAAAACAAGCAAAAACAGGACCGACCGGAGAGGCAAACACAGAGATAACTATCTATTCCCTGTGCTTCTTTGGTTCATACCTGATTTCTCTGAGGCTAGTGCTGATTTGCAAGCCTTGGAAGGAATGTGTTATGAAGGTTTTTGTCAATTAGAGGGAAGCCAAGCCTCCCTGTCTCTGCCGCTCCAGTGGAGCTGGTTGCCCTGTGGTTCTGGATATTCTTTGGACTTCCCTGGTGGTTCAGATGGTAAAGAATCTGCCTGCAATGCCAGAGACCTGTGATCAGTCCCTAGGTAGGGAAGATCCCCTGGAGAAGGGAATGGCAACCCACTCCGGTACTCTTGCCTGGAGAATTCCACGGACAAAGGAGCCTGGAGGGCTACAGTCCATGGGGTCACTAAGAATTGGACACGACGGAACAACTAACTTCACTTCACTTTCTGGATATTCTTTACTTCTCTCTCCATGGTGGCCTCTGGGGTGGTGAGCCACGACTTTGTGCAGCTGATATGAGGCAGAGAGAAAGCATCTAATTATCTACGGGCAGAAGGTGTTTCAGTTCTCCTAAACAATCTCTGATAAGCTTCAAGTGAGATCCCATCCCTGGCATGTGTATCAGTTTGAGGGACGACCCAGTCCACATCCTCCAGGACTTTAGAAACTTTGATCTTAGCACCTCTTAATAGGAATCTCTCAAGGCCTGTCTTGATTATTCTATTCTGTCTTCACAGGGTTATCTCTTAATCTACTCCATCAATTTAACGGCCTTTTCTTAGATTTTAGAGCTCTGTCCTGTTTCTTTTGAGAATTCAATTCAGGGAGCAACCTAGCATAACATGGCATTAGTGGTAAAGAACCACCTGCCAATTGAGGCCTAAGAGACATGGGTTTGATCCCTGGGTCGGGAAGATCCCCTGGGGGAAGTTACGGCAACCCACTCCAGAGTCGGACACAACTGAAGCGACTTAGCATGCACACATGATCCTTGGCATTTGCAATTCACAGATCAAGCACAGGCTCTGCTACTGAATTTCTCTGAAATCTGGGATGAAGTGCTTAACTTTCTTGAGTTTGTTTTCTCATTAGTAAACCCAGAAGAGCAATAGCACACTGTTTATCAAGTTTTTATAAAGATTAAATTAACAGATGTATTAATACCAATTAGAGTACTTGGTCTCGGAGAAGGCAATGGCACCCCACTCCAGTACTCTTGCCTGGAAAATCCCATGGACGGAGGACCCTGGTAGGCTGCAGTCCATGGGGTCGCTAGGAGTCCGACACGACTGAGCGACTTCCCTTTCACTTTTCACTTCCATGATTGGAGAAGGAAATGGCAACCCACTCCAGTGTTCTTGCCTGGAGAATCCCAGGGACGGGGGAGCCTGGTGGGCTGCCGTCTATGGGGTCGCACAGAGTCAGACATGACTGAAGCGACTTAGCAACAGCAGCAGCAGAGTACTTGGTCTGGAAATAATACATACATAACTAGATAACTGAGTTCTCTTCTTTGGATGAATGTTTGATCAATTACAGTCTACATATTTGGTAGGAATACAATCCTAGAATTTTTCTGACCCTGAATAGAGTGCATTTAATGCCATCTAACCTTAAAGTTATACATTCCATACATAGGACCACATGTTGCATCTTACTGAAAGCCACATGTGTTATTTATCATTTGTTCAATGCCTACCCTTGTCCAGGCACTGTGTTAGGCAATGAAATATCAAAGAGGAACAAACCAAAGCCTTAACGCTTAGCGAGCTTAGAGTGCTGCTCACTGTATGTCCACGGTCACTGTAAGCATCACCCTGATGTATTAGTCCGGAGAAGGCGATGGCACCCCACTCCAGTCCTCTTGCCTGGAAAATCCCACGGACGGAGGAGCCTGGTAGGCTGCAGTCCATGGGGTTGCTAAGAGTCGGACACGACTGAGCGATTTCACTTTCACTTTTCACTTTCATGCACTGGAGAAGGAAATGGCAACCCACTCCAGTATTCTTGCCCGGAGAATCCCAGGGATGGTGGAGCCTGGTTGGGCTGCCGTCTGTGGGGTCGCACAGAGTCAGACATGACTGAAGCGACTTAGCAGCAGCAGCAGCAGCTGTATTAGTCAGTGTTAAGTACTGTAACAAACAATCCCGTGGCTCAGTGAAAGTTTACTTCTTACTCATGTTGTATTAGTTATTTACTGCTTGGCAGCAAATGACTCTAAAACTTAACAGTTTAAAACAACAAACATATCAACTCTACTTATAATTTATAAAAGGAGGAATTTTCTCATATAGTTTGTGAGATTTGAGACTCCAGGAGCAGCTTCACTGGGATTGCAGCTCAGCATCGCTCACAACACTGTATTCAGACTATCTCCTGGAGTTGCCGCCATTTGAAGGATCATCTGGAGTTAGAATTCTTTTCCCAGCTCACTCGCCTGACTACTGGCAAGCCTTAAGTCCTTGCTGTTTGGTGGAGGAGGTTTCCGTTCATTACTAAGTGGGCATCTTCACAGATGTAGCTCCTTGGTGTCCCCGAGACAGAATGAAAACAATTGAGAAATCACCCAAGGCAGAAGTTACAGTCTTTCATAATCTAATCTCAGAAGTGGCACACCGTCACTTCTGCCATACGCTATTGGAGATAAATACACAAGGGTATGAATACCAGAAGATGCGGCCGCTGGAGACTGGCTACCACACAATGAACATGTGTCATAGTTGTTTGTGAGTCACCGGTCAAGGGTGATGGACAGGGGCAGACTTTGCTCCCCACACTTTTATCTAGGACCCCCACCTCCTTCCGTTCTGAGGCTCCTCCTTATACCCTTAGTGTTCTCCACCTGATCCTCTGCATCTTGCCAGGAGTTCAAGACAAGGAAAACACACCAGTGTAAGGGTTGCACAGTAGATCCCAGTGGCCAGACTTGGGCATTGTGTAAATCACTTTGGCCCACAGTCCTCCAGCCAGAAATCACCTAATTGCAGGGGAGACTGGGAAATGTGTTCTCTCTGTGACCCTGGGTTAAAGGAAATGGGATTTGGCAAATGCATAGCCGGCACTCTACCACACCCTTTATTTGAAAAGAGATTATACATTTAAACAGCTTAATTTTTTTTAAAAAAACCAGTCTGTTTAGTTTTAACACAAGGACAAAAAAATATGATTGCCTGCCACTCTGCAACAAAGCAGCTGATTGATTGCATATTTTCACCTTTTCAATGCATTGTAAACGCAGCCCCTCTTTAAGGGGCCTGAAAGCAGGTGGTGGAGAGTGGTTCCTGAACCATCAAGTTTGCTGCTTTTTCAGGAATTCTATTAGGATGCTGGCAGAAACAAGTCTTGCCTTGTTTCCCAAGTGGAGAAAGAAGAAAGTCTTTGTTCCCAAGCAAATGAAAATACAAATCACAAGACTAAAATTATGGATGCAAAACAATATATTAAAATGTGGCTTATGTGTAGTATTTGCATGCATTTTAATATGCATCTGTCATTCCCTTGGCTAAATTCAGTAGGTGCTGAAAATATTAAGTAACTGAGTATACTTAATAATTACAGGAATTGTTTTGAAATATATTTTAACCTGTTCATGTTCCTGTTGCCAAACCTCTTGGTCTTTAATGGCTCTGAGATGTCAAATCAGATCATCTTATTGGTCAGATCACTGTGACCTAAGAACTTCTCGCCAAAGTATTTTCCATAAACTGATGTGATAACACTCAGATAATCATTGTCATGACTAAAATCACTCCTACGGTAGAAAATTTTCATATCCAAATTTGAAAGCTGGAACAGGCTGTAGAGAGCCTGGGGATTTGTTATTCCCATTTCTCCTACTCATTCACAGATCTGACCATATCGATTTTCAAAGAACTCATGAGACATTTAAGATCACTTTTTCCAAAACCCCAATTTGCTGAGCCTTCTGCTCCAGTTATCTCTGCAGTAGAAGTTTTCAGAATCAGTTTTCCCCTTTTCTGGGGTTCATTTGCCTGGTTTCCTAAGTTGAGCAAACCCCAGAAAGAGAAATCACTTTTAGGGCCATAGCAAAAAATGAACCAAATTTCAACCACACGTAGAATCTTTGCTCTCTTGCACATCGAGGCTTCTGGGCTAGAGAAGAAGCATATATTTCATGAGAACCCAGCTCTAAGTCATAAACTTGAAATACATCAAGCTCTTTGTTGTTAATTGGCACTTACCTCACCTGAAGGCTTTTGCCAAGAAGAGCAGAGGGTTTTAATGGAAAGGAAGAAAGGAAAGAGCCTGGAGCTCTGGAAAACAGTCCCAGCCACATGTGATTTTTAGCTGAGGGGCTTCCCACCCCCCAGGACGCTAGACCAACAAAGTAGCCTATGTGCTTTCTCAAACCCCCGGCTGTTTGTTTGGGGGGTAATGCTCAGACTGGGGCATGAGTGATAACTGCTTCGTGTAATTACGAAGACAGCTCGAAAACTATGCCCCTCTTTGTTTAGGACTCCAGATGACGGCTGTCTAACCGCTGTTTGTGCCAGTTTTATTTCAAAGCGCTTTTCTTTCCATATTTCAAAGGTCAGTGTGTTTACTGGTGGCCAAAAAGAGCCTGTGTGTGAGAGAAAGAAACACATGTGGTTGAGTGGTAGAACTGCATGAGGGGTCAGAACTGGATTCCCATCCTAGATTGCCTTCTAGAGCAGTGAGAGAACTGAAATTATTTGACCTTCACTTCTTCATTACCAGAGAAAGGAGAGGAAATAAAATGGTATCCGTGGTCTCTTCTAGGTGAAAAAAATTTTTTTCTAATTCTGAAAGTCTGATTCAGGAAGAAAAAATGGAGGTATTTCCAGTAAAGAAACATCATCAAATACGTAGCCAAGAAAATGTTCATTTCATCTCTTCAAAATGGAAATATTTCTTCCTTCAAAGAAAGCAGGCTGGGGAGCCTGACTACCCTTGGAAACCTTGAGATTGTTTTTGGTCAAGGAATATTAGCACAGGGAAATAAAGCAAATACCAAACACTTTCTCAGGAGTCTCCCCTGGCTTTCTGACATCATTACTTAGAACATTAAAGCTGATCAGACGGAGGCACCTGCCCTTTTATAAAACATTAGTGCTTCTATTATGAATATTCGGAAACAGCATCAAATTTCAATTACATAAGCTCAATACCTATTTCAAATGTCCTTCATGATTCATTTTCTTCTAATCTGTGTTTTCCACATCCACCTTCCCTCAGCTTTCTATATATTGAGCTACTAGGGAAAGGAGATGAATAAGCTTCAGAAATGGTAGAGAGCATGTATTCTGACGGTACATTTGTTGTCATTGCTGTTTAGTCACTAAATCGTGTCTGTCTCTTTTGTGACCCCATGAACTGTAGCTCTTGCCACCCCATGGACTATGGCCCATCAGGCTCCTCTGTCCTTGGGATTTCCCAGGCAAGAATACTGGAGTGGGTTGCCATTTCCTTCTCCAAGGGATCTGCCCGACCCAGGAATCAAACCCTGTCTCCTGCATTGGCAGGCGGATTCCTTAGCATCTGAGCCACCAGGGAAGCCCGACAGAAAATTTATCGGGGTTCAAATCTATTGTCATGTATTAGTTGTGTGATTCTTGCGTAATTTACTTAACCTCTCTCTGCCTCAGTTTCCTTGCCTACTAACCCAAGTTCTCACTTCCTGGTGTTGTGAGGATGAAGGTGATTGATATATGGAGTAGTGCCTGGCACTTAGCAGGCATTCACATGTCAGCTAATCATGAAAAACACTCCCCTTTTTGAAATGAATTCTGCACTTGGAAAAAATCTTTTTTTGTACCACCATTTCTCTTCTTGAATCAATCCACCTACACCTGTAGAAATAAAAAAGTAAACTTGCAAATGCCAAGGGAACAGTGCCCATGTTGTAAAAGGGAGGAAAAGTTAAATAGAAAAAAAGAACAAACAAAACATCTAAAGTCTAATCTTCCCGTGTGTGTGAATTTCCAGCTTCCTTTGAAGTGAGGGTATGCTTTACCTTGAGTTTGTACAAGACAAACAGAATTCTCACTACTTGACTTGGAAAAGGCATGGCACTTCTTGGCTATGACCCAAGAAGGAAGGAGGGGGGAAGGGAGGAAGCACGAACAAAGAGGAACTACACTCCAGTACGCTTGCCTGGAAAATCCCATGGACGGAGGAGCCTGGTGGGCTGCAGTCCATGGGGTCGCCAAGAGTCGGACACGACTGAGCGACTTCACTTTTACTTTTCACTTTCATGCATTGAGAAGGAAATGGCAACCCACTCCAGTATTCTTGCCTGGAGAATCCCAGGGACGGGGGAGCCTGGTGGGCTGCCATCTATGGGGTCACACAGAGTCGGACATGACTGAAGCAACTTAGCAGCAGCAGCAGCACAGTGTATTGAAGACCTTGGCTAGGCTGTGCATTTTCATTGCATTTAATTCATTTGTTGAATATTATTACCTCCATTTTACAATAAAAGAAAACAGGGTTTAGGAAAGTTAAGTGACTTTTCAAAGTCTATTCATATTCAGCCAGTCATTGATGTCGCTGGGATTTAGTGGTGGAGAAGACTCTTGAGAGTCCCTTGGACAGCAAGGAGATCAAACCAGTCAATCCTAAAGGACATCAACCCTGAATGTTCACTGGAAGGACTGGTGCTGAGGCTGAAGCTTCAATACTTCGGCCACCTGATGCGAAGAACTGACTCATTGGAAAAGACCCTGATGCTGGGAAAGATTGAAGTCAGGAGAAGGGGAAGACAGAAGATGAGATGGTTGGATGGTATCACTGACTCAATGGGCATGCATTTGAGCAAATTTGGGGATATGATGAAGGACAGGGAAGCTTGGCATGCTGCAATCCATGGGGCTGCAAACAGTCAGACATGACTTAGTGGCTGAACTGAATTGAACTGAAACCCACTTCTATTAGATGCCAAGACCCCTGCTTTTGTGTCCTTTCTGTATGGCCTTCTTAGGACGGATTCAACTAGGACAGGGTTCGGAGGGGCCATCAGCAGTGTAGGGTGAACTGAGACTCCAAATGATCCGTTACCTATGCACAATATTAGCAGGAGGTAGACAGCATATTAAAAAGCACAGATGATACTTTGCCAACAAAAGTCCATCTAGTCAAAGCTATGGTTTTCCAATAGTCATGTATGATGTGAGAGTTGGACTATAAAGAAAGCTGAACACCAAAGAATTGATGCTTTTGAACTGGGGTGTTGGAGAAGACTCTTGAAAGTCCCTTGGACAGCAAGGAGATCCAACCAGTCCATCCTAAAGGAAATCAGTCCTGAATATTCATTGGAAGGACTGATGCTGAAGCTGAAACTCCAATACTTTGGCCACCTGATGTAAAGAACTGACTCACTGGAAAAGACCCTGTTGCTGGGAAAGATTGAAGGTGGGAGGAGAAGGGGATGACAGAGGATGAGATGGTTGGATGGCGTCACTGACTCGATGGACATGAGCTTGAGTAGTCTCTGGGAGTTGTTGATGGACAGGGAAGCCTGGTGTGCTGCAGTCCATAGGGTCACAAAGAGTTGGACACGACTGAGTGACTGAACTGAACTTAACTCTCTTTCAAATGAAGTAGACTCATGAGAGTCTTCGCTGCGAGCCACATAATATTAAGCCTCAAGGACAGGGGAAACTTTGAGGAGTCATACCCTTTCATTGCTAAAGCCAGAAATTCCTCTTCCATCACAGCCTTTCCGGCAGTAATCCACACCTGCTTTTCAAGGTCTTCAGCATCTCTGCAGAGTAGAGATCAGGCGGACCCCCACTTGGTGCTCACGGGAGCTGGTGCCATGTCTGCCACAGCAGAGCCACCAAGGGAGCCCCCTGGTTGTGGCTCAGGGGTGGCGATGTCCACGCAGCACAGAGGAGAGTTGCTGAGACACAGTGACGGCAGGCGGGTTAGCAGAAGACGACTCCCAGATCAGCCGTGGGTCAGTCACCAAGGCAAGTCTCAGCTCTGGGAAGGCGGCCTGGATTGGCTTAGGGAAGTTTCCAGAAGAGAAGCGGCCAGCAATAGGAGTGACTCCAGTGGCAGCAGCAAACTTCAGCACAGATTGCTGGCCAGTATCCCTGGAGGGCGAGACACTGACATCAGCCTGGTTTCCAGTGGCAACAGTGGCCTGAGCTGCCAGTGGAGGCTTCTCCCGGGTTCTCCGTAGGTGTAAGAGGTAACGCCACCACTTTTCCTTTCATAGGTGTACTGTTGCATTTGGTAGTCAAGTTTGGTGCCACCTTAGTGGGTTCCTCCTGCAAGGAATTTGGGACATTCTCCTCCTTCATTTGCAGGACATCAAAGACTTCTGACATTATAAACATTTCTGTTTAAGTTACAAGGGGAACCCAGAACAATGTATTATGGGCCCCTCTCTAGGTAGTAGTGGAAAGTGCAGAACTTTTTCATGAAGATGAAGAGAGCTTGGACACACAAATTTCCTTCCTGGTCATGACTTGACCCTCCTACCCTCTTTATTGCCTTAGACCAAGTATGGTCCTTATTGATAAACATCTAGCAAAGAAGCCTGGGTTATTTTTTTTTCATACCTAATGATTTCATTGAATTCAACCAGGTTTTCTAAACCTGTTTGTGTGTGTTTAGACATATGGCATAAGTAATTTGTGAGCATTTACTGAGAAGCCTTATCCAAATTCCTTTTAAGAAAGATGCCAAGACCTCATTCTCAATTCTGTTACTGAAGCTGTGATTTTTCCATTTTAGAGTTGAGATACTAAAGCTAAACACGAATATGGATTTCACTTTCAATAAAATCACTGGCTGGTAAGACCCAAATTAAAGCAGAGCATTGGAAATCAAGCTGCCTTTTTCTATTAGAACTAACAAAAGCTGTTTCATTTTCCAAATCCAAAGTTCTAGATGCTGAAATCCTATTTGTTGGAAATGCTAGGCATTATTAAAAATGCAAATAGTTATCACAAGCTGGCATGTTTTCTTGTGGTTGCCAGAATGTTTTAACGACAAAGCTAAGGACAGGTGCACGTAATAATACATCAGCATTTTAATCAAAGAACAAAGAAAAGGGATAAGATGTGAACTGCTTCAAAGCATTTAGGAAAAATAAGGCTTCCTTTGGACACTTGGCTGTGACTCATTGTTAGGACAAAGGCTGTCTAAAACACATCTATTTCTTTATTATCTCTTCTTGAAGTGAAGTTTGACTTAAGTCAAACTCAATCGTGTCTGACTCTATGTGACCCCATTGACTGTACCCTACTGGTCCTGTCTCCATGGACTTCTCCAGACCAGAATACTGGAGTGGGCAAGCTATTCCCTTCTCCAGGGGATCTTCCCAACCCAGGGATCAAACCCAGGTCTCCTGCAATGCAGGCTGATTCTTTACCATCTGAGCCACCAGGGAAGCCCATGAATACTGGAGTGGGTAGCCTATCCCTTCTCCAGGGGATCTCCCTGACCGAGGAATCAAACCGGAGTCTCCTGCATTACAGGTGGATTCTTCTCCAGCTGAGCTACCTGGGAAACCCTATCTCTTCTTCTGTATTGATATTTCTCTTCTACCTGTAGTTCTTCATCATAAAATAGCAACTATAATCATAATAATAACAACAACAAAACTTTGTTTGGCCTGGTGAGCCCTTTTGTCCGTATCTAAAAAACAGATTTTTAACCTGGGCTCCATATTAACTTCTATATATATTCTTTTAATGGTACTTTCCCCCCTGGAAATTAGGTTCATAGCTTTTGCAAATGTGCAAAGTACTTACATCCCTCCCAAAGAAGTTAAGACCAAAAAAAAAAAAAAAAAAAAAGGCAAACACTGAAGAAATACAGGGTACCCTTCTCTTAGTGCATCTCTCTTATACTGCCAGTTGTTTCAGCTGGACTTCTGATAAAGTCAAATCGAAGTTAAATTTTCTGGTCAGAAAAGATGTGGTGTTGCTCATTACTTTGAGTACTGTAGAAAGATGGAATTGCGCAGATACCCTGCTAACCACTTCAGTTCAAATTTATCTTCCTTCCAAAACCATTTCCACTTTAACAGGGTACTGCAACCTCCTCCTCTTAAGCACCATTGCTTGCGATTGAAGTTTTCTGGGAATCTTTGCTGATCTTTCTCTCTCTGTCTAATCAGTTGTCAATCCTTTCAGGTCACCTTCAGAAGTCTCTTACACACACCTCTTCCTTTTGTTGTTAAAAACCGGCATAGTCTAACCTCAGTGATTTTTACCACTGACTAAACCTGAGGATTGGAGAAGGCAATGGCACCCCACTCCAGTGCTCTTGCCTGGAAAATCCCATGGATGGAGGGCCTGGTGGGCTACAGTCCATGGGGTCACGAAGAGTCGGACACGACTGAGCGATTTCATTTTACTTTTCACTTTCATGCATTGAAGAAGGAAATGGCAACCCACTCCAGTGTTCTTGCCTGGAGAATCCCAGGGACGGCAGAGCCTCGTGGGCTGCCATCTATGGGGTCGCACAGAGTCAGACATGACTGAAGTGACTTAGCAGCAAACCTGAGGATTACATAGAAAGCTTTTTACCTTATACAGAAGCTTAGACCCTAGACCCAGAATGCTCCATATGACTCCTCAGGGATAGCACCTGGGCATTTGAAATTTTTAAAAACTCCTTAAGGTGCAGCCAGCGCTGAGATCCACTTGCCTAACCTCTCTTATTTGACTATGTGCATGCTCAGCTGCCTCCAACTCTTTGTGACCCCGTGGACTGTAGCCCGCCAGGCTTCTCTGTCCATGGAATTCTCCAGGCCAGAATAGTGGAGTGGGTTGCTGTTTCTGGTCCAGGGATCTCATTTGACTACACACACACACACACACACACACGAATTTTAACCATTCTAGCTATTTGACCTAGCTGCTGATCCTGTCCAATCTTGCTACTGTCTGTCTTACTCCACATTACTTTCCTCTCCCCCAGATTAATCGTCTCAGTATCTTAATTTCCTTATGATTTTTTTTAATGCTTTGATTTTAATTATTTATTTGGCTGCTTTGGATCTTAGTTGTAGCATGTGAAATCTTTCGATGTGGCATGTGGGATCTAGTCCCCCAACCAGAATTAGACACTTGCCCCCTGGCCTTAGGAGCATGGATTCCTAGCCACTGGACCATCAGGGAAGTCATGGGTATTTTTTTTGTTGTTTGTTTGTTTTAATCAGGAAACCTGGTTACCTTCCATTGCATGTCTGTAGAGGCACTTAAACTGCTCTGCAGGGCAGGGTTCTTTGACTGGGGGAGGATGAAAGGAGAGTGTTCTGGAATCTCTCTCTCTCCTAGTTTTGCTACTGCACCCTCCAAGGTAGAGTGACTCAACTTGCTTACAGACACAATCAGTTAATGGCCAAGATGGATCTCGACCTCATATCCCCTTACCCTTGGCCCCTTTTTTGAATTCAGAAAACTGCCTATCCCAGGGCTGTAATAATGGGTGATAGAAGCCAGCGCTGGGCTGTTGCCATTTTCCTCCATCTGCTAGCTCTGTTCTGCAATCTTGGCTTTCCTCTGTTTGGAACATCTTCAGCAGGTATATCTGCATCTTCTGTAAAATCAAATATGACTGAAAAATTTGGCTAGTCCAATTTGTCATGATTTGTTGACAGCAACCCTGGGAGCTGTGGGACCAGTAATGCTGGGACCTCAGTGCCATGCCTGTCAACTTTATAATGCTGTGTTCAAACACATATTCTGCTTTTGCCTCAGAGTCGGTCTGTGATGCTTTATATTAAACAGGTTAACTTTAGGACAAGCTCTAAAGGTTATCTAAATAGCCGCTTAGTTGTAATTCAAAGAAAACCAATGGTCAACCTGCCCAAAATTTTTATCCTTACCTCCCTCCCACAATACTTGAAGTTCTCGGTTTTGGTCACTCCTCCTAGTGATAAGGCAATCTTCAATTTGTACAATGTAAATGTGACATCTTGAAAGCATAATATTTACTTACCAGCATTCATTAAGATCTTAAACCAGGTTTGATTTTTTTCTTCTTATATTAGCACCTGGTTCAGAGAGAAGTCCTAAAGAAATAGAACCAGTGTGAATAAAAGTTGATTGAGGAAGGGTGGGTATAGAGCAGAGCCGAGCAAACAATCTAGAGCTTGGGTGCAGTGCTATAGAAGGAACTGGGACATTGACATTATCAACAGGAGAGACAGAATTGGAGAAAGCACCTAAGAATAAGTTCTGCTTGATTCCCAGTTTTCCCAAATACAACATTTTCTCCAATATTTTCCTTGGTTAGCTCACTTTCTTTATTGATTTTGCCTGGCATTGGCTAAAATGCTGAAAATTTGGGAATAATAATAGCATCAAGTTATTTCATCCTCCCCCACAACATTTGGAGGTGCCACTAACAGTCCATTTTACAAATAAGGACACTGAGGCCAAAGGCTTGGAGAACTACTTTAAGATCATCCAGCAGGTAAACAGTGGAATCAAGGTGCCAACCCAAGCAGTCTGCCCCCAAGGCCTATATTCTTAACCCCTGTGATCCACTCTCTCCAAAATCACTGCATTTGTTTTATTTTAAATTTTTATGTATTTTATTTTATTTATTTTCGGCCACATCACGTGTCTTGTGGCATCTTAATTCCCTGACCAGAGATTGAACCAGGTAATGAAAGGACCAATTCTAATCACTGGACTTCCAGGGAATTCCTGAAAATCACAGCACTTGTAAGCAAATGGTAGACTGAATCTTCAAATAATCTTCAATGAGGGAAGGGATAGTTAGGGAATTGGGGATGGCTATCGACACACTGCTATGTTTAAAATGGATAACCAACAAGAACCAACAACATAGCATATGGAACTCTGCTCAATGATATGTGGCAGCCTGGATGAGAGGGGAGTTTGGGAGAGAATGGATACATGTATATGTATGGCTGAGTCCCTTCCCTGTTCACCTGAACCTATTGCAACATTGTTTGCTAATCAGGTACATCCCAATACAAAATTAAAAGTTAAAAAAAATCTGCAAATATAGTCTGATTCCAGATCTTTCTACTATAATGCCCCCTGGACTATAATAGATTTGTTCAGTCAGACTTTTACAGTCATAGAGACTCTTGTTTGTGGTCCAGAGAAAGTTTCTTGGTTTAAGATCTTCCTAAAGTTGTGGCAGTCTGGTGTCTTAATAACAGTGCTCTATTGTTTTAATATAAAATGCCCATTTGACAGAAGTGGTTGAGTGTAAACCTCACAAGTGTTGGGCAAAGTCCCTGCCCAACTGTTACTGTCCTAGACTGAAATGGAGAATTCAAGCAAAATTACTTCTTGTCTCTATAAAAGATCAGCTGAAATAAAAATTGGTTAATATTTCTCCTTCCTGTATATAGCCAAACACTGCTAAGTATCCAGGGAACATCAAAAGTAAACCTGAAATCTTGGGTTTAGAAACTCAAGGAACCAGCTTTGGTTGTATTTAGCAAGGCTCTCTGAAGGGCTTTTTGGATATTATCTAATGAATTCTCACAGACATTCAGCCAAGTGTTTATCTGTTTACCCCTTGGAGTGCCACCTTCCCGCTAAGAACAACTTCCTGGAAGTAAAGCAGATGGCAGGTGTTGGATTCATATAAAAATGTGGTTATAGTTTGGAGAAAGACTTGCTCAACTCATCTTCTCCCCTCTAACGATAGAAGGAGTTCTGGGATGATGGTCCATTTGGGGGCTAGATAAAGAATGAAATGTGCTTTAGAGAAGTGCTACTAGAACTCAGCTTCTCGACGGTTCTCTGGGAGCTGAGAGAATGGAAACAGAATTGCTGAAGGGAGGTGGGAAAGGCTGAGGGAAGGGGCAGCAAGCTTACATGACTGTGTAGACTATGGGGCATCATCTTTGAAATTCTCCCCTCTTCTTCTAATAGCTAGTTATTTTCATACTCAGATTATTTCTCCCTATTGTTCAGTAAACAAATGTGAAACAAAATCAAACAAGGAAACCAAAATATTCATTTTGTCTGAAAAGATTCTTTTATGTTTTTCTCCAGGTTTCAGGAGGAAAATGCCTGGCCCTCTCTCTTAATAGATTTGACCTGTCTTTGCTTGTGAACATCTTTCATCTTTGCTTCATGGCTTAAGGAAACAGTAAGACATGGCAGCAGGGATTCCCAATCTTTTTGTTAAGAGAAGCTGTTTTTCATTTCCCGAAAAGCTTTATAGTTCAGTTGATAAAGAATCCACCTGCAATGCAGGAGACCCCGGTTCGATTCCTGGGTCAGGAAGATCCACTGGAGAAGAGATAGGTTACCCACTCCAGTATTCTTGGGCTTCCCTTGTGGCTCAGCTGGTAAAGAATCTGCCTGCAGTACAGGAGATCTGGGTTCAATCCTGGGTTGGGAAAATCCCCTGGAGAAGAGAAAGGCTACCCACTCCAGTGTTCTGGCCTGGAGAGTTCCCTGGATTGTATAGTCCATGGGGTCGCAAAGAGTCAGACACGACTGAGTGACTTTCACTTTCATTTTCAAAGCTTTAAGGTCAACCGATGGGGGTGGGGAGATTTCAGCAGATGTTTTACTCCTTTCTGGGCAAGCTGTCAACCCCCAGGCCACTGACTTAAGCTCTATCAGATCAGGCTTCGAGATCTACCAGCAGATTCTCATTGGCTGGTTGAGAACGCACGTACAGGGATTCTTCCACTGGATGAGACATGGAAAAACTCTTTTTAAAAAAGTGGCGGGGTAGGGCAGTGGGGCATATAACTTGCTCTTTCACTTCCCCAGAGCATGTTCTGAGAACCAGCTAAACTCATTTCCTTCCAGATTCTTGAAGTTGATACAGTTTGGCTTCTATAAATTCTTAGCTTTGTACCATCCTTGTATGTATCCCAGACCAAGTTTCAAGTTGCATTCTCTTGTTGCCCTAAATTGAATTCCAGGCTTACCATCCTGGTTGAATGGGACCATTGGCCAGATTTTCACCCATTGTGGTGTTGTCTTCCTTCTAAATTCCTGCAGTAAGAACTTCCTTGGAAATGGATCTCTGACTATAGGTGCTCACAATCCCCACTGATTACTCTTAAACCATTCATAGTTCTTAAGTTTTCGGGTACAAACTATGCTTCTGTTCTGAGTTGGAGGACATGTACTATGGACATGGAGAAACTGAATTGTCCAAGTAGCCATGCTAGGATGATTCCCTAGGAATACCTTATGGAGGAAAGTATGGGCATCAAAATTCAACCCATAGAATTTCGAATTTTATAGTTAGAAGGAATTTCAGTAGATTCTTTGATCCAGTCCAAATATCTTACATACAGTGACCTTATTTTACAGATGACATAGAGGCCTGGAGAGAACTAGGGGTCATATCTGAAGTTACTTGGTTATCTTCTAAGAGTGCTGAGGGCCCTTGTTTTCTGCCCCCTACTTTATGCTACTTTATAGATATTTAAAGGGGCCTGTGATGCCAACATGTAGTGACTTAGGTACATGTGTTGTTTGCATTGGAAAGAAAAAGAATGGAATACTTAATAAAGCTGTTAGGTAGTTAGAATAGGAAAAAGGAGTCCAAAATGGTAGTGGCTAAAAGACAAAGAAAGGGAAAAGTCCATGAAAAGGGAACAAAGCAAAAATCCTCAGACCAGAGTAAGAACCTCAGGTGAAACAAACATGCCCCCTTCCTGGCTAGCCCTAATTTGCATAGGGCAGGCAAAGGGTGGCGGGCAGACAAGACATATAAAAAGAGGGAGCCAAGACGTGTTGAGACCTCTCCTTTGGGGTAAGCCCACACTCACACCTCTGGGTGTACTAGCCTTTGTTTGCTGAATACAACTCTCAGCTGTAACCGAGCTGTAACACTGGTCTGCTGTTTCAAATCCTTGCTGTGGTGAGACAGAACAGAGGAAATTACACACTTTCCCAACAATGCAATATAGGAAGTCTCATGATATCAGTCCCTTCTGATTCCTAGTCTAGTTTGACTCCTTTAAGAATCTGGTCCAAACTCAATCAAAGTAGTGCCCTGTTGCATAGTCAGTGTTTATGGATTAATGCTTTCGATGCCGGACTTTATGGTATAGCATGTTGTTTCTTATTCTATTTTTGTTAACTTTATTCCATACTGGTCCTCTGTTAAAGTCTCCTCCTATCCTTCCCCCATTTGCCTCATGACTTGCCACCTCTACTTGGTTTTCTGCTTTTTCTTGGGTATTTCCTCAATAGCTGAGTGATTCTTCAAAAGTCAGATAGGTAACACTATTCCTGGGTCAACCAGGTTCCCAGTCTTACCTCCTATATGCTGCTTGTAGACAGCCCCGACCCAGTCTATAATAGACATTGGTGAGTGGTGAAGACCTTTTCTGGTGATCGTTATTGTAATTACTAACTCTGGAACTACATACAAATTGCTTTTGTTGTCACTACAGTAAAGATAGACAGAACTTAAGAGGAATGAGAGAGAGAGGAAAACAGATAGTGGGGGTTAGTTCGTGGAGTTCCCAGTTAGTGTGTGTCTTTGCAATAACAAAGTAGTATCTGGAGTGCTAGATATAGAGTTGAAATACAGATTCTGTACTTGAACTATGCATTTTGAATTACTGCAGACAGAGACCAAGAATGTTCTTCAGTTGATATAAAAATACCCATTCCCACACAGACAAATGTGGCAGAGGGAACCATATGGAACCTGAGAAGGAATGGCCATATTTCAAATGAAATGCGAAGAAAAGATACAAATGGCATCAGGATATAGACATTTTCTTAACCCCAGTAGCTTTGGGTTAAGCCTTGTAGAAAACCTTTCCCCCCACCCCCCACCCCCGTTTGCTTTGTAGAAAGAAGTAGAAGCTTGTTTTAGATTATTATTGTCATCTAATATTATTGTGAATTTATCTCATTCAATATTGTTCTAAATTTGTATATATATAGTTATGTGTGTGCTCAGTCGCTCAGTTGTGTCTGACTCTGTGGCCTCATGGACTGTAACCTGCCAAGTTCCTCTGTCCATGGAATTTTCCAGGCAAGAATCCTAAAATGGGTTGCCATTTCCTACTCCAGGAGATCTTCCTGACCCAGGTATCAAATCCACATCTCTCGCTTGTCCTGCTTTGGCAGGCAGATCCTTTATGACTATGCTACTGTGGAAGCTCATATGTAGTTATACTATATTCAATATCTATTGCCATATAATGAATTACCCCAAGATTTGGTGGCTTAAAACAACCACCATTTATTATCTCACAGCTTCTGAGAGTCAGGAATTCCAGAGTGACTTAGCTGGGTGGTTTCTGGCTCAGGGTTTCTTATGAGGTTATGGTCAAGATACCAGCCAGGGCTGCATTATCTGTAGGCTTGGATAGGCTGGAGGATCTGCTTCCAAGAAGGCTCACTCTTTGGAGTCACCAGTTCCTCCCTAGTATGTCCAGAAGTCTTACCTATTTTCCATGTGGGCATCTCCACAGAGCTGCTTTGGTGGCCTCAAGACATAGTAGCTAGCTCTCCTAGAGTGAAATGGTCCAAGAGACAGAAAGAGAGAGAGACAGAATACTCGACATGAAAGGTGCAGTCTTTTGGGAGAACTTTTTTTATTTTGGTAAAAAATATATAACATAGATTTATCATTTTAACCATTTTTAGGTGTATAATTCAGTGGCATTAAGGACATTCAGTTGTTGTGCAACCATGACCACTATCCATTTCCAGATCTTTTCATCATCTCAAACAGAAGCTTTATATACCCATTAACAACAATTCTCTATCCACCTACTCCCAACCTCTGGTCATCTCTATTCTACTTTCTTTCTCTATGAATTTCCTATCCTAGGTACTTCATATAAGTGGATTCATATAGTATTTGTCTCTTTGTGTCTGGCTTATTTCACTTAGCACAATGTTTTCAAGATTCATCCATATTGTATCATGTATCAGAATTTCACTCCTTTTTATGCTGAATAATATTCCACTGTGTGTATATACACATTTTCTTTATCCTTTCATGTGTAGAGGGACATTTGGCTTGCTTCCACCTTTGCTGCATATTTTAAAATCTAATACGGCAGTAACACACCACCACTTCCATTGTAATCTAGTCCCTGGAAGCAAGTCACTGAATCGAGCCCACTAGCAAGTGAAAGGGAAGGAGAGGAATATCAAAGAATTTGTAAGTGTATTTCTAAAAGAATAAAAAAAATACTTAAGTTAATTTTACTGATTGCACATGATTTTTTTCATGGGGTTTGGTCATTGTTCTTAATTCTCTTGTTGGTTTTGTAAAATGCTGAGTTTGAGAATCTTTCCAAGGGCTGTACCTGGAGTAGCCCCAACAGAGCAAAGTGCTGAAAATGGACAAACCAGAAGAATGACATGCCGTATACAAATTGCCCTAATAAGGTACATTTTGATACATGAGATACCGAAAAAACACAGACCTAATTTCTATGCTGCTCTTAGGCCTGGATATACCAGCAGGAGGAATCAAAGTAGGTCTGCCTCATGTTTCATTTTATTGCGTTTGAGTGGGAACCATTTAAGTAGTAGTGAGCGTGGCATATGTTTTTTGAGCACATTCAGAGTTATTCCTGTTTGAGTCTGTCTTTGTATGTGGTTGAAAGAAGCAAAAATAACAACAAAGAAATGATCCCTCCACCGACCGCCCCCCCATAATTATCCTTTTTATTAATCCTGTAAATGTTTTTATTTCTTTGTTTTAAGACTGGTACCACAAAGCTGAGCTCTTTTGCCTTTTTAATTTATGACACTACTTCAATTGTCTATTTTGTGATGCACGTAAAGAATTTGGAAGTAGTTTGCAAAGATGAAGGCAGGGAGGATAAAAAAGCAATTACCTCGTGCCAATTACACTGGGAAATAGTGGAGCTGCCATTCCTGCAGCATTTCTGTCCATTTTTCTTCATTACTGTCATGGCGGCCACTCTTCTCCTTAGCTGACACATTTCTCTTCATTACCAGCTGTGGTGATGGGGGTGATGATGAGTGCTATTTACAGCTGGAATTCTGTGAAAGGCCAAGCAGATGATAATTATTCAAACAGATATATAGAGGCCAAAAAAGGCGAGTGGTTAAAGTGAGGCTATTATGTCCCAGAAAGGCTGAGAGGTAATTTCTATTGAAGAGGGTTTGGTTCATGTTCCTCAACCAGGGGCTGTCCTACAGTGCTGGGATGGAATGGCTTATCTGAAGTATTCAGTGTGTTCTTATAAGAACTGAAGGGAGAACAATGAATTATGTATATCATAAGACAAATGTCTATTCCCTTGGAACCCTAGCTTCATCTGTCAGGGAGGGAGCAAGGCTTTCATTGAGTCTATGCTCAAAAAATAACCAACCCCCAAACTTTCCATTCCATCCCTCAACCCCTATAACATGCTATCTACCTATCTATAGTATCTATCTATCTGAGACAACCTTGTTATAGCAATACTTATAAAGCATGTTAACTATCAACTATTTGTGTATCTAGGTATGTATATATGTGTCTATCTATCTATCTGGGGAAATTTTGTTACGGCAATACTTTAAAAGCATATTAACTATCATCTCTCTGTGCATGCATGTATGTACGTATCTGTAAATCTAGCCAGCTAACAATTTTTTTGTGTAGTCAGAGTTCTCCAGAGAAACCAAACCAGCAGAATGTGTATGGAGAAAGAGAAAAAGAGATTTATCTTAGTGAATTGGTTCATGTGATTGTGGAGGCTTGGAGTGTTCAAAATCTAATGGAGTGAGCCAGCAGGCTGGAGACTCAGCAAAGAGTTGCAGTTCTAGTTCAAAGGCAGTCTTCTGGCTTCTTGTTCAAGGGACCATAGTCTTTGTTCCATTAAGGTGCTCAACTGGTTAGATAAGGACTATCCACATCGTGGAGGGGGATCTGCTTTAACCAAAGTCCACTGACAGACTAATCTCTGGCTAATCTCATTAAGGCTAATTTCATTCAAAAAAGCACCTTCACAGAAACATACAGAGTAATGTTCGACCAAATATCTGGGCATCATGGCCCAGCCAAGTTGACACATAAAAGTAAACATTATTCTATCTATCATCTTCAAATTTAGACCAACGAGGTACAAAGAATTTGTGACTCACAAATAAAGGTGAGGATTGGGTTTTTACCTAATGAAGAGTGTTTGAATTGGACCGTGAAGAGTCTTTTGGAGGTGGGGCCAGTTGTTGAAGAATCCAACATCTCTAGGCAGAAATGGAACTCTGCTTTCCATCCAGCCTCCTTCCAGACACTTGAATTGAGGGGAATAATTGCTTTAAGGGCAGGAAAGGATATGTAAGTGAGTTTGAAAGAGGGGCAGAGTGTACATATCATTGGGAACTGTGGTGAATTGTTTCATAAAGAACATCTTTCAATTTAATCATCTAATTGCTCCTCTTGCTTTGACTTTCTCCCTAGCAATGACCCTCACAGTTATCCCATGAACCCCACTCAATCAAACATGGCATTGTTGAAACAGGCTGCAGAAGTTCCAAGCCAGACAAGTAGGAACACGTTGGCTTCCCAGAGAAGGGCTCACAGGCAGGACTCTAGTTAACCCCTGCTGGCCTGGAACATTTGGGGATGAGGCCCTGGGAAGAGATTTCCACTGGCAGGGCATTGCCATTTGCAGACTCTGATGGTGTGTGCAGCCAGTTAAGAATGATAGAGGCAGTGTTCCAGCACAGCAGGCTTTCAGTATGAGACAGAGGCATGAAAGGAGTACAATATGAAAACAGCAGGTGAGAATGGATGTATCACACAGGGAAAGGATGTTAGAGGAATATTGAGGGTTATTAATTCTCCCTGGGTCCTCTCAAATTCAGGAGCTTTGGCGAAAGCAAAGATAGCCTCTTGAATTAGGCCCAGCGTCCTAACAAGTGCCATAGCACCATCTGCTTAGTAGCAAAAGGCATAGGAGGTGGGAAAAACAGACCTGCGTGCCAACCGGTGATATTTTCTTCAATAACCTTGATTTCCTTAGGGGCCTTCACAAGCTGTCATGTGTGGACAAGCTCAGGGAATTTGATGTTTCCTAAGTGATGCTTCTCCAGAGCTACTCCTACAGGCAAGATGGCATTTGCCCAGTGGCTTTGGGATAATTTGCACTTTTCTAAGGGCTTGAAACAAACAACAGAAGCAGCACCTGTTTGGTACCTGGAAAGTCCTTCCTAATGATTTATTTCTGTAGAGGCTTCTCCGTCTACTGTCTTTGGGCAAGTTGTTAGACACTGTCCACGACAAATGGTTCACCATTGAGAAAGAGCTTGATATTGTACCTTCCCACCTATCTCATTATAACTTTAATGAAACAAGGACCCTACCATGTAGGGGTGCAAATCAACTATATCTCTGATAGATAGAACTCAGGCAATTCCTGAAATAACGCAGTCTTTTGGACTAGGTATTTGACTTATTTTCCTTAGGGTTTGAGCAACTTGTCATTTTCCTAAACCAATGTCCTGAGCGTCTGAGATTATTATTGTAACATTTATAATTATTATAACAATCTCCCCTAGGTAGACCCAGCTGGCTTAAGTCCATTACGACTCTGCCCCAATTTGGCATCAGATATCCATTTGGAAAATGTGGGTGCACTAATTTCACCAGGCCTCTCCCCACTGTCCCTGGGTAACCTCCAGTCTCAAGGATTCAGCTACCAATTATAGTTGATGACTTGTAAACCATATCCCTCTTCTGAGCCCTGCATGTAGAACAGACACCTGAACCATATTTGAAACTCACCCCAAACTTGCTCCTCTCGTTTATTTCTTGGCTCTGTTATTGGTATCACACTTGATCATTTACTAGAATTAGTTACCCTTAACTTCTCCATCTCTACCCACTCTAACACATGCATATTTATTACCAAATTATGCTGATTTCATATTCTGAAGAGCATTTTTTTTTTCAGTGTTTCTCTTTCTTTCCATTCTCCTATTACTATTGCCATAGCACAAGCTCTTAGAGTCATCCTGATTTGCTCATAACTCGTCCCTTTGCCTCTTGCCTTAACTCATTTAAGGCTACATAGCAGCTTGAATAATCTATCTAAAATACTTAAAAATGTTTAAAATCTCCCCATCATTTACAGAACTAAGCACTAAATTACTTATTCAGATCCTCTTTGACTTTTTTCCTGGTGCTATCTCCCAATAACTCCTCCTGTCCCTTTCTCCTCTTGTAATATCCTTTTAATTCCCCACATGTGCCCTGCTGCTTCCAGCTCCATGCCTCTGCAGGAGTTATTTCTTCAATTTGGAACACTCATCCCACCCTTCTTCACAGGCTAATTACGTCTGACTCATCTTTAATACTCTGCTAAAGCATTATCTCTTCCAGGAAACCTCTTGTGAACTCCCAGATGGAACAAGGACCATTCCTCTCTACTGTTTCCTCTAAGACTCTGTGGCTATCTCTGTCATTATCTGCCATGTCTGTCTTTCTCACTGGATTTTTAGAACATTTTTTTTTTTAATCCTTACCTTCAAAAATCCTAGAATAGGACTGCAGTGGCCACTGAAAATTTTAATAAATAAAAATAAATAAATTTTTATTTATTCCTATATCTTTGCATTTTTAGACCCTCGATCACGGAATATTATTAATCCTACCAATACATTTATCTGGTTCACTAAGACATCCTAATATCAATTTACTGTACATGGAACATCCCTATCTGAAAATCCCCAAGGATTTTTAATATCTCCCTTCTCAAAAGCCATGCATCTTTTCTATAACCCACATCTACTTCTCCAGTAACACTGATCTCCTTGAGACGAGACTGTTGGATCGAGTGTCTCTGTGATGTATGTTTCCAGTATGACTGACATTGTGGACTTACTCTCTGGAACACCACAATCATCAGAGCATGAAACAAGCCAAAGCAACCTTGCACACTTGTGTATCTGTGCACATTGCTTCATTCCTCAGGTGATTCTGATACATACTCAGATGTAAGAATTGTCACCTTAGTTTTTCTTTCCATGCAGAATAAAACTCCAGTAGAACTTTGAAATCCCATATATGCTGTCCCAAACTGGTCAAAATGTTAGGTTAAAGTCTACTTTTTCCTTGTAAACTCAGCTAAACCAGGTTTCTCTCAATCTGTATGGAATCCATGAGACTTAAGTTCATAACTTGTGTTTCTATTCTTTTATATTTTATGTGCTAATTTTGGAAGCTACTTCAGGACTGCTCATTTCATTATGAATCAATAACCTACCACAGAAGACCTTAGCTAAGATGTATGTACAAATATGGTCATGAAATCTTATGTCTCTGCAGACTTTTCATCTAAATTTCTAATAAAGATGGTGAGTACTGAATCAAGAACAGAGTCCTTTATCCACCCCCCAATATAATCCATTTCCCCATATGGCACTCTATGATCTTTTAAAATCATAAATGAGATCACATCATACTTCAAATTAAAATGCTTTGGTGAATTTCCTTACACTTTCTATGGTCTTCAAGACCGCTCTGAGGAACTTCCCTGGTTATCCAGTGGTTGAGACTCTGCCTCCAATACAGGGGGCACAGGTTCAATACCTGGCTGGGGAACTAAGATCCCATATGCCTCACAGCGCAGCCAAAAAACAAAACTCTTCATTCGAGACTGCACTGACCTTTCCTATCAGACTTCATCTGCCTCATTCCTCCAACATGCAGGCTCATGGCGAGTCCCAGACCTTCATATATTGCTAGTCCCTTGGTCTAGAGTGCTCTTACGTAAGTCCCCTTGTAGCTGCTTCCCTCTTGATAGTCAGGTCTTGGGTCAAATGTGAACACCTAAGAAATTTCCTCTCCTCACTGTAACTAATGTGCATGATTTATATTTTACTTGACATCTGTAATTATCTTTATGCATTTAGTTGTTTTATGAGAGCAGAATATTGTCTTGTTCATCAGTGTATCCCCAGCACCTAGAAGAACATTAGACTACAGGGATGCTCAATAAACATTCTTTGAATGAACGAAAGAATAATACCTTTTTGCTTATTTACAATGATCTGTTAATCAACCCCCTTTAGATATAGTTATTCAGTTAGCTACCAGTTCTGCTTGTATGTCCATGTTATCAACAGGCATAGCAAGAAAGCCTTTACCAGCACGTCCCTGAAGGTCCAGTGGTTGAGACTCTGTGCTCCCACTGCAGGGGGCATAGGTTTGATCCCTGATTGGGGAACTAAGATGCCACATGCCACGTAGGTGGCCAAAAAAAATGACTTTCCCAAAATTCATTCTTGATACTGACATTCATGTGTGACACAGCTGTGGTGTTTTCCTGATATCCATGTGTCCACCCAAAAGGAAACACAGGTTCATTTGACAGAACATTTTCTTAGTGACCCCACACTGGTTCTTTGAGATTAACCTTTAGCTCTCTAATTTAAATTTTCCAGAAATTTCTGTCAGTTGCACTGGAGTTTATTCTGTTGATCCCCCTTCCCTCAAACAATCTTTTTGAAAACCATGGAGTTCGTTCATCATCTCTCTCCTTCTATCCCTCTCATACTTCATGACTTCTGAAAGGTCGTTTACAGAGTCCTACACTCACATTTATCTGGTCTTTAGTGTGAAGGAGATAGCAAACCGTATGATTGAGTGACAGAGTATGGGCTTTGGAGCAGTAATTCTGACTGCAGTGTGCAATGCAATGTGACTCTGGAGGAGAGCACAGCACCCACTCTAGTATTCTTGCCTGGAGAATCCCATGGACAGAGGAGCCTGGTGGGCTGCAGTCCATAGGGTTGCAAAGAGTTGGACATGACTGGAGTCAGTTAGCATAGCATGGCACAGCACAATGCAGTGTGTGTAAGAATTACCTGGAGATCTTATTAAAATGCAGATTTTGATTCCATGGGTCTGAGATTCCACACATCTAACACGCATCTGGATAATAAAAATGCTTCTGATTTGTGAACTGTATGCTGACTGGAAGGCTCTAGAATCAGACTGTCTGGGTTCAAATTCCAGGCCTGCTGTGAACAAGCTATTTAACTTCCCTGAGCCTCAGTTTTTACATCTGAAAAGTGGGAATATACTACCATCTACCTTCTAGGTTTTTGTGAGGATTAAGTTAGGGTATATATATCAGGCACTTAGAGCAGAACTGTAAATCTGATAATCAGTATTTTCCATGACTATCACTACCTTAGAACGCAGTTCATCCAGACTTGAGTTCATATAATTGTGATATGCTTTCTTATCTATCTTGGGCTTTGATTCTCCTTTGAACAGAATTTCTATTTTCCATATTTTCCAGTTTGCTACTTTTTGATGGCAAAGATGAAAACACAAAGGAGTGGAGAACTTTAACTTGTTTTTGCCACATATTAATCATGTACCCTCTACCCCAAGTAAGCTTATCCTTATGTTTTTCTTCTTGTTTCCAGTACACTTTGAAATATTCTATTTAATATTCTTGGCATTTTGGCAAACTCTGATTCATTCTGACGTGACTCAATGTCAAGAGTCTGTTTACCAATAAAAACAGAAGCATTTTGTATTAGTTATTGAGGATAGCTAAGTGATTTATTCAAACCTATTTTTGTGGCATAAATGCATAAGAGCTTCTCACAGTCAGTATCTTGCTTCCCAGGTAAGGAAGCCAGATAATAACAGGTATAGCTTTCAATTACCTCTGTTGTGGGCCAGATAGAACAGGTTGTGGAGGTTATTGTCAGTTTTCCAAGAACTCACCACACCCTTGTTTAAAGACAATTTAGAAAATGGGGATAGTGATGAATGGGATCATTCCTAGGTGTACATTACATCAATTTTTACAAAGTTGTTGTCAAATTTCAGTTTATTTGGATAAAAACTGACTTAGGGTTGTAATGTCACATACATGTCTTATAAATCATGGCTGTGGTAAGTGTTATAAAAATTAAAGTGATAAGTCTGCAATTCTCATGAGACAGCAATCATCAGATTATATGATAAATTGAAGATCATCCACATCTAAGCCAGGGGCTGAGAGCAGGCAGAGTCCAAGGCAAACTATGCTGTGTGAACTATAAACAATAAGGACAACTTGCATTTGCATTCAATTTAAGAGATTATAAAATCTTCCCACATATATTATTTTATTTGAGCGCCCCAGTGGAATCTCAAGTAATTCCTCAGAAGCACTTATTTCTTTCCACTACTTATGGAGGGGTAGTCAATAGCTCGGGCTCTTAAATCAGATTACCCGATTGTGTTAATTTAGGCCCTCCAGAAAACAGATGCCAAAATGGATTCAACATGGAAGAGTTTTCTTAAGGGAAATGCCTGAATTGGAGAGAACAAGAGAGGGAGCTGGGATAGGCTGGGCGAGCCATTATCAGTGATGCATGTCTGACCCTGAATGAAGAGAGAGGGAGGGAAGTTGGGTGGAAGCATCTCAATCTGCTGTGAAGTCCAAGAAAGATGTGGCAAGGATCTTCTGGAGTTCTTAAGGCAAAGTGAGCTGTCAGAGAAGCCATGTGATCCAGGAATGGCCCCGCGCAGCATGCCTGCAGTCAATTTCACTGAGCTGTAGCTGGGCACCCTGGTCAGTGATACATCCTGTACTTGGAGATCACAGGGGCCCCGTGGTTCACATTGTAGCTCCACCATTAATTAGCTGTGTTATTTTGGCAAATTACTCTACCTCTCCCGAAGCCTCATCTTACTCATTTGTCAAATGGTAATAATAGTGGTACTTCCTATGTTGTGTGGCTTAAACCCTCACTGCACCAACAGCCTCAATAAAATAGGGGATCCAAGCCCATCCTACTGCTTGGCATGTGATCAGGCTGAAATCCATAGCCATCCTAGGCTAAAGGGCTTTCTAATCTCATCAGGAAGCATTTGAAATATTTTACCTTTTGACTTTTGAATATAATTCTCTCTTTAGAAAAATAAATGTATAAAGAACAAAGAGGTGATATACTGGGGAAAAAATGAGTAAAAATCTCAGAAACATGTAAAACTAATATCAAAAGATCTAATATTGTGTCCTTGTAGTCCTGGAAGGAGAAAAGAAACACATGGGGCTGAAGAAGTGCTCAAATACCATGGCTGAAACTTCCAAAATTTGGCAAAAGACATAACCTACAGGTTCCAGAAACTGAGCTAACCACAAACACAGAAATACAGAAATCCGCATTAAAGGCACATCATAGTCAAATGACTAAATATTAAAGACAAAGAACAATCTTGGAAGCAGTGAGAGAGAAACAATACCTTACCTACAGGGGAAAGACAACTTGAATAAAAGTGGATTTCACATCAGAAATACGACAAAAGGAAGCAGTACATCATTTTTCAAGTGCTAAAAGAAAAGAACTGGCACTGCAAAATCCTATATCCGGTGAAAATACCTTTTAGAAATGAAAGAGAAATCAAGAGATTCTCAGATGAATAAAAACAAAGAGAATTTCTCACCAACAGAACTTCCTAAAAGAAGGATGGGGAACACGTACACCCATGGCTGATTCGTGTCACTGTGTGGCAAAACCCAGTACAATATTGTAAAGTAATTAGCCTCCAATTAAAATAAATAAATAAATAAAAAAGAATGGCTGGAGAAAATTCTCTAAGGAAAGGAAATGATAAAAGATTGACTTTAGAATGTTAGGAAAAAAGAAAGAACATGATTAGCAATAATAAGATTAAATTACAATAAACTTTTCAGTTTTCTAAATTATGTTTGATGGTTGGAACAAAAATTATAACAACGTCTCATGTGGTTCCAAATGTTTACTGAGGAAATATTTAAGCTAATTACATTTTAAACAGGTAATAAAGGGCATACAAATTAGCAAGAAAGAAATAAAACTTCCCCTATTTCCAGATGATGTGATTTTCTACAAAGGAAAAAAAAAACCTCCTAGATCTAATACATGAGTTTCTCAAGGTGCAGGATTCAAAAAGCATAAAAAATTCAGTTGTATTTCTATATATTAGCAATTAACACATAAACACTAAACTAAAAATAAAATACTATATGCATGTGAGTGTGTTAGTCTCTCAGTCACATCTGACTCTTTGTGACCCCATAGACTATAGCTCTCCAGGCTTCTCTGTGCATGGGATTCTCCAGGCAAGAATACTAGAGTGGGTGTCCATTCTCTTCTCCAGGGGATCTTCCCAACCTAGGGATTGAACCTGGGTCTCCTGCATTGCAAGTGGATTTTTTACCATCTGAATCATCAGGGAAGAACAGTCAATCAAAAATGATGCACTTTGGTATAAATCTAATAGAATGTGTATGAAACCTACATGCTAAAAATTACAAAATGCTGACAGAAGAAATCAAAGAAGACCTAATCAAATGGAGAGGCATACCGTATTAAAAGATTCAACCTAAGACAGATGTCAATTCTCCCCAAATTGATATACAGCTTTTAACCCAATTCCTATCAAAATCCCAGCAAGAGTTTTGTAGATGTAGCCAAGACTATTTCCATTTTTTTTTTTTTTAAGGCATGGGAGCTAAGATAGATAAACTAATTGTGAAGAAGAATAAAGTGGGAGGAGGGGTGGGGCATTCCCTGGCAGTCCAATGGTTAGGACTTGGAGTTTTGCTGCTGGGGCCTGAGTTCAATCCCTGGTTGGGGAACTAAGCTCTCAGAAACTGTACAGCACAGCCTAAACAAACAAAGTAAGAGGAATCATGTACTTGATTGCAAGACATATCATAAAACTTCAATAATCAGAATATTTGGTCATGGCAGAGGAATAGACACATAAATGTGTCAGTGGGACAGAATAGAGAAGGAACCCAGAAGTAAATTCACACAAATATACTCAACCAATTTTTGAGAAAGGTGCAAAAGCGATTCAAAGCAGGAGAGACAGCATTTTCATTAGTGCTGGAGCAATTGGAGATACACAGACAAAAACTGAACCTCAACCTGTCTGACACCTTATCCAAATGTTAACTCCAAACAGATCATAGACCTAAATGTACAAAATAAAATGTGAAAGCTTTTAGAAAAGCAGTGAGAGAATTTTCAGGATCTAGAGCTAGGCAAAAAATGCTTAGTTTTGACATCAAAGGCAAAAATTATAAAAGAAAAAAATTATTATGTAAACTTAATTAGACTTGATCAAAATCATACCTTTTGCTCTGTGAAAAATCCTATTAAAAGGATGAAAAGACAGGATACAGACTGGCAAAAAATATTTGCAAACCACCTATCCAAAGGACAAGTGTACAGAATATGCAAACAACTTTCAAAATTCAATAGTAAAAACACAATCCAGTTAGAAAATGAGCAAATGAGATGGAGAGACATTTCACAGAGCATACAGAAAGGAATTAATACATGAAAAGATGTTCGACATCATTAGCCTTTGAATGAAATTAAAACCTCAGTGAGATAGTACTACACAATTACCTACTTAAATGTCACATGTAACCTATGGGCTTAATATTGAAACCAAAGTATGAAAATTTATAAAATATACAGCATAATCTAAGGGACAAATGCATGAGGCACCCCTGTGCTTTATACTATTTGTCAGATACACTCACAACACTTTGCAACAGTAATTTAGAAAGCACATAATCAATGTTTTCTAGTTAAATGATTAAATTATCAGATTATTGAATAGTTGAATGAATAGATGGGTGGTGTCCTAGACCGAATGTTTGTGTCCCTCTAAAATTCATATGTTGGAAACTAATCCCTAATGTGATGGTATTTGGGGGTGTTTGGGAGACACATAGTCTTGAGGTAGAGTCCTCGTGATGGTATTAGTGTTCTTATAAAGGAGACCCAGACAGTTCCCTTGACCCTTCCACCAGGTGAAGACACATCAAAAAAACAGCCTTCTATGAACTAGGAAACAGGCCCTCCCTCACCAGACACGCAATCTGTCAGCCTCCAGAGTGACAGTCTATGGTATTCTACTATATATTTTATTATAGAAGCCCAATAGACTAAGGCAGATGGATGGATAGATGAATGTAGGTGGATGGATGGTTGGTTGTTTGAAATCAGGGAAGCATCAGATCAGATCAGATCAGATCAGTCGCTCAGTCATGTCTGACTCCTTGAGACCCCATGAATCGCAGCATGCCAGGCCTCCCTGTCCATCACCAACTCCCGGAGTTCACTCAAACTTATGTCCATCCAGTTGGTGATGCCATCCAGCCATCTCATCCTCTGTCGTCCCCTTCTCCTCCTGCCCCCAATCCCTCCCAGCATCAGAGTCTTTTCCAATGAGTCAACTCTTCTCATGAGGTAGCCAAAGTATTGGAGTTTCAGCTTTATCATCATTCCTTCCAAAGAAATCCCAGGGCTGATCTGAAGTATGGAACAATGTAAAGCATGTTAAGACGTAAGACATTTACAAGCATGACGTTAAAGAGCTTCTTTTAACTGAGTTCTGTTCACAATACCCATTTAAAGGCACAGGGCCAGGGCAGAAGGATATAGGAAGTTCAAAGAATATCAGAAAAATTTGTCACACTTTGTAACTAAGAACTCAAGTTATAGACATCTTTGGGGAAAAGTGCATAACTTCTTGGAATAGGTACGTAATACAGATGTTTTGAATAGAACTTTTCCTGTTATCTGCTGCATAATCTAGGCATTTGTGGGACTGGTATCTTTGATCTCTCAGACTTTTGGCTGACCACACCTTGGAAGTCTTATCTGTATTCAGCATGGCGGGAAATGCAATGGCAAGCTTCCTGACAAGGAAAGCTGGTAACAGAGCAACATGTGGGCTGGCACAACCGTTTGCCTGTCTTTGACTCCTGACAGGACTTGACCTCCACTTCTGAGCATTCTATTTCCTAGCTTTGGATCAGAGGTCACCACACTTGATCTCTGACCTCATTGTGACCCCTGACCCTCCCAACTCCGTTTTGATTGTTCTGCATAATCTATAGTTCCCAGGGCGCAGAAGAGCTCTTCCACTAGCTCCCACCAGCTGTTGCCACCTTTGTTCTCTCTCTCCCCTGGTCCCGGCTGACTGAAATCCACAGCCCCTAACAATGGCAGGGTCCCTCCAAGTTGCCTTGTGTGCTGACTTTGATTGAATGCTAATAATTATTATTAGGAGTGCCCCTTTTCTGAAATGCTAACCGTACTGCTACATTCAGCATCTCATTTAGCATTCAAGGATCCCATGAGAAAGATATCATTTACCCCTGTCTTTGGCGATCAGGAAACTGAGGCTCAGCAAAATAGAATGTAACTGGTCTAAGTTCATACTGCCAGAAAGTATCAGATTTAGGGCCTGTCATATTTTACTCTAAACCCATTTCCCATGCTTCCTATTTATTAAAGATTCTCCATTCAGAGTTCCATTGTTTCCTGGGTACTGAATATATGCATTGTGAAAAAGTTTTGTTTTAGTTTTAAAAGATGTTCAATTTGTAATGCACCGACCATCTCTCATGTGAATTTTAAGTCCTTTCAATTCCCCCTCTTATCTAACCTCAGATGCAATAACCAGTTTCATGAAGCTTTGACCAGTTTTAGCAGGTGCAAGCTGGCAGTATCTCATCTCAGTTCTCTGATACTTAGGACATTTGTGGGAAACCATGCCACTCATTCTTGCACAATCCAGAAGTATCTGGGAGCTAATGCCCATGAGTGCACCCTTGACCAGTGTGGGATGGGAGCCAATGAAGCACTTCCTCCTTACATCACCCATGGCCAGCTCCCAGATGCCTCTGTTAAACCTCCTCCAAAGATTCTGTAGCAGCAAGCACCAGTTAACCCCAACAATGGTGAACTGGAAAAGCCATTTTTGTGTCAAGTTCCCTCCTTCCTCGTTTCAATTCTCTTGTCTCTCACTCCTGCTCCCTGGAATCACCTCTCTAAAATAACTACACATACATAAGATTGATTTAGGATCAGATTCTGGAGGTTTCCAGGCTGGCCCTTCCTATTAATGAGTCTGAATTAGTGAATCCTTTTTAAAATTTGTACATCATCGTTTTGCATCTTACATGTCTGTATGACTGTGCACAAGGAATAATCCCGTTTATCTGACTTAGTTGATTTGGCTTTGACAGTGGTTTTATAACAATGTGAATAGATACCTATATGGAAGCTATTACCAACATATTTGTGTAAACATTTCTTTTGCACTCATAAGGGAACTTTAGTGAACTGCTAAGTAAGAGGACTCAAGTTGGTTCAGAAGTTTCCCAGCTGGCTGTTCATGGTTCTTATGTAAATGACAACTAAAACCTTTCCTTGATGACAAAAATCCACACTAATAAATTAATAGCTGTTCTTTCACATTACTCTGCCCCTGTAAGTACGCTTCTTGACAAGATGTATAATGTCTGTACCTGAATGATTTACGGCTCTTTGCTCCCTGTAGGAACATACTCCCTGGCCATTTTAGCTCATTTGATCACTGGTTCTGTAACTGGTTGAGGTTGAGGAGGGAGGTGAAGAGGGACGTGCACTTTGGAAAGGTTTCCTGATGGTTCTGATGCTCACCCAGTCCAGACCTTCCCACCACGCTCTGCTCCTCCACACCATGCGCGGTCTCACACACCTGTGGTAGCCCAGATGCAAACGACGTGATGATACGATAAAATCATTTCCTTAGATCACTGCCTGCAGAATCTCTGTGGATTAAAAAAGTAAAAGCAGATAAATGAAGTCAGTGGAGGGAAGAAAACTGAAAATTGAATGCTTTTCTTTCATTATATATATATATATATATATATATATATATATATATATATCTCCTTAAGAGACCCAGAGTTAAATTGCTTTTTATGAAATCTCCTTAGCAAATAAATTTGTATAAAAGCAGATAAGCTTAGAAATTCTCACATCTTTCAGAGAATCAAATATTCCAGGTAATTATGATCTAGGAGTCTGGGGAATTGATGGTTCTGGTTTATTCTGAATGTCAAGGCATAAAAATATATGAAGAGGGATTATATATAGATTATACACCACAGCTAATTCTCTGTTTTCCTTTTCCTCTGCCTTGAACAGCAGTCCTCTAAGCTGTATAAATTAACTAGTACAGTTAGCACAGAGCTGCATTATTTGACCAAATAGCAAGATTAGCCATATCAGAATAGTGTTTGAAAGAAAGGATTCCACTAGCTGCTTTACTGTCTTTTGTGTCTGATACAAAAGCTAGCATCACTGTTCATGTGGGAGTTAAGTCAGCGAGCACTGAGCTTTCAGAAAGACTTCCTGAATTATCCAAGGTAAAAAATAAATTATAAAAATGAAAATACACACACATACATTTACATGCGTGCATGTACACATACATACAGGAATAGCAAGATGATTCCATGATTTTGTTGATAAGTCACTCAGTTGTCTGACTTTTTGAGACCCCATGGAATGCAGCACGTCAGGCTCCCTGTCCTTCACTATCTCCCGGGGTTTGCTCAGATTCATGTCCTTTGAGTCAGTGATGCTATCTACTTAACCATTTCACCCTCTGCCCCTTGTTTATCCTTTTGCCTTCAATCTTTCCCAGCATCAGAGTCTTTTCCAATGAGTCAGCTCTTCTCACCAGGTGGCCAAAGTGTTGGAGCTTTAGCAATAGTCCTTCCAATGAATATTCAGGATTGACTGATTTGATCTAAGAGTCTTCACCATCACTACAATTTGATAGCATCAGTTCTTCAGCACTCAGCCTTCTTTATGGTCCATCTCTCACATCTATACATGACTACTGGAAAAGCCATGATAGATGAATCTATTTTTAAAATTGTAAATGAAAGCATTTGTTAAATTATTAAATATCAGCTTCTATGTGACACTTTCCAAAATGATACAAATTTCTTCTTCGTATACTTCATTCCAACCTCTACTGTAGCCTTTATGACATTTTAATCAAAGTTTGTTACATATCACCCTTCTTCCCAAAGAGGTTGTAAGGGCATAGTGGACAGATGCTGGCCTGGTCAGCCCTGGCAGGTGCGTGGCATAGGGTAGACAACAAGTACGTGCTTTGGAAAGTGAATTAGTGAATGATTACAAATTATTCGGTAGTTGATCTATCCTAAGTGGTATCCAAGCTTTCCTTTTGTTAGGACACACCTTGGCTCATCACTCAGAAGATGCAGTATTCTGACCACATGGTTCTCCTTGTAGGTCATCTACAAACTGTTAATACAGAAAACAAACTATGCAAAATTTTATGAAATACGCAGCACACGCCATAAAAAACAAGTGCTTGGACCATCTCTGAGCCCTGTTTTGAGTGTATATTATTTACCAGATACTTTAATGCACTTTCTCTAATTTTACCCTCACAGCCCTTTGAAGTGGTCATGTCCTCCATTTCCAGGTCAGGAAATGGGTAATTCAAGCAAGTTGCCCAGAAGTACACATCTAGGCACAGGATCCAAGCTTTCAGAATCTATGCTCAGGGCTCATTTTACTGAAATGCAGCTGCTTTCTTCCTTTAAGAGTATTTGTTTAGACAAATATCCCAAGGGGGAAAATAGCCAAACTAACTGCTTGGCATTGCATTGGTTCAACACGAAACAACCTGTTGATGAGATGAATTACTCACTCTTCACTCGATTATTTTGTCGTCTTGTACACACAAGCATACTCTGGTTAAGGATGAAAAATGTCTTTCATAAGACTGTTCAGCTCTGCCCCTGGCGTGTTCTGTTCAGTATGATGTTGTTATTTTTCTTTTAAATCTTCATGCTTCTTATTCCAAATGCAAAACAATCCAAGCTCCTTTGCGTTCTCATTCTGTAATTTATTCTTGAAGTTATTCCTCATGTTTTGTTTAAAATTTTTAGGTTTTTCTTTTTAAATGCAGGTGTGAGGCATATATAAGTTTTAATAAGGAGGGTTGATTTTTTTCCACCTGACAAACATACCTTTAATTTTACAGATAAATAGACAGCTATGATTTGCTATATTGAAATTCACCTTACAGACAACTTTTTAAAAGGCATGCTATTCTGCAAAATGCAACACCTGTTCAGACCAAGGGACTAAAAGGAGCAAAGGTATAAAAATTCCTCTTGTAGCACTATGAATGCTCTGATCGGTTGTCACTTTTCTAAATGTGATTTTCCCCCAATCACTACATTTCCAAGCATCCAAATGGAGAATTATAATTCTGGACAATGATGGAATGAATTGGGCTCCACAGATGCTGAGGCAGCCGGTTCACTATTAGATTTCAAAGGCAACATTCCCAAACTGATGCCTGAGGAGATTTGTTTTTATTTGGATAACAGAGAACTCGAGATGAATAAAATGATAGCTTTACAAGTACTATTCAGCACTACTATGTAAATAAGTAGCTTACACAGCCAGACTTAGTGATAAACAAAGGAACATGTCAACTGACATTCAAACCGCATTACTGCATTAATGTAATCTTCCTAGGTATGGGGTGAAATAATTTCTATAAATGTGTATAGAGGCACAGAATAAAAAATCGCCACATACAAATTTTCAACAATTTATCCTGCAATAATAGACTCCTGGAAAACACATGCTAAGAGTATCTTATTCTTCTTGCAACATTCTAGCTGTTTCCTTTACTTGAGCAACTAGAGATTTCTAATGACCTCTCATCACATCAGTCAGTGGTGGGACTGACCTCATTCAGCACAGCCAGTTGTTCATAATTGAGTTTTGTGAACTGTGCTGAGTACTAGGTGCTTTCCATTGAAAGTGTCTTCTACATGATTCCCACGAGTCCCATCCGTTTCAGTTTTTCGTTTCTTCCAGTAATTTGGTCATGCTCAGAGCTTCAGAATCTTTACAATATGATAAAGGGTGGAGTGTTGCCATTATCATGTATAACAGCATGTCTCTGTTCTGGGTGGGAATCTGTCTGCTCTGAGATGCAGGGGTTACATGGCCTCCCTAACTAAGGATCAATGTTTGTGAATTTAAACCAATCACAGAGTTCAGTTATTATTTAAAGTAGTTGATTCTACTTACTGGTACCCACAGTGATTTCACTCTGTGATCAAATTCTTACCCATCCACTGTGAAATGAGGAAAAATAAGGTTAAGTCAGGGAGGTTCAATAACTGTAAGCTATTTTAATTCTGCAATTCCACTCCTTGGAGTCATTCTATGAAACAGTGGAGGCTGTAGATGCTAACATGATGGTTTTCAAATCCCTATTTGGATAAGCTAAGGATTAACAATTTAAGTCTAAAATATTCATTCTAATCCCAAAGAAAGGCAATGCCAAAGAATGCTCAAACTATTGCACAACTGCACTCATCTCACACGCTAGCAAGGTAATGCTCAGAATTCCCCAAGCCAGGCTTCAACAGTATGTGAACTGTGAACTCCCAGATGTTCAAGCTGGATTTAGAAAAGGCAGAGGAACCAGAGATCAAATTGCCAGCATCCACTGGATCATCAAAAAAGCAAGAGAGTTCCAGAAAAACATCTACTTCTGCTTCATTAACTATGCCAAAGCTTTTGACTGTGTGGATCACACCAAACTGTGGAAAATTCTTAAGGAGATAAAAATACCAGACCACCTGACCTGCCTCCTGAGAAATCTGTGTGCAGGTCAAGAAGCAACAGTTAGAACTGATATGGAACAATAGACTGGTTCCAAATAGGGAAAGGAGTATGTCAAGGCTGTATATTATCACCCTGCTTATTTAACCTATATGCAGAGTACATCATGAGAAATGCTGGGCTGGATGAAGCACAAGCTGGACTCTAGATTGCCGGGAGAAATATCAATAACCTCAGATGTGCAGATGACACCACCCTTATTGCAGAAAGTGAAGAGGAATTAAAAAGCCTCTTGATGAAAGGGTGGGAAGATTTGGGAGAATGGCATTGAAACATGTAAAATATCATGTATGAAACGAGTTGCCAGTCCAGGTTCGATGCACGATACTGGATGCTTGGGGCTAGTGCACTGGGACGACCCAGAGGGATGGTATGGGGAGGGAGGAGGGAGGAGGGTTCAGGGTGGGGAACACATGTATACCTGTGGCGGATTCATTTTGATATTTGGCAAAACTAATACAATTATGTAAAGTTTAAAAATAAAATTAAAAAAATAAATAAATAAATAAAATAAAAAGAAAGTGAAAGAGGAGAATGAAAAAGTTGACTTAAAAATCAACATTCAGAAAACTAATATCATGGCATCCGGTCCCATCACTTTATGGCAAATAGAAGGAAAAACAATGGAAATAGTGACAGATTTTATTTTCTTCGGCTCCAAAATCACTGCAGATGGTGATTTCAGCCATGAAATTAAAAGACACTTCCTCCTTGGAAGAAAAGTTATGACCAACCTAGACAGCATATTAAAAAGTAGAAACATTACTTTACCAACAAAGGTCCATCTAGTCAAAGATATGGTTTTTCCAGTAGTCAGGTATGGATGTGAGAGTTGGACTATAAAGAAAGCTGAGCACCAAAGAATTGATGCCTTTGAACTGCGGTGTTGGGGAAGACTCTTGCAAGTCCCTTGGACTACAAGGAGATCCAACCAGTCCATCCCAAAGGAAATCAGTCCTGAATATTCATTGGAAGGACTGATGCTGAAGCTGAAACTCCAATACTTTGGCCACCTCATGCAAAGAGTTGACTCATTGGAAAAGACCCTGAGGCTGGGAGGGATTGAGGGCAGGAGGAGAAGGGGACGACAGAGGATGAGATGGCTGGATGGCATCACCAACTCGACGGACATGAGTTTGAGTGAACTTTGGGAGTTGGTGATGGACAGGGAGGCCTGGCATGCTGTGATTCATGGGGTCGCAAAGAGTCGGACACGACTGCGCAACTGAACTGAACTGAAGGATTAACAACTATGTGTCAACTCCACAAATATCTAGACTTTGCTGGTCTATAAAATTCAAAATTTACTATCAAAAATGTTATTCAAAAATGTGTTAAGAAAATTATTCTTTGAATAAAATGTAAAAAATAATAAAGTTTCATAGGTATTTCACAGTTAAATCCCAGATGGGGTAAATATCTCATTGTAAAAGGAAGAACAGTAAAAGCCATTGGGAAAACTAAGTAGTAAAAATATTATCATCAGACTGAGGAAAACTTCTAAGTAAGACAGGAAACTCAGAAACCATAATGGAAAAAAAATATGAAAATACAGATTTGACCTTAAGAGTTTTAGGTCTCAGGAAGTTTATTATCCAAGTTCCTTCAGTTTCAGCAGAGTCAAAATTTTCATAATACAAAAATGTTTATTAAATATTAACACTCCTGTTCCTTCCCTGAACAGTATTCATGTTCAGTTGCTTCAGTCATGTCTGACTCTTCGAGACCCCATGGACCATAGCCCACCAGGCTCCTCTGTCCATGGGATTTTCCAGGCAAGAATACTGGAGTGGGTTGCCATTCCCTTCTCCAGGGGATCTTCCCTATCCAGGGATTGAAACTTCCCAACCCAGGAGTTGAACCCATGTCTCCTGTGTCTCCTGCATTGCAGGCAGATTCTTTACTGCTAAGCCACCCGGGAATCCCTTCCCTAACTAGTATACTAATACCTATTTCTACCCATTATGTCAGTGAACTAATTATTGTCTGATGTTGCAAACAGTGAATAAACAATTCAAAACAACCTGATTGATAAGTGAAGTTACAAATCTTATAAATGTTTTAGGATTTTCACTTAAGTGATTACAGTGATGTTGGAGAATTATTTGAATCATAAGCAATGTCGCAGACAAATGATGATCCAGAAGAGTCAGAGCAGTTAACAGCTACTTTAGAGGCCCTTAGGCAAAAGAATAAAACCCTCTAATATTTCTACAAAATAGATCCTCTTTATGATCATAGTGGGAAAGCACTTATTCTGTGGAAGGCTTTTTAAAGGGCTAGAGTACAATCTGACTTACACCTAACCTACTATCAAAATAAAATAATTGTCTTTGGATGTTTTAAAATTAGCTAATTGGGAGACTTCCCTGGTGGTCCAGTGATTAAGATTGTACTTCCTCTTGCAGGGGGTGAGGGTTTGATCCCTGGTCAGGGAACTAAGATCCCACTTGCCTCATGGTGTGGCGAAACAATAATTTTTTTTTTTGTAATTGGCTAATTTTTAGAATTAAACTTAATATAAGAAAAATAGCACCTTAATTGCTTGTCATCATTTTAAGGTTAAGACTAAATCAACTTAAAAATGTATTTTCCATGATATTTTGTTCTATTTTTAAAGTGGAGTCACTTAATTTAGACTTATTGTATCAGACCTCCTTGAGACCACCTATTCATAAACGTATATGGATATATATGGAGAGAGGAAGATAAACAAAGACTGGGGAAAAATATTGGAAGCACCCACTACTGGTAAAAAATTATTGTCTTTAATATAGAAAGAGCATCTACAAATTAATATGTATAGGATAGACACCTCATATAAAATACTCATGAAGAGTATGAATTCAGAGACCAAATTATGAATTCAGAAGAAGAAATATAAATAAAGCTATGAAGAGATAGCTAACTTCACTAGTATTCAAGGAATAGTAAATAAGCTGAAGCAGAAGCTAAGTTTCACCCATGAAATTGACAAAAATGACACAAACACATTCATCACATTTTGGCAAGAGTGTGAAACAATAACAATTTTATGGGAGTGTGAAAATTTAGATTTCTTTTTGCTGACTCATTTGTAATCTCTGCTAAAATCTAAAATAAGTATATTACTTAATCTAACAATTCCACATCTAATACCTATTTTACATAATATCTTCCCAATCCAGGATCAAGCCCAGGTCTCCTGCACCTCCTGCTCTGCAGTCAGGTCCTTTACCTCTTGAGCCATTCAGTTCAGTTCAGTAGCTCAGTCATGTCTGACTCTTTGTGACCCCATGAATCGCAGCATGCCAGGCCTCCCTGCCCATCACCAAATCCCAGAGTTCACTCAGACTCATGTCCATCGAGTCGGTTATGCCATCCAGCCATCTCATCCTCTGTCGTTCCCTTCTCCTCCTGCCCCCAATCCCTCCCAGCATCACAGTCTTTTCCAATGAGTCAACTCTTCGCATGAGGTGGCCAAAGTACTGGAGTTTCAGCTTTAGCATCATTCCTTCCAAAGAAATCCCAGGGCTGATCTCCTTCAGAATGGACTGGCTGGATCTCCTTGCAGTCCAGGGGACTCTCAAGAGTCTTCTCCAACACCACACTTCAAAATCATCAATTCTTCAGCGCTCAGCTTTCTTCACAGTCCAACTCTCACATCCATACATGACCACTGGGAAAACCATAGCCTTGACTAGACAGACCTTTGTTGGCAAAGTAATGTCTCTGCTTTTGAATATGCTATCTAGGTTGGTCATAACTTTCCTTCCAAGAAGTAAGCGTCTTTTAATTTCATGGCTGCGGTCACCATCTGCAGTGATTTTGGAGCCCCAAAAAATAAAGTCTGACACTGTTCCCACTGTTTCCCCATCTATTTCGGCTTCCCTAATATTAGACAAAATACATGCAAATATGTATACAGGATATTCATTGTAGCATTATTTGCAATGACAAAAGAACTTACTAGAAAACTTCAGTAAACGTGGTGTATTCATACAATGGAATTTCAAAGACTCATTAAGTCAATGAAAGATGATTTTTTAAAACAATGTTAAAAAAAAGTCCAGGAGCAAACAGATTTGTTCAGGATTATTTCATTCCTGTGAATATATAGGTTTAGCACACATGTACACACACACTTAATTTTTAATGTTAAAAGTTAAGCATTGTACTCACCGAATTCTTAACAGTGATTATCTTTGGGAGATAGAATTGGTAGAGAAGGGGGTGATTCTCACTTCTTGCTTTGTATTTATTTTTTAATGGTGTAATAACAGGTGAGTATGCTTTTCATGTGTTTTTCAGTATTTTTAAATAAAAGTTCATAAATAAATGCAGTTGCTGATAAAAGGCCTAGAACCTTATTTAAGGCTGCAGATGTTATCCAAGGTGACTTCCATGGCTGAGAATACACTTACAGCCAAGATTCACATGCATGCCCTCCTGAGCACATGCTATTTCTCATCGTCTCATTCCATTATCTTCATCTGGGGCCCAGGAATCTGCAAAGATCGGTGTGTAAAGGTAAGGGAGTCTGTGAACTTGAAAGGGAAAAAAAAATCACATCTATACTTCTTCTAACCTCTAATTGAAATGTAGCCATTTCTAAAATTAAGGGGGGACAAATCTCAGAATTGTTAGTAGTACCTGCAACTTTGTTACCTGTAGAAATCATAGTTGTTTTCATATCTCAGTGCAATTGTTAAAGACATCTCAAAACATTATTTACGAATGTCTCTGTCCTCAAATCATTTCAGACTCTCCATTAGATGTTCTTTAACACAGTGATAAAGAAGCCCGTCCACTTGTGTACTGTGTGTGCTCAGCTGCTCAATCTTGTCCAACTCTTCTCGACCTCATGGACTATAGCCCACCAGGCTCCTCCACCCATGGAATTCTCCAGGCAAGAGTACTGGAGTAAGTTGCCATTCCCTTCTACAGGGGATCTTCCCAACCCAGGGACTGAACCCACGTTTCTTGCGTCTCTGGCATTGGCAGGTTCATTCTTTACCATTGCACCACCTGGGAAGCCATTACTATTTCATAAATATAATGTTTTTAAATATTATTTTGATAACTATATATAGCATGACTGGCTTCCTTTGTAATTGTGTGTGTGTATGTGTGTATGCATTTAAACATTATTCAGAAAAGGAATCCATAGGACTCATCAGACATCTCCCCCTACCCCCGACCCCAGGGGCCATGGCTCGAATGTGAAATGTTTAAGAATCACTTTAAGTGTATTGGATCTTTTGGAGAATGACACTGGAATGTGGTAAACACGACACTAGACTGTAATTTTGAAGTTTGCGGCTTACTCTTTACATTCTGCCCGAGGATGGATTTTAAGCCTTTTGAAAGCCTCTGCTCTGTGCCAGGCACTTTGCCAAGTGCTGAGATGATGATTTCAGTGAACAGATAAGGAGCAGTTCAATGAGCTCGCATGGAGCTTCAGTCCAGAGGAATGAGGAGGGCAGAAGGCAGATAGTAAGTTCAGTCACTCAGTCGTGTCCGACTCTTTGCAACCCCATGGACTGCAGCGTGCCAGGCTTCCTTGTCCATCACCAACTCCCAGAGCTTGCTCAAACTCATGTCCATTGAGTCGGTGATACCATCCAACCATCTCATCCTGTGTCGTCCCCTTCTCTTCCTGCCCTCAATTTTTCCCAGCATCACGGTCTTTTCAAATGAGTCAGCTCTTCGCATCAGGTGGCCAAAGTATTGGAGTTTCAGCTTCAGCATCAGTCCTTCCAATGAACAGCCAGGACTGATCTCCTTTAGGATGGACTGGTTGGATCTCCTTGCAGTCCAAGGGACTCTCAAGAGTCTTCTCCAACACCAGACTTCAAAAGCATCAATTCTTTGGTGTTCAGCTTTATTTATGGTCCAGCTCTCACATCCGTGCATGACTACTGGAAGAACCATAACTTTGACTAGATGAACCGTTGTCAGCAAAGTAATGTCTCTGCTTTTTAGTATGCTGTCTATGTTTGTCATAGCTTTTCTTCCAAGGAGCAAGCGTCTTTAAATTTCATGGCTGCAGTCACCATCTGCATTGATTTTGGAGCCCAAGAAAATCAACAGGAGATCAAATAAGTAATTACAGATAGAAATAAGTTCTATGAAGAAAATAAAAGAGCATGGATGGGCATTTAGATTCTGTTGTAAGTGCATCAGGAAGCTATTGTATGTTTTAAACCAGGTGGAAAATTGATTGTAAGAGGATGAAACATGATGGTTGTTTGTAACATAGAGATGGAGATGTGGAAATGGAGAAAACTAGAATGGAATGGATTACATTTGGTTGCCAACCAATAGTTTCCTCATTTCACTTAAGGAATAGAACATCCATTTTAGAGACTGTAAAACCAATCCTCTCAAATCACTAGTATATTCTGTAGATTAGACAGTAAGATGCCTGAAGAGTAGCATTAAAACATGAATTCAAACGGGTCATTTGACATGATACAGAGAGGCAAGAGGGTGGCTGAGTATAAGCTTAGGCTGATAGAGTTCCTACAGAAGATGGACTCACATCTCCTTTGTAGATGTAAGGAAAACGAAATCATATTCTGTGAGAACAAGCACATTGACAAAGTATGCCATTCCAAACCACCGGAAAAAATTAGGGATCGTATCATATTCAAAAAACTAAGGACAGAATGTCTTGGGATAGAGCCATATTTTCAACAAAGGCACACATGACCGCACTTGCAAGATGGAAGCCTGCTAACCAGTTCCTAGCAACGCTGGGCATCGTTCATAACAAGGAGCCTCTCAGCTCCATGACACACAGCCCTCATCAGCAACAGCTGTGTGATCATTGTTAAGGCCTGGCAGCCGCAACGTGTTGGCAAAGCGCCTTGTGCAATGATACTGCCAGAATTATCTACCAGGGATGTGATACAACAACAATTATGTTGCTGCTTCTGCTGTTGTTAATGTTACTGTTCCTATCGCTCCACTTATTGAGCGCCTACTCTGTGCCTTGCAGTTGACTGGGAACTTTATGTATATTGTCATATTTAATCCTCAGACAAGTCTCAGACACATCATGTTACTGTCTGATGAGTTCAATGTATGTGTTGTTTGTATTACATATATAACATATGCATTGTATGAGTAAATATCGGTCTATTAGACATGTAGGACGTTTCCATCGTTGTAGAAAGTTCTGACAGTACTGGATGCTAGATGCTTAACCAAAGGTTCTATGTGTCCAATTCAGTAACTGCATTAGTTACTGAGCTTTTGAAATGTGGCAAGGCAAATAAGGAACTAAATTCTGATGTTTATTCATTTAAATTGTATTTAAATGTTTTATGTTTTGTGGACTTCCCTGGTGGTCCGGTGATTAAGAATCTGCCTGACAACGCAGGGGACATGGGTTCCATCCCTGGTCTGGGAAGATTCCACATACCACTGAGCAACTGAGCGTGGGCACCTCAACTACTGAGCCTGCGCTCTATAGCTTGTGCTTCCGAACGAAAGAACTCACTGCAATGAGAAAACCCTTACACCACAACCAAAGAGTAGTCCCCACTTGCCACGATTAGAGAAAACCTGATGCAGTAGCAAAGACCCGGCACAGCCAAATAAATAAATATAATTAAAAAAAATTTTTTTTAATTGTAAGTTTATGTAAAATTACATTTAAATAGCCAATGTGGTTAGTGGCTACCATACTGGACAGCACAGTTCTAATACCAAGTTTATGTAGCTAGCAAATATCAGAAGTAGGGATTCAATCCTGGGATTATCTAGTTCCAAAGTCATGCTTTAAAAATGAGTAGTAATTCTTACTGATGTTTGACAGAAAACAACAAAATTCTGTAAAGCAATTATCCTTCGATTAAAATACGTAAATTTTAAAAAAATGAGTAGTAAGTGGGCACCCTAAAGGATGCTATCATTTTGCACCATGAGATCATTTCAGTGAGTGCTTACAGCTGCTTTCCGCTCTGGGAGCCTAAATTCTGGTGCCTTTAGTAACCTGTCCTGAATATGCTGTACTCAGGCAGTTTCGTCTGCTATGGACACTTTGGTATTGTTAGTAGAGTCCCCTGGTTATGTCCATCAAGCTAATCAAATGTGAAGGTAGGAAGTAAAGCTAAAAGAGAAACTATTGGTGCTAAATATTTCCTATTTGTCCCTCTGATCTACACCCTGCTGTTCTCCACTCTGCTCTGGGTCCAGAGGCCTGACAGTCTATGGGCTGTTTAACAGGGCTTCCTTTCCTGTGGCTTCTGGTTGCGTTGAGCCAATGGCAGCCTCTACTCAGAACCTGAAGGGTAGGGAGAGAAAGAGATCCAAGTCTGGATTCCTCTCAGCTTTCTCTGCCAGGCCATTGTTCAGCAGTGGCTATATAATTTTACTGAGGGCACAGCTCCTAGTGAGTGCGTCTCTGCTCAGATGCAGGTGTCACTGGGTTCCAGTAATCACTCCTATTTCCCCTTCAGTTAAAACTCATAACATCTTCCCACTGATGCTAGCCCTCCGGTGCTTCACTGAATCTTGTTGGTTTTCCTTAACCCTGCCCAAACTTTTGCAAACAATTTCTTTACTAAACTCCTTTCTGCCAACCCTTTTGAATGTCAGGTTCCTCTGTCCTCCACCATCTCCTGGAGTTTGCTCAAATTCATGGCCCTTGAGTCAGTGATACTATCCAACCACCTCATTCTCTGCTGCCCTTTTATCCTTTTGCTTCAATCTTTCCCAGCATCATGGTCTTTTCCAATGAATTGGCTCTTTCCATCAGGTGGCCAAAGTATTGGAGCTTCAGCTTCAGCGACAGTTCTTCCAATGAATATTCAGGGTTAATTTCCTTTAGGATAGACTGGTTTGATCTCCTTGTTGCCCAAGGGACTCGAGTCTTCAACAGCACCATAATTAAAAAGCATCAATCTTTCGGCACCCAACCTTCATTATGGTCCAAGTCTCACATCTGCATGTAACTACTGGAAAAACCATAACTTTGACTATAATGGACCTTTTGTTGGCAGTGATGTGTCTGCTTTTTAATATGCTGTCTAGGCTTGTCATAGTGTTCCTTCCAAGGAGCAAGCATCTTTTAACTTCATGGCTTCAGTCACCATCTGCAGCTATTTTGGAGCCCAAGAAGATAATATGTCACTGCTTCCACTTTTTCGCTTCTATTTGCCATGAAGTGATGGGACCAGATGCCATGATCTTAGTCTTTGAATGTTGAGTTTTAAGCCAGCTATTTTCACTCTCTTCTTTTACCCTCATCAAGAGGCTCTTTAGTTCCTCTTCACTTTCTGCCATTAGAGTGTTATCATCTACATATCTGGGAGCAGGAAATGGAAACCCACTCCAGTATTCTTGCCTGGAGAATCCTGCGGACAGAGGAGCTTGGAGGGCTGCTGTCCATAGGGCCGCACAAAGTCAGACATGACTAAAGCGACTTAGCATGCATGCTTGCATTGGAGAAGGAAAATGGCAACCCACTCCAGTATTCTTGCCTGGAGAATCCCAGGGACAGAGGAGCCTGGTGGGCTGCCGTCTATGGGGTCGCACAGAGTCGGACACGACTGAAGCAACTTAGCAGCAGCAGCAGCATCTACATATCTGAGGTTGTTGATATTTCTCCTGGCAATTTTGATTCCAGCTTGTGCTTCATCTAGCCTGGCATTGTACATGATGTACTCTGCATGTAAGTTAAATAAGCAGGGTGACGATATATAGCCTCGTCATACTCCTTTCCCAATTTTGAACCAGGCTGTTCAATGTCCACTTCTAACTGTTGCTCTTGACCCATATACAGGTTTCTCAGGAGACAGGCAAGGTGGTCTGGTATTCCCATCTCTTGAAGAATTTGCTGTGATCCACACAGTCATAGACTTTAGAGTAGTCAATGAAGCAGAAGTAGATGTCTTTCTGAAATTCCCTCTCTTTCTTCATGATCCAAGAATGTTGACAACTCACTCTCTGGTTCCTCTGCCTTTTCTAAATCCAGGTTGTACATCTGTAAGTTCTCAGTTCACATACTATTAAAGCCTATCTTGAATGATTTTGAGCATTACCTTGCCAGCATGAGAAATGGGTGCAAATGTCCAGTAGTTTGAACATTCTTTGGCATTGCACTTCTTTGGGATGAATGAGAACTGACCTTTTCCAGTCCTGTGACCACTGCTGAGTTTTCCAAATTTGCTGACATATTGAGCACAGCACTTTAATAGCATCATCTTTTAGGATTTTTAAATAGCTCATGGAATTCCATCACCTCCTCTAGCTTTGTTCACAGTAATGCTTCCTAAGGCCCACTTGACTTCATACTCCAGGATGTCTGGCTCTAGGTGAGTGGTCATACCATCATGGTTTTCCAAGTCATTAAGACCTTTCTTGTACATGTCCATCAAAAGACATGTGATTAAATTAGAGTACTTGTTTTATCAGGAAAACTATATAGTCATTAAAAAGAATGAAGAATATCTTGAAATACCAAAATGGAAAGATATCTGTGACATACCTTTGAGTGGGGAAAAAAAAATGTGTCAAACTTTACATAACATAAATTGCAATATTTCTAAAAATAAACGAGAATTCATTTGTGTATACTACAAATATATTGAGTACCTACTATGTGTCAGGCATTGTTCTAGGCTCTAGGGATTTAGCAGGAGTCAAAACAGACAAAAATCCCTGTCCTTGTGGGGCTTGCCCTCCATTGGAGGGAAGGCAGACAATGAAGGAAATTAGTCAAACATATAGTATGTTAAGAGTATGAAGAGCACTAAGTATGCAGAAAAGGGGTAGAGAGTGTTGTTCAGGGGCCCCCGTGTTGGAGAGAATGGTTAAGGAAAGGCTCACTGAGAGGTGACATTTAAGTAATGACCTGATGTGGATGAGAGGGCATAACTGGGAAAAGAATATTCTGGTAGAGGCAATAGGAAGTGCAAAGGCCCAAGGGTCAGGGCTAGGGTTAGGAGCACACTTCAGTGTGCCTGAGGTCTTAGAGAAGGGGTTGAGGAGGGCAGAGTGGCTGAAGCAGAGTGAGTTGGGGAGGAGGTTTGTAGGAAAATAACTTAGATATTTATTTAACTATATGTGTTTATATGTGGATCTTAAAAGGTCTAAAAGTACCCACCAAACTCTTAACAGTAGTTGTTTCTGGGGAATGGGGAAAAAAATTACTTCTTTTTGAAAAAACAGTCAAATTGTTTTTTAATTGAATTATAGTCAATTTACAGTTTTGTGCTAGTTTCAGGGGTATAGCAAAGTGATTCAGTTAGTTTTATCTATCTATATTTATATATTTTTTCAGAATTTTTTCCCTTGTAAGTTATTACAAAATATTTAATATATTTCCCTGTTATACAGTAGGTCCTAGAGATTTCAGTTTTAATTTTATATACTGATGTATTTTTTTAATCTTAACATAGATGGGGCTGGCTTTTAACATTTTAAATCCATTTGATTTTTGAAAGAAGAATCAGAAAACAAAAGACCATATAGAGACTTCACATTTGCCAAAAAATTAAAAATAACTCTCCAAAAGCAACAGTAGTTCCACAGAAAGTGACTCAAGACATTTTTGATCAAAATTACACATTGATATTTCAGGATTATTCTGAGTGCTAACCTCAGTGCCGAGAGTTCCATTGTAAGTGCCTGCTTTGCCAGTGACAGCCCCACAGCAATTACTTACAGCCCTTGTCTTCCTCGATGCGGTAGCCTCTGACGGTGGATTTGCATTTATTTCTATTGAATTTAGGGAATTTGTATATGAGAATATTATGAGATGTCACCATTGTGATTCATTAAGCAAACTAATAGCCTTAATAAAAGCTAAGGATGCCCTGAAGCAAGTTGTTAGAAGAAATTGGCCAAAACAACTTGTTAGAATCTTCATTCAGTGTGTAATTGCATATTCAACAGAAGTCCTTCTGGGCTCCCACTGAGACAAAACGGCAAAGCTCACTTCAACTGACCTGCATAAGATTAAATCGAGATTTCATTCCCTTACTCTTTGCTCTTTTTTATGAGAATACTTTTTCTTTTCAGGAACTGTGAGATCTCTTCCTTCTTCCCTCACTTCCTTTTTTTTTTCCCCTCTTTCCATCTTTACCCTCATTTTTCCCCTGTGCCGCATACGTGGCACATTTCTCTCCTTCCTTCCAGTCCCAGATGGCACCTCTCTCACGTTTGGGCTCTCTCCTGTCTCCCTCTGTTTCCTTTTTCCCATGTATCTTTTTGTTTAATTCATATCAAATGTTCATAACATGAAATTTATAATAGGCTTTTTACTTTTTCATCTTCTTTCTTTAAAAAAGAAAAAGATTGGGAAAACACTGTAAAATACAAATAAAGTGCTTTTCACTTTTTTTTTTTTTTTTAACATGAAGGAATATGAAGCTTTGCCCAGATGGGTTTCTATCACTGTAATTGAGGGCAAAGTGTGCACTGGACAAGGATGGACTGTGGCTAACTCACCAGGGTGTTTGTTCTGCTGACTAACAGGAAGGCATTAATTAAGACAGAACTTTTAGAAGAAACTGATATGGGATACCTGTGGTGCTGATTTCCATTCCTGTGCCCTTAAAAGGTACCACCAACCAGGCACTGTTCTGCCCCTTCAGGGTTGCAGTTTCAAGGCCCTTCTCAACACAGCACTTCAGGCAGCCATTCATTGGCATTAAGGGTGAAGCTGAGTTATCATTCTGCATTGGAAGCATCTCTTTGACGGTCATCTGACCCTGAGGCTGGCTGTTCCACTTCTCCAGAACCACAAGGTTAAGAGGGAAGCAGTAAGTCTCCTTGGTCTTGGGGAATTGCATCAGAGTTCTCACTTGGATGAGCTGGTCAGGGCTTTGACTCAAGACACCAAAATTTAATGAATAAAATTTTTAAAGATTCTTATGTTTTTCCTTTTCTATTTCTGACTCCATAGCTATAGGGAAGAGATTCTTTTGGCCATATACAGACCCTTCAGTAGCTGATGTACTGTATGGAAGAGAGCAGAAGTCAAGGGTAGGTTGTCCATGGCTCAAGTTCCCTGTCTCCTCTTCTGCTCCCCCTCTCCCATCCACAGTCTGCTTTGAAATACCCCGGGTTACTCCAGACTATGTTTGTGTTGCCCCAGATCAAGATTCTTGGGAGAAATACAGAAAGTGAAGAGGAACTAAAGAGCCTCTTGATGAAGGTGAAAGCAGAGAGTGAAAAGGCTGGCTTAAAACTAAACATTCAAAAAACTAAGATCATGATATCTGGTCCCATCACTTCATGGCAAATAGATGGGGGACAAAATGGAAACAGTGACAAACTTTACTTGCTTGGTCTCCAAAATCTCACTGTGGATGTTGACTGTAGCCATGAAATTAGAAGACTCTTGCTCCTTAGGAAGAAAACTATGACAAACCTAGATAACATATTAAAAAACAGAAACATCACCTTGCTGACAAAGGTCCCTATAGTCAAAGCTATTGTTTTTCCAGTAGTCATGCATGAATGTGAGAGTTGGATCATAAAGAAGGTTGAGTGCTGAACAATTGATGCTTTCCAATCATGGTGCTGGAGAAGAAGTCCCTTGGACAGCAAGGAGATCCAACTAGTCCATCCTAAAGGAAATCAGTCCTGAATATTCATTGGAAAGACTGATGCTGAAGTTGAAGTTCCAATACTTTGGCCACCTGATGCGAAGAGCTGACTCATTTGAAAAGACCCTGATGCTGGGAAAGACTGAGGGCAGGAAAAGAAGGGAGCAAGGTGATGACATGGTTGGATGGCATCCCTGACTCAATGGCCATGAATTTGAGCAATCATCAGGAGATTGTAAAGGACGGGGAAGCCTGGTGTGCTGCAGTCCATGGCGTCACAAAAAGTCAGACATGATTGAGCAACTGAACAATAAGATCCCAGTTATTGCTAAATGTATCTCTAGAGTTGCTTGGTCTTTTTTCTTTTTCTTTTTTTTTCATACTAGATAATGGAACTAGTCTCACTACATTGCATGCATGCTAAGTCACTTCAGTTGTGTCCAACTCTGTGGAACACTATGGACTGAAGCCTGCTAGGCTCCTCTGTCCATGGGATTCTCCAGGCAAGAAGATTGAAGTGGATTGCCATGCCCTACTCCATGGGATCTTCCCAACCCAGGGATTGAACCCACGTCTGTTGCGTCTCCTGCATTGGCAGGTGGCTTCTTTCCCACTAGCGCCACCTCGCTACATTAGTACCTCTTTTCAGTGTGACTTGGGGATGTCTTAGAGGTAAAGCACAATTTGAAAATATGAATTAGAAGCCCTAAAAATACCTCTCTCTTTAACCTAGTACTTCCAATTCTATAACCAATTAAAGAAACAAAATTTTAACCACACACACACAAGTTATTCATCTGAGCATTGTTTACAACAGAGAAAATAGGAAGCAATCTAAATCTGGATTATTAATGAACAAAAATTCCATATGGAGTACCACAGGAAAACTTAACCCCGTGACCTATTTATTATCCTTGTACTATACTGTGCAGCTTTAAAACTTAGAGTAAAATTGCAAACAGTAAAAATCTGTTTTCAAAAGCACTGAATATGAAACAACTAAAAACGTTGATAAATAGCATCAAAATATTACCAATGATATCTCTGAGAAGTGGGCTTATGTATTGTTTTTATTTTCTCTCTTTTGCTTGTCAATAAGTGGGTCCTATATTTTTCAAAACAAATCTAAAACATTTGAAATATAAATAAAATACAATAAAAATGTTATTCATTTTAATGAAAACCTTTTCATTGGTGATTATATTAAGTGGGGAAGAATATTGAGAATGCTTAGAGTGTTATGGTGCAATATTAATACATTTATTTCATCTTTGGGTTCTGTAGTTCTCACTAGGGTACTTTGGAAGGAGGAGGAACACTGGAGTTGCCCCTTATTAATAAAGGGTTGCTTGTTTCAACTCTTTATCCTTGATTGATTATGAGATAGGGATGGTTTTGTTTATTCTTATTGCTACCAAATATAACAATATTGCAACATCCCCTGAACAGGTGGTTTTGAGGCAGGAATGAACCTGAAATTATGAAGTCCTTTTTGGACAGTGTGATTCTATCCAGACACACAGTGCTCCTAAGGTACCATCATATAGTCTAAACTCTTCACCGGTGGAATATTTAAACTGGTCCTTTTGTAATCATGGATGCACAACTCCATCTGAGTAAGGAATAGAACAACCACTTCAGATACACATTACTGTTTCTTGTGCTCCACGTCTCCTCTCAAACTTAAATTAGCATGTTCAATTGACTGTGTCTTTCTTCTGAGTAAAAACAGCACAGGGTCAAAACGGTTCAGGATAAAAAGTAGAACGCTAACAAATCCCAGAAGATCGGTTAGTTCAGTGCAGTTGTTTCAGTGTGTTTCCTACCAGCTACAGCAGCAGCACTCAGGGCCACATGGTGACTTTTGAGGGCAAGGGACCCTTTTGCCTTCATGTGCCCATCCCTTCATTAAATTAATACATCGGTAAATAGGACTTCCATGGTGATCCAGTGGTTGGGAATCCGCCTGCCAATTCAGGGGACACAGGTTCGATTCCCCTTCCAGGAAGGTTGCACATGCCTCTCAGCCACCAAGCTCCTGTGCCACAGCTACTGAGCCCGCACCTAGAGCCTGTGCTCCGCAACAGAAGCCACCGCAACAAGAGGGCTGCACAGCACAGCTAAAGAGTAGCCCCCGCCCTCGCTGCACCTAGAGAAAGCCCACCTGTCTCAAGGAAGATGCAGCACAGCCAAAAATAAATAATAATTTTTAATAAATAAATAATTTTTTAATAAACTCTCGAGAGTCCCTTGGACAGCAAGGAGATCAAACCAGTCATTCCTAAAGGAAATCAGTTCTGAATATTCATTGGAAGGACTGATGTTAAAGCTGAAGCTCCAATACTTTGGCCACCTGACGCAAAGAACTGACTCACTGGAAAAGATCCTGATGCTGGGAAAGATTGAAGGCAGAAGAATAAGGGGGCAACAGAAGATATGATTGGATGGCATCGGTGACTCAATGGACATGAGTTTGAGCAAGCTCAGGGACTTGGTGATGGACAAGGAAGCCTGGTGTGCTGCAGTCCATGAGGTTGCAAAGAGTCGAACACAACTGAGGGACTGAACTGACTCAACTAAATAAATAAACACAATTAAAAAAAAAAAGATAACATAAATAAGAGGGAGTATTTTCAGACTTCATTGATATAACGATGAATATAGTCCAGCTTGGATTCATCATTGTATATTCTTATTTTCTTTTCAAGAGTGGAGTTTGGGGGAGAATGGATATACATGTTTGGCCGAGTCCCTTTCCTGTCCACCTGAAACTATCAGAACGTTGTTAATCAGCTATACTCCAATACAAAATGAAAAGTTTTTAAAAAATGAATTAAAAAAGTGCTTTTCGTGGGCCTCTGAAAAGTAAAGTGAGCCACAGGCCCTCTGCCTACTGTGCCTAGTGAATAAGTTGGTCCCGGCATCACCTGGAAACATGTAAATGAAAATTCTTGGTCCTACCCTAGAGTTAATGACCAGAAGCTCAGCAGTGTATGTTTTGACATGACTTCCAGGATATTCCAAGCTACACTCAAGTTTGAGAACACCTGGTTTAGACAATTGAAAGCAGGATAGCTTGAACCTTACTCTGTAGAAGCTAAAAATTCCCCTTATCAGATCCGATTTTACTGCCAGGCGAAGCAAATGATCTCCACTGTCACAGGTCTGTTTTTAGAGGTCATCATTTGACTATTTGTCCAATTCGGCTTTATCACATAGACAAGGTTTAAAGCCTTGAAAAGCAACATCTTAAAAAGGACCAAACCAGTCAGACTTTAAATGTTTTATACTTAGGAATTTTATCTTGGGAAGAAAAAGTCATATGCCTTCTTGTGACTATATACGCATTTATATATATATACTGTGATACATGCTTTTTAAAAATCACTACACTACACCAAGCCATGCAATAAAAATCACAGGCAATAAGAAGTTGGACTCATCGTTGTCAGTGACACATTATAAAAAAGGGAATTCCCTGACAATCCAGTGGTTAGGACTTGGTGCTTTCTATCCCTGGTCAGAGAACTAAGATCCCACGAGCCACATGGCATGGCCCAATAAAGAGAGAGAGAGAAAAGGACCTAATAAAAGCAGTAATATATTTTCCCCCCATCCAAAATAGTTAATGCACAAATACTAAAGCACTTATGGCATTTTGTCTTGAAAGGGATTGAAGTTTGAAGTGAGCATCAAAAGAATTGTAGCTTGTGAGTTACTGTGAAATAGTGGAGAGTTATCTGAAATGTGACAGAAAACGGTAACACTAGGTTTGGACGAATGTAGTTCACAAGTGGTAAAATCATAGCTGGTAAATGTTGGAGGCATGTGTGCACTTTATGTATTCGTATGTAGCTTAGTTCATCTGGGTACAGTTTTCTGCACTCACGTAGTGTTTCTCTCATGTGAAACGGTACCTAAGCAAATGCAAAATTTGCATTATGCTCAAATTGCTCCCTAATGGAACAAATTCATATTCTCAAACACGCATTATAGCAGAGCTGACTCTGTATGTGTGTATAATGTTATAGTTCCACATATAAATTTCATATGCAAGTGTTATTCCTGCATCTGAGAGCTGACTTTGTATGTCCTATGAGTTTAGTGTTATTGTTTTCTATACAACATTAAGCATGAATGGACAAGGAACAGACAGTGTGTGTGTGTGTTTATTTTTGCTAATGTACAATAAATCCTATTAGGAGTAATAGTGCATACTCAAATGTGATTCCAGGAAAATTAATTTGTGTATCAATCCAAAACATTTTGATTGTGAGTTTGATCAATATTTATATTTATTAATTCTAAGGAGTGACTGGCCATTAGATTAGCTTTTTTCTTAATTGTCCACACTGGAAAAAAGTGGGGAATGAAACCACACTTTTATTTGTGATTAAAAATTGAGACATAAGCTTTGTGATACACAAAAATATATGTTTCTAGGTTTTCATATTCTGATACCAACCATGGCATTTAAATTTTGCCACAACAATTGTGTTAAAGAATTAAATACGGGCAGCCCTTACTTTCCATGGTTTTGATACGCACATATTTCAGTTACCATGGTCTAGTTAAATAACACCAGTCCCCCAATGCCTTGGTTCAAATTTTAGTTACCATGGTATTCCAGCTGTGAGTAATTGTATAAAGTTCAAACTTCACCAGTAGCTCCTCAGTCCGAAAATCACTGTGTGAATAACAGATTCATATCACAATCAGTGACTAAGCCTGTCACTTTTTCTAATTTATCATTTTATTGGCCCTCAAACATTTGTTATTCAGTTTTCATCTAGACAGCAAAGCATACAGTTGTGTTACCTTCCTCTCTCCCAGTGATAAACCCAAACGAGCATTTTACAAAAACAGACGATCGAAAGAGGGAATTGGCCAACAAGGTGATGGAAATGTAACAAAGAAACAAACGGTTTTATTCACTGGATGTGAACTTTGACCTTATCATAAATAGAGTTGTAGAAGAAATTAGCTGACTCTGAGAGGGTTGATACCACTGCAGTTGAAGAGTCTCTAAAGATCTAGGTAGAATTTAGTGAAGGCTTCACCAGTGGCTCGGTGTTAAAAGTCCACCTGCAATGCAGGAGATGCAGGTTTGGTCCCTGGGTCAGGAATATTTCCTGGAAGAGGGCATGGCAACCCACTCCAGTATTCTTGACAGCAGATTCCCATGGACTGGGGAGCCAGGCAGGCTGCAGTCTACCGAGTCATAAAGAGTCGCTGAAGCAACTAAGCACAGCACAACCCAGAATTTAGTGTAGCTAATTTATCAACATAAATTGGCAAAGGGGTTGGGACAAAAGAATGAAGATGCCCCAGAGGAAGAAACCCCAGCAAAAATCTTCACATTACAGAAACCATCAGAGACATTTCACTACAAAAGATAAAATATTGGAAGCTAAGGAAAATTTCAAACAGTGTGTAACAATTTTTCATCTGTAGCACATCAGGCTCTTCTGTCCATGGGATTTCCCAGGCAAGAATACTGGAGTGGGTTGCCATTTCCTCCTCCAGAGGCTCTTCCCAACCCAGGGATCGAACCCGAGTCTCCTACTTGGCAGGCAGATTCTTCACAATGAGCCACCTGGTAGGTCCCAATTAGCTAAGGCATAGAAATAATGTTTGCTCCATATGGTAAGTTATGTGAAGAGAATAAGATAAGTACTGCTCAAACTACTCTTGATATGTTGTTTTTACAAAGAAATAAAATACCTTAGTTCCAATGTTTCTAATGTTTTCAATTATACTCTAAATGTTAACTTTACTGCTTTTTAAATGATCTTTTACATTTATAACCAGTAAACTTCAGTTCAGTTGAGTTCAGTAGCTCAGTCGTGTCCGACTCTACCACCCCATGGACCTCAGCATGCCAGGCCTCCCTGTCCATCAACAACTTCCGGAGTTTACCCAAACTCACGTCCATCGTGTCGGTGATGCCATCCAACGATCTCATCTTCTGTCGTCCCCTTCTCTTCCCACCCTCAAACTTTCCCAACAGCAGGGTCTTTTCAAATGAGTCAGCTCTTCGCATCAGGTGGCCAAAGTATTGGAGTTTCAGCCTCACCATCAGTCCTTCCAATGAACACCCAGGACTGATCTCCTTTAGGATGGACTAGGTGGATCTCCCTGCAGTCCAAGGGACTCTTAAGAGTCTTCTCCAACACCACAGTTCAAAAGCATCAATACTTCGGTGCTCAGCCTTCTTCACAGTCCAACTCTCACATCCATACATGACCACTGGGAAAACCATAGCCTTGACTAGACGGATCTTTGTTGGCAAAGTAATGTCTCTGCTTTTGAATATGCTATCTAGGTTGGTCATAACTTTCCTTCTAAGGAGTAAGCGTCTTTTAATTTCATGGCTGCAGTCATCTGCAGTGATTTTGGAGCCCCAAAAGATAAAGTCTGTCACTGTTTCCCCATCTATTTCGCATGAAGTGATAGGACCAGATGTCATGATCTTAGTTTTCTGAACGTTGAGCTTTAAGCCAACTTTTTCACTCTCCTCTTTCACTCTCATGAAGAGGCTCTTTGGTAAGCTTAATGTTATGTTAATAGTAACATTAGCAATAATGTTAATATTTCAACAAACAGTTTTAAAGGTCACATAACAATAATAATTTCTTAGTTGATTTTTAAGATAGCTTTGCACATTTCAGCTTGCGTCTAATTTTTACCATCCGGCAGTATGTGAAGTGAGGAGTGACTGTGTATCCCATGGAAGATGTGAACTTGCAGTTATCTCTGGACTATTGACAAGAACAATAAATGTGTGTTAAGAAGAAGTTCATTGTTTTTAGAACACTAGGGTAATTTTGTGTTGTCTATTGCCAAAAAAATCCATCCAGATTTACTGGTCTCAGACTTCCCTGATGGACCAGTGGCAAAAAGTCTCCCTGCAAATGCAGGGGACACAGGTTTAATCCCTAGTCTAGGAAGATCCTACCTGCTGTAGAGCAACTAGGCCCGTACACCACAACTATTGAACCCTAGTGCTCTAGAACCAGGGAGCCACAATTACTGAGCCCGAGTGCCCTAGAGCCCCGGATCCACAGCAAGAGAAGCTACTGCAATGAGAAGCCTGAGCACCGCAACCAGAGAGGAGCCCTTGCTTGCTGCACTACGGAAAGCTCGTGCACAGCAACGAAGACCCAATGCAGCCAATCAGTCAATCGATCAATAAAAGATTCTCTCTCAGTGCATAGCTGTATCGATAACAAAATTACTGATATCATTTTCATACAATTACTTGTTTAACCCATACCTGATGTAACCATTACACATGAGTTCTGGTCCCATCTGAATTCCTCTAAGGCAATCAGTTATTTTGGTGGAACAGGAGAGAGCAAATGACTGAAGAGAGATGTCTAGTTTTTGAATTCTGTCCCATCAGCTATGAGACGTCTTAGCACCAAGCTAACCAATGTTCACTGAATTTTAGGCTAAAAACCTTTAGTTCAAATAAATATCTTAGTAATATGTTCCACAATTTATAGATCATTCTTAACACTTGTGAATAATCATGTCTGATATAGATAAGAGAGAAATGTTTAACAGCTCCTTTACAATAGGATACTGTATCATAATTGCCAAAAGGAAAAAGAATTAAGGAAAACTAATGGCTTTGGGGTAGTAATTCTTTATGGTTGTTTTGTAAATCATTACTAATTTACCTTGTGCTGAGCTCATTTCAAGAAAAGTACTACCAATTGGTGCTTTACACATTATCTTCTTAATAACTACCTTCTCTGCCTATGTGTATAATTAAGAGATAAGTGTTTCCCTTTAATCAGATGACCAGCTTCATCTTTAATCAGTTGTATAAGTAGGATTTTTAGATAAGTTATTAATTAGATTTACTCACAACTGCCATCCTGGGTATTTCACATTATAGGATCAGTTCAGTTCAGTTCAATCACTCAGTCATGTCCGATTCTTTGCCACCCCATGGACCGCAGCACACCAGGCCTCCTTGTCCATCAACAACTCCCAGAGTTTACCCAAACTCATGTCCATTGCGTTGGTGATGCCATCCAACCATCACATCCTCTGTCATTCCCTTCTCCTCCCGCCTTCGATCTTTCCCAGCATCAGGGTCTTTTCAAATGAGTCAGCTCTTTGCAACAGGTGGCCAAAGTACTGGAGTTTCAGCTTCAACATCAGACCTTCCAATGAACACTCAGGAATGATCTCCTTTAGGATGGACTGGTTGGATCTCCCTTCAGTCCACGGGACTCTCAAGAGTCTTCTCCAGCACCACAGTTCAAAAGCATCAACACTTCGGCGCTCAGCTTTCTTTATAGTCCAACTCTCACATCCATATATGACTACTGGAAAACCCATAGCCTTGACTAGATGGACCTGTGTTGGCAAAGTAATGTTTTTGCTTTTTAATGTGCTGTCTAGGTTGGTCATAACTTTCCTTCCAAGGAGTAAGTGTCTTTTAATTTCATGGCTGCAGTCACCATCTGCAGTGATTTTGGAGCCCCCAAAAATAAAGTCAGCCATTGTTTCCATTGTTTCCCCATCTATCTGCCATGAAGTGATGAGACCAGATGCCATAATTTTAGTTTCCTGAATGTTGACTTTGAAGCCAACTTTTTCACTCTCCTCTTTCACTTTCATCAAAAGGCTCTTTAGTTCCTCTTGGCTTTCTGGCATAAGGGTGGTATCATCTGCATATCTGAGGTTATTGATATTTCTCCCAGCAACCTTGATTCCAGCTTGTGCTTCATCCAGCCCAGCATTTCTCATGATGTACTCTGCATATAGGTTAAATAAGCAGGGTGACAATATACAGCCTTGATGTACTCCTTTTCCTATTTGGAACGAGTCTGTTGTTCCATGTCCAGTTCTAACTATTGCTTCCTGACCTGCATACAGATTTCTCAAGAGGCAGGTCAGGTGGCCTGGTATTCCCATCTCTCTAAGAATTTTCCACAGTTTATTGTGATCCACACAGTCAAAGGCTTTGCACAGTCAATTGCTTTTTCGATGATCCAGCAGATGTTGACAATTTGATCTCTGGTTCCTCTGCCTTTTCTAAAAGCAGCTTGAACATCTGGAAGTTCACAGTTCATGTATTGCTGAAGCCTGGCTTGGAGAATTTTGAGCATTACTTTACTAGCGTGTGAGATGAGTACAGTCGTGCAGTAGTTTGAGCATTCTTTGGCATTTCCTTTCTTTGGGATTGGAATGAAAACTGACCTTTTCCTGTCCTGTGGCCACTACTGAGTTTCCCAAATTTGCTGGCGTATTGAGTGCAGCACTTTTACAGCATCATCTTTTATGATTTGAAATAGCTCAACTGGAATTCTATCACCTCCACTAGCTTTGTTCGTAGTGATGCTTCCTAAGACCCACTTGACTTCACATTCTAGGATGTCTGGCTCTAGGTGAGTGATCACACCATCGTGATTATCTGGGTCATGAAGATCTTTTTTGTGCAGTTCTTCTGTAGATTCTTGCCAACTCTTCTTAATATCTTCTGGTTATATTCGTTCCATACCATTTCTGTCCTTTATCAAGCCCATCTTTGCATGAAATGTTCCCTTGGTATCTCTAATTTTCTTGAAGAGATCTCTAGTCTTTCCCTTTCTATTATTTTCCTCTATTTCTTTACACTGATCACTGAGGAAGGCTTTCTTATCTCTCCTTGCTACTCTTTGAAACTCTGCATTCAAATGGGTGTATCTTTCCTTTTCTCTCTAGGTGCTGGCTTTTGCTTGGAGGTCAAGTTCACTTAGGAAATAATACCTTTGAAGTACAACTTCTATTCCTCCCACCAAAATTTACCATCAGTATGTGATTCAACCCAGAACTAGACTAGAACTTACTCCTTGGAAGGAAATTATGTCCAACCTAGATAGCATATTCAAAAGCAGAGACATTTCTTTGCCAACAAAGGTCCAGCTAGTCAAGGCTATGGTTTTTCCTGTGGTCATGTATGGATGTGAGAGTTGGACTGTGAAGAAGGCTGAGCACCGAAGTATTGATGCTTTTGAACTGTGATGTTGGAGAAGACTCTTGAGAGTCCCTTGGACTGCAAGGAGATCCAACCAGTCCATTCTGAAGGACATCAGCTCTGGGATTTCTTTGGAAGGAATGATGCTAAAGCTGAAACTCCAGTACTTTGGCCACCTCATTTGAAGAGTTGACTCATTGGAAAAGACTGTGATGCTGGGAGGGATTGGGGGTAGGAGGAGAAGGGGACGACAGAGGATGAGATGGCTGGATGGCATCACTGACTCGATGGACGTGAGTCTGAGTGAACTCCGGGAGTTGGTGATGGACAGGGAGACCCGGCGTGCTGCGATTCATGGGGTCGCAAAGAGTCGGACACGACTGAGCGACTGATCTGATCTGATCTGAGGTGATTCAACTTGTTTTGCTATATTGAGATTGTAAGAATTTCTCTTTTTTTAATGCTATTTATTGCAAGTAAGTGTTTGTATTCTCCACAATTGTGCCTACATTTACACAACAAATAAATAATCTGGAGAAAAGCAAAATATTTCATTCATAAATCAGTTGCTTACTCTGTACAAAACTCAAAAATGAATTTGATTCCCCCACCCTGCCTATATTTCCCTTGCAAAACGACAGCAGTTTGTACTGAAATGGTTGAATTACCACCTGTTTTGACATTGTGTAGACATCCCTTCAGCCAACAGACCAAATGTTATAGAAGAAACCTTAAAACTCAGACAAATTATTCAAAGACTTCTAAACTACCACATTTTTATAGTGTGAATGATTGATTGAAATTTGTTGCGATTCCAGAAAAACTAAAACCATCTCAATGAAAGCAGTGCATGATTTGAATAATTTATAAGGCAACTGGCAATTCTGCAATATGTTTGCTTTAGCAGAAGCAATTAAAATAACAAAAATAGAGAATTGTACACAAGAGTGTGGAAAGAATAGACTGAGGAAAAATAGAAGTGAAATATATTAAATTACACTCCTGTTTGTTTATGTTTCTACATTGTCATCAGAAATGATTCACATGGAATCTTCGGTGTGTTCCATATACATAACATGCCCTTGAATGATGCTCTTATATTTTCCATATTCAGATATCTAACTCTGATTTTGAAAACCAGAAGAGAATTATGACTACTATAACTATGTAAGGCAGCATGCTTAGGCTGGGTCCTCTCAGGAAACATTAGATGTTAACGCTTATCATCAACCTGGCTGTCCTTTGTGGGACCATTTTGAGCTCAATGGGAATGTTTAGTGGCTGACTGTAATATGAATATGACAGCTGAGCAAGCCAAGTGGCTGCTTCCTCCGATTGTCTGCTGTAGAACAACTGTTCCATGAGGAATGAAAAGAAAATGGCATTGTCTTAAGTGCGTACCATGTGCCAGATACTCTGCCACTCACAGCCTATGTTATTTTAAAAATATTTTTGATTGAAGTATAGTTGATGAACAATAGAAGTCACAGCTGTACAATATAGTAATTCACAATTTTTAAAGCTTATACAATATTTATAATTATTATAAAATATTGTCCATATCCCCTGTATTGTGCAGTATATCCTAGTAGCTTCTTTTGCGTATAATAGTTTATGCCTCTTAATCCTGTACTCCTATTTTCCCCTACCCCCTTTCCTCTCCCTACTGGTAGCCACTAGTTTGTTTTCTGTGAGTCTGTGAGTTTGCTTCTTTCTTGTTAGATTCATTAGTTTGTTATATTGTTTAGATTCCACACATAAGTGATCTCATACAGTATTTGTCTTTCCCTGTCTAAACTATTTCACTTAACATAATACCCTCCAAGTCCACCCACATTGTTGCAAATGGCAAAATTTCGTTCTTTTGGATGGCTGAGTGGTAGTCCCTTGTTTGTATATACCACATGTTCTTAATCCATTCATCTGTTCGAGTTTAAAATTTTTGTTTTTATTTAGCTATAATTGATTTACAATATTTTGTTAGTTTCAGGTGTGTATCTTCAGATTCTTTTCCATTATAGGGCATTACAAGATATTGAATGTAGTTCCATGTGCTATATAGTAAATCCTTGTTTTTTATTTTAATCTTCTATTTTATTAAGATCTCATGGAAACCTTAGGCAATATGTCTACGGTGCTCATCGTATAGAGGAAGAAGCTAAGATTCAAAGAGTTTATATGATAAATAAATCTTCCAAACAGAAAGTTGAGTTAAAAAAGCAATTACAGGGGCTTCCCTGATGGCTCGATGGTTTAGAATCTATCCACTAATGCAGGAGACTTGTGTTCGATCCCTGATCCAGGAAGATCCCCCATGCCGCCAAGCAACTCAGCCTGTTGGCCGCCACAACAATTGAGCCTATGCTCTAGAGCCTGGGAACCGTAACTGAGCCTGATTGCCACAACTACTGAAGCTCGGTGCTCTTGAACCTGTGCTCCATGACAGAAGAAGCCACTGCAATATGAAGCCTGCACGATACAATGAAGAGTAGCCCCCGCTTGCTGCAACTAGAGAAAAGCCTGAGCAGCAACAAGACCCAGCACAGCCAAATATAAAGCAAATTTTTAAGTTATTTTTTTAAAGCAATTATAGAGGATATCCCCAGGATAACATCATCTAAGTATTTTATTTCAAATCCTACCAAACAATATACATACACCCTAGACATAAATGCAGATATAGTGAATGTTTAAGAATATGAGTAGGAATAACAAGCACCAAATTTAAAATGATTCTTGGACTTCCTGCATTGTACGGTGGATAAGAATCCACCTGCCAATGTAGGGGACATGGGTTCGAACCCTGCTCTGGTAAGGTTCCTCATGCTGTGGAACAACTAAGCCCATGGGCCACAGCTACTGAACCAGAGCTCTCAAGCCCGTGTGGTGCAAGTACTGAAGACTTCAGGCCTAGAGTCTGTGCTCAGAAACAAAGAGAGCCGCTGCCATGAGAAGCCCATGCACCACAACCAAGAGTAGCCCCCGCTTATTACAACTAGAGGAAGCCCATGCGCAGCAAGGAAGACCCCGAGCCATCAAATAAATAAATAAATAAAACAGCATGATTCTTTTCCAGTGGAGATGAAAATGGGGAGAAAGTACACAGAAGGGCTTTCATTCCATTGCCATGCTTTACTTTTAATCTAAGAATTGAGCATATGGGTAATCATCATATCATTCCCTACACGTTTTGGGAGGGGGGTGGGCTGAAATATGTTGTAAGGAGTTTAAAATAAAAGGTCGGCAACATGGAAAGTCAATAGCTATTACAGACGAGGCAGAACTGGATTCAACCCCAAGTCTGTTGATCCCCAAAACTGCATTCTCTCTGATGTCTTACCCTTTGCACCAGCTCGGCGATGCTGACGTGTTCAGGGGGAAATACAGTTTGTCTAGGAATGCAGAAGGCCATACGGTATTTCCCTAGACCATGTGTGCTCAGTCCTGTCCAACTCTCTGCATCCCCATAGGCTGTAGCCCTCCAGGCTCCTCCGTCCATGGAATTTGCCAGGCAAGAATACTGGAGCAGGTTGCCATTTCCTCCTCCAGGGGAAATTCCCAACCCAGGGTTCAAACCTGGGTCTCTTGCGTCTCCTGCATTGGCAGGCGGATTCCCACTGTGCCACCTGCGAAGCCCCCTCCCTAGGACTACGCACCATTAAAAGGACTATGCACCACTGAAAAGGAGTGGAGTAAAAAGGAGGAAACCAAGTGGGCCTGTGTTTTATGGTGAAGAAACCCATGCTGCTTAGAAGGATGATTACAGAAACTCACTGGAGTCTCTTTCCTTGCTGCTGCTACATTCAAGTTTCCCCAGACAAGGGAATGAGATGTTATTAAAAGAAAAAAAATTAGCTAGCTTATTAACCACTTCAATACAGTAATAAAGCTAAGCAAATAAGCTGTAAAATTCCATCAACTTATAATTCTTCTGAGAGATAATGTCTAGGAGTAACTGCATGCTGGCTGCAAAATTAATTTGTGATGCACTTTTAAATGGCTGCTACATTAAAGTTCTTAAAATTGCCTTCACAGAATGTACCTTTCCTCCCGATTCCTCCCTCCCAGTCACTTACATAGTTCACAGAGGACTATGACTGGAATTGAGCCTAGAAAATATACGTATCTTTGCATATTTTATAGATTTATTATCTCTGACTCAACTGATCAGTATATTCCTAGCTTTGAACATAGACCCTGGCCCTTGGTAGGCAGTCAACAAATATTTGTTGAATTGAATATGAGAAATACTATCTGTTATTTGCATTATTTACTTCTGTACGGGACGCAGTGGGGTATGGTGATCAACTCTTAGCAAGGAGTCAGCAGTTGGGAAGGAGGTCAGGGGAGTCATTGGAACTTTCTGAAATCCTTGCTCATTACTTAAAGAGCTTTGGTCTAACTACTTAACCCCTCTAAATCTCAGTTCAGTTTCAGAAAGATTGGGATAATATTAGTGTCTTTTACTTAAAGTTTGTTGTGAGAATTAAATGAGATAATGCCTCTAACTTGCTTAGAACAATGCTAGGTACAATAACTGGGACTATGAGGTGAAAGTGTTAGTCACTCAGTTGTGTCCAACTTTTTGTGACTCCATGGATCGCCCGCTAGGTTCCTAGTCCATGGAATTCTCCAGGCAAGAATACTAGAGTGGGTTGCCATTTCCTTCTCCAGGGGATCTTCCGCCCTTGGGATTGAACCTGTGTCTCCTGCATTGACAGGCAGATTCTTTACTATCTGAGCCACCAGGGAAGCCCAGCATTATGGTAAGTGCATATAAATGTTAGCTGTTATTGATATCATTTTTGGTTCCTGCCCTAACTTTTGTTTCCATGAGAGAGGTAAGCAACATTTATGTCTCATTGCTCTCTGCATAGGTTTTTGTTTTTAAAATACCTTATGGAGCCCATCTTTTTTTCCTTATCAAAATTTCTCTTTCTTAACAGCAAAGTCACCATTCAACTACTATTGCAGAAGAAAAATGACTTTACTCTCAAAGGCAACATTAAAAATAAAGAAAAGGAAAATAAATCAATAAAGGCAAAGGTCATAGAAACAGATGATTCGAACATACACCAATATTCCTGAGTGTTTGGGTTATATATACAGGTTTTAAAAGAAATACATAAATAAGCAGGACATCTGGAAGAAAACTACATGACTTGGATGCCAATGTCCAAACAATTTTACACGTCAAACTTTTTAAAGAGGACATGTAACTGAAAAGTCTCAAAATAGAAGACTACATCCAAGGATTTCATTCTCTAGTAGTGTGTTTTCGTCTCCATAGGAGCCAGATTAAATAGTCTTATACACACACACACGCCATGCCCCAAATTACTTTCATTCTCCACCATGTAGAAATGGACAGCTTAGAGGTTGCTTTAAGGAAGAAAAAAAAAACAAGATAGTAAGGCTGAGGTTAGGGTAAGCTTGTAATTTCCTATTGCTCCCGTTCATCATCAGATATGGCCAATGTTAGTCATTATAAAATATTTGCTTTAATCATCTTCAGGATTTTTTCAGTGATTATATTGTATACAGGAAGAAGTTACAGAGATTTATCACTTACGGCAGCAGCTTTGAAGCATTTTTTACCATGATCCCAGTAAGGAATGCATTTCACTGCAACCTAAGGGTTCTATTTTATTTCATTTGTAAAATGTTATTTGTGACCCACTACATTTATTTTCACAATCCACGAGTGGGTCATGACCCGCTGTTTGGAAAACACTATCTTAGAATGTTCTGTTCGGACTTTCCCATTGAAGTACCCAGGGCAGCAGGGGAGAGGGAAAGTTTGGAGGTGGGGGTTGGGGGAGAGGTTTAAGAGAAGGAATATGAGGGCCTCACCCAAGAGCAAAATTGTGTTCAAGTTTCTTTATTTCACCTGTAAGATTTATCCAACTTTGGCACCAGACACCAAACACCATTAGTTTTCTTTAGAAGGCTTTAAATCTCCCAGTATAATAAAACAGATGCTCCAGGGACACAGACTGTGTTCTCCTGGGGCTACGTCTCCTGCTAAGGGTATGCGCACATTACAGTCTGCAAAGCGGGCAGTCTTTGATGATAAATGTACCCCTAGATAGTTGGTGAATTTACCACCGGCTCAGGGCCTTTTGACTGTCTGACAACCATTCAGCACAGGTCTTGTGATGATATCAGTGAGAAGATGAGGCCATTCCCCTTTTGCCCGTGGACACATGTCTAAGTGTGAGCCCTTTGCCTTCCTCCAGGGCTTCCGGGCCTGATGGTGGGGAAGGTGAGCATCTAACTGGATGACTCAGACCCTCATTAGCCCGCACCACACATACAGAGCCTCCAGGCAGCCGCTGTGGGAGCAAGGGCACAGCCGTGCTAACAAGGTCACCTTGCAATGGGCTGAGAAGAGCTGGCCATGATGAGCCAGATGATGAATGTGGAGCCATGGAATCAATCATTTTGAAGGGAGAACATGTTAATTCTTCCTTGTCTAGGCAATTGGCTTGACAGCAGCTTGACATCATCCTTGCCCTGAATCAGCCAACACCAAAATCACAGTGGGGCCAGAAAGAAAATGGAGAAAAAAAGTAAATAAAACGAGGGAGGGAGAGCCTTGGGTATTTTTAAAGCATTTCCTTTTCTTACTTGGTATCGAAGGATCCCAGGGGCAGTGTAGGATCCAAAGATGAGATGAAATGATGTAAGTGCTTTGTTTTCTCAAAGAGAAACTTTGTGAAAGGTCAAACTTTTCCTTTGTGAACTCATACCCAGAAGTCTGGTTTTAGGTAGATATAAATATGCATACATTTATTTAAAAACAAAAAAAGGAACTTCAATAGAACCCAAGAAGATCTCTTTGACTGATGGTTATAGATACAAATACACATAGACATTAGCAACAGAGCTTAAGCAAAAAAACTTTTTTCACAAACCCAAATTGAAAGATTGCTGCAATAAACCATTTAAATGTGAGCATAAACTATGTCTCTCTCGCTTTCTTTTTTCTTCTACTATGCTGGTTATTATTCTTAACCATAAACCAGGCCCTATAACTAAGGTAGATTTCAGCAGAATGTCTTAATGTAGCCATAAAAAGGACCCTGCAATTTAAAAGCCCAAGCTTCTTCTGTTTAAAAGTACAAAGGGTTTTATTTCTTTCATCATTAAAAGAATAAAGTACATATGTGGAAATCTGGGCTTTGGGGAACTTGAACCCTCTGTTTCTCTAGCTGAATTCATAGTAAATGAATTCCAAGTTTAAGAAATTATTTTAGGCAGAAGTAGCCACTGTAATAATATTTAATTACCCTCAAGAAAAAAATACTTACATTGGCTACAGAACTTGAACATGAGGTTATAAAATATAGGGACATGAATCTTGTTGCCTTCTGGGACATTTCTGACCACCAGACATGTTAAAATCCTGAATTCAAAATGTATAATCAAAGATGTTTCATCAGAGAATGCTTTTTAAAATATATATATATATATATATATATATATATTTAAATTTTGTACGTATAAAATTTGAAAGGGCTTCCCAGGTGGCTCAGTGAATCTGCCTGTCAATGCAGCAGACACAGGTTCAATCCCAGGGGTGGGAAGATCTCCTGGAGAAGGAAATGGCAACCCACTCCAGTATTCTTGCCTGGAAAATTCCATGGACAGAGGAGCCTGGCAGGCTACAGTCCAAGGGGTCACAGAGTCGAACACGACTGAGCATGCATGCATGTAATTAAAAAGCAAAATCAAATAGAAAAACTGTCTGGTTAAAAGATTTAAAAGATTGGGACTTCCTTGGCAGTAGAGTAGTTAAGACATCGAGCTTCCACTGCAGGGGGTGTGGGTTCAATTCCTGGTTGAGGATCTAAGATTGTGCATGTTTCTCGGAGTGGCAAAAACACATTTTTTTTTAATAAAAATTTTTAAATTAATTTTTAAAAAGATTTTAAAAATTATTGGATGACATGTAAGTATGCTGTTGGATGACTTATGAAATACAATTAGATGACATGAATATACTTATATAATGCAAGTTTTTTTTTTCTTCCAAGCAACATGGATTCAGGTATAGAAAGCAAAAGACTATCATTTTTACCTTTTTATTCCAACTTCTTTCCTATATGGAGCCTCTCCTCTGACCAGAAAGCCTAATAGCCATTATCAGCCATTTACCAAGATTTTTAGTATCTAGAAAGTAACAAGCCTGTGCAGATTACTGGTGTATAGTAAAGTCAGATTTGAAGTAGATTATTAGGGATGTTAGCATTTCCTAGAAATTGTGCTAATTTTTTAAAAAGTATGTACTTTTAATTTTTATATCTCATTTTCACTCATATATTCACTCATTGTATCCCTTCACAACAATTAGGTTAAGCAGGAAATATCCTTCCCATATTTTAAGTGAAGAAATTGAGATGCAGAGCCGTGTCATTTTCCAGGCTAGGTGATGTCTCCTTTCATAAATTTTCATAGCACTGAATGTTTCCTTCACAGCACTAACCAGAGTCAAATTAAGTAAAAATATTTATCTTGCTGTTTCCTGAGAGCAGGAACCTGCCCCGCTTGCTTATCACTAAATCTCAATCACCTAGCATAATACCTGCCACAGAAGGGTTCTAGAAAAAGCTATAAAGGGGGACTTCCCTGGCAGTCCAGTGGTTAGGACTCCACACTCCCAATGCTGGAGGCCTGGTTTTGATCCCCAGTCAGGGAACTAAGATCCCACAAGCCATGCAGCCAAATAAATAAATATTTAAAAATATAAAAACACAAAACCCTTAAGAAAAGCATTTTATTCACCGTCATTATGTGAAAATAACTTCGAATTTTTATCAGTGTCCTGAGTACAACCTGAGGATTCAGAAACATGATTGTTATTTCTTGGTGGTGGTTCAGTCACTCAATCATGTCCAACTCTTGTGATCCCATGGATTGTAGCCAGCCAGGCTCCTCCATCCATGGGATTTTCCAGGCAAGAATACTGGAGTGGGTTGCCACTTCCTTCTCCAGGGTATCTTCCCAACCCAGGGATCGAACCCTGATCTCCTGCATTGCAGGTGGATTCTTAACTGATTGAACTACCAGGGAAGAAACATTAGCTTTTCTGAGTCATCCCAAACTGATGGAGAAAGATTCTCAGGCAATGAGTTCCCCAGGTGTTCCCATGTACAATAAAGTTTCAGCCAGTTTAGGGAGAAATTGAACTGTTGTCACAGGAGTTCAGGATCAGTTGCCCATCTGCCCATTCACAGAAGTTTACCAGTGGCTGAAGATTTCAGCCAGGGCAACTGGAATCCATCATGGAGAAACCAGAACTCAATAGATTGTCCCACTGCTTTTTTGATGAACTTAATTCAGTTTGGGCATTAATCCAGTTTAAGTGAATGAATCAGGAGATAGAGAAGGTCGACTGCCTCCTCTGTCATGTCTTCATAGGTCTAACGTGCTCCGATCCATCTCCTCTCTCTATTCCTATAGGATTTACTGCTAGGACTCTAGTATTCCAGCATCAGTTCTCATTGCACATTGTCTCTCATTGCTGTTATTTTAAGAGCTTTTCCCATCATGTTAAAATATTAATATGATACTTCATTGGCTGATCCTTCTTTGTCTTCCATAGAATGGATGCTAAACATGCAATAACATGCAAAGTGCATCTTGTGGATTATTTCTCAGATAACAAAGCCTGGTGTCTCAAAAACCTACGGTTAAAATGCGGAGGCAGATGGCAAGGTTCAAAAGGGAGTGGATATATGTATACCTATTTTGGGGGGTCCAAAATCACGGCAGATGATGACTTCAGCCATGAAATGAAAAGATGCTGACTCCTTAGAAGGAAAGTTATGACCAACCTAGATAGCATATTAAAAAGCAGAGACATTACTTTGCCAACAAAGGTCTGTCTAGTCAAGGCTATGGTTTTTCCTGTGGTCATGTATGGAGGTGAGAGTTGGACTATAAAGAAAGCTGAGGGCCAAAGAATTGATGCTTTTGAACTGTGGTGTTGGAGAAGACTCTTGAGAGTCCCTTGGACTGCAAGGAGATCCAACCAGTCCATCCTAAAGACGATCAGTCCTAAATGTTCATTGGAAGGAATAATGTTGAAGCTGAAATTCCAATACGTTGGCCACCTGTTGCGAAGAGCTTACTCATTTGAAAAGACCCTCATGAGGGGAAAGATTGAAGGCAGAAGGAGAAGGGGACGGCAGAGGATGAGATGGTTGGATGACATCACCAACTCAATGGACATGAGTTTGGGTAAACTCCAGGAGTTGGTGATGGACAGGGAGGCCTGGCGTGCTGCAATCCCTGGGGTGGCAAAGAGTCAGACATGACTGAGCTGCTGAACTGAACTGAACTGATGGCTGATTCATGTTGAGGTTTGACAGGAAACAAAAAAATTCTGTAAAGCAATTATCCTTCAATTAATAAATAATTTTTTTTAAGAGGCATTTTTAAGAGTCCAAATTCTAGATTTACACTATCCAAGTTCAAATCCCACTCCTCCTCCTTAGGGCTCTACACTCCATACCAAGCCACTTGGTCTATTTATTGAGTTTCCTCATCTGTAGAACTGAGGATCATAATAATATCTAGCTTAGAGGATTACCAACAGGATTGGACTAAGTACACTGTGCAAAGCACACTCCCAGAAATTTAATGAGTTCTATCCAACAACACAAGAGAAGACTCTACACATGGACATCACCAGATGGTCAACACTGAAATCAGATTGATTATATTCTTTGCAGCCAAAGATGGAGAAGCTCTATACAGTCAGCAAAAACAAGACTGGGAGCTGACTGTGGCTCAGATCATGAACTCCTTATTGCCAAATTCAGACTTAAATTGAAGAAAGTAGGGAAAACCACTAGACCATTCAGGTATGACCTGAATCAAATCCCTTACGATTATACAGTGGAAGTGACAAATAGATTCAAGGGATTAGACTGATAGACAGAGTGCCTGAAGAACTATGGACAGAGGTTCATGACATTGTACAGGAGGCAGTGATCAAGACCATCCTCATGGAAAAGAAATGCAAAAAGGCAAAATGGTTGTCTGATGAGGCCTTACAAATAGCTGTGAAAAGAAGAGAAGGAAAAGGTAAAGGAAAAAAGGAAAGATATACCCATCTGAATGCAGAGTTCCAAAAATAGGAAGGAGAGATAAGAAAGCCTTCCTCAGTGATTAGTGCAAAGAAATAGAGGAAAACAATTGAATGGGAAAGACTAGAGACCTCTTCAAGAAAATTAGAAATACCAAGGGAACATCTCATGCAAAGACGGACACAATAAAGGGCAGAAGTGGTATGGACCTAACAGAAGCAGAAGATATTAAGAAGAGGTGGCAAGGATACACAGAAGAACTATACAAAAATATCTTCATGACCCAGATAATCATGATGGTGTGATCACTCACCTAGAGCTGGACATCCTGGAATGTGAAGTCAAGTGAGCCTTAGGAAGCATCACTATGAACAAAGCTAGTGGAGGTGATGGAATTCAGTTGAGCTATTTCAAATCCTGAAAGATGATGCTGTGAAAGTGCTGCACTCAATATGTTAGCAAATTTGGAAAACTCAGCAGTGGCCACAGGACTGGAAAAGGTCAGTTTTCATTCCAATTCCAAGGAAAGGCAATGCCAAAGAATGTTCAAACTACTGCACAGTTGCCCTCATCTCACATGCTAGTAAAGTAATGCTCAAAATTCTCCAAGCCAGACTTCAACAGTACGTGAACCATGTACTTTCAGTGTGAACCATGTTCACACTGGATTTAGAAAAGGCAGAGGAACCAGAGATCAAATTTCCAACATCGACTGGATCATCGAAAAAGCAAGAGAGTTCAAGAGAAACATCTGCTTTTGCTTTACTGACTACACCAAAGCCTTTGACTGTGTGGACCACAACCGACTGTGGTAAATTCTTAAAAAGATGGGATGCAGAAATCTGTATGCAGGTCAAGAAGCAACAATTAGAACTGGACATGGAACAACAGACTGGCTCCAAATCAGGAAAGGAGTATGTCAAGGCTGTATATCATCACCCTGGTTATTTAACTTACATGAAGAGTACATCACGTGAAATGCCAGGCTGGATGAAGCATAAGCTGGAATCAAGATTGCCAGGAGAAATATCAATAACCTCAGATATGCAGATGACCCCACCCTTATGGCAGAAAATGAAGAACTAAAGAGCCTCTTGATAAAAGTGAAAGAGGAGAGTGAGAAAGCTTGCTTAAAACTCAACTTTCAGAAAGCTAAGATCATGGCATCCAGTCCCATCACTTCATGGCAAATAGATGGGGAAACAATGAAAACAGTGACAGACTTTATTTTCTTGGGCTCCAAAATCACTGCAGATGGTGACTGCAGCCATGAAATTAAAAGACGCTTGCTCCTTGGAAGAATAGCTATGACCAACCTAGACAGCATATTAAAAAGCAGAGACATTACTTTACTAACAAAGGTCTGTCTAGTCAAAGCTATGGTTTTTCCAGTAGTCATGTATGGATGTGAGAGTTGGACTATAAAGAAATTGAGTGCCAAAGAATTGATGCTTTTGAAGTGTGGTGTTGGAGAAGACTATTGAGAATCCCTTGGACGGCAAGGAGATCCAGCCAGTCCATGCTAAAGGAAATCAGTCCTGAATATTCATTGGAAGGACTGATGCTGAAGCGGAAACTCCAATACTTTGGCCACCTGATGTGAAGAACTAACTCATTGGAAAAGACCCTGATGCTGGGAAAGATTGAAGGCGGGAGGAGAATGGGATGACAGAGGATGAGATGATTAGATGGCATCATTGATGTGATGGACATGAGTTTGAGTAGGCTCCAGGAGTTGGTGATGGACAGGGAAGCCTGGCTTGCTGTAGTTCTTGGGGTTGCAAAAAGTCAGACACGACTGAGCAACTGAAGTGAACTGATCCATGCTAGACATCAATTAATTTAGTTATTATTGTTGCTAATATTTTAAAACTATTATTCTAAGGAATTTAAAATTATCATTAAGATACTTAAATCATTATCATCAGTACAGCTTAATGATAGAGAGTACGGATTCTAGTTGCTTGAGTGGAAATCCTCGTTCTGCTGGACTAGCTATGTGACTTGAGCAGTTACTCATTCTTTCCTTATTATTCTTACCTGAGAAATGGGGATAATGGTGCCTACTTCATAATGTTGTGAGGGTTATAACAATATACATGTAGCCTCCATATGATAAGCACGGTCTGTGTGAGCTAGTACTACTAATACAAGTATTACTACCATTACTACTGTTACTCTTACTATAATATTAATAGTAATGCTACTGCTGCTGCTGCTGCTAAGTCGCTTCAGTCGTGTCCGACTCTGTGCGACCCCATAGATGGCAGCCCACCAGGCTCCGCCATCCCTGGGATTCTCCAGGCAAGAACACTGGAGTGGGTTGTCATAATAGCTGCTTTCAAAACACAAACTTGATTCAGCTTGGTGCAGGCCGGATCTAATTCTTTTTCTTTTTTTGGTTGAACTGAGTCTTTGTTGCTATGTGCGGGCCATCTCTAGCTGCAGCAAGCTGTTGCTATTCACTAGTTGGGACTAGTTGCGATATGCAGGCTTCTCATTGCAGTAACTTCTCTTGTTGCAGAGCACAGGCTCTAGACACACGGGCTTCAACAGTTGCAGCACCTAGGCTCAGTAGTTGTGGTGCATGGGTTCAGTTGCTCCACAGCATATGGAATCTTCCCAGACCAGGGATTGAACTCATGTCCCCTGTACTAGCAGACAGATTCTCAACCACTGGACCACTAGGTCCAGGCCAAAGTTAATTCTTAAATGCTAATTAGTCTTTTTTTTTTTTGAATAAAGCAATTACTTATTTTTAATTGAAAGATAATTGCTTTACAATAGTGTGTTGGTTTCTGCCATACATCAACATGAATCAGCCATAGGTATACATATGTTTCCTCCATCTTGAAACTCTCTCCCATCTCTTATCCCATCCCACCCCTCTAGGTTGTCACAGAGCCCCAATCTGAGTTCCTTGAGTCACACACCAAATCCCCACTGGGTATCTATTTTACATATAGCACTGTTTATGTTTCTATCTATTCTCTCCATTCATGCCCCCTCCTCCTTCCTCCCCACCGTGTGCACAAGTCTGTTCTCTATGTCCGCGTCTCCATTGCTGCCCTGCAAGTAGGTTCATTAGTACCATCTTTCTAAATTTTATATATATGCATTAATTATGATATTTGTTTTTCTCTTTCTTAATTACTTCACTCTATATAATTGGCTCTAGATTCATCCACCTTATTAGAACTGACTCAAATATGTTCCTTTTTATGGCTGAGTAATATGCCATTGTGTTTATGTACCCCAGCTTCTTTATCCATTCATCTGTCAGTGGACATCTAGGTTGCTTCCATGTTCTAGCTATTGTAAATAGTGCTTCAATGAACATTGGGGTACATGTGTCCTTTTCAATTATGTTTTCCTCAGGGTTTATACCCACTAGTGGGATTTGGGTCATGTGGTAGTTTTATTCCTAGTTTTTTGAGGAATATCAGTACTCTCTTCTATCAGTATGTATGTCATCCATCAATAAATTGGCTGCATCAATTTACATCCCCATCAACAGTGCAGGGGTTTCCCTTTTCTCCATGCTCTTTCCAGCATTTATTATTGGTAGATTTTTTGATGACAGCCATTTTGACCAGTGTGAGGTGATATCTCATTGCAGTTTTGATTTTCATTTCTCTAATAATGAATGACGTTGAGCATCTTTTCATTTGTTTATTAGCCTTCTGTATGTCTTCTTTGGAGAAATGTCTGTTTAGGTCTTCATACCACTTTTTGATTGGGTTATTTGTTTTTCTGGTATTGAATTGCATGAGCTGCTTGTATATTTTGGAAAGTAATCCTTTATCAGTTGTTTCATTTGCTATTATTTTCTCCCACTCTGAGGGTTTTAAATGTAATATATTCTTAAGCAAGCAATATTTGTTAAATTATGTTTCTTGACATTCAGTTTCTGGGCTTATGTGCAAGAGAGCTCTCAGAGTTACATCTGAGTGTAGCTCAAATTCCAAGAGCAGCAGAGGTGGGAGAAGATTTGAGCCAGCAAGTACATTTATCCCAAATTGGGACCTGAACACTCCCTGGATTGTAACTCATCTCTTAATCTGCCTGAGTTCTCCCAAGTTGGCCCTGTTGGGAGTTGCCTTCTGGCTCTGACATGCTTCCTGAGACTTGGCAAACAGAGAGCCATCCTTGCCAGTCACTCTGACCATGTGCATTTCACAGCCTCTGTTTTTACTGAATCCCAGGGCAGGAATGGAACAAGGAGAGGCAGTTCCGTCAGAGAGCGGACAGGAGAGGCACCCAGCTCAGCTAGGAAAGTGTGCTGGGTTGGACCTCCAGTCCTCAAATTATCATCTCTTTAATCTTGAGTGAGTCCCCTAACCTCTCTGAGACTCAGTTTCCTAATCTGTAAACCTGTTTAATTTGATATGTACCTCATGGGATTATTACAAAAATTTCATGAGTTCGTTGAGCTATTTGAAAACCTGTTGCAAGATGTCTGACCCTCAATAAACATCAGTTGAAGCTGAATCCTAAATCTAAGCCCTTTGATAACCAGCCTCCAGGAAACTTTTCTTTTGCTCTCTGAAAGCACCTCTAGAAGAGGAACCTGCTCCATTGCCCACAAACATGCTCTCATCTGCCAGGGTGGATTTGAATCCATACACACTTGCATTTTTCATCCTATTCAATCCCTTCTCCAAAGAGACCTACCCACTTCATACTCCTCCTCTGCTACCTACCAGCGATCTGCCTTCTAAATTTCCAGCTTTTTCTAGCCCTGCTGTGCACATGTATATTTTCAGCCAAGATCTCTGCCCTTCCTCATCCTGCCTCCATCCTCACAGGTCTTCTAATTATTCCTTTCATGCTTCTTCCCTATAGTATAACCTCATTCTACTGTAAACTCCATTATGTAGGTACCATGGGGAATGTCAAAGTCAAAGTCCCCACTGCTGCCTACTGCAGCTGTCTAAGTTCTTTTCACTCTTTTCAATCCCTGATCTCATAATTCCAGTCTTGGCACATGACTACATCTCTCTTTCTGCTGTGCAATATAGGATTATCTCTGTGTAATTTTCCACAAACACAATTCAGCTTTGTTCCAATAGAGAGAAAAACTTATTTTTTCTTACCCATAGAACTCCCTTGACACCGTAATAAAGTGCTTCTAACCATGAATGTTTCTGTTAAAAAGTTGGCAGTAAGAAATAGTTGGTTTATCATTAAATCTATGAGAAGTTAGTGTGCAGGTGAAAGATGATGCACAGTTTCTTGCCATTCCTAGGGCTCCTTCGCTAGGATTTAGAATAAGAATGGACTTTTTCCTAAGATGAAAGCCCATTCATCTTTTTTTCTTTTAGCTCAGGAAATAATGGCTTCCTTTAGCTAGATAAATAACTTTAAAGAGAAACAAGAAGGGATGTATATACCTTAGTGTCATTAAATGGCATGAGGGTGTCATTACTTAGGACAGAATTTAATGTTGAATAATGATTTAATCCACCTCTTAAACAGTGTTAGATGATTCTGAAGTTCCCCAAAACTGAAATTACAATCTCTGAGGGCCTGAGATGGTCCCTTCATGGAGTTACTAACAATAAGGCTTGGTTTGGCATGCAGCTCTTCAGGTGTGTCTTATTCTTTCATTTCAACTTTTCTTACGGAGTCATCTGTCTGATTCTCTTTTCTCACATGTGAAGACACCTATATTGTTTGTTAACACATACTGAAAGTGGTGTTTTGCGTCATGAGGAAATGAATCTAATACATAATGTTGACCCCACTGTAAATACTAGCTTGCGAAGGATTACCTTAGTTGCTGTTGTCCAGCCATTCACTTGTGTCCAACTCTTTGCAACCCCACAAACTTCAACACGCCAAGCTTCCCTGTCCTTCACTGTCTCCTGGAGTTAGCTCAAACTCATGTCCATTGGGTCAGTGATGCCATCTAGCCATCTCATCCTCTGTCGCCCCTTCTCCTCTTGCTTTCAATCTTTCCCAGCATCACGGTCCTTTCCAATGAGTTGGCTCTTCGCATCAGGTGGCCAAAGTATTGGAGCTTCAGCATCAGCATCAGTCCTATGAAAAGGATCATCTGTAGCACCATAAATGCAGAAAATTATGCCAAGCCTAGACTTGGCATCCAACATAACTGATCTCTCCATACTCCAGGATCACTGCTGATACTGTCCTTAAACATCAAGGGTCATGTCACTGTGTCATTTTAGAATCGTTTATGAGTATCAGCAGTGGAAAGCACCAGCATCTCATCCACAGCCTTTCCTAAGCACTTGCTGACCTACCTTTACCATTCCAGTTTCCTCTTCCTACCACCTCTGACTTTGAATATGGTGTCCCAGCCCAACTAAAATATTCATGGTGCTGTAAACACACCAAGTCCTTTGGTTTCCATGCCTTTTCATCACATTCCAATCATGGAATGTACCCCCATGATTATACACCCACAACCAGCCACCACCTTTTGATCAGTACTTGACTATCCTTCAATTAAAGAAAAGCCTCTACCTTTAAAAGAAGTCATCTCTAAGTCATGGCAATGAGCAGCCCATGCACCTCGACTAGAAAGTAACCCCTGCTTGCTGCAACTAGAGAGAAGCCCATGCAGCAATGAAGACCCAGCACAGCCAAAAATAAACAAATAAATAAAACAACAAAAAAAGAAAAATTCACCTCTTCTCTAAACCCTGTTTTGAGTCTTCCGTCCTTGAATAGATTATGTCCTTCCCTTCCCTCTCTGCTTTGTGCTACTCTAATCCCTAAGAGCTGTGTCTGGACCTCAGCATGTTGCACACTGAACTGGTATCATTAGTTTGAGTCATAGGCTGTGCTTATTCATCACTGTCTCGCCAGTGAAAGACTAATGAGCACCGAGTAGTCAATCAAAAACTATTTGATAAATTAATGGTCTGCATTTTTGTCATCAAAGCTAACAAACTAGGAACGTTTTTAGAAAACTGGAACTGGAGATATGTGACATAAAAAACAGCAAATGAATGAGAGCAGATGCTCCAAGGGTAACCAATTTCTTATCTGTTAAAGGAGAGCCACAAATTGATTATTCATTTTCACTAAGAATTATATTTAGGTTTTTTGACTGTTAGATTCAAAATAATGTTAATATTTAGTTCAATTTCAAGAATACTATATGTTAAAGATATCTCAATAAAGTTGTTAAAAAACTTTTAAACTTCAGCAACAAAACTATAATCCATTGGAAGCTTATCAGTGTATTGAGAAGATCCCCTGGAGAAGGGAATGGCCACACTCTCCAGTATTCTTGCCTGGAAAACTCCATGGACAGAGGAACCTGGAGGGCTACAGTCCAAGGGGTCACAGAAAGATATGACTGAACACACACACACACACTTATCACAGCCTATATGGGACTGGACTATAAACTTGAATAAGAAGAACCAAAAGCTTAGAGTTGGCCAACAAAAAGAAAAAAGAAAAAGTTTGAAGCAAATTATTTCAAGGCAGATAGACCTGTTGTTTACTAGTTATTATTGACTTTTAATTAAGTGTGGAGCCATGTGCTTTCATATATTGGAGATATTGTGATATTATATCTAAGAGCTTACACTCTGGAGTCATCCTGCCTGGGTTCAAAATGTAACCCAGCCACTTTTCATAAATTTTAAATCTTAGCTAAGATAATCAACCATCCATGTCTCAATTTTCCTCATCAGCAAAATGGAGCTGATAATAGTACTTCATAGAGTTAGTGTGAGGATTAAATTAGGAAATCCACCTAAAGAATTCAGCAAGCAGTCAATTTTCAGTAGTTATCAGCTGTTATTATCATTTGCCTACTTAAAAGAAGCAAGAAGAGTTTACTTAAACAAAGGAAGAAGGAGAAGGGCTCAATGTGTTAGAATACAAGAGAGCGAGCACAGCTGAAACAGGGATTCTCAGAACCTGCTTCAAAGTTTAGTCCTTAAAGAAGGGTTGGGAGGAAAGGACTAGAATTCTTTTAGAATTCCAGAATGTATAGAACAGTCTTATGGACTCTGTGGGAGAGGTAGAGGGTGGGAAGATTTGGGAGAATGGCATTGAAACATGTAAAATATCATGTATGAAACGAGTTGCCAGTCCAGGTCCAATGCACGATACTGGATGCTTGGGGCTGGTGCACTGGGACGACCCAGAGGGATGGTATGGCGAGGGAGGGGGGAGGAGGGTTCAGGATGGGGAACACATGTATACCTGTGGCGGATTCATTTTGACATTTGGCAAAACTAATACAATTACGTATACCTGTGGCGGATTCATTTTGATATTTGGCAAAACTAATACAATTATGTAAAGTTTAAAAATAAAATAAAATTAAAAAAAAAAAAAAAAGAATTCCAGAATAACTTGGCTAATTGCCCTCATATGGTAGGAGAGGAACCACAGTGAACAGCTGTACGTTGAATGCAGAATGGTAGCCTAACCCTGCATTAGCTTCAGAGTTAGTCCTTCCTACTTGGATGCTTTCCTTTTGCTCTGCAGAAATGGGGAAAATAGGGGTGGTTTCCAGAGGTGGGGGGTGAAGGGGGGTAAAATGGGTGACGGAAACCAAAAGGTACAAACTTCAGTTATAAAATAAGTCCTGGGGATGTGCTGTACAGCCTGGTAACTGTAGTTGCTAATTCTGTATAGTATATTTGAAAGTTGGTAAGAGAGTGGATCTTAAAAGTTCTTATTACAAGAAGAAAAAAAAAAGTAACTATGTGTGGTGATGGATGTTTACTAGACATATTGTGGGATCATTTTGCAGTATATACAAATGTCAAATTATTATATTGTATACCTGAACCTAATATAATGTTATGTCAATTACATTTCAGTTTTAAAATTTGGAGGATAAGAATGAGAAAGGAAGTATATTTCTAACATTGTGTTAGTCACTCAGTCGTGTCTGACTCTTTGCGACCCCATGGACTGTAGTCCACCAGCCTCCTCTGTTCATGGAATTCTCCAGACAAGAATACTGGATTGGGTTGCCATATCCTTCTCCAGGATTTCTAATGTTTGCAACCACAAATTATTTGTTGCAGATATCATCTAAGTGGAATTTTCCCTAAATATGAGCAAATTTAGGAGTCCTAGACACATTTCCATTTCCAAAGTGGAAGGTCTTTTCTTTCTTTCTTTAAAAATAGCAGGTCCTTGAGGATTTACTATACTTTTCTCTCTTCTTTTGCATATGTTTGATGATTTTTAAAAGTCAGTGTCAAATGTAAATAGCACCACAACAGAATTTTTTTTATTACAAAAAGCCTTCTGCTTTTGAACTTTGCTTATAGTCAGATGGACTAGATGGAATTTGATTTTCCTTATGTAAATAAAATCTTCCCTTCTGTTTTTCTGCTTGGTCTTTTCATTCTGATGTTACATTGAAAGTTCCTTCTTGCACTTAGGTCAGTTTTCCTTTATCTAGTTGATGCTTGTCTCTCTTCCCCTTTTTTTTTTTTTTTTTTAAATTTTCGTTGTTGTTGCTTCCACTCCTGAGAAAATGGGACCTCTAGGGTGCATTTTGGAACCCTCTCCCATCGGAGCTGACTCTGGAGAGCCCTCCCCACCATGGAAGACAAGTTCCAGAGGTCCTGAGGCTAGCGGTGTGGGATGGGTGACTTCTCACTCTATTCTCCAGGGCACCTTAAGAATAGTCTCAGGGCTTCCCTGGTGGCTCAGTTGATAAAGAATCCGCCTGCAACGTGGGAGACCTGGGTTTGATCCCTGGGTGGAGAAGGTCCTCTGGAGAAGGGAAAGGCTACCCTCTCCAGTATTCTGGCCTAGAGAATTTTATGGACTGTAGAGTCCATGGGGTTGCAAAGAGTCAGACATGATTGAGCAACTTTCACTCACTTAAGAATAGTCTCAAGGTCTCTCTCCATGCAGAACAAAGGTAAAAATTGAACCCCTATTAAAGAGTTGATGGCAGATCCAAAAATAAGGCCTAGTGGCAAACAGCAAACAGAGAGGTCATGGCATGGGCTTCCCCTTAGTTGCAGTGTTCTTCCTTTGGGCTCTAAGCCTCCTGTGCGAGCGTGCTAAGTTGCTTTAGTTGGGTCTGACTCTGTGACCCTATGGACTGTAGCCTGCTAGGCTCCTCTGTCCATGGGATTTTCCAAGAAAGAATACTGGAGTGGGTTGCCATGCCATGCTCCAGGGGATCTTCCCAACCCAGGGATTGAACCCACATCTCTTATGTCTCCTGCATTGGCAGATGGGTTCTTTACCACTACTGCCACTTGGGAAGCCCTCAAAGCCTAATAGTTTGGTCTAAATGGTAAAGAACCTGCCTGCAATGCAGGTGACCTGGGTTCAATCGCTGAGTCAGAAAAATCCCCTGGAGAAAGGAATGGCAATCCATTCCAGTATTCTTGCCTAAAGAATTCCATGGACAGAGGAGCCTGGCAGGCTGCAGTCCATGGGGTAGCAAAGAGTCAAACAGGACTGAGTGACTAACACTTTGTAGAAACTTTAGCTGAGGCATGTGGAATCTAGTTCCCTGATCAGGGATCAAACCCAGGCTCCCTGCAAAGGGAGCTCAGATCGTAGTCACTGGACTGCCAGGGAAGTCCCATCACAATCTTACATGTCCAAAGTTATACTCCTGATTTTCCACCCTACAGAGCTATTTCTCCTCCAATTTTTCCATTTCAACAAATGGCAGCTCCTTCTTTCAAATGCTCAAGGCAAAAACATGCAGATAGCCTTGGCTCCTCTCTTACTTTCTTACCACATCTAAATCCTCAGAAAATCCTGTTACTGTGCTAAATATATGTAGAATCTGAGCACTCCTCATTGGCTTCACCTCTCACACCTTGATCCAAGGGAAAATGACTTACCATTTAGTTTAGGTAATATCTGATGGTACATTGGAATATCTCAGAAATTTAACACCAAAGATGCTTGTTTTGCACTCCTGATCAATGGGCATGTCACTGGAGTGATTCTGGGATCCAGCCTCCTTCACTGTTGTGACTCTGACCTTCAATACTGGCATCAAAGCTGCAGAGGCAAAAGAGCATGGAGGTTCTGTGGGTCAGGACTGGGAGTGGTGTACATCACTATTATTCACATTTCATTAGTCCTAGGGAGGGTCATCCTTAACTACAAGGGAGGTTGGGAAAACTACAGAAGAGAAAACAATTTGGTAAATAGGTAGGCAATCTCTTTGATTTTCAATCTAGACTTATAATTAACAAACCTTTTGTAATTAGGTTTCCTGTTTTTACTTCTGTGTTTCTACAGGTTTTTCTCAATATATCAACCTAATGATCCTTTTAAACTTAACTCAGATTGTGTCCATCCTTTGTTCAAAGCCTTCCAATGGCTTTCCTCCTTTCCTGTTTATTCCAAAATGCTTATCAAGGTTTATATGATCTACCCTCTACCAACTTCCTTGATTCACTTCTTACCACTCTCAGTCCTCTTCACTCCCTTACAACCACACTGGCTGCCGTACTAACTCTCTAATATGCAGGCACTTTCACATTTCCTCTTCCCTTCGCCTAGAACACTTGTCCCCCTTAGATATTCTCAGGGTCCCTCTCTTACTGCCTTCAGATCTATGTTCAAACTCCAGTTTATTAAACAGCCCTTGTTGAATGACCTATCCAAGAAGATCCTCTTAACCATCCTTTCTCTCTACTCCCTTTTATATCTCACTTAACTCATTGTATATTTGCCTCTAGGCTTACTGTCTCTCTTCCAAGATTCAAATGTCTTGGGAATTCCCTGGTGGCCCAATGGTTGGACTCCAAGCTTTCACTGTGGAGGGCATGGGTTTGATCCCAGACTGGGGAACTGAGATTCTGCAAGCTTTGAAGGATGGCCAAAAATGAGTAAATAAATTAAATTCATGATTTTTTTTTAAAGCCACTAAGCTTAAAAAAAAAAAAAAAAGTCTTCTCTTATGAGAGAAGAAACTTTGTTTCATCCCCAGCTCCTTGGTAGTAAGAATAATGCATGGAGTAGGGGCTTAACAAATATTTTTCTAATTACTGAAAAGGTGAATGAATGAGTGAGCAGATGGCAAAAGGTAATCAAAAAATGGTACCGTTGCTGTGATAAACAAGTTTTTCTCTTAGATTGGAAAGAATGTTGATTTTTCCCCCTATTTTATTCATATTTTGTTTTCATGATTAAAAAAAACTGCAGATACAGTCTAAATTCTTCCTTAAGCCCTCATCATCTGTAACATGCTCTCTCTATTCCTTCAACTTTTCATCTTTATACACTTCTACTTCAATGCCTGATGTGTTCTATACCTACAGAATGAGGTGAGAGGGATCCAGATAAAGAAGAAGAGAGTGAATTTCCTGTTCAACATGCTGCTGCAAGTAAAAAATTTAAAAAAAAGTTAAATGATCACATTTTTAAACGTATATATTTATTTACTTTTGACTGTGCTGGGTCTTCCTTGCTCCGCATGGGCTAAGTTAAATGACCACATCTTTAAAAGTATACATTTATTTCCTTTTGACTGTGTTGGGTCTTCGTTGCTCTAGTTGTGGAGAGCAGGGGCCCCTCTACAATGTGGAGCATGGGCCTCTCATTGTGACGGCTTCTCTTGTTGTAGACAGCAGGCTCTAGGGTCACAGGCTTCAGCTGTTGTGGCACAGAGATTCGTCAGTCATCACTCCTAGGCCCCAGAGCATGCAGGCTTCTGTGGTTGCCGCTCCCAGGTTTAGAGGTTGTGGCACAGGCTTCGTTGCTTCATGGTTTGTCCACTGCACCAGCAGGGAAGTGCTAAATGACCACATCTTATGCTAAAAAGGGATAATATAAAAATCGCAGCCAAATATCATTTCTGCTTCATTAAGAGAATTGAAAAATAATTTGTATCTATATTCAAGGCCTCATTTTCTCAAACTAAAGCAACAACCATCTCTATGACTGGAAATAAGGTGAAACAAATATGACTTTTTCTTTTACTTTATGAGAAAAAAAAAAAAAAAAAAACCTCCCAAAGCATTTCCAAAATTTCTCAGACTTTCATTAAGCAAAGTATTCCACCTGATATAGTTTGTAGATGAGGGGATAAAAATATCACATCCTGAGAATAGTCTAACCAGGGGTCAAAGGTAAATCGAGAATAGAATTTATAAACTGTAAAACAGATGTAAAATATGACTTTCAATTAGCTCAGAAATGAGCTCTAACACTCTTTAACTATATCTTCAGAAGTGACTCCTTTTGTTCTTCCAGTAATTGAGATGTCAAAGGGTAATTCGAGGCTACTCAGAAAGATTGTGTCTGATTTTGTTAAAAATTCTAAGCTAATTACTGGTACATAATGAAAATTACTAGATTGCCCTGAATTCTTGACAGGTAAAAACATTCTTAAGAAATTGTGATAAATAAGACTTCTAATATTCATTTCATAACTTTCTTCAGAAACATTAAAATCTGTTCAGATTAGTGAAGCTTTATTCTTTTTGTGTGTGAGATGTCAGTGGGGGTGAAGGAGGCAGTTGAGAAACCTGCAAAGTCCACTGTTATATTAGTGAATATATGTTTTCCGGTAGGATAGGAATAACACTGATTTTCAAAACACTTTGAATATGCTACTTCCAGGGTCAAGTACTTTCAAAGGAAGAGACTATTTGTTTGGAAATGACAATAACCTTCTTAGATCCCTGTGGACCAGATGTTCAGTTGCTCCATCAACCATTTTCCAGCAATGACAATAGGAACCACTCACCCACTCTCAGTGGTCCCTACCAACTCCTCCAACTAAATGATGGTCAAGTCTCGGCTAAGAAATGAGTCTAGGTCACAACCAGGTTGAATTTGCAGAGCACTGTGTTAAGAGACTTGGATTACTGTGATATTGAATGGTTTGCCTTGGAAACGAACAGAGATCATTCTGTCGTTTTCGAGATTGCATCCAAGTACTGCATTTCGGACTCTTTTGTTGACCATGATGGCTACTCCATTTCTTCTGAGGGATTCCTGCCCGCAGTAGTAGATATAATGGTCATCTGAGTTACATTCACCCATTCCAGTCCATTTCAGTTCCCTGATTCCTAGTTGTTGACATTCACTCTTGCCATCTCGTTTGACCACTTCCAATTTGCCTTGATTCATGGACCTGACATTCCAGATTCCTATGCAATATTGCTCTTTACAGCATTGGACCTTGCTTCTATCACCAGTCACATCCACAGCTGGGTATTGTTTTTGCTTTGGCTCCATCCCTTCATTCTTTCTAGAGTTATTTCTCCACTAATCTCCAGTAGCATATTGGGCACCTACTGACCTGGGGAGTTCCTCTTTCAGTATCCTATCATTTTGTCTTTTCATACTGTTCATGGGGTTCTCAAGGCAACAATACTGAAGTGGTTTGCCATTCCCTTCTCCAGTGACATTCTGTCAGATCTCTCCACCATGACCTGCCCATCTCGGGTTGCCCCACGGGCATGGCTTAGTTTCATTGAGTTAGACAAGGCTGTGGTCCTAGTGTGATTAGATTGACTAGTTTCCTGTGAGTATGGTTTCAGTGTGTCTGCCCTCTGATGCCCTCTTGCAACATCTACCATCTTACTTGGGTTTCTCTTACCCTGGACGTGGGGTACCTCTTCACAGCTGATCCAGCAAAGCGCAGCCATTGCTCCTTACCTTGGATGAGGGGTATCTCCTTACCACCAACCTTCCTGACCTTCAACATGGGATAGCTCGTCTAGGCCCTCCTGCGCCTGTGCAGCCACCGCTCCTTGGACGTGGGGTAGCTCCTCCCTGCCACAGCCCCTGACTTTGGACGTGCGGTAACTCCTCTTGGCAGCCGCCCTTCGGTCATGGGGTCCTCCCAGCTTCTGCCCCTGACCTCAGACGTGGGGTAGCTCCTCTTGGCTGCGCTTAGTGCGCTTGGTTGCAGTCGCCCGCGCTTAGTGCCCGGTCGCAGCTGCAAATCTGTATGCAGGTCAGGAAGCAACAGTTAGAACTGGACATGGAACAACAGACTGGAACAGACTGGTTCCAAATAGGAAAAGGAGTACGTCAAGGCTGTATATTGTCACCTTGCTTATTTAACTTATATGCAGAGTACATCATGAGAAACGCTGGGCTGGAAGAAACACAAGCTGGAATCAAGATTGCCGGGAGAAATATCAATAACCTCAGGTATGCAGATGACACCACCCTTATGGCAGAAAGTGAAGAGGAACTCAAAAGCCTCTTGATGAAAGTGAAAGTGGAGAGTGAAAAAGTTGGCTTAAAGCTCAACATTCAGAAAACAAAGATCATGGCATCTGGTCCCATCACTTCATGGGAAATAGATGGAGAAACAGTGGAAACAGTGGCAGACTTTATTTTTGGGGGCTCCAAAATCACTGCAGATGGTGACTGCAGCCATGAAATTAAAAGACGCGTACTCCTTGGAAGGAAAGTTATGACCAACCTAGATAGCATTTTCAAAAGCAGAGACATTACTTTGCCAACAAAGGTTCGTCTAGTCAAGGCTATGGTTTTTCCAGTGGTCATGTATGGATGTGAGAGTTGGACTGTGAAGAAGGCTGAGTGCCGAAGAATTGATGCTTTTGAACTGTGGTACTGGAGAAGACTTTTGAGAATCCCTTGGACTGCAAGGAGATCCAACCAGTCCATTCTGAAGGACATCAGCCCTGGGTGTTCTTTGGAGGGAATGATGCTAAAGCTGAAACTCCAGTACTTTGGCCACCTTATGCGAAGAGTTGACTCATTGGAAAAGACTCTGATGCTGGGAGGGATTGGGGGCAGGAGGAGAAGGTGATGACAGAGGATGAGATGGCTGGATGGCATCACTGACTCGATGGATGTGAGTCTGAGTGAACTCCGGGAGTTGGTGATGGACAGGGAGGCCTGGCGTGCTGCGATTCATGGGGTCGCAAAGAGTCTGACACGACTGAGCTACTGAACTGAACTGTGTTAAGAGAGTCAAGGGGCACTTCCCCGATAGTCCAGTGGCTAAGACTCAGTGCTTCCAAGGCAGGGGCCCCATTTCAATCCTTGGTCAGGTAACCAGATCCCATATGATGCAACTAAGAGTTCACATGCTGCAATTAAAGATCCCTAATGCCACAACTAAGACTTGGCAAAGCCAAATAAATAATAATTAAAAAAAAAAAGGAGTCAAGAGAGGGCAAGAACAGATATGGAAGGGGGTTAAAATCATAATCATCTAAAAGGAATTCTGAGCATGAAGTGAGTAAAAGGTCCATTCCAGAGAGTGATTGATAAGTTAGAAACAAAAGTCTAAAGCTGGAACTGTGGGCACAAGTGGGAGAGCAAACTTGGCTGGAAGGGCTGGTTGATTTAGAGCTCCTGGAGGCAGAGGAGATAAAGGGCAGCCCTTCACTTGCCTGGGCATGACCAAGAAATGAGAAGAGGGAGGAAGGGAAGGAGGAAACATGAGGGGAGTGGTCAGGAGCATGCAGTGAACACAAGAATTTGCTGGATGTTCTCCTCCAAGTGTGGCTTTATGAATCACTTGCCTGAGAATCCCCTGGGAAGCGTGTTTCAAACACATATTACCAGGCCCGACCCCAGACTTCCCGAATCCGAACAATGGAAGAGGAGCCTAGGAATTTAGACTTTTAACCATCTCCCCAGGTATTGTAGGCACACTTACATTTATATGCTAAATTCTTTACCTGCATTGTTTTGCTTAATCTTTCAAAAGTTCTTGTGAAACCAGTACTGTTATTATTATCCCCTCCCTAAACAGGAAACTGACTCTGAGAAAGTGGCCCAAGGCAGAAAGTTTATTGGAAGGCAAAGCCAGAATGCAAACTCATTCATCCTGATTCCAGATTCTGTCATTTTTAATCAAGCTAAACCAGGGGTCCTCAAACTTTTTCTGTAAAACGGTCAGGTAATAAACATTTTAGGGGTAGTTGCCTAAATGGTCTCCATTGCAACAGCTCAACTCTGCTGAAGACAGCAGGTAAGGACATGGGTGTGGCTGAGTGTCCGATAAAACAACAAAATCAAGTGGTAGACTTGATGACACTCTGAACTCAGAATTGCTTTTCAAAGTGTTCAGAACAGCAGCGTCTTGGAAGCTTGTTAGAAACGTAGAATCTCAGTCTGCTCCAGACTTACTGAATCAGAATCTCCTTTTCACAAGGTCCCCAGGGATTTTTATGCACATTATAGCATGAGAGCCCTGCTGCAGGACATTTCTGAAGAGCTTCCCTCAAAGCTCTGCTCTTGGCATTTGATGTCCATCCTTTCTGGCATGTGAACTCAATTTCTGATAGTGAGTATGCCAGTCACCTCCCAAAAAATTTTAAATAAATAAAAATATTTAGTCAAGGGGCTTCCCTATAATGGCTCAGTGATAGAATCTACCCGCCAATGCAGGAGACACTAGTTCAATCCCTGGTCCAAGAAGATCTCACATGGCCACAGAGCAACTAAGCCGTTGTCCCACAACTGCTGAGCCTGTAGTCCTGAGCCCATGCTTCACAAGAGAAGTCACCTCAACGAGGAACCTGCGCACTGCAAGGAAGAGTAGCCCCTTCTTGCCACAACTAGAGAAAAGCCCAAGAAGCAACAAAGACCCAGCACAGCCAAAAATAAATACATACATAAAATTATTTTTTAAAAATCTTTTATCAGGAAAAAAAAACTTTCAACTAAACTCTATCAATTACTCTTCCTAGTCTCTTTTTGCCTTTATTCTTTCCAGGACATACAGAGGCAGTATTCATCTGAAAATGAGGAAAGAGTGGGAATCAGGTTATTATTTAACTTTTTATTTCATATCTACTTAAAGTTTCAAGGCCAGTATAAGTGATGCCTCTCTGGCCCAGATTAATTAGTTTTTACATTTTGGCATAATTTGCTTCATTATAGTATCTCCGTCTAGGTAGAAAGAAGATGATGAAGAGAGAGATAATTTTTTCTTTCTCAAAACTGTTTGAGTAGATTGCAGAAATCATATCCCTTCGCCCCTACATACTTTGGTATGGACTTCTTAAGAATAAGATAATTCTATTACATAGCTACACTTTAGTGATCAAAATCAGGGAATTTAATATTAATACACTACTATATATTATCTAATCCACAAAGTCTACTCACATTTTGTCATTTGTCCTATCCAGGGTCATACATTGTATTTAGTTTTCATGTCTCTTTAATCTGGAAGACCTCAGTTTTTATTGTGTTTCTTGACCTTGATATTTTTTGAGGGTACATTTTAGTTTCGTGGCTTCCATAATAGCTCAGTTGGTAAAGAATCCACCTGCAATGCAGGAGACTTCAGTTCAATTCCTGGATTGGGAAGATCTGCTGGAAAAGGGATAGGCTACCCACTCCAGTATTTTGGGGCTTCCCTTGTGGCTCAGCTGGTAAAGAATCTGCCTGCAGTGTGGAAGAACTGGGTTCCATCCCTGGGTTGGATGCCCTGGGGAAGGGAAAGGCTACTCACTCCAGTATTCTGGCCTGGAGAAATCCATGGACTGTATAGTCCATGGGGTCACAAAGAGTTGGACACAACTGAGTGACTTTCACTTTCACTTTTAGTTATTTAGTGGAATGTCCTTCAGTGTGGGTTTGTCTGATGATTTCTTAGTTAAATTCAGGTTGTACATTTTGAGAGGAATATCACCCAAGCACCATTGTGTTTTTCTTGATGCATCATGTCACTTCATCCTGATTTTGGTGATACTAGCTTTGGTCACTCAGCTAAGTTGGTGTCTGCCAGATTTATTTACTATAGAGTTACTATTTTTTCCTTTGTAATTAATAAATAATTTGAAAGTATATAAATATCCCATTCTTCATCAAATCTTTACCACTATTTTCAGCATTTATTGATGATTTTCTAACTCTAATAATCTCAGGTCTGTCACACCGCAGCAAAGATTTGAAACAGCGGGCCAGTGTTACAGCTCTGTTGCAGCTCAGAGTTTTATTCCACAAACAAAGGATAGTACACCCTCGAGGCATGAGGGCTGGCTGACCCCAAAGGAGAAGCCCCAGTTCGGCTTGGCTTCCTCTTTTTATACGGTTTTGTCTCCTCTCCCCTAAGCCTGTCCTATGCAAATTGAGCTAGCTAGGAAAGGGGCATGTTTGTTCCACCTAAGGTTCTCACTCCAGTCCATGGATTTTCTTTTGTTCCATTTTCACAGGCTTTTTCCTTTCTTTGTCTTTTAGCCATTGCCATTTTGGACTCCTTTTTCCTGTTCTAACTACCTAAACTACCGTTCCTTCCATATGTACTAGCTGGCATTCTACTGTAAGGTAGAGCTGTTTCTTCTCTCCCATTTATCTATTCATCTATTAATGTATATCATTATAGACTCATGGATTCTCGGAGATAATATTTGCATCAGTCAAGTTGATCTCAATGCACACAGAAGTTTGAGAACCACTTTTGAATGAAGAAAATAATTTCCAGAGAGGTTAATTAGATTACCCAAGATCAGAGTATTAGTGGAAGACTAAAACTCTCTCTCCAAACCTAGTGTTTTATTCTTATTTTCCTCTTATTACTCCAAGTCTGAAGGGTGAACAACTACTGGATCATCTAAAGGTGAATCACTTGAAAAACCTGTTAAAATGTTGCTTCCAGGGATTCTGATCCAATACATCTTGCACAAGGCCTTCCAATTTGTACCAAAAAAAGAACTTAGTATTTTCTATCTATCCACTTCAGTGCTTTTTAGAAGGAAAATATAAACAATGATAATATGTCTTTGATTCTAAGATAACATACATTTTAAGAAGCATCATCAATTTAATAATGAATCAGTGCCACATTGAATGCAAACTTTAAATGTACACATTATATACATTAAGGTTTCAGAAAGATTAAAATATGAAAAATACTCATTTTAAGCTCGTAGAGGGCTTTCCTGGTGGCTCAGTTGTAAAAAAAAATTCACCTGCAATGTGGGAGACCTGGGTTCAATCCTGGGTTGGGAAGATCCCCTGGAGAAGAGAAAGGCTACCCACTCCAGTATTCTGGCCTGGAGGAAAATTCCATGAACTGTATAGTCCATGGATTCACAAAGAGTCAGATACAACTGAGTGACTTTCACTTTTTCACTTTAAGCTTGTGGTAATAAGCATATAAAAGATCTTTGAGAACTATACATAAAATAATTAGGTGACTATTCTGCTTCATAGCACTTATATTAGTGCAATTTTTTTTAATTACATTATGTCATAATGACTCCCCTCAGTGATAGACAGCCAGTTCTGTAAGGTCAGTCTCAGTATTTAGTTAGTACTTATTTTAGTCAATATGAGTCAGGTTGGTTTGTTACCACAATGGTCATGGGTGTAAAGCTGGATTTCTCAACCATTCACGATGCTGCTGTTGTTTAGTCACTAGGTTATGGCTGACTCTTTTGTGACCACATGAACTGTAATCTGCCAGGCTCCCCTGTCCATGGGGTTTCCCAGGCAAGAATACTGGAGTGGTTGCCATTTCCTTCTCCAGGGTATCTTCCCTACTCAAGGATCAAACTCATGTCTCCTGGATTGGCAAGCAGATTCTTTACCACTAAGCTACCTGGCAAGCTCTCTTGTGACGTTAGGAACTAGAAAATTCTTTGTTGTAGGGGACTGTCCTGTGCATTTTAGGATGTTGAGCAGCATTCCTGACTATGGCCAGGAATGTCTCCCATATTCCATACCACCACCCACACAAGTAGAGCAGATCAAAAATGTTTCCAGACAGAATGACCCTGGAGGGAAAAATTACCCTTGCTTTGAGAACCAATTGTATTGAGTTGAATTAGTGATCTCTCAAACCATAATTTCACCAGGAAGTGACCTGTAAATGTGATCTTACTTGGAAAAAAGAGTCTTTACAGATGTAGGTAAGGAACACAAGATAAGATAATCCTGGATTTAAGTGGGTCCTAAATTCAGTGACTGTTGTCCTTCTAAGAGAGAGACAGGTGAGTCACAGGAACTTAGATCGAGCGATACTAATAACACAGGCAGAAACATGTAAACCACCACAAAGTAAGGAACGCCTTCAGCTGCTAGAAGCAGGAAGAGACAAGAAAGAATTCTCCTTTCATGGCTTTATTTTGGGCTTCTGGCCCCTAGAATTGTGAGAGAATAAGTTTTTGGTTTTAAGTCACTACGTGTCCGGTTATTTGTTATTGCAGCCCTAAGAAACTAACACACCAATTGTCTCAGGTGAAAAGAAACTTCAGTTTATATTGTATGTATATTTATTTAGATATAACTGTTATTTAATCACAGATGATAGGAATATAATTTGAACTGGCAGCAAAATGCATTCATGGGAAGAATACTGAGCTATTTGAAGTAATCAAAGGCTGATTGGTCAAACTTTGCAAAAGTTAGGGATTGATTTAAGCTTTAGAAAAAATCAGAAATAGGTGTTTATACACTGCCCACTCTTTTTCTTCATCCCCATCTATTGTTTTCTCTCTTCTCTCCTTCTCTGTGCACAATGGCATGCTCTACAGCAGAGGACGGTCCCCAACCTGTTTGGCACCAGAGACCAGTTTCATAGAAGACGATTTTTCCATAGACCCAGGTCGGGTGGAGTAGGGCAGGAGTAGGTGGGATGTGGTTTCAGGATGATTCTTATAAGAAGCCCACAACCTAGACCACTCACACGTGCAGTTCATAGTGAGGTTCACACTCCTATGAGAATCTAAGGTCACTGCCGATCTGACAGACAGCAAAGCTCAGGTGGTGATGCAAGTGATGGGGAGCAGCTGGAAATGCAGATGATGCTTTGCTCACTCACCTGCCACTCACCTCCTGCTATGCGGCTTGATTTCTAACAGACCATAGACCATGGCTGAGGGGTTGGCAACCTCTGCCTTATAGTACAGGAACCAAGCCATCTATGGCCCCCAAGGTTTATACCTGGAGGGTCCCACAGCCAATGAGAGTCTGACTTCTCTGCCCTCAACCCAGTCTTTTTGATTCTGGAATGAGAAAACATTTTGATCCTACCTTGCTTGCTCAGATGCTTATACTGAAAACAGTCAACTACTGCACAGGCAGGGCATGGTTGTGTAAAAACTTTGTATTCCTTATACACCCAAATGGATGAGATTAGAAGGCCAGTAGTTTCCAGAAGAAAAAAATAAAATAAAATTCTGGGCATCCAAGCCTACAAATATCTACCATAGTACATAAATCTATATGGTTAACTTAAAAGTATAATTTTCTTATTGACACAGTTTTTGGAAAGCATGGTGTCAACTTAATGTTTCTTCCTACTCTAAACTTAGTCATTTGACCAGTTGTTTAGATAGGCATGGTGGTAGCAAAAAAAAAAAAAAAAAGTCTTGGAAAACGTAAATAGAAGTACCCAATGACTTTTACTGTCATCAGTCAGTCAGTCAGTTCAGTCAGCCAGTCAGTTCAGTCGCTCAGTCGTGTCCAACTCTTTGTGACCCCATGAATCGCAGCACGCCAGGCCTCCCTGTCCATCACCATCTCCGGGAGTTCACCCAGACTCACGTCCATCGAGTCAGTGACACCAGCCAGCCATCTCATCCTCTCTCATCCCCTTCTCATCCTGCCCCCAATCCCTCCCAGCATCAGAGTCTTTTCCAATGAGTCAACTCTTCACATGAGGTGGCCAAAGTACTGGACTTTCAGCTTTAGCATCATTCCTTCCAAGGAACACCCAGGGCTGATCTCCTTCAGAATGGACTGGTTGGATCTCCTTGCAGTCCAAGGGACTCTCAAGAGTCTTCTCCAACACCACAGTTCAAAAGCATCAATTCTTCGGCACTCAGCCTTCTTCACAGCCCAACTCTCACATCCATACATGACCACTGGAAAAACCATAGCCTTGACTAGACGGACCTTTGTTGGCAAAGTAATGGCTCTGCTTTTGAATATGCTATCTAGGTTGGTCATAACTTTCCTTCCAAGGAGTAAGCGTCTTTTAATTTCATGGCTGCAGTCACCATCTGCAGTGATTTTGGAGCCCCCCAAAAATAAAGTCTGACACTGTTTTCACTGTTTCCCCATCTATTTCCCATGAATTGATGGGACCGGATGCCATGATCTTCATCTTCTGAATGTTGAGCTTTAAGCCAACTTTTTCACTCTCCTCTTTCACTTTCATCAAGAGGCTTTTTTAGTTCCTCTTCACTTTCTGCCATAAGGGTGGTGTCATCTGCATACATGAGGTTATTGATATTTCTCCCGGCAATCTTGATTCCAGCTTGTGTTTCTTCCAGTCCAGCGTTTCTCATGATGTACTCTGCATATAAGTTAAATAAGCAGGGTGACAATATACAGCCTTGACATACTCCTTTTCCTATTTGGAACCAGACTGTTGTTCCATGTCCAGTTCTAACTGTTGCTTCCTGACCTGCATACAAATTTCTCAAGAGGCAGATCAGGTGGTCTGGTATTCCCATCTAAGTGGGAAAATAATTGAATCTTCAACAAAATCCTGGGTATGGAAATCCCACAACATTTAGGGGTAAATGCCTCAGCTTTGGGATCCAAATAAAGCCTGTAATGAATCATTCAAATGTCCTCTAAAAAGATCTATTTCCAACTTGATTAGAAATGATGAAGCATGCTGTCATCGTTTATTGAATGAGATAAAAAATAAAGTAGGGTAAATTTTTAAATTCTCCTCTATTTTCTTCTCTGTTTTTTATTAATCCATTACATCCATTAAAGGCTCTGAATGTCATGCCTCATCCATTTTAGTACATCAAATCCTTTCCCAACCTGTGCTGACAACACAGGTCTCTTGTCTCAGTGCCCTATTGGATTACAGAGATTACTGATACATATCCTGGGGTCTGTCTGTTTAGAGATTTAAAATGCACCATCCTAAAATAGAAGTGATGGCCTCAACACATGGATTTTAGCACCTCGTTTGGATAGTGGAAGTGAGACTATAATTGGTAAATCTTACAAGCACTTTTTGCCTAAAGGAATATTTTCCATGTAGTGGACTATGACTAAGAATCTTTTCCAAGCCATAGGAGCCAGTGGATACTCTGAGATTAAAGGAGCAAAGGGAAATGTTTTAAAAATATGCTATTTGCATGTTTTCACAATTGACTTCTCTATTGCATAAGTAGTCCTTTGGTCAATATTTAGTTGTTGTTCAGTCTCTAAGTCATATTCAACCCTTTTGCAACTTCATGAACTCCACTCCACCTCAGGCTCCACTGTCCAAGGGATTTTCCAGGCAAGAATACTGGAGTGCGTTGCCATTTCCTTCTCCAGGGCATCTTTTGACACAGGGATTGAACCTGCATCTCCTGCACTGGCAGGTGGATTCTTTACCCCTGAGCCACCAGGGAGGCCCAGTTAATACAGTGATGGATTGAAGACACACTCCTGACTCACAGAGTGGTGAATGCTGTGAGGCCCAGGTCAGGTATACCCTTTCAGGCCCAGGGACCCATTCTTTCAGTTGCTAAGAATGCTGGCTGCTGACTTTAAAGGGCCCTGCATTGCCCCAGGTTACATACTCTTCTGAATGCAGTCTGCAGCCTGGATTCATCCTGGATGGTGGGGCACAAAGCCTCCACTGCCAGATTGCTCAGTGGTAAAGAATCTGCCTGCAATGCTAGAGACCTGGGTTCGATCCCAGGGTCAGGAAGATCCCCTGGAGAAGGAAATGGCAGCCCATTCCAGGATTCTTGCCTGGGAAATCCCATGGACAGAAAAGCCCAGAGAGCTACAGTCCATGGAGTCATGGAGTTGGGGATGACTGAATGACTTAGCACGCAGGCACGCATGTCTTGCCTCTACTTGGGACAACTCTGACGGGCCATCCCGGCGCTAGAGCTTCTCGGGTGGAGGATGGATAGAGGCCCCAATGGCACCTGCGTCACAGGTCAGAGTCTCCCCCTGCCCCATCCTGTTGCTCACGAACCCACAGGTGGTGTTCCCACAGCACTCCCCAGGTTACCATGCGTATGTACATCACTGCCTCAGACTCCTTGAGTACCCCAACCAAAGACAGAGGATTATATTGAAAATATTGGACCCAGAAGCAGTGGATCTGAAACAGCTGAGAAAATTATTCTGGCAAGAAGGTACATTCAAAGAGAGCTCTACACTAACTCTCTAGCTACTTCCCAGCAACCAAATGAATGAACACTTGAAATTTTGCACAATTTCTGGTTCTCTCAAAGGGAAATAAATTGAAAAGGAAAGAGGAAAGGGATATAAGCAGGAAAGGAGACAAGTTGTTGTTGTTCAGTCACTCAGTTGTATTGGACTCTGTGACCCCATGGACTGCAGCACGCCAGGCGTCCCTGTCCTTCACCATCTCCCAGAGCTTGCTCAAACTCATGTCCATTGAGTCACTGATGCCATCCAACCATCCTCTGTTGTCTCCTTCTCCTCCTGCCTTCAATCTTTCCCAGCATCAGGGTCTTTTCTAATGAGTCAGGGCTTCACGTCAGGTGGCCAAAGTATTGGAGTTTCAGCTTCAGCATCAGTCTTTCCAATGAATACTCAGGACTGAATACTCAGAATTTGATCTCCTTGCAGTCCAAGGGACTCTCAAGCTCAGATCATGAACTCCTTATTGCAAGGAGGCAAGGGGGAAGAAGAAAAATGTGAGCTGAATAAACAAAGTCTGCTTTGCAGTTTTATACTTTTAAGAATTCTTTTTAAGTAATTGCAATAGTTATTTTTAGAGTATAGTTACCATTCATTGGATACCAATTATAGACTTACTACTTTACATGTGCTATTTCTAAACCTAAAAAAAAAAAAAAATACTGCAAGGGAGATAATATTATCAGAGAACTTAAGTGATTTACCCAAGGCACAGAGCTAGACAAAAGACAACACAAGAATTTAAAATAAGCTTTAGCACTAAATCCTGCTGTCTTTTCTTTAAGTAAGGTGTTGCCTCTCTTCTCAGTGAGGAACTCAAACAAAGACAAAGTTTGGCTTTCTTTTGAAAGATAACTACTGTAATACTTGGGACTCTTTTCCCAGCAAGGGACAGAGACTCAATTCAAACTAGCTTAGACGATAATTTATTATGAATGAGGATACTGAGATGTTTCATGGAATCTAAGAAAAGATATTACTTGATCTCAGAGAAAAACTGCAACCACGGACAACAAAACTTTAAGAATTCACTTTCTCTTTGCCACATGTGGAAAACATTATAGCCAACATCTTTGGAACTTTACAGCTCTGAGTAGAAAGACCAGCTTATTTTCTTTGTCCCAAGGGGAAAAAAATATCCCACTTCATTAGCCAACCCCAAACCAGTCACCTCTGACCTGGGATCAGAATTACAATGTAATATGTTTGTCTTTACTATACCCTGTGGATAGAAGCAGTAAGAAGAGAGTAAAGATTCTAGAAAAAGGGAAAGGGGGCAAGGAAGCTAATAAATATCACCATATAGATTCATTATATCTCCGAAACATATCACTGTACAATTTCTCAATTCAATGAAAGAGGGGAGGCAGGTTTAGCTTGGAGAGCAGCTCTAAGATTATAACCTTATTGTGACACAGAGAGAGAGAGAGAGAGAGAGAGTGTGTGTGTGTGTGTGCGCGCACGCGCGTGCAACCCAAAGGAAAAGGATGGAAAAGATAAAGCAGGAAGTAAAGTCTGGTTCATTGGGAAAGCTAAAACTTGCCTCACGTAAGCCGGAAATTAATTTCTTCTTGATGACGATGACTGAAGGAGATTCAAAGAGTAGGTGATGAAAAAGCTTAAGATACATTTTTCTGATGGTATTGTGCATGAAATTCTAAGAGAAATTAAGAAGCGAGCTTATGCCTCCCTTGGAAGTGAGTTAATAATCAGATATATACTTTATTAACATAGGCTTCAAACCATTTCCACTCCAGCCTGGCCCAAGGGGGTTCCCCAGAGGAGGAGGGTTTCTCTCCAGGCCCAGCTGCGGACGGAGTCGCACACCCACCTTCGCAGTGCGCAAGAGAACAAAAGGGCCTTTCATTCCATCCTCCCTAGAAGGACTCGAGGTGGAAAATGGCTATTTGTTCCCTCTGCGACATATATGTCTGATAATATGCATGGGCATGCATACTGACTGCCTGCATTATGTATGAATCAGACCCCACTCCTGTTCAGCAACAGCTGGAGAGATTTTTCTCCTCCAGATACCCAGCTGCAGTATAGCCCCTCCCCCCAACACGTGCCTGCGCCACACACACCCTATACATGGGCACTGGGGACAATTGCCGTAATTTACCAGAACCTAAGGACCACTAGAGCCAGCGCATTGTGTTTTTGAGCTGCTTTCCTTTTATTAAAATGTGTTTTTCTTCCATAGTGACTGCTGCCATTTTATTAATGGAACAAAGACTCTGGCCAAACAAGCACCCTAGTAATCACCTCAATTCATTCTCACAACCAAAGGCTTCTAAAAAACAGTTTTTTTTCCAAGCTATTGGTTGGATGATCCCCCTGGGGAAATCCTTGCCACTTTTAAAGATGTTTTGAGCCAAGAGAAACTAGGATAAAGGCACTATTGGGTAGTTTTTCTTGTTGCTGTGTCTTTGTTTTCACAATCCATTATCACCAAGTTCCTGAACTCTTTTTACTGAAAACAAGATGTTGTTTAAAAAAAAAAAAAAGAATTATACCACTTACCCAGGCCTAAGTTGAAGCACCATCTAAATGATATTGTTTTTAGGATGAAAGCTGCAAAACCACTGTAAAAAACAGTGGTCTCCCAAAAATTCAAATTATCTGGCCATTTGCAAAATATTTTAATGAAATGAATATTAAAATATTTTGGGGTTAGAAGATCTGAGTAAATTGCTTGAATTTTGCAATTCCTGCTGGATGTGTGCCATCTTACAAAATAGTTTGTATGTCAAAGAAAGAAACATTATATGTTAGAAAATGTTATGGAGAGTGATGTAAGTTTGTTTCACTCTATGTAACAGAAGGGAATGTGTTTGTGGGCTTATAAACAACCTAATCTATGGGCTGAAAATATCCTGCCAAAACTGACCCCTGGCCATCTTCTCTCCCCAAGAAAGCCTCCTAGAGTAAGCTCCTTGTAAAATGTTTCCCAAATAGACCAGACTTTATACAGTGGCCTCCTGAAGATTCAAAGGAAAACATAATAATCCTTGATAAACTTGGCTGCCTAGTTGAAAAAGCTATATGAAGAGTCTAATGACCGTTTTCTTGCTGGAATGTCCTCTATAGCAGAGGTCAATCATCCATCCACTTTCTCCATCAGACAGCTCAAAAAAATAAGAACAGAAAGGTAATCTCCTCTATCTCACCACATTTCTGAGGTCAAAGCATTTATGCAGTGAGGTCTTTCAGTGCCATTAACCGTGAAAATAGCCAATATCAAAATAATTCTGAATTTCAAAACCAATTTGAGTTTTAATCTGAGTATTCAGGCTATTCACCCTTGATATTGATGCATCCAGCCATTGGTTCACCTTAAATTGGTCAAATTGATGAGGTCAGTGACATTCGATAAGAGACTGCAATGTACTGTCTCCATTGTTTGTATGACTGTTTTGCTTTTCTCATTCTTCCCTCAGTACAGAGCTTTGAGATGGTGGATTGGGAATATATTAGAAACTTTGGAGGCTTCTGGCTGTTTGGGCTCTGGGCCTTCCTCCCTTTCAGCAGCGGTGTGAGGGTTGTGGAGAAGGTGAGCCTCTTGGAGAGGGAAATGGGGACAGAGGGTTATTTAATGTTGGTGGGAACATGGAATAGCGCTCATCAACATGGTGTTGACCAGACCATCCTTGGAATTAAAAAAGACATGAGTTTTAATGTTTAACTTCACTCATAACAGATTTTTCTCTGAGCCTCATTTCTTTTCTTTTTTTTTCCCCCGCTGCAATGGGTCTTCATTATAGCACATGTGTTCTTTGTTATCCAGTAGTTTCCCGGTGGCATGTGGGGTCTCAGTTCCCTGACCAAGGATCAAACCCAAGTCCTCAACGTTGGAAGGTGGGCTCTAAACCACTGGGCCACTGGGGAAGTCCTTGCACCGTGTTTCTAAAACAGAGATAATATCTTCCTTTTTAAGTATTAAATCTGATCTTGGAAGGGAAGTGCCTAGCATGGTGCTTGGCACGGAGTAAACGCTCAATAAATCAAAGTTACTCTCTCCACTGCTGTTCAGCTGTCTGCTGCCACCATCTAGAACTCCAGCCTATTTGTCTAGGGCCCTGTAAATCACCACTTTTATATATCGTCTATTTTAATTCTTACAGGAATCAAAAGAAACAATTATTATATCACCATATTAGAAATTAAGATGCTGAAACTTAAATAATTTGCCAAACTTGAGTCCAGACGTTTCTCTCCAGAGTCAGGATTCTTTGGTACTGTAAAAATTTTACATGATAGATTTCACCATTTCTCCTTGCCATTATAACCCTTTCCTTCCATGTTTTCTAATATTGGATGTATAATGCTTTTGAATACAAATGGATAAAAGGCTACAATTCATTGTATATATTGTAAAAAGGTCTCCCTGGATAACTATGCAAGGGACCAGTTAAATTCATTTACTAGTCTATTGAGGCCAACTTCTCTATTCTCAAGCTCAAAACACATTGTATTCTAAGCCCATGCTTTGAAGAAATCTAGTAATAAAGAGTTGTCTGTGGGAGGTCTGTTCCTTGTTTCCGAATTATCATTAAGTGGACATATGGTAAGTTGAATTCAGACCAACATTTCTGAACCTATTCAATTTCTTTAAGTGAATTAAAGGGTAACATCAGTTTGTAAGCATTTTCAGAACTATTCCACTGAAATTAGGTTTTACTGATCCCAGTTCTTCTCATGATATGAATTAAGAGTTGAGTATAAAAGAAAATGGATCTTTTCAAAAAGATAGCCAAATGAAACATGCCAGGTATAGGATTTGGGATTATGTATGTTGCTCCTAAATTAAATGCTTTCAATGCTGAGCTGTCATTAAAAATTACAGCTTTAGCATTGCTTTTCCAGCATTTGCAAATCACGAAGATGACTTATGGAAAACAATTTTCTTCAGTGGCTGGGCTCTCCAGCTGCCTGTAATTTGATTATAAATTTCAAATATACTTTGTGTGGCAGAGGGTATATGCTGAGAAAGGAGTGTTAGTGGGGAAGGAGGCAGGGACTATAGTCCTTCCTGAGTAACTGAGTAACAGAAGTGAGCATTAGATATTTACATTTAGCATTTCAAAGCCTATAGATCAAGGGCGAATTTTCACCATCTTGATAACATTAGTCTCAGTAAATACTATTCCCTTTGTGCCCCAGAGGAAAAGATCAAATTACCCCAAGAAACTTATACAGTTGAGAGATTTTAGTAATTTTCCCATCCTATTTTCTTTCTCTCCCTCTTTCTCTCTCTCTCTCATAGACAACATAAATTGCTCTTACGGAAAGTTATAATGTGATGAAATTAGATTACTCTTCAATAAGAAATGATTATTCAAACCTTTTGGAGACATGTCTTTCTAGTGTACACAATAGTAGATCTCCTTTGTGTTTTTGGAGAATGAGAAAGGGCTTCTGAAAGAGACATGGAGTTCCAGCCTTTAATGGGCTTTGAAAAATACCAGACTTGAGGGTAGTAAGTTGACGCCATTAGGAAAATTCAATAATATTCTTATTTTCCTATTATCATAGAGGCATCTGCTGCTTGGGGGGAAATAATGAGATAAAGGTTTCTTTCCTACACATCAGTGCCATTCAGAGATCTCATGGAAACCTGTTTCTGCAGCAAAGAAAGTGTAATTCTGCAAGTCAAGAGCAGACCGTGTCCTATGTGACCAGACACACTGACTCCTGCTTGCCTAATATTTAAGGGGAAAGTTGACACTTGGCTTAAGGGGAAAGTGTCAACTTGGCTCTCTGACACAAATTCTGACCTGACAAAGCAATATAATCTTCTCAAATAAGGTCAAAATAGCTAGAAAAACTCAGCTATTTACTATTGAGCTGATTTTCAGAGCCAAAGAGCCTGTTTGTTTTAAAACAACATACTCCCATCAACCTTGCCTTAAAAAATCAATAAACTTGGAGAATGTCTGAGATTTTTTTTTCCAAATTATGAACATCCTTTTGATTTTATTCTCTAATTTGTATAGCACAATAAATATAAGTGTAAATGCATCTCTTTTCAAAATAGAGTCTCAACCCAACCAGAATTCACTGTTTTCAATTATGATTTCCAATGGATCTCTTTTCTGGGGATCAGGTTTTAGAAAGCAGAATAAATTAATGGCAGATACTAGTCAAATTTTTGTGTTCCTTCAGGACCCAGTTTCTGCAAACTCCTCTTGGTAAAAAAAATTAAAGTTCACTACAGTAAAGGGAACATATCAGTAAAAATCCCTGCTCAGGGCATTTCATTAATATGTTTGGAATTGTAAGAGAGAGGGGATTTTCTCTTCAAACTCCAGCCTCACATACCTTGGAGCTGATGAATTCTGCACATCCCTGGGATTTGCAGGAGGTTACAGAACAAGATTACGCACCCTGGTGATATATTTACTGCAAGGACAACCCGGGCACAGCTGCAGCTTGAAACCAGAAATGTGTGGAAAGAGTCTAACCGTGAAATACTTAAGGCTATTATTTCTTCAGAGCATCATCCCGTACCCAGGAAATGAAGCCGATCAATTCTGCTTTTCTTTTTCATTGTTGTTGTTAGTTTAATGCAATTTAGTCTGAGAGGATGAAAACTGGTACCTGACTTTATTATTTACTTATGTAAAATCAGGGCCGAGGAAAAGTCGGGTTCAGTTGATAGAGATGATATGTAATTAACTGATTTGCAAAGAATGAGAAGAAGGCAAAGCTCTCCGTTTGTGGTGCAAGAATGGATGGTTTGCCTCTCCTTTCAGGATTAAATTGCAAATATCATTTAATGTTGAAAGGCTTTTTGGAAATAATATCACACTGAATTTCTCAAGTGGACTCCCCAGACTTTTTTATTTCCCAGTTCCTAAATAATTATGCTGAGGGCACCACAGATAGAGCAGCTAACAAAGACAGACAATGCCCTCATGGAATCCATAACCATGCAAGGAAAAGAGACTTGAGAAGGAGAAGAAGGACATAGATAATAATAGAGTTACAAGCCTTGATAAAGCTAGAAAGACTAAGTACTCCAAGAGAGTGCATTACAAGCCTTGCATATTCGTGTTAATTTGTCTGCTTTCTCTTATCAGTCTATAAGATTCTTGACCAAAACAATGTGTTATTTAAAATAATTGCTTAAAAACTTCTATTTGTTAACAATCTGTTCCTAGAGCCTTGCACTGTGCATGGCACACGGCAGACACTTAGTAAACTTGGTTAGTTGTGTTTGTTGAGGAAAAGGAAATGGCAACCCACTCCAGTACTCTTGCCTAGAAAATCCCATGGATGGAGGAGCCTGGTGGGCTACAGTCCATGGGGTCGCAAAGAGTTGGACACGACTGAGCAACTTCATGGATGGAGCATTACTCATGGAATCCTTACAGAAATCCCAGGAACTAAATTTCAGGGATTGAAAGTGAAAGTGTTAGTTGCTCAGTCGTGTCTGAGTCTTTGAGATCCATTGAGCCTGCCAGGCTCCTCTGTCCATAGAATTCTCCAGGCAAGAATACTGGAGTAGGCTGCCATGCCCTCCTCCAAGGGATCTTCCAGACCTAGGGAATGAGTCTGGGTCTCCTGCCTTGAAGGCAGATTCTTTACCATCTGAGCCACCAGGGAAGCCCTTTTCAGGTATTAATGATCTCATTTTGTTGTTGTTTAGTTCCTTAGTTGTGCGGGACTCTTTGTGAACCCATGGACTGTAGCCCATCAGGCTCCTCTGTCCATGGGATTTCCTAGGCAAGTATACTGGAGTGGGTTGCCATTTCCTTCTCCAGGGGATCTTCCTGACTCAAGGATCGAACCCATGTCACCTGCAGGCAGATTCTTTACCACTGAGCCACCCTGGGAAGCTGGCCTCATTTTACTGATAAGAAAACAAAGGAAAAATCAAATGATTTGCTCAAACCATCTCAGCTAATAAAACAGAATGAAAACAGGTCTTTGAATTCTGAAACCAGTGTTCTTTCACTACACAACACTGCCTCCAGAAAAAACTATATAAGATAAAGAATGGAAATAATACTAAGACTATATATATATATATATACATATATATATATATTTGTTTGCATGTTCATGAAAGGGGGAAGAAAAAGGGGAGGGAGAAACTTCAGAGTTGTACATGAATTAAAATGAACTCAATTCATCTTCACATAAAAATACTATGGGAGAAAAGCCAAAAACTTTTCTGAGAATTTTGTATCTCCAGCAACCTATATTTAAACAGTTGTAATTCTTTTTAAAGAGCCCTTCTATTCAAACTTTTCTTTTTTTTTTCATACATGATATTTTACATGTTTCAATGCCATTCTCCCAAATCTTCCCACCCTCTCTCTCTCCCAGAGTCCATAAGACTGTTCTATACATCAGTGTCTCTTTTGCTGTCTCGTACACAGGGTTATTGTTACCATCTTTCTAAATTCCATATATATGCGTTAGTATACTGTATTGGTGTTTTTCTTTCTGGCTTACTTCACTCTGTATAATAGGCTCCAGTTTCATCCACCTCATTAGAACTGATTCAAATGTATTCTTTTTAATGGCTGAATAATACTCCATTGTGTATATGTACCACTGCTTTCTTATCCATTCATCTGCTGATGGACATCTAGGTTGCTTCCATGTCCTGGCTATTATAAACAGTGCTGCGATGAACATTGGGGTACTCGTGTCTCTTTCCCTTCTGGTTTTCTCAGTGTGTATGCCCAGCAGTGGGATTGCTGGGTCATATGACAGTTCTATTTCCAGTTTTTTAAGGAATCTCCACACTGTTCTCCATAGTGGCTGTACTAGTTTGCATTCCCACCAACAGTGTAAGAGGGTTCCCTTTTCTCCACACCCTCTCCAGCATTTATTACTTGTAGACTTTTGGATTGCAGCCATTCTGACTGGTGTGAAATGGTACCTCATAGTGGTTTTGATTTGCATTTCTCTGATAATGAGTGATGTTGAGCATCTTTTCATGTGTTTGTTAGCCATCTGTATGTCTTCTTTGGAAAAATGTCTATTTAGTTCTTTGGCCCATTTTTTGATTGGGTCATTTATTGGGTCAAACTTTTCAAAGAGAAGATTTGCCTTTTAGTGGGAAATCTCTTTTCCATCATAGAGTTAAAATAAAACTTCACAAGTTTGGTTATTTGTTGTCAATTTTAGCAGACTTTTTCCCCCCAAACTACTAAACTTAGTATATAAAAGAAAAAAAAAGTGCAGACTACAATATATTTGAGGCCAGACTGGAAATGCCCATAGGAGGTGTCTTAGTCAACTTGGGCTTGCCATGACCAAGTACCAGAGACTTGGTAGCTTAAAAAACAGAAATTTATTTCTCACAGTTCTAGAGACTGGTGAGTCCAAGCTCAAGGTGTCGGCTGGTGGGAGTTCTTTTCTTGGTTTGCAAAGCTGCCTCTCTTGCTGTGTCATTATGTTGCAGAGGGTTGTCTTTCTCTTCTTCATCTAAAGCCACTAATCTTATCATTCAGTTCAGTTCAGTCATTCAGTCATGTCCGACTCTTTGCAACCCCATGAATCGCAGCACGCCAGGCCTCCCTGTCCATCACCAACTCCCGGAGTTCACTCAGACTCACGTCCATCGAGTCAGTGATGCCATCCAGCCATCTCATCCTCTGTTGTCTCCTTCTCCTCCTGCCCCCAATCCCTCCCAGCATCAGAGTCTTTTCCAATGAGTCAACTCTTCACATGAGGTGGCCAAAGTACTGGAGTTTCAGCTTTAGCATCATTCCTTCCAAAGAAATCCCAGGGCTGATCTCCTTCAGAATGGACTGGTTGGATCTCCTTGCAGTCCAAGGGACTCTCAAGAGTCTTCTTATTTGAAACATCTTCTTCTTAATAATCTTATCATTAGGGCCTTACACTTGTGATCTACTCTAACTCCAATTACCTCCCAAAGGCCATCGTTCAGTTGCTCAGTCCTGTCTGACTCTTTGTGACCTCATGGACTGCAGCATGCCAGGCTTCCCCATCTTTCACCATCTCCTGGAGTTTGCTCAAACTCATGTCCACTGAGTCGATGATGCCATCCTCTGTCACCCCCTTCTCCTCCTGCCTCTTTGCATCTGGTGCCCAAAGTATTGGAGCTTCAGCTTCAGCATCAGTCCTTCCAATGAATAGTCAAGGTTGATTTCCTTTAGGATGGACTGGTTTGATCTCCTTGCTGTCCAAGGGACTCCTAAGAGTCTTCTCCAGCACCACAGTTCAAAGTCATCAGTTCTCCGGCACTCAGCCTTTTTTACTGTCCAGCGCTCACATCCATATATGAGTCCTGGAAACACCATAGCTTTGACTAGACAGACCTTTGTAGTTGCCTCCCAGGACTGCTGTTGCCAGAGCCTCTATCCTCCCTGTAGGACACTGCTGATGCATGCTCTGCCTCAACACTTAAAGGCAGGTCGGGCTCAGTCCCTTGTGGGGGTCACTGCTCCTTTCCCTGGGTCCTGGTGTGCGCAAGGTTTTGTTTGTGCCCTCCAAGCATCTCTGATGGATATAAGGTTTGATTTTAAACGCAATTGCGCCCCTCCTACCATCTTGTTGTGGCTTCTCCTTTGCCCTTGGTCGTGGGGTCTTTTTTTTTGGTGGGTTCCAACATTCTCCTGTTGATGGTTGTTCAATAGCTAGTTGCAATTTGGGTGTTCTCACAGGAGAAGATTAGCACACGTGCTCCTACTCTGTCATCTCCTATCCCAGTTTTGCCTACAAAGGTCCCCAAATCCACATTTCCAAATATTATCCCATTGGGACTTAGCTCTTCAAGATAGGAATTGGAAGTCGGCCACAGAGGAGGGCAGGGGAGGCAGAGGGGAGACAGAAACATTCAGTTCATAATAGGAGGTATAACTAAAAGAAATAAAACCAGTTCTATTTTACAAACACCCACACATACATACTAGACTTTGTCATACTCCACACCTTTGACAAGAAAAGTCAGGGATGAGATTATGCCTAATCTTGAGGAACTATATCTGAATAATTGAAATAAACAATCCACAATGGAAGACCAAAGAAAGCTAAACTGGAATGAATCATGTATTTAACATTATTTTTAAAGAAATCAGAAATATTCAGACATAAATAAGTCAGCGGGAAAGTCAAACACTGATATAACTGGCCCAGAAGAGCCTTTTGAATTTAACTTGAGTATCTTGGAGCTATAAGAACTGAAACATCTTTATTTTAAAAGGGTACAGTATTCATCAGAGAAGGCGATGGCACCCCACTCCAGTAGTCTTGCCTGAAAAATCCCATGGACGGAGGACCTGGTGGGCTGCAGTCCATGGGGGTCACTAAGAGTTGGACACGACTGAATGACTTCACTTTCACTTTCACTTTTGACTTTTCACTTTTATGCACTGGAGAAGGAAATGGCAACCCACTCCAGTGTTCTTGCCTGGAAAATCCCAGGGACGGGGGAGCCTGGTGGGCTGCCATCTATGGGGTCGCACAGAGTTGGACACAACTGAAGCGACTTAGCAGCAGCAACACAGTATTCATAGAAATAGATAAGGTTTGAAATTTAAAACTACTCTCTCGACTATTAACAAAGTGGAAAAAAATGAGCATGTTTTACATTTTGCTGTCTTCTACCTAATTAGCAAAATCCAAACAAAAAGGGACTTCCCTGGTGGTCCAGTGGTTAAGAATCTGCCTGCCAATGCAGGGGACTCGGGTTCAACCCCTGAACTGGGAAGATTCATCATGCAGCAGGGCAACTAACCCCATGTGCCACAATTACTGAAGCCTGGGGCCCCTCGGGCTCATGCTCTGCAACAAGAGAAGCCCCGCAATGAGAAGCCCGTGCACCACAACCAGAGGGTCATCCCATCCACCACAACCAGAGAAAGCCCGCACGTAGCAACAAAGACCCAGCACAGACCCAAACAGTAACAATAACCACAGGAAGCATATACTGTAACGCTGCTTTATTTTAGGCCTTCTAAACAAAGGTTGATGACCAATATAACCACCAGATAATCAAAAACTTGTCTTGGTTAATTGTGATACTAAGGATAAAACTTGCACGTAATGTGTATTTATTTTGATTTGTGTCCTGCCTGCTTTCAACTAGACTTTGTGATAGTAAAAATAAATAAATAAATAAATCACTATATTTGTCAACACATATTGGATTGCACGATCCCGAAAACCCCAACCCCAATGCGTTAAGCATAAAAGGGAATTTATTGGCCCACATAGTTGAAGTCTTGAGGTAGAACCCACATCTAACACAAGAATTCAAAGAGGTCAACTGGCCTTGGTCTGCCTATCTTCATATCTCAGATCTGCTTTCCTTTGGGCTGGCCCCATTCTCAGGCATTCTACTGAGGAATAAGATGGGGGTCAGAAGCTCTGGTTTTTTCATCCCATCCTGTTGGCCATTCTACTGGAAAATCAACACCTCCTTTACAGCGATGCCCATAAAAACATTTGAATGCCCTCTGATGGGCCTGATTTGTGTCATGTCATGGCTTCATTCTTGATCCAATTACTGAGGCCAGGGCAATAGAGCACAGTGAATGGCCTGGCCTGGGTTATGTTTCCACCCTCGGCTCTAAAAAAACCAGAATGAATTCCCTCTAAGCCACAAGGACTGAGATTGGGATAAAGACAATAAGCAAGAAGCATTGAGATTCCATTATCACAAAAGAGGGAAATATTCTTAATGTAGTTGAACACTATGGATGTCTACCACAACCCAAGTACAATAAAACTGAATCATTGACAAACACTAGAAAGCAGAAGTCATGTATAAATGAGGTGGTAGTCTTGAGAATAAGGGGAAGCAGGGGAGATGGTAATGTCATAGAAATATGGATTGAGAAAATCCGGAATGATCACATATAAAACTTTGCTCTGAGTTTCTTAGAAGCCAAGGCAGAGTGACATTCAATGGAAAGAAAACACCTCATCTAAACAAAGGAAGTTCCCAGCTTGCTGGATGATATAGATACTTTTCTGGCTCTGAATTCTCAAAAGAACTTGTCTCCAAGACCTTTAAATAAGACTGAGCAACATAATGAGGTCCTATTTTTTTTTTTAAAGCAAGTTTTTAAAAAGAGCTGGTACACATTCTGCTCAGTGAAAGCCAAGGACATAGCATTACACAGTGGCTCTGGAAAGTCAATTATTCAAAAGGCTGTAGTGACTCTGTCCAAGTATGTAACCTAATGAAGGACTCAAAGGTAGAAAACTGGCAATGAAATACTAGCCCTGCACTTATTACCAGAGCTACCATAGCTTAGTCCCTCTCATTCCCTGAGCTTATGCTTTTTAAGGGTAAAGAAGTGGTAATAATACCAATACTTGCTTTGTGTGAGAATTAAATTAATATATAAAAGTACTTTTAACTCTCTAATGTATGTGCAAATAGGTAACATATTTTCATCAAACGATACTCTAGGATCATCTAGATAAAGGATAAAGTCAGATCAGATTATACATACTTTATAATTAATTGCATAAAATGTTCAACCAATGAGTCATTAAATAGTAAAAGGTTATTTTAAGTTTTCATTGCAGCTCTAATAAAAAGCCTTTTTTTACTCCTCCATATTTATTATTATTTTATTATTTCCCATGTTTCAAATAAGTGCGATGTCATCCACCAAAAAAACACTTGTTTGAGGACATTATTACCAATGTGATCCCTACCACCATTACTTCTACCAATTGCTACAATTTATTGAGCATTTACTATGGGTGAGGCAGGAAATGAAATGCTTCATATACATTTCAAACACAATCCCTGAACTAGGAGTGACAAGGGTGAATTTTATAATGCCCCTCAAGAGCAGTAAAACATTAGACTAATTACTTATCTCTGGTCCTGCTTTTCTTTAGGCTTGGATCAATATTGATTGTACATCTTAGAAGTTTCCTTCCAGACTTCAGTATTCTATTACTTTGTTAGAGTCAATTTCATGGTACAAATTCTCACATTCATGTCTTTTTTTTTTTTTTTTGCTATAAAGTGAGGCATATGGGATCTTAGTTCCCCAGCTAGGGATCAAACCTGAGCCCTGTGCAATGAAAGTGCAGTGTCTTAAACACTGGACTGCAAGGGAAGACCCTGTGTTACATTATAAGTGCTTTTACCTCAATTATGAATGTATACTTTTCTTAGAATGTTCTCTTTGGTAGTATATCAAAAGCAGCACCATCATTTTTCTTCAACGAACCTGATGGGATATTCTTCCCGAAGAGTGAAGGGCATATTTACCACAATTTGTGGAATTTTGTGGAATGTTTTCCCTGAAAGAAAATAGCAAGGAGTCAATGAGTTTGCATTATTGCCTTAAATTTGAGTGGACATTCTATTTCAAGAAAAAAAACTTATTTTTTTGCCTTTATTTAAAAATTTGAGATATAATTGGCATAACATGATTTCTTAAACCCCCCTAGCAGTTCAGCGGCTTTCATCAGTTAAGATCACAGTTATCAGTAGTATACCAAAACGGTACCTATCAATGGTTTCTTAGTTTTGGTTACACATTATAGTCACTGAGGAATTTTTAAAAAATATGAATGCCTGAATCCCACCACAGAGATTCTGCTGATATTGGTCCAGGGGGCATATTGGATATCGGGATTATTTTTGCCAGCACTTTTCCAGATGATTTGAATGTAGAGTCAAGACTGAAATTGACTGGCCCATTTGGTGTTATCTGTGAGGCAGGGCATCACATACTTAAAGAAGATGTGCCAATCTGGAAGAGGTGGGGGGATGCTCTGTTGGAAAAAAATCAGCAGGATCAACCAGTTGAGCCTCATCCAATACTTACATGCTATGCAAAACAGGCAGTATAGAAAACATTTGCTTTTTAAGAAGGATTTTTTACTTATGTGTGTTACTTGGGAAGCTCATTGACTGAGTGGAGAAGAAACGTGATGTCATTTTGTCAGTGGGAACCTGTGTCCTTTTTCTTTTTTTCAACTGGTTTTTAATTGTCAAAATCCAGAGGTTAAGAAGCTGCCTTCCAATACAAGGGACACTGGTCTGATCCCTGGTCAGGGAACTAAGGTTCCACGTGTCACAGGGCAGCTAAGCCTGAGCATAACTCGTGAGCCCTATGGGCTCTGGAGCCTCTGTGTTGTAACCAAGACCTGGTGCAGTCAAATAAACAGATAAATATGTATTTTTCAAAAGACTTAAAAAAAAATGCCAGAGGGGGCACCTGGGTAGGGTGATTTTTATTTACCACATTTTCCTGACCCTCTAACCCTTATTGGGCATCAAATTTCTTTTTCTAATTCCAAGGTTTTTTGGACATGGTATATAATAACTTTGTATCCTGCAAGCTCTGTTTTAATTGACAGAACCAATAGACACAAGAAATCATGACCAAAATAAGAAACTAACTCAAGTAATCCCTTGGGGATTGCTTTGCTTTCTTAAATACAATCCAACACATGGTCCTACTCAGGCATGTTTGGGAAATTACGCCCATTATGTCTTTTTGTTTGCTTTTAAAACCTGCTTCTTTCATTTCTTGCAAATTTTTCTGTCCAAAGCTAAATTGATTCTGCACAGCAAAGATAAACTCCAATCCAGAAACTGGAAAGAAAATGTTTATGTGGTTGAGGTGCACATTTATAGAATTCCTGATTGGGTGGTGAGACCCAGAAGATGAGCAGTCCAGCTTCTGGTGGATACAATAGCCCTTTTTCATTTCATTGACATGAGAAGTTTTCATCTCCACCATGAAGCTTGTCAGGTCTGGTCTACGGATGGCTGATATTTTTGATCTTTCTTATATCTGCTTGTGACTTCTTAGACAAAATTTTGAGGTTACATGTATAAATAATATGGAAGGAAGTGAATGCTTGAGGTTAATGTTCACAGGAAAAACCAGGGAGGGGACTTTTTGCTAAAGGTTTTTTTTGAAAAGCTGCTCTACTTTCTACAGACTGAGGTAGTAACCCCAAGATAAGGGGTTTTCACAAAATTTTTGTCTGTTTTTATAATGAACACAAAACTATATCCCATAATCTGAAGCTGAAATATTCAAATTAGTCACAGTGTTATACAAATTTTTTGTCTTTCCATTTTACAATATGATTAGAGAAAACTAAGATGTTTCAAAGAGCAAAAGCAAAATAAATAAATAAATGTCCTCCATTTAGGGGTTAAAAAAAAAAGGCCACTAATAATAAATCATATACTCACCGACTACTTGAAGATTTCAGAGTTTTTATTTTCTTGTATTGATTTTCCTATTGGTAAGAGTCCTTAATAATTTTCTCATGTCTCAGCCTTTATCACTATTAAATAATCTGTTAGATGTTTGTGTGTGTGTGTATGTGGTGTGTGGGACTAACATAGTGATGTAGGTTGATTGTACTTCAAAAAGCAAATACACAGATTTGTAGAAAAAGAGATCAGAGGACCTTCCCTGGTGGTCCAGTGCTTAAGTTGCTGAACTTCCTTTGCAGGAGACAAACGTTCAATCCCTGGTCGGGAACTAACATCCTGCATGCTACACAGTGTGGCCGGAAAACAGAAAAAAATTAAAATTTTTATAAAAATGTAAAAAAAACCCCAAGAGATCAGACTTATGGTTACCAGAGATGAGGGTGGGCGAGAAAAAGCTCGAAAAAGGCACACATCTCCAATTACAAAATAAATAAGGATGTAATGTACAACATGATTAATAGAATTAGTACCTCTGTGTATTATGTATGAAAGTCGTTAAGAGAGTAAATCCTGAGCTCTCATCACAAAGAGAATGTTTTTTTTTTCTTTTGTATGTATCTATATGAGATGATGGATGTTCACTAAATTTTTGTGGTAATCATTTTGTACTGTATGTAAGTCAAATCATTACGTTGTACATCTTAAATTTATACACTGCTGTATGCCAATTACTTCTCAAAAAAACTGGAAGAAAAAAAAGTTTGGGCTGTAAATAATAGAAACCAATTTTTGGTTAGTTTAAGCAAAAAATTAAACTTCATTGTAGAGTAACTGGGATTATTTCATGGTACCTAAGAGCTAAGATACGTCAGTGTTTTAGGGTGCTTTTAAAATGGTCTCAATGATCCCTGACTTCTGGTATTTACACTGTGTATTATCTCCTCCCCATGAGTGTAGACTGGAAATTGTGACTTCTAATGTCGCTTCTAAGATCAAGTTATAAAATTCTGTAGCTTCCATCTTGTTCTTACTCTTTCCACTCTGATGAAGGCAGATGCTGTGATGTGAGCTGCCCTCTGAAAAGCTTATATAGCAAGGAGTTGACGATAGCCTCTACCCACAATTTAGAGGAGCTCAGATTCTTGATGTAACAGTCTGCGAGGAACTGAATCCTGCCAACAACCATGTGAAAGCTTGGAAAATATCCTTTCCGAGGTGAGAATTCAGAGGAAGCCACAGCCGTGGTCAGCACCCTGACTGTAACCTTGTGAGAGACCCTGAGATGGAGGGTCCAATTAAGCCGTGTCTAGATTCCTGACCCACCAAAATTGTGGGGTAATACATGTTGTTGTTTTAAGTCACTTCGTTTTGAGATAACGTGTTACATGACAATAGGTAATACAGTCAGCAACAGAATGCAGGAACACTGGGGGAATCTATATTTCTTTCTGCTCCCTGATTCTCTTTTCTTCTGGTTGTCTGTCTCACTGAGCTCTCGTTACCAAACTACTTTGCTTGCTCCTCAGTGCAAAATATACCAATACTTCCCGCATTTACCTGCTCTCTGTTTCTGTCATATGGAAAGAAATCAATGTCTTTTTAGGCACATTTTCAAAACTATCATGGCAGGAATCAGACTGGCTGATCTAGGCTCAGAAGCCCATCTCTGAACCCATCATCTCTCTCAGGAGGGAAACATACAAGGAAGAGATTGTGATTGATCTTGCTTGGAACAAGTGTACTAATGCAGCAGTGTTTATAGTAGGTATGAAGACTGGAAAAGGTAGATTTGTAATTTGCTTCACAATTTTGCTCACTTTGGCTTATTGTTTAAATAATTTGAATTGTTAATATGTGTTCTATTTGAATGAATAATCTAATAGGCACCATTACTCTAAAAAGTAAATATAGGGGGGAAAAAAAGACCTTTAAAACATTTCCCACCTAGAAAATGCATCACATAAAACTTGGCATTTGTGCAAGGTACATGCCAAGAAGTAGAAAGTAATAGATACTGACATGCTTGATTATTCAGGAAGGATATGGTTTGACATTTATGCCAACTGAAGGTTCTTACTCCCATTGTATCACAGGCTCCTTGGGGCCTCCACTCTCTGCCTATTGTCCTACATGTGTAGAAAAACTGATAAAATTCCAGCAAAGTGGGGGTGGGGGGTGGGGGTGGACGTACGATGAGTTGTTAAACCAGGATGGTGAGCACTTACCAAGCTACAGTGTTTCTCCAGTTACAGTTGTATAATTGTGACACACGAAAAGATCCCTTCAGAACTGCCAGTACATAAAAGAGCAGAACACTGACTATGATCAAACAGTGTAGACAAAACAAAGTGGCTTTGCCGCTCTCTCAGTGGGATCCAAACGAAACAAATGATGTAAGGTTGTATTATATGTTTATTTATTTTTTCTTTTTTGGAGGGGACACCCAGATGGTTATATTTTGACCATCACACTTGCTTTGTGTATCAATACACCCATGGCGGATTTATGTTGATGTATGGCAAAACCAATACTATATTGTAAAGTAATTAGCCTCCAATTAAATAAATTTATATTTAAGAAAGTGTTTTATAAAAACTAGCTCTGAAATCAGAGAAAATAAGCATATTTTTTTCTGCACTTTTGGTGTACTAGGAGTATCAGTGAGAGGTTTCCAAAAAAAAAAAAAAAGCATCCTGTTGGAAATGGATAACCTCCATTCCATTTCCAACCATCTTTTTGGATATGGAAATTATATAACCTCCATCCGAGGTTATATAATCATGTGTGCATGATGCTAAAGGGCAGTTAGTCTGTACATGGGCTGCCCTTGGAATCAGAGGTAGGAATGGTGGGGTGATGAGCACACAGCATCCATATACAACACAGCGGACATCTGGGGCACCTGGGCTGTAGAACCACTTGGGTGCAAGTCCTGCTTTTGCCAAGTACTAGACTTCAGGCACATAGTTTATATTCTGTGCCTTGGTTTCTTCATCTTTGAAGTCGGGAAAATTTTCAAAGTACCTACCTTTACACTCTTGTTGTTAAGATGAGATAAGATAATTGATACAGAGAGTCTGGCACAATGCCTAATATACACCAAGCACTCAAATGTTAGCTAATGTTATTACTTACTTTTGATGATATCAGTTATTTAAACTCCCTCAACCCTAATGTCTTCATTTGTCAAATAGGGAACTGATTGTAGCAATGGCACATACAAAGTTATGTGTGTGACTCAGCATATGATATTATGCACACATTTCATATGTTTTCTTAATGCTTTGAAAGTGAGATGGGAAACTGAGCCGAGAGTTGCTTTGCAATGATCTAGGCTCACAGCTGCAGTCAACATGGTGGTCAATTAGTTCTCATGACAAAGGACCACAAACTAGACGGCTTGAAACAACAGAAATGTATTCTTGCTCAATTTTGGAGGCCAGGAGTCCAAAGTCAAGGTTAGGTTATAGCAGGGCCATGTTCCTTCTGGAGGCCTTTGGGGAGAATCCTTCCTTGATTCTTCCAGCTTCTGGTGGTTTCTGATGTTCTTTGGTCTCTGGCTGAGTAACTCCAGTCTCTGTCCCTGTCTCCACATGGCCATTTTCTCTGTATGTTGTAGTGATGGTGTAGTTGCTAAATCATGTCTGACTCTTGTGACCCTATGGACTGTCAATTGCCAGGCTCCTCTGTCCCTACAATTTCCCAGGCAAGAATACTGGAGTGGGTTGCTATTTCCTTCTGGGGACCTTCCCAACCCTGGGATTGAACCCGCATCTCCTGCATTGCAGGCAGATTCTTTACCGCTGAGCCACCAGGGATGCCCTCTTCCCTGTGTCCTGTCTCCAACCTCCAATCTGTCCACTAGTCTCTTATAAAAACACTAGTCATTGGATTTAGACTCCACCCCAAATCGAGTATGGGCTTCCCTGGCGGCTCAGAGGTTAAAGCGTCTGCCTGCAATGTGGGAGACCTGGGTTCGATCCCTGGGTTGGGAAGATCCACTGGAGAAGGAAATGGCAACCCACTCCAGTATTCTTGCCTGGAGAATCCCATGGACGGAGGAGCCTCGTAGGCTGCAAATCCACAGGGTTGCAAAGAGTCAGACATGACATCGAGTATAGTTTCATCTGGAGATTCTAAACTGATTACATCTGTTAAGACTTTATTTTAAAATAAAGTCACATTCTGAGGTTCTGGGTGGAAATTAATTTGGGGGAGGGCACTATAGTATCTAGCTCACTCAGTTCAGCTCAGTTCAGTTGCTCAGTTGTGTCCGACTCTTTGCGACTGCATGAATTGCAGCACGCCAGGCCTCCCTGTCCATCACCAACTCCCGGGGTTCAATCATTTCCAGACACTTCTGACTCTTTGCCATTTATCTTTTACTTCAACCCATTTACTGAACACACATTTGGGGAGTACCTACTGTGTGTCAGATCCAGGGACACAAAGGTAGTTCCTTAAAAGAGTTCGTGATATTTTGAGAAAGATGCACACTAAACAAGTCTATAGTGACAGAGAGAGAAAAGTGGTGTTTCATCTCCAAGTGGTTAGAGAGAGCTTCCTGAAGGAAGTGGAACCTGCAGCTGTCACAAGTTCTTTGCTCGTCTACACTCGAAGTACACATGTCAGATGAAGGTATGTGAGAGGAGAGAAGAAAAATGGACTTGATCAGACAGGCCGCACTTTCCCTCTGGATAATACAAAACTAGCCAACAACTAGTACCCAACCAACTTACGTCACATAGAATCGCATCCAAAATTCCAGGCAAATGAATATCAATGAATAGCAAATTAGAACGCTGCATGGTGACATTTAATTTAAAATAGAGCATTGATGTTGACTCTTTTAAGCATGAGAAATACATATTTATTTAAAAAGGGGAAAGTATACTGCAAAATGTATCTATTTCTGATTATTACTTCACTGGGACAGAATGTCACTGATTTCTGAGTTATTTAATTGATTACAGATTGCCATAATACACAGAAATATTTAAGCTCTCTTTATGGTTATGTTTCTTTTCTTTTTTTATAAATATAATTTCATAAATATGATAGTTTAAAATACGCCCCTGCAGCTAAGTGGTAACTTAGATGTTAACTTGTCATTGCACCTCAATTTTGTGAGAATAACTTTGGAGGTGCAAGAACACTTATTTTCAGTGCTTGGGAGGTGACAAATGTGTTATCTCTAGACTTTGTGAAGCTCACCCCCACTTCCCTCATGCCACCTAGATTCTTAGTGAGTGTAGGTGTTATGTTTTTTATGATAGAGGATGTGTTCTCAGACAAAATCGCATGTGCAACGTGTGTCACAAGGATTCTATTATATTTCTACAATGACTACTTCATAGCTGCCTTAGGCTATGGCACTCCCAATCTAAGCTTTGGAGCCATACTGAAGATGCTCTTTGCTTTGGTATCTACTAAGAGGCAATGGCACCCCACTCCAGTACTCTTGCCTGGAAAATCCCATGGACGGAGGAGCCTGGAAGGCTGCAGTCCATGGAGTCGTTAAGAGTCCGGTACGACCGAGCGACTTTACTTTCACTTTTCACTTTCATGCATTGGAGAAGGAAATGGCAACCCACTCCAGTGTTCTTGCCTGGAGAATCCCAGGGACAGGGGAGCCTGGTGGGCTGCCCTCTATGGGGTCGCACAGAGTCGGACACGACTGAAGTGACTTAGCAGCAAGAGTAACTTTTTAATTAATTAATTTATTTGGCTTTGCTGGGTCTTCGTTGCTATGCACAGGCTTTCACTAGTTGCAGCACGCGGGGCTTACTGGTCGTTGCGGTGCAAGGGCTTCTCATTGAGGCGGTTCCTCTCGCCGAGGAGCACAGGCTCTAGGCGCGTGGGCTTCAGTACCTGCAGCACGAGGGCTCAGTAGTTGTGGTATGTGGGCTCCAGGGTTTGCAGACTTTAGTAGTTGCAGCACATAGGCTCAGTAGTTACGGCTCACGGGCCCTAGAGTGAGGGCTCAGTAATTGTGGCTCATGGGCTTAGCTGCTACATGGCATGTGGCATCTTCCTGGACCAGGGATTGAACCCGTGTCCCTGCTTTGGCAGGTGGATTCTTATCCACTGCGTCACCAGGGAAGTTCTAAACAGTAATTTTTTAATCTGAGGTAGTTAAACAGAGAGGACAGACATTGAATGAAATTGTGAAGTATGTAAAATTTTTCATCATCTTCTTGCTTTCCTTTGCTCTACACTCAGTATCTGAATAGGCGAATAGAACACCAAGATTTTCAAAGACGGTTAATAAGCCTTGAATATACTTAAAGTTGCAATTAACCTTTTGTTTTAAGAATTAGAAAAATGGTAAGGAACCAATATGGCTGCCATGAAAAATAAATGCAACAATGGCATCTTATTGCTTCCAAGAGCAAGCAGAGTTTTTCACAAGTGTCCTTCAAGGACGATTTTTACCTATCCAACCTTTAGTCATAGCCATCTTTGCTGCTGCTGCTGCTGCTGCTAAGTCACTTCAGTCGTGTCCAACTCTGTGCGACCCCATAGATGGCGGCCCACCAGGCTTCCCCGTCCCTGGGATTCTCCAGGCAAGAACACTGGAGTGGGTTGCCATTTCCTTCTCCAATGCATGAAAGGGAAAAGTGAAAGTGAAGTCACTCAGTCGTGTCCGACTCTTCGCTACCCCATGGTCTACAGCCTACCAGGCTCCTCCATCCACGGGATTTTCCAGGCAAGAGTACTGGAGTGGCGTGCCATTGCCTTCTCCAATAGCCATCTTTACTATTTCTTTAAAATATGATAGAAGATATGGACTTTCTCATCAAAATAATGCATAAATACAATTTTAAAATATTTTCAGTGGATTTTTAATAGATCCCCATCTCCCTGCCCCAGGGATTAAGCCTATTCTCCTACCACTTTTAGACTCAAACACTCCAGGGGATTGGGGCTGGGGTGGCAGTAATATTAATACTTCTCCTCTCCCAGTTCAGACTAGCTTCTGAATATCTTCTTCCAGGTTGTCACTGCAGACAGACCCACTGATCCTTCTTATTTTAGAGGTCTGTCTGTCAATCCTATGGAAAAGCACTGTGTGGAAATAATAGCAGGAGGATTCCAAAAACAATAATAGGGCAGTTAAAAAGCTTAGCCCTTAAAAGGCCCTCACGCCTTGCTGAGAGGGTTATAGGAACACTGCTCCCTGATTTTTTATCTTTCAAGATGGATCTCTTCTGATGAACTTTTTGGTTGAATTCTTTCTCCTTCATCCTAGGAAAAACTCAAGAGTGTTTTGAAAGTAATCCTGGGAGAAGATTTATCTCAAGTAGATACTTGGCATCCCTGAGCTCCTACGGGCTAGGTGACCACTACTTAATGGCTCTGGGGACTTTTTCAGAGCACAGATTCCTTGATCTTTTCCCTAAGGAACAGATAAGTGTCATGAAAGTGAAAGTCACTCAATCATGTCAGACTCTTTGCGACCCCATGGACTATACAGTCCATGGAATTCTCTACGCCAAAATACTGGAGTAGGTAGCCTTTCTCTTCTCCAGGGTATCTTCCCAACCCAGGGATCAAACCCAGGGATCAAATCCAGGTATCCCGCATTGCAGGCAGATTCTTTACCAGCTGAGCCACAAGGGAAGCCCAAGACTACTGGAGTGGGTAGCTTATCCCTTTGCCAGCGGATCTTCCTGACCCAGGAATCGAACTGTGGTCTCCTGCATTGCAGGCAGATTCTTTACCAACTGAACTATCAGGGAAGCCCATGAATTCCTTATAAAAGAAAGCCAATGGTTTTTAAGAACCTTGTAAGTCCCCTGGAGTAGGAAATGGAAACCCACTCTAGCAATCTTGCCTGGAAACTTCCATGGACAAAGGAGCCTGGTGGGCTGCAGATCATGAGGCTGCAAAGAATAGAACATGACTGAGTGCACACATGTGTGAGTGCACACACACACACACACACACACACACACATGAGGGCACTGGAAAGAGAAATATCTTTAAGGAAAGAATTCATTCAGTCAAAACACAACTTAATGCTCCTGTTGCAGCCTGGAAATAAAAATAAAACTACCCTTAAGGAGCTCACAATCAAAAGTTTCATTGTTTTCCTATCTTTTTTAAAGAGCACCTTATTTTAAATAATATTTTATCATCTCATTGTTATTTATATATTTTCATTTTTTGGCCATGCTGCATGGCATGTGGGATCTTAGTTCCCTGGAATCGAACCTGCACCCACTACATCAAAGCACAGAATCTTAACCACTGAACCACCAGGGGAGTCCACGTTTTCTTTCCTGTCTTACATTCTTCACCCACTCAACTTCATTGTGTTTCGACCTGAGTATTCTTCAGCTTTATTGGATTATTTTGAGTTCAAAAGAAGATGCTTCCCACTCTAAATTTCCTACCTTTTTAAGTAAAAATCACTGTTTAGATTCTTTTCCTTCATAACTCCCCTATCTTTGGTTGCCTGATTTAGGGATAAAAAAACACAGGACACACAGTTCAATTGGAATTTTAGATAAATAGCAAGCAATTTTTTAGTATGAATGAGCCCCAAATGTTGTATGGGACATACTTATACTAAAAAAAAAAAAAAAAATGATGTTTATCCGATTCTGACTTACCTGGACACCTTGTATTTTACTTAGCAACCTTACCCTTACCCCAGCCCACCTCTACAGAATAAGTTGGCATTCAAGTTTAGTGACATCAACACACTTAGAGCATCTTCTTTATTCTGTAATCCTGATCACAGAGGAACATGGTGAACTCCCTAGAAAACCGAACACCCCCTGCCAGACTGCACTCACTCACTCCCCTCTGACACAGGCCCTCTCTGCTGAATGGGACACTTAAGCCACTGTAACCCCACATAATACTGTTAGCGACTGGAGGACATATTATTTCTTCCCTTTATCTCACAGATGTGACTTTTAAACTTCATTTTTCTATAAAACAAATCCTGTGGGTCTAGTTCGCCTATCACCTATCCTCATTCGTCTTTTACATTTTGAAAGGAAACTAAATGAGGATAATGTTGGTCATTACCAAGCACAGATCTTCAGAGTCGCTGTGCGACAACGATGCAGGAAAGACTCAAGTCTGTAAGTAAATTCAAGCTACATTTTAATCTTCTCTAAAAAGACAAGAAGAAATTATTGGGCAGAACAACGGATTTGAATGTCATTTCTATTGTTTCACCTGCTCACTTACAATCTGGTAAAGATTTAGAAGGTTTCAAATACAGCCTGAGCTCCTCTCTGACAGAGCTGGCTGTTTTGAGCACAACAGATACCATAGTTACCGCGCAGAGAGGTGAACACCAAGTATGTAATTTATTTAATGCAGCACTTTTACAGGTAGAGTACCATGCCAACAGATATGATTTTTTTATTTGAAACCTAACCGTAATTGAAATATGTGGTCACTAATATCTGCAATCAGCCGTTTCTACGGTAGTTTAATATGCAGCTGCTTTGAAATGTGCTTGCAGATTAGCAAAATGTCGGAGCCCACTTTCAAAGAAAGCTGTCTTCTGGGACATCATTTATTCTTGCTCATAACTTTAATACGATTACCTCCCACTGTAGCAAACCAATTTTTTGTAACATTCTAAAGAGATGTTATGCACAGAAGAGCCTGGGATATTTCCAGTTAGGATGGCCATCTCTGAGACAGGTAATAGAGACTGAAAAATGCCACGACACCCATATCCTGGGTCCTTGTTAGATTAATTAAACAAGGAGGCCATTAGATGAGGTTGTTCTAACACCTTAAAAGCCTACATGAACAAACCAAAACCTAAGGCTATACATGCCTCATGATTAAGAAATAGAAACCTCAGGACAACCAATCACAAACAGCCAGCTAGGATTGTCCCAAATCATGCTTAAGCTGTAATCAAAGAACTTCCTTGCTTTGCTCTTTCCTTTTCTCTATGTCTTTCCCTGGCTCCTATAGTTGGAGCACTTCTAACCACTTTCGGTTTGTTGCTGCCTGGTTTTAATAGATTTTTGATCAAATAAACTCACCATTTGTAATATGCCTAAGTTATTCTTCTAACACCATACAGAAGTCGTTTATGGACCTGGCATATGGATGCTCTGAGAAATGGGGTGTAGGTCCAGATAATTATTCCCCAAGAGCAGAGTCTAAAATAAGAGGGCTGTTTGTACCACTGGTATGTAAACCTCACTTCTTAGGGAAACGTACAAGGGCTCTATAGTTCTGAAATCTGCATGTGACTTTTTAGGGGTTAAGGAAAAGTTCAGAGAATTTGCAAACAGCTTAAAACTTGCAAATAAGGCTGTTCAAACCCATGAGTAAATCAGAATGCACAGGCTCTTAGAGCAGTCAAAGAGAGTTTTAAGGCCTGAGACTTGAGGCATTAAGGACCTTGCCTTGTAACCTGATTAAGAAATGCCCCTGCCTGCCTATCTTATCTGTTTCTCAGGAAAAGTCACAATGCCTTTAGCTATTTCTGATTTAGGCCTGGCTGGGTGTGGATCTGTACTATTTTGATTATATATCTGCTGGTTCTGATGATCTCATTACTTTGTTAATTAAATTTTTAGCTTATTTTAATCTCTCTTTAACAGTTCACTTTTAACCATGGGGAAGAGGAAGTAGCTCCTCAGAGAATAGTGTCTGCCCCAAAGGTGGTTCTGCAGCCTTCCTTCCTGTGCTTCAAATTATAGCCTCCTGTCAGGTCTGCTAGAGAACCCCAAAGGCCCAGGTTAAACATCTTCATTCAGGGGATTTCCCTGGTGGTCCAGTGGTTAAGAAACCACACTTCCACTGCAGGGGATACAGGTGTGATCCCTGGTAGGGGAACTAAGATCCTGCATGCTGTGAAAAATAATTATCCAGAGACTTCCTGGCTGTCCATTGGGTTAAAAATCTAACTCCCATTGCAAGGGATGAGGGTTCAATCCCTTGTTGGGGAAACTAAGAACCCACAGGTAGCTGGGCACCTAAGGCTGGGTGCCACAGCTGGAGAGCCTGGGCGCTGCAACGCAAGATCCCACATGCCCCAACGAATACTTCGCTTAGTCCTGCTAAGACCCAACACAGCCAATAAATGAGTAAAATAAGTAAATATTTTTAAAAAATTCATCCAGGTAATTTAGGAAGACCACAAATTACACTTCTGGGGAGAAGTGCAAATAGCCCTAAAACTCTCAAAATTGCCAGAATGAAATGCCCCAGAGGCTGTACATGGACCAAAAGCAAGGCCTCCAGCAAGTATCATTGTCCCTACTGTTCTCTTGCTACTTATTCCACTCTCCCTCACCATTCGATTTTGTTTGGGAATTATGTGTTCATATCCTCTGCCCATTTCGTGGATGTACACTGCATGTGTTAAATTGGCTTTTCTGTGTGATTTATCATTTGTGATACAGTGCTAGCTCCCTGATTGATCTCTTCAGGCCAAAGACAGACTCCGAAAGGACTCTTTTCAGGTGCGCTTATCTACTAGCACCTATTCTTGCCACTTTATGTGATGCTAAGGCTATGATTTTCCCTGTGGTCATGTATGGATGTGAGAGTTGGACTGTGAAGAAGGCTGAGCACCGAAGAATTGATGCTTTTGAACTGTGGTGTTGGAGAAGACTCTTGAGAGTCCCTTGGACTGCAAGGAGATCCAACCAGTCCATTCTGAAGGAGATCAGCCCTGGGATTTCTTTGGAGGGAATGATGCTGAAGCTGAAACTCCAGTACTTTGGCCACCTCATGCGAAGAGTTGACTCATTGGAAAAGACTCTGAGAGCTGGGAGGGATTGGGGGCGGGAGGAGAAGGGGACGACAGAGGATGAGATGGCTGGATGGCATCACTGACTCGATGGACATGAGTCTGAGTGAGCTCCGGGAGTTGGTGATGGACAGGGAGGCCTGGCGTGCTGCGATTCATGGGGTCGCAAAGAGTCGGACACAACTGAGTGACCGAACTGAACTGAACTGAATGCAGAATATATTCCCCTGGACACTGGCTCTTTTAGATGAATAGGAAAAAAAATGTCAGCTCTTTGTTCATTCTGTCTAGGCCAACACATTAAGAGTATCAACTCTGTTAAAGCTTAAAAAATATTTTTGCTTTGTTGTCATTAGTCCTTCCATTTGTTCCTTGTGGGGTTTGGCGGCTAGAGGTTTTAAAGTTTCATGCAGTCAAATCTATGCTTCTCATTAGAGTGTATTTCCACATCAAGAGTTTCTTGCAGTTCCTGCTTTGAAAACCATTATGAATATAAATCTTAAAATATATAATTAATAAAAGACAGTTTAAATATTATAACTATATATTATATGAACATGATTGTATATATACATAATTATATAGCTATAATAGCCCAAACCAGCACAGTGCTTCCTAGCGTTTAGCAGTATGACAATGGACTAACAGAGTCAGGAACTTGCTTGTCCGATCTCTAACCACATGCCGCCTATTTTGTGTTCTTGATGTTCTATAGGAAACTCTTAAGAACCTTCCTATTCTCTCCTTTTTTCTCAAAAAAGTCAGTCCTAAAGAAGTAGAATAGAGCAAAGTAGGTATGGGCTTCAGGGCAGGGCTGTGGGGGCTGGGGAGCTGGAGTGCTCCAGAGGTACTGTCAGGGCACAGGTGGAAAGGGGACTTCCCAGTCTGTCCAGTGGTAAAGACTCTGCCCTTCCAATGCAGGGGTTGTGGCTTCAATCCCTGGTCTGGGAACTAAGATTAATATCATTCATCTTTTTAATATTCATCAATCTAATAGGTATTAAATGCAACTTGTTTTGTTTTGCATTTTCCTGACTACTAGTAAGATTGACTATCTTCTACTTTATTAACTATCCATTTTCCTTGTTATTTAATAAATATCTGTTCCTGTATTTTGGCTATTTTTCTCTTGTTGTTTTTTGTCAACCTGTAAGAGTTCATTGTGCAGAGATATTAATTTATCACACTTTAATTTTTACTATATATTTAATATTAATAATTTCTTGGGGTAAAACTCCCTGGTGGTCCTGTGGTTAGGGCTCCGTGCTCCCACCTCTGGGCACACTGGGTCAAGCCCTTGTTGGGAAACTAAGATCACGAGTGCCCTGTGGCATGGCCGAAAGATAAATTAACTTTTAAAAATCTCTTGTTTTTCGCATGTCACCAGAGATCTGCTGGAGAAGTGATAGGCTACCCACTCCAGTATTCTTGGCTTCCCTTGTGGCTCTGTTGGTAAAGAATCCGCCTACAATGTGGGAGACCTCGGTTCGATCCCTGGTTTGGGAAAATACCCTGAAGAAGGGAAAGTCTACCCACTCTAGTATTCTGGCCTGGAGAATTCCATGTACTGTATAGTCCATGGGGTCGCAAAGAGTTGGACACAACTGAGTGACTTTCACTTTCTTTATAGATGCTTATCTTCCAGCCTTAAGAAAAATGTCCCACCCATCCCTACTCTTGTGGATCTATCTGCACATTTTAAAACTTTTCTTCTACTGGATTTTATTTCAGTGATGTAGTTCAAGTGGATTTTATTTTGTATATAATATAGCAGTGTAACTTGCAACTGGAAACCCATTATTCAGGACTATATAAAATAAATCAATCTCCACCTTTCCGCAGTGTTTGATGTTAACCTTAGACTTTTTCCTATGCACATATAATCCTTTGATATGTGTATGTGTTTACATGTACACACATACATACACAAATACTACACGTTTACCATGATGTTTTTGTTTTATTCTTCTTCAGTTTGCCTTCTTTGCTTAAAATGCTGAGAAGGAACTCCAGTGTATGGCTCCACCTCATTCTTTTAAAAGGCATTCTTTTAAAAGCATGCTGTCTTAAGAATTGACAAACCTGACTCATTAAGCCATAGCCAATTAACTGTTCCCAGATGAAGAAGTCCCCACGGTAACATTTTCAGCTGCCCCAGCTTTCTAGGTCCTGATCTGAATTGCTGTTGTTTAGTCTCGAAGTTGTGTTCGACTCTTTTGAAACCCCATGGACTGTAGGCCACCAGGTTCCTCTGTCCATGGGATTTCCCAGGTAAGAATACTAGAGTGGGTTGCAATTTCCTTCTCCAGGGGATCGTCCTGACCCAGAAATCAAACCCACATCTCTTGCATTGCAGGCCGATTCTTTACCACTGAGCCACCAGGGATGCCTGCTCTGAATGGTGAGCCCAAATCTCTACAGGGTTCTTTACTTAATTCCCCAAGGAGGGAATCACAGTACCTGCCTCTACAAAAAAGGACAGCCTTCTACTGGGTCACCTTCCATCAGTCAGCTCCACAGTCTCTCAACATTATGTGCTTGGTGGCTTTCTTAATGAGTTCCAGGTCTGACTCCTCCCTGCATGAAAAAGGAGAATTTAAAGTACCGCTGTTCTACTGCTGATCTTTTTTGGTGCTTTTTAATCTATGGGAGGTTTGGGGATAGATATAGTTAAAAATAACTGAAGACTCCTGCAATATTTATTGATCTCTCATCAATCTTTGATTCCATAGACAGGTACCACTTAGCCAAGCCATATGATTTTGATATTGATTCAAGGTTTTTAATCTTCCCTCAGAGCTTTTACTGCCACAGAATTGCAAGTAGGGTTCATTCATTCCTCAAATATGTATTGATGCCACCGTTTACCAAGCCCTGTGTTAAGTACTGTGTATATACTGGTGAGCAGAATCATCACAATGCTGGGTAGTTATGGATTGCTTTGAACAAATTCTAATCCCAAATGTGATTAAAAACGTACTTTGTCCTCAACTCTCCTTTGAAGCATCTATTTAAATATTTGATGCAGATTTAGCCTCCCTTATGTCTTCCTGCCACAAGAAACAACAAGCTCAGCATCTTTTCCTATTGAAAAGAGAAGGTAGTTAATGCCGTAGGCACCACCACGGCACCTTCCAAATGATTTTTGTCTGAATAGTTTAGTGTCTTTTTAACAGAACTAATATTGTTGATATTGTTGATATGGGTCAAAGATCATTTGGTGTTCTAAAAATATTTATTGAGTCCTTATTATATGTTAGACACACTATTCCAGGATCTAGACCCAGAGGCTATTTTTTTTTTTTTCTGCCATGGACTCCTTTAGCTTAAATATATGAACTCCTTCTCAGAACAATATTTTTATAAATTCGTAAGTTAAAATACATTCTGCTGCAAAGAAAACCAATTGCCCTATACCTTGGTTAACAATGTTAACTCATTTATTTAAGCCCTGATATTGTCTTTAAATTAAAAAAACTATTAATTTTAATGGGAAATTTTATTGTGTATTACATCTTACATCTTAACCTAAGACATTCAAATAATTTTCAAAGATTTAAATATATATGGGATATTTATACAGATATATATCCTATATAACCAGACATGCAAATGTAATAAAACTTTGTATAAGCAGTAACAACTAATTTGAAAGTAAGCTAACAAATAATCCAATGAAGGCTTATTGTACTCATCCAAAGAAGGAGTGAAGACTGGATAATGGATGCTGTATGTACAGGGAAAGATGAGGGCGTTTGACATTAGAAATCTCATTATTCTTTGTATATTATTTTCTTCATAGACTTTTCAATCTTCTGGAGGTTCATTGTTACTGAGGTCAAATTTTGCTTAAAATAAGCTTAACATTTTTTCTCTACAGCAAAAATAAAAAATTAAAACACATGCACACAACAAACCAAAGGGTTGTGAGAAATGAAGATGCTATGTCTTCATCTCTTGCTCGGTTGTCATCATTCCATTGCTAAGCTGTGTCCAACTCGGCGACCCCATGGACTGCAGCACGTCAGGCTCCTATGTCCTCTACTATCTCCTGGAGTTTGCTCAAGTTCATGTCCATTCACAGGCAAAGCAAACATGTTTGTGTTCATCAGAACAGGGCAATTTGTTCTGATATAAATTTGTTTCCCAAGATACTCTGACTACAGAAACCTCTTTTGAGTGAATTGATGAGTGTGTCTTTGCCTGCAATCATAATACTGACACAATTTCTCATACTGTGTATATTTCGTGTGTTTTGGGTAAAATTTTCTTTATATGGGGCATAAAATGAAGTTTGCCAAAAGACTTTTTTGTGAGTTATATTGCTGAAAAGTCATTAACTGAACATTCATTTGGTGAGATACATCTTTTATTAGCCATTGGCATATGGTTCTATAGACAAAACTTGAGGGTCCATGGATTCAGCTAGGGGTTAAAAAGAAAAACTGAACAAAACAGACACAAATACTTGCCTCTAAGGATCTCATATTCCTCACAATCTACACAGATGATGATTCTGTTCACAAGGTCAATTTGTTCAGCTCATAGGAGGTGCAATTTGTTCCTTTTTTATAGTCCCAAGTCCCAAGTCCCAACACAGTCCTCCTCAAAATCAAAGTCCCAAGGAAGTACAATTATTCTGTTAAAGGTTTGTTTACTTAGATGTTTACCATAGCCTCCAAAATCTTCCATCCTGATCATGTCTTTGATGCTACTTGATCTAGATTAAGGATAGGCAAAGTATTGCCCCAGGGCTAAACCCATTACCTCCTGTGTTTTGCAAACAAAGTTTCATGGGATCACAGCCAAGCTCATATAGTTGATGGCTGCCTGTACACTACACTAGCAAGAGTTGAATACATGTGACAAAGATCCTCTAGCCCACAAAGTCAAAATGTATATTCTGACTCTATTTTAAAAAGTTTGCCCATCTGACCTAAATTTCTAGAGTTGCAAGTGTTATTGAATATTTGAGCAGATCTAAAGAAGCTTCTTTAAAGATGGTTCTAAAGAAGCGTCTGCCTACAATGCAGGAGACCTGGGTTCAATTCCTGGGTTGGGAAGATTCCCTGGAGAAGGAAAGGGCAACCCACTCCAGTATTCTTGCCTGGAAAATTCCATGGACAGAGGAGCCTGGTAGGCTACAGTCCATGGGGTTGCAAAGAGTCAGACACAACTGAGTGACTTCACTGACTCACTAAGAAGCTTCTTAAGAGAAGCAGCCTTGGTTACAGATTTTCCTATAGCTCTCCTATAGGAAACAGATTTTCCTATAGCTTTCCTATAGTTTTATAAGAAATAAAACTTCTTAAGAATGAATTGTCACTTTCTAATTTTCTAATACCAGAATTCTCATTGCTCTGGTGCTTAATGGGTATAATAATACACTTAGAACTCTTGGGTGACTTCTTCCTTATTCTTTTGGATAAGATTAACATCTTATATGCACCGTAAATGCAATTTACAAGGTGCCTCCGGTTCTAGCCTCACATACTTTGGTCTGTTTCTTCTCACTCCCCTTGTTAGGACCACATGATCCTGCTTTGGGCAAACCTGTGTCCTCTTTGTAAATTTGTTTCCTTAGTCTAGAGAGCAATTTTCACGCGCCCCCCCCTACCTCCTCCCCCCCTCCCCCCCACCCCCCCCACCGCCCAAGGTCTTATGTGGGTTAATTCCTACTCATTTTCAGATTTCTGACTTTTTGTTGCTGTGGGAAAGATTTTTCTGATTGTTTTTTCTGTCCCATCTCTCTAAAAGTTAGACTTTCAGAGCACCTGTATGGCTCAGCAGTAATAAATCCACCTGCAATGCAAGAGGTACAGTTTTGATCCCTGGGTTGGGAAGATCCCCTGGAGAAGGAAATGGCAACCCACTCCAGTATTCTTGCCTGCAGAATCCCATGGACAGAGTTGCCTGTGGTGGTCACAAAAAGAGTTGGACAGGACTTAGTGCCTAAAAACAACAACAAATTTCTCTTTTACAGTAATTTTCAGAATCTGCTATAAAAATGTCACACACTATTTAATTTCTGTCTTCCTATCAGATTCCATAATGTGTGGGACCAGTCTGTTCTGTTTGTGGCCAGATCTTCAATGCTTAGCTAGTACCTTATTAGTTAATCAAATTTATGAAATGAACTTATGAACACCACAGAACACTCATATATCAGATATTTAACAGTGAACTTATTCTCAGCTCTTGCTAGGAGGGTCAAAGTAAGAATGTACCACCTAAATGTTTTCCTGAATTTCTTATAAAATTATGTAAAATTGTTCCATATTATAAATTGATAAATGTATCAGAATTTAATGCTAATATAGTTTGGAGGGAATAGTGTCTTTTTTTTAAGTTAGCAAAAGAACAATATAGTTTGTTGTGTTTATCTTTCTCCTGGACACCAAGAAGTTCAAAAGTAAATTTATTTCTTATTTACAAGAATGTTCTCCAAACCCAGATTCCTGGTAAAAATTCTTTATTCTTTCTTTACATGTTGTGTTAGGCTTTTATTTACTTAAAAAATCTGTTAGATATTTGCTTCATGTCAAGTTGCCTCAATTTTGAGTAATTATAACTTGATCCTGTTTAAGACTCATAACTTTTCTCATTAGAGCAAGTCCAGATCTGAAAAACTGCTAAGAATGAAAGCTACAACTGGTGGTTCTGAGTGTCATGAATTAAATTATAAGACTGCCTTCAATGTGGGAAAGAAGGGTTGGGGAGGGATGGTGTCCTTGAAGTCACTTTCTTTTTTAAAGCAGCAAAATAAACTGGAGTCAGTTATCCACTCCTCATGGAATTCGAACAACTTAGTACTGATTAGTACACTGCGGAAGCAATTCAGCAAAAACTCAGAGCTTCTTGAGCCATAAATGTGGGACACAGCCTTGCCTCTGTGTATCTAGTTTGAAACTAGGACCTGCTGGGTCACTTCTTGCTTCCATGATAGGCTGGTTTTCAAATTACTTCTCTTGCCTCCTTAAATACAGCCAGGGGATGGGGGTGGATGGGAGAGGAGGTGACTTAAAAGAGCTCATCCCTTTAGGAGGTGGGGGAACTTAATCACAAGTCTGCACTTGCTTCAGATGATTAAACAATGAGTGTTTATGAAATCAAGAAAAATATTTCCCCCCCAGAGTTTTCTTTTCAAAGAGTTCTCTGTGCGTTCTGGCTAATTTAAAAAGAGCCCTATAGGGTGCTTATTTTTTTTACACATATATTGCCAGAGTAGTTCCTGTTTTGGTTTAAATGTGTTCCTTCTTTTTAGTCAGATGAAAGAGAACTTTCTTTAAAAAGAACTTGTCTGCTGATCCTGTTAGAATGAGCCTAAATAAAGCTTCTGTTAAGAGTTTAACTGTTGAGCTAAGTCCTCTCAGCTAAATTATCTGGCAATTTTCATTCTTAGTTGGGCTATGTAACTGGAGTGCCTTTATTATCCTCTTTCCTACCTGCAATGTCTGCCTCCCCTGAGGACTCCTCTGAAGTAAATATCTTGAGGAAAGGGCTTTTCTTTCAATTCATTTGGCTTATTCTGCGTGGAGTGTGATGTTGGGGTGTGGGTGTGGGGAATATGCCAGGCACCTTAAGTGAGTAAGTCATTAATTCTGCAGCAGGCAATGACCTAAGAGAGGAGTGGTTCAGTCTACCCATGAAAAAATGACATACTGAAGGCTTTAGAGGTGGTAGACAAATGTCTAAAGGGGAAGGGGCATGGAGAGAGGATGTAGAAGCCCCTAGAGTTGGCCCCCATCAGCCTCCCACCGGGCTCCCCCATCCCTGGGATTCTCCAGGCAAGAACACTGGAGTGGGTTGCCATTTCCTTCTCCAACACATGAAAGTGAAAAGTGAAAGTGAAGTCACTCAGTCGTGTCTGACTCTTAGCGGCCCCATGGACTGCAGCCTACCAGGCTCCTCCGTCCATGGATTTTCCAGGCAAGAGTACTGGAGTGGGGTGCCATTGTCTTCTCCGCCCATCAGCCTAGGAGGCAACTATAACAAGAAGCTTTCTTAACGTAGCATTTCATTCAAGAGGAAATTCTGGTATGATACAACTGGAAAAATAAACAAGCAAGCAAACAGAGAAACAACACACTGAATGTGGATGAAACTCAAAACTTTATGCTAAGTGGAAGAAGTATGATACAAGTCTGAGACAGAGGGCAAGAGGACAGGGCATAACCATTAAAAGAAAGACACCACTGTTAAGGATGCAACATAAACTGGTTAGAACCTGCTAGGTACAAGATGGCAGAAGATTCGACTTCCTGTGGACCTTGAGCCTCATTATATGCTCATTGTAATATACCAGCATGCTGAATGACACACCCACAGGCACCATGACAGTTCCAAGGCCAACCATGAAAAGCCAAAAAGTGGCCAAATTCTTTGAAATCACTGCTCCTTGTTCAAAATAGTTGGGATAATCCTGCCATTTGTTAGCCTATAAAATTACCCAGCCCATAAAAATTAACCACCCCGTATGTGGTGGCCACTCTTGCCTTCTGAAACTCCAATACTTTGGCCACCTGATACAAAGAACTGACTCATTGAAAAAGACCCTGATGCTGGGGAAGATTGAAGGCAAGAGGAGAAGGCGACAGAGGATGAGATGGCTGGATAGCATCACCGACTTGATGGACATGAGTTTGAGCAAGACTCAGAAGTTGGTGATGGACAGGGAAGCCTGACATGCTGCAGTCCGTGGGGTCGCAAAGAGTCAGACATGACTGAGTGAATGAACTGACTTGCCTTCTGAGGAGATTCCCAGGTGGTACTAGTGGTAAAGAACCCACCTGTCAATGCAGGAGACATGAGATGCGGTTTTGATCCCTGGGTCAGAAAGATGCCCTGGAGAAGGAAATGGCAACCCACTCCAGTATTCTTGTCTGCAGAATCCCATGGAGAGAGGAGCCTGGTGGGCTATAGTCCATGGGATCACAAAGAGTTGGACACGACTGAATGACTTGCCTTCTGAGATGGACCACATTCTGCCTATGGAATGTGTATCTCTCTAAATAAATCCCTATGGTTTGCTTTTGAATTCTTTCCCAAGGGAAGCCAAGGAACCTCACTTGGTGGCCTGTCCCAGGGCCTCACCTGAGACCTGGGACATGACCATCCTCTCTGTGTTCTATTCTCCTGCAACAAGGCCGTGGATTCTATGATTTCCATACATAAAATGTCCAGAATGAGCAAATCTATAGACAGAAAGTAGGTTATTGGTTTCCTGGGACTGGGAGGGCCAAGGTTAAGATTGAGATTTTGTTGAGGGAGATGAAAATGTTCTGAAACTGATTACGGTGATGGATGCACAAGTTGATACGTTATCTCAAAATTATTGAAAGGTACACTTGAAACGGATGAATTTTATTTTATGTAAAATATATCTCAATAAAGCTCTTTTTCCGAAAGGTGAGATCATCCATTCAAGGGGACTAAGGATAGAATTTTCAAGGATAAAGATAAAAGTGCTCATTTTAACTCTCACAGCTCCCACCATCTAAAGACTGTACAGAGAAGTTTGTTTCTACAGGGAGATCCATTCCTGAGTGTTGTATCTCTTACTACGGTTTCAATGTTTGAAATCTACTTATGCAATAAAGAGTAAGGTCAGACGTTATAAACAACAGGGAGACGGACCATTTCTTGAGTTTGACGGTGGTCACCACAAACTTCAAATCAGTTTTCAGAAGATGAGAATGTTTCCTATATTTTGTTGAAAATGATGGAAAGACTTAAAGAGACCTCTATTAAAACACATGCAAATATAGAATGTTTTCAGCACATGCAGTAATGCTAATAATGGACCCTTTGCTTTCGCATGTGACTAAATCAAACTGTATTATAAATATTATCTAGGCTGAAGATTGGTTTTGCTTCATTTATAAGAATTTACTAGCCAAGTGGATGAGAACATAAGATAATAGGAAGTTTCTTACTTTATTCCCTTTAGAAAATATAATGCAATTTGACATGCTAATCATAGCCTCCCCATTCCTTTTTTTTCTTTAGAGGACTTCTCTATAGCTAGAACATAGTCTTTTTCAGAAATTTGTATCTAACTTGCTATGCCTTATAGATGAATACATCCTAAATTGCATTTTCCAATGGGATTTCAACCCTTGAATTCCTGCTAAAGTATATCCAAATGCGTGATGATGGTTTTCACAATCACGTTGGATATCTATATGTAGGGCTTCATATTTATTTATCACACTTACTTTTGCAACTTGGATGCTCCTTTGTTTTAGCTGGACATTTAGAAAGGGATGAGGCGACATTACTTAATGCATGTAAACCTTAATTTACTTTGAGATTTTATCTATTTATTTATTTTGGCCACACAGAGTGGCATGTAGGGTCTGCATGTGGGCCAGGCCAGGGGTCAAACCCATACTCCCTGCAGTGGAAGCCTGGAGTCTTAACTACCGGACCTCCAGGGAAGTCCCTACTTATTTTAAATTCAAGTTCCTTAAAAAGGACAAGTTGCTGCTTTTCCTAAAAGTGAAAATAAAGGCATGGACTATACCAACATTTGATGAGATGATTATCTTATCAACCTTCCTGAGTATTAGCTTCTCTTTTGAGAATAATATAAGGACATCACTGTACACTCTCACTTGCCAATTGTTTCAGAAGCTGAAAAAAATGCATTTTACCCAGACTGCAGAACCTCAGAAAAGCAAATAACCACTCACTTAGAACATATTTGATACTTAAAAGGCAGCTTTTACATATTAAATTAGTATGCTACTTTTTTTCTTTTAAGGGACAAGATTTCTATTTGACATAGTATATGCCTGGCTATGAAGTTTGTTTGCTGGTTTTATTTACTTATCTTTAGTGAGAAGAGAGATTTTATTTATTTACTTAGTTTTGGGCTGACCTGGGTCTCCACTGTTGCATGTGGGATTTCTCTAGTTGCAGTTATCGGAGGCTACTTTTTGTCCCAGTATGCAGGCTTCTCAATGCTATAGCTTCTTTTCTTGTGGGGCACAGATTCTAGGCATACGGGCTTCAGCAGCTGTGATTGCACAGGGGCTCAGTTGCTCCAAGGCATGCGGAAACTTCCCGGACCAGGGATCAAATCCATGTCCCTTGCATTGGCAGATGGATTCCTTTATTCACTGTGCCACCTGGGAAGTAAGTCCTATTTGCTGAATTTAAATTGTAGAAATGTTGCCATTACTTTTTAAAGCAGTTGTCCTGGAACATTAGTGCTAAACTGTTGAACCCCACCCCTCGAGTTTCTCTATTAGTAGGTCTAGAGCCCAAAGTTTGCATTTCTATCAGCTTCCTGGGGTGATGTTGAGATGGCTAGCCTGGGTTCACACTTTGAAACCTGGCTGCCCTATGGGTTTGGCAGGAAAGGGAGGTCTGTGTCTTCCATATTCAGAAAGTTATAACTACTATAGTTAGGCCAGGGCCATAACTTATAAGAACTTTGTATGATTCCTTAAGGCTTTCAATCTTCCAAAGTTGATTCTTATCATCTCTTTCCCCACACTGTTGTTAAACTGTAAAACTGAAGTAGACTGTTGGTGCTGGGAAGATGCAGATAAACATCCAATAAGCTTGAACAGTGGGGGATTGCCCCAGGAGACAGAGTAGATGGTGGCAGCTTTAAAAAGAAAAAAAAGTAAGTGAAATCATAGGGTCTGCTAAAAGGAAGGATGAGAAGCAGCAGCATGTTACACCCTCAGTCGTGTCTGACTCTTTGCAACTCTATTGACTGTAGCCCGCCAGGCTCCTCTGTCCATGGGATTCTCCAGGCAAGAATACTGGAGTGGGTTGCCATGCCCTCCTCCACCCAGGGATGGAACCCCTGTCTCTAGCATCTCCTGCATTGCAGGAGGATTCTTTACCACTGAGCCACCAGGGAAGCTGGTGAGAAGAAGAGATAGACACAAAAGCAACCCTTCTTGCTGCTCTCCAGCTCTTTCACCAAAGCCCTCAAAGCTCACTGGACTCCACTTAATTGTTGGAGGACTGTGGGGCCGACCCACTTCCTCGTTCCTTCTGCCAATTTAAGTCAAAGGAGAAGCGAGATGCTAAAATAGTCTAAAATAGAAGGTATTTTTTTTTCTGCTTTCTCTTATCTGCCCCTAGGGATAGTTTTCATTCCAGTGAACTTATTTTATTTGGCAGATTAATGTTTTAATATGTCCTTTGATTCATTTTTCAGGGAGCCTTTTAAGAAATATAGCTGTATTTTCCAGGATATGTCAGCCATGAGAACTCTCCTAAGCGGCCTTGAGTTTTTTTTTTTCCTTTCTACTATCTCTACTAACTTCCAAAATGTTTTATACCTTTATAAGATTTTATTTCTCATGATCCCTTTAGAAAAGGTGGTATCAGGAATTTGCCTCCAAGTTTTGTAGTGTAGACTTGAGGGTTTAACTCTGGTTGTTAAGACCTTGAGTAAATTACTTATTTTCTTTAGGACTGAAACCTCACATGTTAAATGCAGACAATTATACTTACCTGGTGGTGTTTCTGGGAGAATTAAATGGGATGCCTCTAAAATACTTAGTACACGGGAATTCTCTGCTGGTACACTGGTTAGGACTATATGGTCTTACTGCTGAGGGCCCAGGTTCATTCCCTGGTTGGAGAATTAAAATCCCACAAGTAGAGTGTCACGGCCAAAAATAAATAGATACATAAATAAATAAAAAGTAAAAATAAAATGGGCTTCCCAGGTGGCGCTAATGGTAAAGAACCCGCCTGCCAATGCAAAAGATGTAAGAGATGCAGGTTCGATCCCTGGATGGGGAAGATCCCCTGGAAAAGGGCATGGCAACCCACTTTAGTATTCTTGCCTATAAAATTCTATGGACAGAGGAGCTTGGCAGGCTTCAGTCCATAGGGTCACAAATAGTCAGACATGACTGAATTGATTTTGCAAATGCAAAAAATTAAATAAAATACCTAGTACAGTGTCTGGTTCACCTTCAATGATGTTAATTTGTATGATCTTTGTTTTGTTCAGTCGCTCATCATGTCAACTCTTTGAGACCTCATGAATCACAGCACGCCAGGCCTCCCTGTCCATCACCAACTCCCGGAGTTCACTCAAACTTACGTCCATCCAGTTGGTGATGCCATCCAGCCATCTCATCCTCTGTCGTCCCCTTCTCCTCCTGCCCCCAATCCCTCCCAGCATCAGAGTCTTTTCCAATGAGTCAACTCTTCGCATGAGGTGGCCAAAGTACTGGAGTTTCAGCTTTAGCATCATTCCTTCCAAAGAACACCCAGGGCTGATCTTCAGAATGGACTGGTTGGATCTCCCTGCAGTCCAAGGGACTTGCAAGAGTCTTCTCCAACACCACACTTCAAAAGCATCAATTCTTCAGCACTCAGCCTTCTTCACAGCTCAACTCTCACATCCATATGTGACCAGAGGAAAAACCATAGCCTTGACTAGACAGACCTTTGTTGGCAAAGTAATGGCTCTGCTTTTGAATATGCTATCTAGGTTGGTCATAACTTTCCTTCCAAGGAGTAAGCAGCTTTTAATTTCATGGCTGCAGTCACCATTTGCAGTGATTTTGGAGCCCCCCAAAATAGAGTCTGACACTGTTTCCACTGTTTCCTCATCTATTTCCCATGAAGTGATGGGACCAGATGCCATGATCTTCGTTTTCTGAATGTTGAGCTTTAAGCCAACTTTTTCACTCTCCACTTTCACTTTCATCAAGAGGCTTTTGAGTTCCTCTTCACTTTCTGCCATAAGGGTGGTGTCATCTGCATATCTGAGGTTATTGAGATTTCTCCCCGCAATCTTGATTCCAGCTTGTGCTTCTTCCTGCCCAGCATTTCTCATGATGTACTCTGCATGTAAGTTAAATAAGCAGGGTGACAATATATAGCCTTGACATACTTCTTTTCCTATTTGGAACCAGTCTGTTGTTCCATGTCCAGTTCTAACTGTTGCTTCCTGACCACATATAGGTTTCTCAAGAGGCAGGTCAGGTGGTCTGGGATTCCCATCTCTTGAATAATTTTCCACAGTTTATTGTGATCCACACAGTCAAAGGCTTTGGCATAGTCAATAAAGCAGAAATAGATGTTTTTCTGGAACTCTCTTACTTTTTTGATGATCTAGCGAGTGTTGGCAACTTGATCTCTGGTTCCTCTGTCTTTTCTAAAACCAGCTTGAACATGTGGAAGTTCATGGTTCACGTACTGCTGAAGCCTGGCTTGGAGAATTTTTGAGCATTACTTTTACTAGCGTGTGAGATGAGTGCAATTGTGCGGTTGTTTGAGCATTCTTTGGCATTGCCTTTCTTTGGGATTGGAATGAAAACTGACCTTTTCCAGTCCTGTAGCCACTGTTGAGTTTTCCAAATTGTTACTGCTACTCAGAAGCAACTCTTTAATTCTTTTTCCCAATTGCTTTAACAAGAACAGTTTTGCCCCAAATCTATACTTGTCACTGTCGGATTTCTAGTTCTTTTATGTTTCTTGATCTAAACCTAGTACAAGGGTCTTAGTTTGTGCCCTTGAATTCATATCTAAGCAAAGCAAAGCAGGTTGGCAGGTGGGGAGGCTCCTAAAAGTGGTCTGCTTCCCATGGATAATCAAGAAAAGAATAAACAAAAGGCATTAAGTCTCTAGTTGAAGAGATGAAAGCTAAATTATTTAAAGATTTAAATAAGAATTAGAGACAAAGATATAAGTCACTTCAAATGACCCCAATTTAATTCATCATCCTTGAAAAGTGAAAGTGAAGTTGCTCAGTCGTGTCTGACTCTTTGTGACTCCATGGACACCAGGCTCCTCTGTCTATGGGATTTTCCACGCAAGAGTACTGGAGTGGGTTGCCATTTCCTTCTCCAGGGAACTTCCAGACCCAGGGATCAAACCTAGGTCTCCCACATTGTAGACAGACGCTTTACTGTCTGAGCCACCAGGGAAGTCTTTTTGATGGGCATCATCCTTAGGACTTTCCAAAAAATAAATCTGATCATTTCACTTCCCTGCCCAAAACACTCACTCTCCCCTCACTGCCAGGTAACTATGGCCCTATTTACTCACCAGTTTTTTCAGCAATATTTATCTTCCTCATAGTGGTTTAAGTCTTTAAAATACTTCCAGATCAGGTCCCCTCTTTTTCTTCCTTCCAGAGACCTAACTATGGGCCAACTTCACTGATCAGAGATCACTTAGCAGAGATCACTCACTTTGGGGACTGGCTTCCTTATCTCCTTCTGTCCCCATACACACCCCAAAATAAATACCCTGTCTCTATTTGCTATTAACAGTCTGTAAAGAACTCTCCTGCTTGAACCAGCTGTGAGTTTTCTAAAGCCAGCACCAAGGACACCTAGGACTCTGGAAGTAAATTCATGACAGAGGACACAATAGATAATACTTTAGTGAATGTCTTCAGCAACAAGGAGACTCATCCAGCTCAGCAAAAGGGAGTCTCTGGGCCTAAAGGTGCCTTTGGAGAGGGAGGGGCCAGATAAGGAGTAAAACCTTTGCTGAGCGGGGATTAAAGGAAGGGGACATGAAAGGGTGGTGGGGGAGGCCTACTGGACAACCTTGTGAACTGTAATACAGCCATTAAAAAAAAAAAATCTGGGACTTTCCTAGCAATAATGCAGGAAGCCAGGATCACAGGGATGAAGTGGAAGCTCGGAGCTTAGGAAGGACTCCTTGTGAACAACTTCAGGAGAGAAGGGTAATGTGAGAGACTGGCAGATGACAGCCCTGTGTAATCTGATATATAAAAATACTAAAATGTGTCTACATAACACGTGGAGAAATAAGATAAGAAACCTTAAATGGGAGCGATGTGGAGACTTCCACAGTGTTTCTTAAGCAGCATATCCAAGTGACTTTGGTCTCCATTTCATTTGCTTTGGAAATGCAGCCTATCCTAAAACAACATTTATCTAAAACACTATGAAGTAATCTAACACTCATGGGAACCAGAAAGACAGTGCCACAGAGGTGAGTTACTTATCTTCTCAAATATTGACTGTCCGATTTTAAGCAAGACAACTTGCTCTGTGTGATCTTTCAGCTGACAAACTGCAAGTCACGTTGTTTTTTGCTATTGTTTGTTTTTTTGTGGGTTGTGTGTGTGTGTGTGTGTGTGTGTGTGTTTGCAAGTCATGGTTTTGATGGACTCATTTGTATTTAGATGTCTATTTAACATCAGTCAAAAGCATTTACTATGTCTTGGCCTGTTTCTTAGGCATTCGCAATAGTGAATGACAGAAGATGCCTGCCCTGTGAGAATTTACAGACCAGAAAGGAAAAGGGATTAGTAAACACAGTAAATCTAGTATGTCTGATCAGTACCAGGGTGAGGGCAAGGGGAAGCAGAATACTGTAGATACTTACACAAGTCCAGAGAGTCAGGGAAGTCTTCTTGGACGATAAGCAGATATTAGCTAGGGAAAAAAAAAAAAAGGGAGGGGATATTCCAGGCAGTAGGAATAGCATATCCAATGAATAGCATAAAAGCCTAATTTAGTGCTCTCTTATTCATAGATTAATAGTTTTGATGAGTTCCCAAAGGCTGAAATGCAAAAGGTGACATTTAGTAACTTAAAATTTTTTCACTTAAAAAGACCATGCTTTATTTTCTGATATGGATACCTTTCTTACTTTGGGGGTGTTAAAACATCATCTTTGCCCCAAAATGATAGTGACAGCAGATGATAATGTAATTCTTTAAATAACGTCTTTGGCAAAATAAGATTTTCAAACTTGTGTTGATTCCTAAATTTTACTAGTCTATGAAATAGAGAAAGAAGTTCATTCTCTCACCCTATATAAATTTTTCTTTTTTTTATCTCTCCCTTTCTTGGTTAACACAATTACTCAAAAAGTCTACAGGGTGCTGTGATTTGTTAGTTCAGAGCAAACTGTTCAGGTAACAATTGAACTAAGGGATGGGAATATAATCCAGCCCTTTGAGGACTCTAGTTGCTTGATAGTTTCCTCTATAGAAAGTACCTTCTGAACTCTTAAGCACTCCAAAGATCTGACATTCGTCACTCGCAGATTTATTTTGAAACCCAGGTTTCTGGATTGTTTTGACATATTCCTTAAGGTGTTTTTTTTTTTTTTTTTAATAGTGCTTTGAAAATTTTATAGGTTTTAGAAATTAATTTGATAATTATATATATCACAGGCAATTTAATATACCTATATATCTATCTATCTAAGGACTTCCCTGGTGGCTCAGACAGTGAAGAATCTGTCTGCAATGTGGGAGACCCAGGTTCGATCCCTGGGTGGGGAAGAGCTCCTGGAGAAGGGAGTGGCAATCCACTCCAGTATTCTTGCCTAGAGAATTACATGGATAGAAGCTACAGGCTATGGGGTCGCAAAGAGTCAGATGCGACTGAGTGACATTTTCAGAAGGCAGGAGGAGAAAGAACAATTCTCACTCCTTGCCCCACTCTCCCTGTTTTCTATGTATGTGGCTTCCCTGGTGACTCAGATAGTAAAGAATCCACCTGCAAAGTGGGAGACCTGGGTTTGATCCCTGGGTTGGGAAGATCCCCTGGAGGAGCACATAGCAACCCACTCCAGTATTCTTGCCTGGGAAATCCCAAGGACCGAAGAGCCTGCCAGTCCATGGGGGTCAAAAACAGTCAGACCCCACTGAGCGACTAAACAACAAAGTTATTCCACTTAGTCCTCTTAACAACCTTTACATTTTTTGGAGATTACGATGCAGAGAAGTTAAATAACTTGCCTAAGGACACAGAATGAAGAGTTGGGTTTCTAAGTAGTTGGGAGTACCCTATAGTTTAGCATATTAACAAGATGAGAAAGTGCCTTTACAAATTCAAGATGTCAAGAAATACCTCCTAGTTTCTTGGATGGGAACAGCTTCACCAAATTTCTGGGAAAATATTACTAAACATATATATGTCCAGATTTGAAAACCATTAGCTATTAACATTGTCCACTATCTAAAGCTTGCATTTAGGACCAATATTTACCTCCTTTTTTCCCTCCTGAGTACTCCCTAGATCACCCTAGTGTAAAAGAGTAATTTCTTAAATCCATTTCTCTCTTAAAGGAATGATTTAAAGTGGGAAACACACACATACAATAGAAAACAGTGGGAGGAAAACCCCTTCTAGAATATGTGAGTTCAACTTTCTGTTAACTCTATTCTACTGATTTTAAGAAGCATTTAGAAAGGGTCCAGCTGCTGTCTGGGAAGGCAGTTAATAGTGGCCATTTCATAGTGTATGCAAATGTTAAATCACTATGTAGTACACTTGAAACTAGCATAATATTGTACCTCAAATACATTTCAATGAAAGAAAAAAAAAAAGCAGTGGAGCTGGGAGACAGGAATGAATTTGGATCCTAACATTTTGTTAATTTCATTTTTTCTATTTTGTAGATGAGTCAGTTTAAGCTCAAAATTTTTGAAGAAGAAAAATTCACCTGATTTCTAATCTAATGCTCGAATGACTGATGGTGTACGGGAAATGAACAGAGCAGATGAGTAAGGGTGGTGGGGGGTTAGAAGGATATCAGAAAATCTAAATCTAGGGCTATGGTAATTTTAAGGATTTACTTGTTTTCCTATCTCCATTTTGAGTAATGCAAGAGGTTTCACATCCCTAGGGAAGTAATTACCATGACATTTACTTTTAAGCACAGTTCTATCTGCAGAATCCTAGAAAGAAACGAATGTATCTATTTACCATTATTTTTGATGCACTGATGCATTTATTCAAAGAAAACACTTTCATGTCAACGCTTTTAAATAATTCAGTCTTACTTATCTTTTAAAGTATTTATTTCACATGTAACTACCTATAATTATTGTGTATAAATGAAAAAATAACCTAAAAGCTCAGTTTAACATATTTCATTCAAACAACAAATATTTTTCTCCTATTGCTCTATGGTGAATTGTACTTTTCCCTTCATTTCTATACCCTTTGGCTCAGCAGTGTTTTGCAATATTGATGACCAGCTAAGCTCAGGATATTTATTTCCATCTGGTAGAGTTCAACTTCTGCCTCTTGTTTGCTTTCTCCATCTGCCCAGCTCACCATCTTTTTTTTTTTTTTTCTTTTCCCCTCCTCTTTAATGGAGTTCGGGTTAACCCTCTCGCAGGCCTAATCGTTTTAGCAGGCTCATGCCTTCGTATTCCCGCGGCTCCCCCGACCCCCCAGTTTGGCAAGTAGGACTTCAAGTAACCTTAAATGTCTGCCCTAGTACTCTCACAACCTTCAAATTTTATCTTTATTTTCTTGTTTTATAAAGAACAGCAAAAGGCGAAGGCTGAGACAGTTACTTACTTTAGAAAAAGAAACAACCTTCGGTTTTGTGCGTAAACGGTGTAAAATGCATTATATAGATTTTTTTCTGTTTATAGATTAAACGTTACGGTTACCATACTTATCTTCAGTAACAGGCTTTCTTATCAGTTTTAAGATGGGTTCAGTAAGGACTCCATTCTTCTCTCCTTTTGACTCTTGATGTCACTGAACAGCAACCATAAAAGGCTTACTAACCCTCGAGAGCCGGTTCGCTCCACTTTTCTCCACACTCCCTGTATCCTCAGCACTGGTACCCGCACCCCGCTGCTCATCCTGCCCGTGGAGCCAGCCACGTAGACTAGGCGTCGGGGACAGGATGTAAACACCGAGTACAGTCAGCGGGCCACTGCCATGCAGACGTATCCGTGCCGCTGGCGCGGGTGTACACAGCCTAAGCCGGGCTGCTTTTATCTGCACAGCATTAAGCCTCCTCGCAGGCTAGCCCGGGCAGAGTACTCTTGCAGAGGATGCGCTGGCGCGGTGCCTGGAGTTGCTGGAGCGGGAAGGAGGAGCTAGGGCTGGGGGGGCGGGGCTTTCACACGCGCACCCCTAGTTTCCTCCTTCCCCCGCCACTTGCTCCCCCTTCTCCTGCTGCCACTCCGGGGTTTATTTGTTTACAAGCGGATTACGTCAGCTCCTCCCTCTCTTCCCAGTCTATGGACCCGCCCCCTGGCTCCTTTTTCCCGCCCCCTCCGACTCCGAATCTGCTTGCGTCACAATGGTGCGATCTCTGGATTGGCTAGACTCGGCCGTCACGCTCCAGCTACGCCACTTCCTTTCCGTGGCTCTATAAAAAGTGCTGCACCACCCCTTTCTCTCTTAGCCCGTCGGAGCTGGAAATGCAACTGCTGGGAGCTTCGGAGGCTGCGGAGCTGGAGGCGGAGGCGGCTGGGGAGGTCCGAGCGATGTGACCAGGCCGCCGTCGCTCGTCTCTTCCACTTTCCTGCCGCCTCCTGTGTCGAAAATAACTTTTTACTATAAAGAAAGGAGAAAAAAAAGTAGCCGTACGCCGCTCACGCCCTCTCTCCCTCTCAGCCCTCTGACTTGTGAGGGAGCCCGGGGTGGCCGCTCCTCCGTCGGGGCCGCGCCGCCGAGCCCCGGCCGCCCCGGGCCGCCCCCGCCCGCCGCCCCCATGCATCCCTTCTACAGTCGGGCCGCCACCATGATAGGCGAGATCGCCGCCGCCGTGTCCTTCATCTCTAAGTTCCTCCGCACCAAGGGGCTCACGAGCGAGCGACAACTGCAGACCTTCAGCCAGAGCCTGCAGGAGCTGCTGGCAGGTGAGCGGGCCGTGGTGGCAGGAGGGCGAGGGACGCCGCGGGGGGAGGGACGCGGCCGCACTTGCCGGGGCCGGGCCGTCGGGGCCGCGGGAGTGTCCGTAGCGCCCCGGGCGACCGCGCTCGAGTCCGGCCGCGGGATGGTGACTGGCGCGCAGAGCGGCCGCTAACGGCGGGTCCCGGGGAGGGTTTGGGGATTAGGTCGAGGGCGCTCCCTGTCCCCCCACGGTTGGCCAACGGAGGGGAGAAGAAAACTGACGCACAACAAAGAAACTAAAGCCGACCGAGGCGGGAGCTGCGGTCCTCGGACGTTCCGCGGATTTCGGGGGACAAAGGACCCACGGGGCTGGGGTGGGTTCGACGCTCCCTCCCCCGACTCCGATACAACAGTTGCGGGCTCGGCTGTCGGGCCCGGGGGTAAAACGGCGCGGCTGCCCCGAAGCCCGCTCGGGACGGACGTGCGGTCTCCCCGCGCCTCCTAACCCTGCCCATTAATCATCGGATTTGTCACTGGCACAATTACAGCCCTGCCCAGAGCGTGGTTTAGGGTGGCTTGTTTTCCTTCCCTTCGGGGTTAACACTCCGGCGGCGCTTCTCCTCCAAAGTCATAAACCCCATTGTGTGCGGCCAGGGTTGGGTGGAGAAAGTAAACAGGTTCCCGCCTGGCCGCCGGTGCCGTCCGGCTGGCGCAGGCTGCGCGCCTGATTCCCGTTTTGGCGGCTCAGCCGGTTGGTTCCCGGAGATTGTTTTGTCCCGTGCAACTGTTATTTCTAAAACCCTGCCCTGCTCGTTTTCCATCCACGCACATCCGCGAATGCGATGCTGGGCTTTTAAAAAAAAAAGTTGATATTCGGCATTTTCACTCAAAGGAGCCAACGGAAGGAGGAGACTAAGGCGGGAGCCGGCAGTAACGGCGTCTAAGCATTGTTTTCTCTCTTTTCTTCTGTAGAACATTATAAACATCACTGGTTCCCAGAGAAGCCCTGCAAGGGATCAGGTTACCGTTGTATTCGCATCAACCATAAAATGGATCCTCTGATTGGACAGGCAGCGCAGCGGATTGGACTGAGCAGTCAGGAGCTGTTCAGGCTTCTCCCAAGTGAACTCACGCTCTGGGTTGACCCGTACGAAGTGTCCTACAGAATTGGCGAGGATGGCTCCATCTGTGTGCTGTACGAAGCCTCGCCAGCAGGAGGTAGCACCCAAAACAGCACCAACGTGCAAATGGTAGACAGCAGAATCAGCTGTAAGGAGGAACTTCTCTTGGGCAGAACAAGCCCTTCGAAAAACTACAATATGATGACTGTATCAGGTTAAGATATAGTCTATGGATGGATCATCTTATAATGGATGGATAAATTTGATTTTTGCTTTGGGTGGGCTCCCCTTGGGGATGGATTATGGAATTTAAACCATGTCACAGCTGTGAAGATCTGGCACAAGATAGAGTGGTAAAAAAAAATTTTTTTAAGTGACAGTGCCATAGTTTGGACAGTACCTTTCAATGATTTTAATAGCCTGTGAGTCCAAGTAAATGATCATCTTATTTGCTAGGAGTGAAGTCCTAGGATGGTTTCAGTTTCTCCCAGACATGATACCTAAATTTTTACGTCAGTCCCTTTAATGCAAATTTGTATTTCTTTGCAGTAGAACTTGCAGAGAAAATTTGCACTATTACACTTAAAAGTTGTTATCCTTTTTGGCAGCTCAATAGGAAAGCTCAACATTTTAAACATGGTAATACTGGAAATTTTATGACAAGACTTTTACCTAGCACTTAAATATGTATAAATGTATATAAGACAAACGAGTAAGCATGACCTGGGGAAATGGTCAGACCTTGTATTGTGTTTTTGGCCTTGAAAGTAGCAAGTGACCAGAATCTGCCTTGGCAACAGGCTTTAAAAAAAAAAAAAGACCCTTAAAGACACTGTCTCAACTGTGGTGTTAGCACCAGCCAGCTCTCTGTACATTTGCTAGCTTGTAGTTTTCTAAGACTGAGTAAACTTCTTATTTTTAGAAAGTGGAGGTCTGGTTTGTAACTCTCCTTGTACTTAATTGGGTAAAAGTCTTTTCCACAAACCACCATCTATTTTGTGAACTTTGTTAGTCATCTTTTATTTGGTAAATTATGAACTGGTGTAAATTTGTACAGTTCATGTATATTGATTGTGGCAAAGTTGTACAGATTTCTATATTTTGGATGAGAAATTTTTCTTCTCTCTATAATAAATTGTTTCTTATCTTGGCATTTTAATCAATCTCTTGTCATGATTATAGAGGTTCAGCTAAAAGAAATACATTTCTCAAAAGACTCAAGTTCTGTAAGCCATGTGAATGTCAGTTGCACACTGGTCAAGCTGAAAAACATTTGTTAAGGAGTAAAGATGATTTTTGTATACAAATTTAGGTGTTAGAGGGGTAACATACTTTTTCTAAGAAAAGTTCTAAAGTTGAAACATTGGACACAGTCCCAAGCTAATGGCATGAAATGAGGATGAGACAAAGGTAACATCAACCAAAAAGAGTTACTCAAAGGATTACATTTCACTGCTTCCCTGTTGAAGTGAAGAGAGAAACGTTCCATTCTGGCCCACCTTTGAAAAAGTTATTTTGCCCCATGAATTCCTTGTTCATTTAGAAAATCCTGGGGCAGGTGACCCATAGTCTTAAAAGACCAGACTAATCACTGCAGAGATTGGTTGCTTTTTTGCCTTTCGTCAGCTGCAAGATTTACATAAAAAATCACTTAAGCTGGAATTCAACAAAAGGTATGTTTGAATTTTTATTCTCAAGTTGAAATGCTGAGTTCTTGATGCATCATTTTCAGACTTCAGATAAATACAAAGAACCTAAATGAAACAAATGAACACTTCTTGCTGGAGTGTAGATTGCCCCACTAATCCGTATGATAAAGCTCTTTCATAATTCTTTGGCTGTAGGAAGAATAACATGGTTTTTCAGTACAAGTTGAAAATGAAAAATTTCTTGAGTTGTTCTCTACGCACGTATGTAACTAACTGTCTTTTGGGTGGTATTCATGTAAACATGTTCAAACTGGAAATAACACAGTCTAGGTTATTTGGAAATCAGTAGTCCGAAGTAAGTTTGGAGTTTCATTTCTCCCTGTACATTCTGATTTTTGTAGAGACAAAGGAATACCCGGCTAAACAAGCAGGTATTTAGAATACAAAGGATGTTTGTGTACTTTTACCAGCAGGCTGTCCTTGAGAGTTTGAATTAAAACCATAACACATGGACTACCCTTGCCACTTATTAATGGTGTTATTTTTCAGTCTGTTTTTCGGAATCCTATCCCCACCCCCTCTAGTTTTTCAAACAAATTTACAATAAAATAGCTGGTAGTATGGTTTTTACACAGATCTTAACCCAGTGCTGACTGCTACTGTTTACCAACTACATTTCATCTGGTAACTCATTTGAAGTTGTGTGTGCCTGTGTTCAGAAGCTAGTAACTGGTAAAGCTTTGCATACTGGGATCTGGGGCGAAGGATGACTTTCGAGCAGTTTAGGGGGATATATTTTAGTACCTAAAACTTCTGTCAAGGCTTTTCTCAGATGGGGGGTCATTCTTGAAGATACTGACATCAGACTTTTTAGTACTGTAAAGAAATTTGATGCAAGGAGAACTTAAAACAATTCAGGTGATGCCTGGCATATAAGGAACTGGTAAAATTTCCTCTTTAAAAGGCTTACAAACATCACTAAGACCTAGCATCCAGCTGTTTCCTGTGACTTTAACCTTAACATTCCCTGGACAATTGTCTCCAGTTTAGTAACTATTTAATACATCTTTTTCATTGCTTCTGAGATTGTTCTACTGAGCCATTTTGATAAAGGTTTGAGTCTCTTGTATGCACACGTGTGTGTCAGGCCTATACACATAGACATTTGTAACAGTGTGTTGTGTACTTTTTAAAAAAACTTTGTGATAGAATTTAAAGGGCATTTTACACTGCTTGAGTTAAGAGTTTCTTAGGGATCCTTTCTTAAAAGGATCTGCTTTTTTTCTCTTTAACTGCGTTCAATATTGTTAGTTGCCACTGGCCCCAAGATTCATATTTATTAGCACTAAGTTTAGAAATAATTACTTTGAATTTTAACACGTAGTATTTAAATCGCTTTCTTTTCTTCAAATGTAAATACTGTCTTGCTCTATAATGCAAGAATGAAGAAGGCTTAAAGTTGATTGTATGGACAGAGTTAGCCTATTTCCTGCAGGATAATGGGGCTGTTTGCTTTACCCCTGCAATCGGGAGTAACAGTCACATGTTAATCACTCTTAATTTCCAATATTTTTGTAATGATAGAATGGGTAGGCCACTAGAAAATTGCTTTCTGGTACAATTGCACAAATGATTTCTCTCACATTGTAGGCAGACACTTTACCGTCTGAACCACCAGGGAAGTCCTTAAGTCACTATAACTCAAATTGCAAGTAATGTTGTTTTGTATAGGTGTTACACATCACAGGATTGGCCTTCAAATTAAAAAGCAGCAGTATGCCTGACTCTTCTTGAGTTTCATGACCAAAGGTTTCAAACTCCCTTTAATCTTAGAAACAAATATATCTACTATTGACATTTTCTTTGGCGATTTTTAACATATCTGATACTGTCCTTCCTCTTTGTAGAAGAGAAATAAGATAACTGCAACAGTCTTCTTCAGTATATTGAAGTTTAAAGATACTGCCTCTCCCCTTTGCATTCTTACTTCAGGCGATATGATAAGACGCTATTGATAAACTTTGTGGGGAGATTTTGTCCATAGTTAATATATATATACATATATATATATATACTTCAAAAAGTGTATTTTGGATTGTCTGAAATGCTGAATTTTGTACTTATCTGAAGGTATGCAAATAATTGAGTCTCGTCTCTCAGTCTCTGCAATCAAACTTTTGCATATGACTGCTGCCAAAAGTATAGCAATGGTTTATTTTTCATGTTTGGAAACGTAAGTTTGAAAAAAATCTTTTGTGGTGAAATGGTTAGTAGTTTGTGCTACTAACCAAATCCAAACCAAGCTGCTTCACGGAGTCCTTAGGTCATTCACATGAATACAAAGGGGCCAGAGGAATTCATAGGTTGAATTACTTTTTGTTATTTCTATAAATCTTTGTTTTCTTCTGAAAGTGAAGGAAAGTCATTAAGCAAGATGTTAAGTTTGGTAATTTTGAGATGCTCCTGAGCAAGTAAGCCTTAGATTGTATTAATAGTGAGGGTTGACACCATTTCCTCAACAGGCAATTTGTGGAGTATAGTTGCCAGTTATTTTGACTGCTATCGACTTGATGTACCAGTTTTTTTTGGCATTGATCAGTGTGTCAAACAGGAGTGGAAAAATGGTAAGGCTTCTGTCACAGGATACTCAGTTTTCTTTTTTTTTTTTCCCTTAATGCTTTGTCATCTCATAGTTGAAGAATCTTACAGGGAACATTTGGAAGTTCAACTTTTGACTTTTATATGAGTCTTCATGTTAATTTGTCATTTTAGTGTGGACAATGCAGTGATCTTTTAGGAATTCTGTAATTATAGATTATTAATATTGAGAGAAGAACTGATTCACGTCCAGGGTTGGATAAAAAGGGAAAGAATGGAGAAAATGAAAAGTAGGAAACTTAGCTGAAATGGAGGAATTGAAAAGTTTAATAGTAAAAATGAATTTGCTGTGGTCATAGGTGTTCATCAAGAGAGGTTTGTGCACCTTGGTCTTTGGCAGAGACTGGGAAATACTAGTGTAGGGATTCTGTAATTCATGAATTGAGGACAAAGTCTACATTGAGTTTGTGAACAAGCAGGTCAAAGTGGTAGTGAGGTTTATGGCCCATATTAGGTGGAGACTGAGCTTGGGGTAAGAGTGATGAGAAGCATAAATAAAGCACATTCCTACAGGCATTTTTAAAGAAGTTCAAATATAGCGCTCAATGCCTTTGTCTCAGTGTTTTATAAAGGGAGAAGATTTAAGCTGTCTACTAGACTTTGATGATGATAGCCTCGTTCCTGGTACCTTTAAGTTGTGAAGGCGTTTGTGACTGCATTCCTGATGATAGAAGGATAATTGAGTGTAGGCCAGACACTATCATCATAACGGGCCACACAACGGAGAAAAACTGTCATTAACTGCATTCCTGTGTTTGGAGAATATTACATCAAACACTAATTATTTCAAACTGTACATTGATAAAGACATGTTTGCTCATGGGTATGCTTTAGTAATTAGATAGGTCATCCCCAAAGTTATGTCATTCTTTTAAAATATTGTTGCTTGTGTTTTCATGTGTGTATGCAAAAGCACATGCTACATTTTATAAATGCATGTATATTGGGGATATACTAAAATTTTATTGATGGGGTGCATGAACAAAATATTGAAACTTTCTCTAGATTATCACTAAAGTAGATGAGTGTTTTTTCTTTCAAGAGTAAGTTGATTATTATGTTCTTTAAGTGATGATATTGTCTTAAAAGAAAAAGCTGTTGTAGCAATCCAGAGAAAGTTGTTTAATTTTCGTTAATCTGCTTGAGTACTTAGTTGTAAAATTAAGACATCTTTTAACACCCAACAGGTACCCCAAATTAAGTGCTAATACCAATTCAAAGTCCATGTGCTCCTATATATTAAATTATGTATTGATATGTTTTAGAATTCACATTTTATGTTCTTAGAAATTTTCTTTTTAAATGTTAGGGTTCTTGTAACATTTCATTTATTTGCATGGTTATAAAAGAACGGGCTTCATGTAGTAGTAGGTCAGTGCTTATTTAGTTTTTGCAGTTATGATTTAGCCAGAAATCTTGTTTCTTTTCCCTCTTGTTCTGAGCAATCCCTAAATTTTTAGGAAAGAAAAATGACTAACCAATTGGACTTTATTTGAGAAGATTCTATATATGGGCATAAACCTAAAATGGTCATATGTAACAGTTATGCTATAAGTTAGACTGAGTGCATTTTTCAGTCTTGATTTATGGCAGTTTGTCCAGTCAAGTCAATAGACTAAATGGAGTTGTATTTTCTGTAAGTTGCACTTGTAAGCCTTCAGGTTACCAATGTACATTTTTATTTGACCACCCAACAACTGGGTGAGATTGATAGGTAGGTAGATCAGTATTTTTAATCTTTGTTTTATGGATAGAAAACTTGAGGTTTAGGGAGTTAAATTTGCACCAAAGGTAAATAGCTAGTAAATGGTTAATTCATAATTTGAACTCAGGCCTCACTGAACCCAGAATCCAAGTTGTTAACTCTTAGTATATTATGATATAGATTGATTTACCTTGTTTTGACATTGTTAGAACATGCATGCCTTAACTTCTCATGGCTAACTAGTCATCTTTGGTCATTTTCAGCCTTGAAATCATAATCTTTTTACCCTCTATGCTCAGGAAGCATAAAACTGTCTTAAACTAGGCTTCTTTCTTTGGGAGGCAGTTAGAATTTAGTATAAAGAATACTTGTCTTGGACTTCCCTGGTGGCTTAGATGGTAAAGAATCCACCTACAGTCTGGGAGACCTGGGTTCAATCCCTGGGTTGGGAAGAGGAGGGCATAGCAACCCACTCCAGTATTCTTGCCTGGAGAATCCCCATGGACCAGAGGAGCCTGGGGTCGCAGAGAGTCAGACACGATTGACCAACCAAGCACAGCACGCCGTCTTGGACTTCAGAGAATGAATAGGAATCCAGGGTGTACGGTTCACACCTTGTGGTTTGGGACAAATTGCTTAGTCTCTCTGGGCCTATTCACTTCATCTGTGAAACTGGAGATAAAAACCAGTCTGTTGTTAAGGTCAAACACCTAGGAAAACTCCAAGCACCGAATAGCTGGATTCCTAGAAGTGGGATGGACACTCTATATCATGGGAGCAGATGAACTATGGTGGGATGGATGCTCTATATCATGGAAGCAGATGAAGTATGGAAGATGGTTTTCTTGCTTTCTTGAAAATTAGACGGTGCCACCTGACAGTGCTTGGAGTTTCTTGAAAGTCTTGCTTTTCCAATAGCTGTGAGAAATATGCTTGTGTTTTTGAAATAATATAGGAAGGAAAATGAGCTGTCCCCCTGCTCCCCTCCGTCTTTTAAAGGTGAAGATACAGATAACCTAGGACTTGCATATTTATTTTACAGACTTTCCCTTAACATTGCAGTTTTCAGAGCTATATTCTCAGTAAAGTTGGGGGGGGAAGACATTTTTCAGATCTTTTATTTATATTGAAGACACTTTAAGTTGGGACAGGGAGTGAAATTATCAATTACCTCTATCTGTGTATAGTGTATAGCAGTGGAACCTACACGGCGCACATTTGCATCCATTATCTTGATTAATCCTTACAGCTCTTTGCTATATAAAGTAAGTTGACTTTTCCCAGGGTTTGCAGTCCTTTGAGCCATATGTATTTGGCTGTGTTTTTGCAAGAGATTTTCAAACAGAGCTCAGTGGTTCTCAATCTCCTTAATCTAGAGTGGTTTGAGTACCTCCTTTACTGCAAAGAAAAGCCGACTTTTTAAATAAGTTATCAGTTTGAGTTTCTCCTTGTGATGTAACCTGATGCAACATTTGCTTGAATCACTAACAATATAATTGATATTTTTCTAGTCAGCCATTGGTGACTCAATGACCATGAGTTCTTTCTGGTTTAAACTCAAGTCCCTTTTTCTGTGAAGGTGTCTTCACTGAGCTAGATAGTGTAACACTGCATAGCTCTATAAAGGAGGCACACTGAGCCAGCAGAGCTTCTTGCTATTTTGCAATAGTATGTATTGGAAACTATTGGAAATATATATATATATATAGGAAACAAAAGGCTTCAAGAGACTTAGAGGCAAAATGCCTTAAACCCTTTCAGAAGTCTTGCATCTTAAAGTCCCTGTGTGGTTCAGACCTTGCTCGGAGTTGTGTGTAGCTTTGTAAATTAGTTATTGTGTCCCCGTCATGTTTAAGGTTGCGAGGTAAGAGTATGAGCTGGAAACTAACTGAAACAAGGTTTGGGTGGCTAGTGTTATCAGCGAGTCATGAGTTATCCCATGAGACAGCAGTTACGGTTGTGGAGTTAGAGATGGGGTACTTGTGTAATATTGAAATAATAGATGTCTGCTGTCTTCTACTTCCCAGATTCTTGTATTTCCTCATTTCCCTGACCTTTTAAGTCTGCTGGGATCCTTTCTAGTGGTTAACGAATGATCAGTGTTTTGTCTTGTATCTGTTACATTTAATGAACAAATACTGAGCCCTACTATGTGCTAAGTACTGTGCTATAAGTACTGAGGATACAAAAATAGTCACTGTCTCTGCTCTCAAGGGGCTTGGAGTCTAGTGGCAGAGAGAGAGTTACCTAACAAACGTAAAAATTGGACCTGAGAGATACTCAGGGAAGGAACATGGTGGAGTGGTGTCCTGAGAGACCTGACTACTGTAGAAAGCCTTCCCAGAGAAAGGGCTACTTGAGCTGAGACTGAAGGATGAGTAGGGGTTTTCAGTGAAGAAGGCAGGGAAGAGTTAAGTGTGTGGTTGCGTTCCCAGGTGGTTCAGTTCAGTTCAGTCGTTCAGTTGTGTCCAGCTCTTTGCGACCTCGTGGACTGCAGCACGCCGGGCCTCCCTGTCCATCACCAACTCCCGGACTTTACTCAGATTCATATCCATTGAGTTGGTGATACCATCCAACCATCTCATCCTTTGTCATCCCCTTCTCCTCCCACCTTCAATCTTTCCCAGCATCAGGGGCTTTTCAAATGAGTCAGTTCTTCACATTAGGGGGCCAAAGTATTGAAGTTTCAGCTTCAGCATCAGTCCTTCCAATGAATATTCAGGATTGATTTCCTTTAGGATGGACTGGTTAGATTTCCTTGCAGTCTAAGTGACTCGCAAGAGTTTTCTCCCAACCACAGTTCAAAAGCATCAATTCTTCAGTGCTCAGCTTTCTTTATAGTCCAACTCTCACATCCATACATGACCACTGGAAAAACCATAGCTTTGACTAGACGGACTTTTATTGGCAAAGTAATGTCTCTGCTTTTTAATATGTTGTCTAATCATAACTTTGCTTCCAAGGAGTAAGTGTCTTTCAATTTTGTGGCTGCAGTCACCATCTGCAATGATTTTGGAGCCCCCCAAAATAAAGTCTGTCACTGTTTCCATTGTTTCCCCATCTATTTGCCATGAAGTGATGGGACCAGATGCCATAATCTTCGTTTTCTGAATGTTGAGCTTTAAGCCAACTTGTTCATTCTTTCACTTTCATCAAGAGGCTCTTTAGTTCTTCTTTGCTTTCTGCCATAAGGGTGGTATCATCTGTGTATCTGAGGTTATTGAGATTTCTCCTGGCAATCTTGATTTCACCTTGTGCTTCTTCCAGCCCAGTGTTTCTCATGATGTACTCTGCATAGAAGTTAAATAAGCAGGGTGACGATATACAGCCTTGATGTGCTCCTTTCCCTATTTGGAACCAGTCTGTTGTTCCATGTCCAGTTCTAACTATTGCTCTTGACCTGTATACAGATTTCTCAAGAGGCAGGACAGGTGGTCTGGTATTCCCAACTCTTTCAGAATTTTCCACAGTTTATTGTGATCAACACAGTCAAAGGCTTTGGCTTAATCAATAAAGCAGAAATAGATGTTTTTCTGGAACTTGCTTTTTTGATGATCCAACGGATGTTGGCAATTTGATCTCTGGTTCCTGTGCCTTTTCTAAATCCAGCTTGAACGTCTGGAAGTTCACGGTTCACGTACTTTACCAGGTGGTACTAGTGGTAAAGAACCCGCCTCCCAATGTGGGACACCCAAGAGATACAGGTTCAATCCCTGGATCACGAAGATTCCCTGGAGGAGGAAATAGCAACCCCCTCCAGTATTCTTGCTGGGAGAATCCCATGGACAGAGGAGCCTGGTGGGCTACACAGTCCGTAGGGTCTCACAGAGTCAGACACGACTGAAAGCAACTTGGCACAGGTATACGGAGGAAGACCAGTGTGTCTGGAGAGGAGAGGAAATGAGGAATGAGGCCATATCATGTGGGGTTTCTAGGTAGAGGAGTAACCATGTAATTTGATCAATAAGTTTATCAACCAGACTGTGACTCTTTAGAATACAACAGGGTGCTGTTAATAATTAAACCCAGACTATGAGCATCGGCCAGAACATGCTTACTTTTATGAGCCATGTTGATAGCATCTCTTTGAATAAGGGCTGGGCAACCAATAGTGCCTCTATTTCCTGGTGAACAGGTCAGAGAACTAGAACGCCTTATCCAGTCCAAAAGGAACTCAAATAGAATTCAAAGGAGTGTTTTTCAGAACAGCTAGATTTATGATTTGCTTTAGTACGGACATAAGTGACTTTCATGTTATAAACATTTAGCATGGAAAGTTGGGTTTTCACGTGAGGTATTCCGTGGTATATGATTCAAACATTTCTCGAGTATTTTCCACATTTTTTTGTCGTTGTTGTTATTACAGCACTTGTCATTTGCAATGAGTGTTTATTTAAATGAATTTTTTTTTTAAGTTTCATTCTGGGTTTACATTTTGAGTATAAGTGAACCACTTAAATTTTTTTCTTTTAAATTGCTGTAAAAACTTTATATACAGTTAAATGCGTCAAGTCCAGTGACTTTTGCACACCCATGTGATCCACACTCAGATCCAGAGATGTAACATCTCTTACCCCAGAATACTCCCTTTTGAGGCACTTGGAATTTGATTAAGAAATAAGGTTGTGGAGCCAGGCCTCAAATTAGAAATGAGTTGTTTTCTCTCTCCTTTTATAGTGTTATTTTTGCTTCCTAAACATGCGGTAGTGGTTTCTTTAAACATGAAGGAAATTGTCCCCAGAAGAAACCGTTGCCTTTCAACTAGTTATGATTTAGTGGTTACTAATATGGTTCATCCCTGCCCAATTGGCTATGGCTTTTTAGTCTTTTAAAGTGAGTAGTAACATTTGAGTCATATCTCTATCAGTGGCTCAGAAACTTACTAAGGGTTGCTAGTGTTTATTATTACACTGAAATTTTAGAATCTTGAGCAACAGAAAAAGATTGTGATAATGCCAGATTTACATAATATTCTCCCCTGGTCCCCACCTTTTTTGTTTAGCCCAATGATGTCAGTCTGTAGTAGACTGCAGATAAGGAGAGGAGACAAGCCGATGTTAAACCTGTATGTAGAGCTGAATCCTAGCCTTGAGTACTTCCATCTCAATGTTCTCAGCGCCAGTTGCCAAGGAGCAGTTAGAATATCAACCTGAGTTATAGCACAATTAGTTGTGAAATTGATTGAACTCAAGAGCTGTATGTCACTGTCTTTAAAGATTCTTAAATGTGGAGATGGAAAGACTTGTTCTGAAGAGACTGTTAATGAGTTTGGGATCTATGGAGGGATGGGGAAAGGGGGTAATTCATCAGTGATTGAAAAGGGAGTTTTTACTCCCTCTTTTCCCGTAGCTTTAATGTTCTAATTTGTAGCCTGATCTGGAACCAGACCTTTTTTCTCTTCAACTGTACTGGGTCTTCGTTGCATCCCGTGGGCTCTGTAGTTTGCGGTACACAGGCTCTCTAGTTGGGGCACGTGGGTTCTTAGTTCCCTGACCAGGGATTGAACCCACATCCCCTGCATTGCAAGGCAGATTCTTAACCATTGGACTACAAGGGAAGTCCCTGGAAGCAGATCTTGAATTAACTATTTTTATTTTTCCTGAGGAAGATAATGTGTTTTCTTGGCAAGCCCTCTGCTGCCAAAGTAGTGCTCTGTTGTGATGGTGATGGTGGTTAGTGGCTTAGACATTTCTTTCTCAGGGCAGTACCACCTAATATTTCAGTATTAGTTGGACTTTCCCCCCAGCCTGTACTGTATTTTAAACAGAGTGAGTTTAGATGTGTGGAAGGTTAAAGCCATATTTGGTTAAGATGAGGCTTGTCAATAACACTTCCAGTTGGAGAGGCTGCTACTCTGATCACATATTACTAGCAGCTTCATTCCTCATTTTCAAAAACTTTTGTGCATTAAGCACAGGAAAATTGAATACAGCATTTCCATTGTATGTACATTGAGGAATTTTCCTTCCTTCTTACTGCAGTCCTCTTACTGGCAAGCCTTCTGGTAGCACCAGACAGCTTTAGACTTCCTGCTCTGCTTCTCTGCTTCCATAAAAATCAGACCTGAAGTTTCGGGCACTTCCTGTAGACTTCCTGAGTGCCAGGACTGGGCACCTATGTGTGTCCCTTCACTGACTCCTCATCACGGGCCTGTAAGATAGACAAATTGTTACTGTCGTCATCTCTGAGTCTGGTGGTGTAGCAATGTTATAAAACTCGCCCAGGTTCACAGAGCTGTGGGACAGTTTGAGGCTGGAATCCAGGTTTGTTTGAGGTCAAGCACCCTGGAGAAGGAATTGGCAACCCACTGTAATATTCTTGCCTGGAAAATTCCATGGACAGAGGAGCCTGGTGGGCTGCAGTTCATGGGGTTGCGAAGAGTTGGACACGACTGAGAATGCATGCACCGGCTCCTAACTGATATCACATCCCAGTGTCTTGCTGTCTGAGCCCATGGTATTGTAATGGTTTGTATTCATGTCTGATTTTCCCATTAGATGGAAAATCTAAAGGTCAGGAAACTCAGCCAGAGCTTTAGAAGAGGCTACAATTGGTTAATGTGCTGATTCATAAGTATTTATTGAGCACCTACTCTGTGCTCAGCCTTGTTCTAGGCACTTGGAATTACAGCAGCGAACCAAAGCAAAATCGTACCCTTAGAACCGCGGGGAAGGAGGCCAGTAAAATGTGTGGTATCTCAGACTGCTGGTGCTTAGGAACAGGGCTGCTGTGTTGGTATGCGGATATTGCTCTGTGGGGGCCCAGCAGAAAAGGGTGTGATCTAGGGAAGGGGTGCTTGGGGAGAGAGGGGGCAAATTGCTATTTTAAGTAATGTAGTCAGGAAAGGCCTTACTGATAAGGTGACATTTGAGCAGAAACTTGAAGGAGACCAGAGAGACACCCTAGGAGATATCTGGGAAAAGAACATTCCATTTAAATAATTGAATGAATTCCCAAATCCCTCTAGGCTCATTTCTCCCCAAGTACATAATTGTAATTTGGCATTCTTGGACGCCGCTCTAAAGTCAACTCACCTGGTTTATGGCAGTGTTTTCCTGATCACTTGTTACTGAGTTTTCTGGTTGGTGTATGCCCCAGGAATCAGCACAACTTTGATTACTGGAAAACTCAGCTGGATTTTTTTTTTTTCCCTTCTCTCCATCTTAGAATTGCAAATCATAATAAACAGGCTGATAAGAAGACTTGAACTTTTTACAAAAGGTCTGGTTTCTTTAAACTCTGTATCTACGATAAATATGAAATGGGAACTGATGCTCGGTATGATTCAGCAAGGTGCTCAATATTTTGTTAGGATGTTTAGCTAGGCAAGCTAACACACAAGCCCTGAAAACACAAAGGTTTTTCTTGCTGAAGTTTGGTTAACTGGAAAATTCAGTTATCCAAAATGCCTAGTTGTTACAGAATGTGAGATTACAGAGACTTGTTATCATTTAGAGCCCCAGGTCTTTCATATATGAGATGTGATAAAAGCAAGGGTAACATTACCTTCATCATACAATCACTTAAAAATCATGGAATACTTACTCTTTAAGATTCTGGAGCGGAATCTGGTCTATTCTTGAGTTACGGAAAGTCCCTGGTGTTAAGATATGAAAATGGACGTTTCTTTGGTTCCACTTGCCTTATCAAAGATGAATGAAATGTACTTTCTCAGATATGTTCCCCATGAATTTTACCCCATCCTTGATCCCAGCCCAAGAAGTAATATATTCTTTCAGTTTGAAACTTGCTGTATCCATCCAGTCTAGGTCGTCTTCCTTTTGCTGTATAAAAATTGGAGTGCTTTAGGCATTGTTGAGTCCAGATAAATACAAGATAATTCTGGCCATTTGACTAAATATGGTGGGGTGGAATTGTGGGGAAAGGGGAAGAGAAGGAATTTAAAAAGGGAAGTACACTTTGAAAAGCAATGGCGATCTTATGTAGGATTTCATGCAGAACTTTAGAAACTTTATCCAAAGCATTGTGTTAAGTGCTAAGTCATTTCAGTTGTGTCCAACTCTTTGCAACCCTATAGACTGTTGCCCGCCAGCCTCTCCCTTGTCCATGGGGTTCTCCAGGCAAGAATACTGGAGTGGGTTGCTGTGCCTTCCTTCGAGGGATCTTTCCTACCCAGGGGTCAAAACCCATGTCTCTTAAGTCTCCTACATAGGCAGGTTCTTTACAGGTTCTTTACCATTAGTGCCACCTGGGAAGCCCTGTCCAAAGCAAATATTTACCAAAAGTGCCATGACGCCTTTTTGGGGGTCAAATAAGTAGACTCCCCCAGACTTGTTGTTCTTGCAAATGCTAACTTGTCTTGTACTCTCTAATTATCTGAGTTCTGTGTATTGGCCTGATGATGACAGGCACACAACCCTAATATTGCATTTGGGGAAAGAAGTAAAATAGCCATGTTATCTGAAATGTGGTATGTATACAGGCAGTGATTAGAGCCTGTGAATCTGGTAATAATAATTGTTGCAATAATCTATGACTTCTCTCCTGAAAGATTTCCCAGATTCATCTGTGCAGATTAACATTCATTCTCTTATCAAGATGCTGGCTCTGAGTCTCTGGCTATGAAAGGTGTGTCTTTGCCCTTCTGTTTCCATGAGAAAAACCCTGCCTTCATTTCTTAATGAGCATTCCCTTGTTTTTCTTCCTTCCACCTACTCACGCTGAACTTGTCAATTTAGACAGGAAGACACACTACTGTGTAGAATAAAATAAAAACATTTAAAACTGTGGTTGGACAAACTTATTTTTAACCTTTTGGTGTAACACTATGTGTTAGGCAGTAACTAAAGTTCTGATAAAGCTAACTGAGATGGAGTTCTTTAGTTGAGTCTTTCATAGTTAAAAGGCTTTAGGGTGTTGTTAGAGTAAAACTATATTTCAGTATCTTGAGTATAACTCTCTGACCTAGTGTATTTTTTTGTGAAAACTCTCATTTCACTAGAAATTTATTTTGGGGGAATAAAACCCAGCATGGTTGTGTGAGTGGGTGTGTTACATATGTTTGCTGGAGGTTTGAGGTGGGTAGAGAGTAAGCATTGGAAAGAGAGGGTAAAATTCAAGAAATAGTACAAAAGGAACATTTCTGCATCTTTTGGGTGTCACATGTGTATGACTATGTATGGTCTTAAATCAATGCAGGGAAAGAAATGTGCTGATAAGCTTCAATTTTTTTTTTAATAGGGTTTATACTGATGCCTGGCTACTGATTTTGATAAAAGCAAGTAACAGAGAAAGAAAAATATTTCTTTTACCCCAGTCTATCGTCACACCAGGAAAGTATGCCCCAGGGTCCATACCACTTAAAACCTTATCCTGTTTGATTGAGACTGGAGCGCCTGACAAAGTGCATGAACCAGGAGGATAGAACTCTCATGAGCTTTTCAAACCACCAACCTTTAGGAAGTGCCTACTATAGCAGGGACTCTCCTTCTTAGAATTGAGTTTTCCATGTTGGAAACAACTTGGCAAACTCAAAAGGTCCTAGTCAGTGTTGGTGGTGAAAGACCAAAAGCTATAGCGTTAAAGAGAACAGACTAGCAAGTGGAACCTCCCATTACAGAAAGAAGAGGTGAAGTTAGAGCTGCCCTTTTATCCTTAGACCTGGATGAAATGTCCATCTATGAACTCAACTCCCAAGATAGTAACGTGGGAATCTGATGATAAGATGGGCTGCTCCAATTTCAAGGACAGAAGGCTGCTGTGCCCATGCAAGCCTCTGATTCTGTGGGCTTGGGTTTTTGTTTGTTTGTTTGTTTGTTTTTGGCATTAGTTTGGCCACTAACCTCAAGTTTTGCTATTAGGATTTTCAAATTTAAAATGCCAATGATAGGTCTCAACCCTCTTCTGCTTTTCTAGGCCCTGGCAAAGAGCAGTCACAGACCACATGTTCCCATGATCATTTCAGGGTTATGTGTAATTTTGGATACACTCCCTTCTCTTCTGGGAGAAACATATTAGAACATAGGAGGGAAGAGTAATGGTGTTGTAAGTAGCCTATCTCTGTATGTAAAAAACCTAACCCTCCATACACCACGGTACCTACTATAACCTTGATGCCACCCAGGGTCACCTGGGAGCTCAAGAGCTGGATCGATCAGACCTCCATTCTTCTGGTGTGATAAAGTCCAGTGTCATTCTCAAAAGTTTTCTCACATTCCTAGGCAGCACATCCTCTCCTCTGAACTCTCCCCTAGAACCCTACCTCTGCTGGATGAGGTCAACTGGGTTAGCATTGTAGTAGCCTGCATGGACTGTGCCACCGAGCCCTGGAGCTTGGCCTTATCTGCATTTTGGGATCTTCTCTCATAGAAGTAGAAGCATCTCTTTGTGCATCCGGCTTTAGCAAAGGAACAAGAAGATGGAGGAGACTGACATTGCAGCAGCCAAGACACTGTGAATTCTTAGGATTTTTTTTTTTTTTTTTAATGCTTTGGTCACTTCTGGATCCCAGGCCCTGCTGCTAGTGCCAAAGGACAAGGCACATTTCATCCTCACCGGGTTCTTGGCCTGGACAGTGGAGTTGAGAATACATCCAACCATTTAACTCTGAAATTCAACCTCTGAAAGTAGATTTGGGGCTTTCTTCTATCCAGGTTTGGCAAAAAAACATTTTTGGCAATCAAACCTGACCTGATGTGAAGAAGCAGCCTTCTTCTTTCTGTGTCTGTCCACACATGATGCTGCAGGAATGTTCACACAGTTGAGTTCCAGTCCCCAGGAAAGGCATTCATACCATGTGATACATGATCCGTATAGACTCTCCAACATCTGAAAAGTGCTGAATTGCAGAAACTCAAGTGGCCCTTAGGTGTGGAATAGAGTTCTCCAACTCAGAAGGTATTGTTGTTGTTGTTTATCACTCGGTCGTGTCCAACTCTTTGCGATCCCTTGGACTGCAGCCCACCAGGCTCCTCTGTCCATGCAATTTCCCAGGCAAGAATTCTGGAGTGCGTTGCTATTTCTTTCTCTAGGGGATCTTCCTGACCCAGGGATCGAACCTATGTCTTCTGCACTGGTAGGTGGATTCTTTACCTCTGAGCCCACCAGGGAAGCCCTCAGAGGGTATTAGGGGATAGCTAATAGCTGTGAGTGGAGAAGGAAATGGCAACCCATTCAAGTACTCTTGCCTGGAGAATCCCATGGAGGGAGGAGCCTGGTAGGCTAAAGTCCATGGGGTTGCGAAGAGTCGGACACGACTGAGCGACTTCACTTTCACTTTTCACCTTCATGCATTGGAGAAGGAAATGGCAACCCACTCCAGTGTTCTTGCCTGGAGAATCCCAGGGACGGGGGAGCCTGGTGGGCTGCCGTCTATGGCATCACACAGAGTCGGACACGACTGAAGCGACTTAGCAGCAGTAGCAGTAGCAATAGCTGTGAGGGGGTTAGAGGATGATCATTTAGTGTTGGCCACTTTTCCCATCACACTGTGCTCTTGAATGACAGTGGGAGGCTATGTCTAGGTCAAAGAATAGCTACAAAATTTTGTTTTAGGAAGTACCTGCAAGCTTGCAGTTTATACGCTGGCTTATTTTTGAATAAATTTTTAAAATATTATTGAATTTTTAAATTTTATTTTATATTATTTAATAATAATATTAATATATATTATCATTAGTATTATATAATATTAATAAATTATTAATATTTATTAAATATATAATATTAAATAATATTAATGATGAAATAATATTAATGATAAAATTTAAAATTTTATTTTAAATTTTTAAATATTGAATTTTTATTTTCGATTTATTTTTAATTGGGTATAATTGCTTTACAATGTTGTGTTAGTTTCTGCCATAGAACAACATTAGTCAGCTATAAGTGTGTGTGTGTATATATATATATATATATATATATAAGTATAACCTATAAGCCTCTTGAGCCTCTATCCCGCCCCTCTAGGTCATCACAGAGCACCGAGCTGAGCTCCCTATATTATGCAGCAGCTCCCCACTAGCTATCCCATTAGCTGGCTATTTTACACGTGGTAGTGTATATACGTCAGTGCTCCTCAGTGTTGAATTTGCTTGTGATTTTCTTGGGGGTGGCTTCTCAGTGCTCTCTAACTCCATTTTTTTTCATGAGGAAAAATAGCATTTTCTCTTTTGCCTCCATTTCTCTCTCTCTAGCACTTAAATGCCCTTTCTTCCTGATCACAGGGAACCAGAGAGCTGATTACTGGTGATGCTGCAGAGCCTTTCTCTGACAGTGGTGATTAGTGGCCAAAAGGTGCTAAATGTGAAACTAATTCAGAAAAGCTCTCAGCACAGTTTCTCCGGAGGCAGGTGCTAAGGACTTCTCAACAGGGACAAATTAGTGGGGGAAACGGAAAATGAACATGCATGATGTAAACCTTTGGCTATAAATATAAGCTGATTGCGGGAGAGAGTGGCGTTTTGTTTGATGTTTTCTCTATGGTATAGTCTGTTGCCTGAGATAGCTAAAATTCTTTTCCTTGCACATAAACTTAGGAGCTTGAGTATGAGGAAGAATAAAGGGAGCTAAGGTAGAAGAGCTTGATTGAAATAAAAAATTAAGCACTTTTTGTCCCACGGTGATAAGATAATCAAAATATCCTTCCATTGTGAGAAATGTTGGTGTTTAGTGAAAAACGAAAGGAAAAACAGGCAGAGAGTCGTGGATTCATTTTGCCTGTTGAAACCTGTTTCCCAAACTTCCTGAATGGAGACTGTTTTCTGAACATGCATTCTACAAAATATTTCAAGGTGTTAAAAGTATTTTTGTTTTTGTTGTGTTTTGTTACGATTTTGGAATCTCAGATTCTAAGATCTGAATTTCTATGTTTTCTTCATCAAAAGCAAAACAAAAAATGTAAATGAGCAAAATAAATCATAGTAAGTGGAAAGGAGATGTAAACAGCAATGAGAACTTAAAATTTTAATAATGTTTTACGTTTACTTTGTAAACTCAGCCACAAGTCTTTTCATGCCGACAGCTGGTTTAGAGGCCAAAGAAATAAATTTGTCTTGAGCACAGTTGCTATGAATTTTCCATAGAATCCATATTTTTTCTCTTTAATTGTCATGGCTTTCTGAGTTCTGAATGGCATACAGCTCCCCCACTTCCCTAGATTATATTGTCTCAAGACAAATAGAGAATTTGTTGAAAATTAAAGCACTCACAATTGGTGTTAAGGAAAAGGAGAAAATCACCAGAGCTCACTCCTTTTCCTGTTAACAGAAGAGCACAGGTAACCATGTTTTTGTTGGCCTTCTCTAAGCGTGCGCACAGACCATGGAATCAACTTGAAAATAAATCAGTATTACCCACACACCCAGCCCCCACCCAAAGTGATCAGGGCTGCATTTATATTCGGTCCTCAGGTATGGTACCACACCAGACGAAGTCTGATCTTCCCCTCAAACACAATAGAATTTAATCTCTTGTTTCTTAAATGTCTTAAAATTTCTGAGTCTCTGTTTCTTAATTTTCTTTTTCATTCAATGACTGTTTTAATTTGTATTTTTGATAAAAGGTAAAATCTACCTCCCAGTGTCCACCTCCTCCTTCTATACTAAAAACACATCCGTGATAACTTTCCAAAGAATAAGGAGAAAATGGCTCATTCTTGAGTGATGTATTCAGTAGAAAAGTTAGGATCTGCAATGTTTCTAATATATATGAAAGGATCTGCACAATCTCTTGAGAGAGGACTTTGAGGTTGTTAAACAAACTTTGAGGTTTGTTTCAAGCTGTTGTTGGGTCCACTTTAACCAGTCCAGGCCTACTCATTGTATCTAAACCAATTTTCCTTTCCTTTAATTTTTTTTTTAATTAAAAAAATTATTTATTTATTTGGCTGTGCTGGGTCTTCATGGCAGCACCCGGGATCTTTAGTTGTGGCATGTGGGATCTATTTCCCTGATCAGGGATTGAACCCGGGCCCCTTGCGTTGGGAGCTCAGAGTCTTAAGCCACCAGGGAAGTCCTTCCTTTCTCTGTAAACATGTGTTCAATATGCGATTTTATGAGCATCAGCCAACATGCAGGATTCGGCTCAGTTGAATTCAAAGGTAATGACAACATGGTTTATAATCTAATGCAGAACAGGGATGTGACAGAATCTCACAGTAAGAGTATTTTGTGTCATGATAAAGGTATGGAGTGAAGTGTCTACTTTAGGGAAGGTTTCGTAAGGAAAGTGCCATTTAAAGAAACCTGATGGGTCAAGGGAAGCTGATAGTGAAAAGGGAATGATGTCAAGACTGAAGGCTTGAATTCAGTGAACAGAGTATTCCAGTGTAACTAGAGCTCAAGGTATGTGTTTAAGACCTTGTCCTAAAAAAAAAAAAAAAAAAAAAATCACAGTCTGGTGAGGGAGAAATGTAAATAAACGAATGAATGCAAGTACATTTTGCACTCTGAGTTATGCACAAAGACCTTTGGAACATCGAAGAAGAAACCCTAACTGTGATGGAGACTGGGGGTCGGTTGGAAAGCTTCACTGAGATTTGAAACTTGAAGGAGTAGTACTTTGCCCACAGAAATATTAATAAGGGGAAAGTGCATACAAGTTCCCCTTGTCCTTTGAACTTATAACAGACACACAACTTTTCTGGGACTTTCTAAGGAAATTTTATTCCCAGATTCTGCTAGGCAGTAGTTCTGCCTTCTCTGAATTGAAGTGCAAGGATGCCAAGTTCTGCTTCTTCTTTTCTTACTGATTTGTCTCAGCTTTTTTCTCTCACTGTTATTTTTGGTATTTATCTCTTTTCTTTCCTCAGCAAAGGTCCTTTTGCTTCTCAGCCTGGGCCCTGTAGGCAGCACCCATGCTGTTTTACCTTCCAGAGGAAACTCTCAGGTCATCTTCCCCAACATCCCTTCAGTTTCATGAAGCAAGAAACCTAGTTATTACAAAAGCATGGTGGGACCCTTGCTCTCGGTGGTAGAGTGGTATAAGGGACGTTCTTAGGATTGCACCCGGAGATGGTGTTTGAAGTTGAGGCTCTGAAGTCAGATTGCTCAATTCTGGCACTTCCTATATCTTTAATCTCAAACTAGTTGCTCAACCCATCAGTGCCTCAATTTCCTTTTCTGTAAAATGGAAACAATAGAGTACCTACCTTACAGGGTTATTGTGAAAAATATATGAGATAATCCATGGAGAGCATTTAGAACTGTGGTTAGGATGTAGTCACATTTTAAGAAATACTGGCTATTTTTTTAATTTTTCGATGAGCCTTGTAGCACTTTCTTGCTTTGTATGCTGCATAATGCCAACCTTTGATAAGACTGTAGATGTTTTCCGTGTCACCTTGACTGGGCCCATGGGATGCTCAGATACATGGTTAAACATTGTTTTTGGTTGTATCCATGAGGGTGACTCTGGAAGAGATTAGCATTTGAATAGGTGCCCACAAAGACACGACTGAGCCACTGAACGATAACAACAGTGTGGACTGAATAAAGCAGATGGCCCTCTCCAGTGTGGGTGGGCATCATCCTATCTATTGAGGACCTGAATGAACAGAAAGGTTGAGCAAGGTTGTTCTGCTGACTGAGCTGAGGATCACAAGCTTCTGCCCTTGAGGATGATCCAACCTTTGAACTACATCCTAGGCTTTCTTGAATCTCCATAATTGTACAAGCTGATTCCTCACAGCAAATCTCTTTATATATATATTCCTATTGGTTCTTCTCTCTGGAGAACCCTGACTGGTCCATAGCATCTCTAATCAAAGTGTGGTCTGCAGCAAACAGCATCAGCATCATCTTGCTAGTTCATTAGGAATACCCTTTCTCAGGTCCCACCTTGCAGTTTTAACAAGATCCCTGAGTGAGTCCCATCCACATTAGAGCAGACAGTTCCTTGTTCCCCATGAGAACTTCATGGTTGTATCAATGCTCCAACTATGGAATAGCCACAGCCTCATACCCCAAACTGAGGATCAGCCAATTAAAGACAATTTCAGCAAAGACACAGAATTAACAAAGATCTAGCCCTATTTCAGATAGTACAGTTTCTGGGGAAAAAACTACGTGGTTTTTAAGGCCTAACAACTCCAAAAGGATGAGAACAGGAGGAATAGATCCATACTTTGAATATAGTTGCATACCACAGAGGAATAGAGGGCCTGGAGGGGAAGAGAAATCTAGTGACCAGGAGCAGTGCTCTTTACCCTGCTCTTAAAGCGGCAACCTATGGGACTTCTCTGGTGGTCCAGTGGTTAAGAATCTGCCTCCCCAGCCTGGATGGGAGGAGAGTTGGGGGAGAACGGATACATGTATATGTATGGCTGAGACCCTTCACTACTTACCTGAAACTATCACAACATTGTTAATTGGCTATACCCCAATAAAAAATAAAAAGTTTAAAAAAAAAAAAAAAAAGGGATCTGCCTCCCAATGCAGGAGATGCTGGTTCCATTTCTGGTTGGGGAGCTAAGATCTGACATGCCTTGAGGCTACTTGAGCCTGCACACTACAACTACCTAGCCGAGCAATGAGACATCACAAGTGAGGCTAGGAAGACCCTGTGTGCTACAGCTAAGACCCAACACAGACAAATTAATAAATGAATACATAATCTTTTTTTTTTTTTTTAAGGGGTAACCTAGAAAAGAATCAAGGGGTGTGGGGAGAGGATTACCTAAGAGTCAAGCATCTACTGAGGAAAGTTGACCAGAGATAAGAACTAACAAAAGGCCTATGAGCCAAGAGCTCTTTCACTAACCTGGTTTCCTGTCAGTTAACTTTTTGCCAGGAAAGGGGAGAATGACAAGAACTTAGGAGGTATTTTTCTTAATGGGATTGACTCGGATGGGAATCAAGACATTGGTTGGAGAGGAACCTATGTCTACCTTCCCTTCCCTCCTCAGTTTTCCGAATGACTGAAAAGAAACCACATTACATTCTCTCAAATGTTCAGATTTCCAGCCAGAGTCCTCAAGGACTATTCAAGAGGACCAGGAATCATTGAACGGATATGATGGTAATCTTCAAAGCTATTGGGCAATATCAGGACCAGATGAAACTGTGTCCAATAAAAGTCGAATAAGTAGGAAAAAGTGGAATTTCCTTACAAATCATAAAAAAAAAATGAAAAAAGAATGCAACATGTAAAAGAAAGGTGACACATAATACATGTTAAAATAGTACTTACTTCAGGAAATTAAAAACAATAGACTAAATTTCCTCCATCTTCTCAGAGGAATTTTAGTGCTGGTGAATGAATAGGCGAGCTGGAACACTGAAGAAGGAAACTGAAGGGAAGAATATGATCAGTTTTGAAATGAAAATGGCTTTAGAAGCAGAGAGGAGCAGAATCAACATTGAAAGAAGATCAGAGTTATGGAGGGCAGGCATGAGAAAAACCACACAGAAGGCAGTGGAAAAACAGAGGGCAATGAAAGAAATTAACTTGGAGCTCATAGAACTGGAGACCCAACACAGGGTCTATGAAAATCTAGAATGAGCTGTTTTTAAAGCTTAAAAACATACTTCTATATGTATAACATGTGAAAATATAAAGCAATGGATGGAAATAACTCCTAATTTGAAAGAGTGACTACCTCGAGGGATTGGGGAATGGAATCTGAACCGTACACAGGGTGATGTGCCGGGGTCCAGCCCCGGCTGATCCAGGGTATTCGAAGGAGAGACGGCATAGGCGACCTATTTATTTATAAATATTTATCAAAGATATAAAGAGTAATAGAATGAGGATAGCTCAGTAGGAAAATTCAGTGGAGAAAAGAGGCTGAGTAGCTTGGTTTACGCGGGAGACCAATAAAACTTCAAGACAAGAAGTTTGCACCACTTACGTAGGCCGCAGGCATCCTTCCATTCTCCCAAAGGAGAGGAGACACTGAGGCCTTCCCAGTCGGATCTTAGAAGCCCAGGCATAATTAGCAAGCATGGCGGGTTCCGCGCTCCAGATGGAAACTCAGCCAGAATTAGAGAGAGAGAGCGGCATGGGGAGACCAAGTTTCGGTGAACAAGGCCCGCACTTTATTTTCCAAAGTAGTTTTTATACCTTAAGTTGTGCATAGAGGATAATGGGGGAAGGGGTGGAGTCATGCAAGGACAGCAGTTCCTGGTCCTAATCGAAGCCAGGCTTTCAAACTTATCATATGCAAAAGTTCAGGTGAATTACATCATCTTCTGGCCAGGAGGCCTGTTAAATTTTTAGAAACTTATTTTTCTCTAAAGGTGATTATTCTAAAGTCAGGCACCAGCCTCCAAAAAAGCATTGGACAAAGCCGCATTCCTATAGGGCAAAGGTGAGGTGGGCTCAATCAAGAAAAGAATTAACTCAAGGGTCCAAGGTTACAAACATTGAGGCTACTACTTACATTTCTATACACCCAGTATATCAATCAATACACTGCCAAGGACACAGTAGGTAAGGAGTATGGAGACTTAGCAGCAAACATTGGCCCAATAAGTGAAAAACCCTTCACCAATACAATTTCTAATCAATCTTTTAACTACTCAAAGGAATCTGTGTTTAGACAGTTTAGAACATCTGCCTCTCACAGTTGGGAGGCTCTGAACAATCACATGTGGCCGGAAAAACCTATTCAAGCAGGCTAGAGGATTTCCAAAGGATTTTGTAGGTTGAAACACTGTCACACCCAGGAATTATTAACTGGAGCTGTAAGCTAACTCTTTTTTCAGAGAGAGGTAGTGGGGGACAGACCCGGTAAAGTCAGAGGTGTAGGTGAAAGCACAAAGCAGAAAGTAGGCAGACTCTGGTTTTGGGGGTAGATGCTCGAGAATTTCCAGGGGGACTCCTGAGGCTCGATCCCGCCTTTGCGTATGCCGAGCCTCCTTCCTCATGACCTTTGTCATGGGTGGAGTGCCTCACGCTGGCTCCCGGCAGTGATAGAATTCTAGTTGAGCTATTCCAGATCCTGAAAGATGGTGCTGTGGAAAGTGCTGCACTCAATATGCAATATGCACTCAATATGCAATAAGCACTCAATATGCAATATGCCGGCTCCCAGCAGTGATGGCACTGGTTTGTCTTATTTACCTTTCAGGTAAGGTAGTGGGATGGTGGGTATTCACTGTATTATTATTTATAGCTCTTTGTTTTATTCCCATGAAGATGTGGTAGACCAAACCTCCTCATACTTTATAGATTAGGAGTTAAGTTCTAGTAAATTATTTCTGGAACTCAGCATTTTCAAAATTCATATTCAAAAATTTCTTTATTCAGAATTTCTTCTATTTTTATCTTAACATTTTTCTATTATAAAATGTTTATAAAGTCTATGCTGCTGCTGCTGCTGCTGCTGCTAAGTCGCTTCAGCTGTGTCCGACTCTGTGTGACCCCATAGACGGTAGCCCACCAGGCTCCCCCGTCCCTGGGATTCTCCAGGCAAGAACATTGGAGTGGGTTGCCATTTCCTTCTCCAATGCATGAGAGTGAAAAGTGAAAGTGAAGCCGCTCAGTCGTGTCCGACTCTTAGCAACCCCATGGACTGCAGCCCACCAGGCTCCTCTGTCCATGGGATTTTCCAGGCAAGAGTACTGGAGTTGGGTGCCATTGCCTTCTCCATAAAGTCTATAACCAGGTTTAAAGAAAACCTTCTGAAATTGTAATTACATTAATTTTATATTCTTTTTGGAAGGCTAACATTTTAATGACATTAAGTCTTTCCATCTAGGACATGAAAAATACTGCAATATCTGATCATATTTGGTTTCTAAAGTCTGGATGAGAAAACCAAATAATCTGTTCTTAAAAGTTGAGAGACGGAAGAATTTGTTAAAGTTTTCTGAATATATTCAGCTCCTAAATTGTATAGTGAGAGCTGAGGTTAGTAAAGAGAACTATCTGAACTTTTACTTGTTATTTTGCTAGTTAAATTCTGTAGTAAAATGAACTTTCTAATGGTAAATTGTTCATGAGTTTCTAATTTCTCCTTTGGTAAAGAAGAGAAGGAAAGTGTTATTTTTGTTTTACATTTTCTCTTTTGTATTATTCATATCTCCATGTCTTTGCTTTTTTTTTCTTTTTTTTTTTTTTTTTTTTGGCTTTACTGGGTCTTCATTGCTGCATGCAAGCTTTCTCTAGTTGCAGCCAGCGGGGGCTTCTTCTCCAGTTGTGGTGTGCAGGCTTGGTGGCCACACAAAATGTGGGATCCTCCTGGACCAAGGATCAAACCCACATACCCTGCATTGGCAAGTGGATTCTTAACCACTGGACCACCAGGGATGTCCAGTTTGCTTATTTCTATTTGCTTGATTCATCAAATTCTTATGCAAAATTCCCCACTCTGGCTTTGGCTTCTATGATGGTTAAACCTGATTTTGTCAGAGTTTTGCTTTATATATTTTGCTGCTGTAGTTTTTGGTCTACAGGAATTCATTCATTATACTTGTAGACATCATAATATGCCTCTTTTCCCTGATTAATGGTCTTGAAGTCTTCTTATCTGATCTTGATTCTGCCATTTCTGCTTGCTGTTTGCCTACATTTGCCTGGTATAATTTTCCACAAGCTTTTGTTTTCAAGCTTTTTTCATCAATCTGTTTCAGGAGTGTTTCTTGAATACCACATAGGGCTGGTATATTTGTTAGGGTAGTTTGGGTTGCAAATAAGGTGCACTGGTTTCAAAAGATAGAGGAGGATATATTTGGTCCTATATAGTTGCAAGATAGGTTTCATTTCAGGCATGGCTTGTTTCCGTTTTGCTGCTTGATTTCTGAGTTCTTTCAGCTCTGTGTTCCTTTGTGTATTGGACTGTTTGTCTCATGGGAGCAAAATGGCCAGAGAGGTCCCAGGTCCCCCATGTTTTTATACCTCACAGTTCAGAGAAGGAGAAAACTCTTCTGAAAACCTTGACAACTCTTTAATCATGTATCAAACCCTTTTGGGAAAAAAAAAAAAAAAAACAACACTATGACCAGTGGTGTGCCATGCCCAATTGAGTCTGGGCCTGTATTACTCATTCTTGAACCAATCACTTTGGTGAAGAGATTGGTATTATGTTAAGTGGTAGTTTGGGTGAAATAAGCTTCAAACCTATGGGACTCCCCTGGTGGCTCAATGGTTAAGACTCTGGGCTTCCACTGCAGGGGGCATGGGTTTGATCCCTGGTTGTCTGCCACATGGCATGGCCAGAAAAAAAATCTCAACCCTAAAACTGAAATTTGAGACTAATTCTCAGCCAAACTAACGTGCCATTATTCAAGAGAACAGAGTAAGTATTGTATAGAAAGAAGTTAGTACCATTCTCACTAACAAATAGCAAAATTATTGTATATCTTCAGAAGTCAAAAGGGTCAACTGATAAAACATCCCAGAAATAAATTAAAAATAATAAATAAGATTGTTGCAATATTAACATTCACAAGGAAAAAATAATAGTTTTCCTATTAGAAGGAATAACCAGTTAGAAAATATAATTGAAGAAACTATTTAATTTATAAAAATATATTGGAATATATTTATTTAGAAATATGCAGTATTTATATCAAACCATATGAATTTTTAGATTTAAGATGTTTCTAGCTAGAGAAACTTAGTTTTGTAAAGTTGTCTGTCCTCTTTAAAATACTCTTTTTTGGGTGTGTGTTTGATGGCAAGAGGTTTAGCAGCTGAGATAAAAGATGTAAAAGTGCATTGGATAAAATAGATTGTTACACTATCCAGAAAATTTCTAAAAACAAAACCAAAACATGTTTTGGGCCTGGGTGGAAGAAGAAAGCCTTTTGTCACCTGATACATAAACATAGTATAAAGCTAGAGTAATTAAAAACAATGGTGTGCTGGTGTAAAGGCAAATAAAGAAAATAGCTAGACACGAAAGAAAAATCCAGAGAAAGACTAAAGTAATGTAAAGACAGCTTAGAACATTAACACATTAAGTATGTATGTATATGTGTGTGTCAGTCAGTTCAGTTCAGTTCAGTCGTTAAGTCGTGTCCGACTCATTGCGACCCCATGAATCGCAACATGCCAGGCCTCCCTGTCCATCACAAACTCCTGGAGTTCACTCAGACTCATGTCCATCGAGTCAGTGATGCCATCCAGCCATCTCATCCTCTGGCGTCCCCTTCTCCTCCTGCCCCCAATCCCTCCCAGCATCAGGGTCTTTTCCAATGAGTCAACTCTTCGCATGAGGTGACCAAAGTACTGGAGTTTCAACTTCAGCATCATTCCTTCCAAAGAAATCCCAGGGCTGATCTCCTTCAGAATGGACTGGTTAGATCTCCTTGCAGTCCAAGGGACTCTCAAGAGTCTTCTCCAACACCACACTTCAAAAGCATCAGTTCTTCGGCGCTCAGCCTTCTTCATAGTCCAATTCTCACATCCATACATGACCACTGGAAAAACCATAGCCTTGACTAGACAGACCTTTGCTGGCAAAGTAATGTTTCTGCTTTTGAATATGCTATCTAGGTTGGTCATAACTTTCCTTCCAAGGAGTAAGCGTCTTTTAATTTCATGGCTGCAGTCACCATCTGTAGTGATTTTGGAGCCCAAAAAAATAAAGTCTGACACTGTTTCCACTGTTTCCCCATCTATTTCCCATGAAGTGATGGGACAGGATGCCATGATCTTTGTTTTCTGAATGTTGAGCTTTAAGCCACCTTTTTCACTCTCCACTTTCACTTTCATCAAGAGGCTTTTGAGTTCCTCTTCACTTTCTGCCATAAGGGTGGTGTCATCTGCATATCTGAGGTGTATATAAATCCAAAAGTTATGAATTATTCAATATGTAATTAGATGATAATTAATTATTTGGGAAAAAATACAGAGCCAGATCCTTATCTCACAGCTCATACTAAAATCAGTACCAAATGTAATTAAACTGTAAATTAGAGTAGGCCTTTCTATGAATGATGGGAAAACCAATCAAGAAATATGACTATATAGGTTTTAATTTTTGTAGGTGAAAACAAATATATTATCAAACAATCCTTTCCCTCTAGCTAAGAAAACTATAAAATCTGAACAAAATTTTAAGAGGAAAAAACCATTTAAATCACCAGTGAGCTAATAAGTCAAAGAAAAAAAGGAGGCGGGGGAGAAAGAAAGAAAAAGGAAACCCAGAGAACTGAGAAGAGCCCGTGGAGTAGGAAATGGCAACCCACTCCAGTATTCTTGCCTAGAAAATCCCATGGACAGAGGAGCCTGGTGGGCTACAGTCCATGGGGCCACAAAGAGTTGGACACGACTGAGGAACGGAACCTGCACACTCCCAGAGAACTGAGCTTTGCATTTGGGACTGCTTTACCCTACGGGCATCTACCAATTTTGGATATTAAGCAGGAGGCTGATAAGGTGAACTGAAACTTTAAAGTCTAGTGAACTAAACTTTAAGACCTAGGGGAGGAAAAGAAGTTCAATGCTGCCAAGCAGGGAAACCTAAACTCATAGGTTTTAGGTTGGGACTCCAAACTAAAGAGCTACATTCCATGAATAAGGGTGGTCCTAAATAGATCTTCCCCAGAAGGGACTGATTTTGTTATCTTATGATCAAATTAGCATTATTTAGGATTGTCAGTGTCCCTAGCCACCTGTCAGAAAGAAATAGAGTCTTCTCTGAAGGAAGGTAACGTTTCATGTTCAGTTCAGTTCAGTCACTCAGTTGTGTTCAACCGTTTGCAACCCCATGGACTGCAGCATGCCAGGCTTCGCTGTACATCACCAACTCCCGGAGCTTACTCAAACTCATGTCCATCTAGTTGGTGACACCATTCAACCATCCCATCCTCTGTCATCCCCTTCTCCTCCCGCCTTCAATCTTTCCCAGCATCAGGGTCTTTTCCAATGAGTTAGCTCTTTGAATCAAGTGGCCAAAGTATTGGAGTTTCAGCTTCAGCATCAGTCCTTCCAATGACTATTTCAGGACTGATTTATTTTAGGATTGCCTGGTTGGATCTCCTTTCAGTCCAAGGGACTCTCAAGAGTCTTCTCCAAAACCACAGTTCAAAAGAGTCAATTCTTCGACACTCAGCTTTCTTTATAGTTCAACTCTCACATCCATACATGACTACTGGAAAAACCATAGCTTTGACTAGACAGACCTTTGTTGGCAACATTATCTCTGACTAGTTTTTATATAGAAATTACTTCTTTTTCAGATACAACACATCTGACACTCAGTCAAAAATAACCAGACATACCAGGAATCAAGATAGTGTAATGGAAAATCAAAAGAAACAGCAGTTGGTGTAAGGAGCCCACCAGGTATCTTAAAATTGGAGTTTTCATGCAATGGATTTTAAATTAAATATAATGAATATATCTGAGATAATAAAACATGAGATTGGTAATTTCAACAGATAACAGTAAATTACAAAAACATACACAATGGAAATTCCAGAACAGGAAAAATGGAAATCAAGACTTCAATGAATAGGTTTAACATGAAGCTAGACAAACAGAAGAGAGAATTAGTGAGCTGAAGATAAACGTGAAAAAATATAAAAAATAAAAGATGAAAAGATGAACACAGAGAGACAACAATGTAAGAAGCATAGGGGAACTAGGGAAAAGTTTTAACCTATTTATTAAGATTGCCAAAAGGAGAAGAGAGAGACAATAAGGGAAGAACAATATTTAAAGAGACAATGAATGATAAGTTTCTTAAATCTCTGAACCCCAAGCCAGATGTAAGTCATACAAGCTATGACTGTAATACCAGTGATGAAAATAATAGCATGAGGAATAATAATGGCATCTAACATTGATTGGCAGCATTTTCTGCATCAGGAATTACTTACTGTAGGATCTTTGAATTCCATTAGCATATTTAGTCCTCACTTTGAGACAGATACTATTGTTATGCATATCAGAAAACATTTTATAAGCCAGTGAAAACACTAAACCAGCGGTAACAGTAGGTTATGTTATTTTCTTTATATGCACAGCAGACCTCATCTGCCTCTTATTTTCCTTACATGCTCATCTTTTCTCTAGTTTTGTGCCATAGGCTAAAGAGAGGAAGAGAGACAAAAACACAGAAGGAGAGGGAGAGGGAAAGAGGCAAAGACAAGGAGAGAGAGAAGAGGGAAATGGGGAGAAGGAAGATCTTTGTGAAGTTTTTATCCCTAACTGCAGTTTGAGTTTTGTTTTTCTTTTTAAAAGTCATTTAGAGAGAGAGAAAAAACAAAAAGGCATTGCTATCATAGAAGAGTATTATTCTGTCTTGCTGATTTTGCCTAGGTAGAGATTAGTAGGTGCTGAATTAGAGATTCTGGAAGACACATGGGGTTTAAAGCAGATGGAGAGTTTGTCTTCTGTCCTTGCCTTTAAAGCTAGACTCAAAGTAAGTGCTATAATGCAACATTCTTCTCACCACTCACTGCATTTGCACAAAATCAGGGTCTTAAGTACCAACTCAAGACAGTCACTAACTTTCCACATAGAACTTTTACCTGGTTATGGGAAAAATTAGAAATGGACTTTTGAGGCTCTCAAAGTACTTTTAGGAAGATATTAATGGACAACCCCTTAAGATTGTAATTAATTCTGCAGAAAAATTGTGATGGAATTGTCCATTTAGAAATTTAAATTTTGGACTTAGATTAAAAATTTTTAAGAAAAAAAAAACAACCTTGCATAAGCAGGGATTCATGTAAAGTTCTTTTTAATCCCTAACAACTGTGGGTTTAAGAGTTTTACAAAACGAGAGGAACAAAATGATGTGTAATTTTCTCATCTGCACCAGTCTCTTTTTGCCCAGTCCTTCCCAAATTTCAGCTGCTTGGCATGTCAGCCACATCCTGCGGTGCACATCACTTTAGAACAATCTAAATGGGGAAACCACAGAGCTCCACTTCTTTAAAATTATGCACCAACAAACTGAGAATAATCAGAGGAAACACAAAACAGATAGATTTTCATCTAAAGTGGAATTTAAGACTGGTCACAAGTAATAGATTCTCTTTCGAGGATAATCTGAGGACAAAAGGTTATTTGACTTCCAACAAAACAGCGGGTCACTATTTTAACATCAGTGTCAAGCTAGAACCATGAAGCGGAGAAGGCAATGGCACCCCACTCCAGTACTCTTGCCTGGAAAATCCCGTGGATGGAGGAGCCTGGTAGGCTGCAGTCCGTGGGGTCTCTGAGGGTCGGACACGACTGAGCGACTTCACTTTCACTTTTCACTTTCATGCATTGGAGAAGGAAATGGCAACCCACTCCAGTGTTCTTGCCTGGAGAATCCCAGGGACGGGGAAGCCTGGTGGGCTGCCGTCTATGGGGTTGCACAGAGTCGGACACGACTGAAGCGACTTAGCAGCAGCAGAACCATGAAGACCTTTTCTCGTAGAACCGATCTGTTTTTTTGTTTTGCTACCACTGTCCCACCCCTTCTGTTTCAGTACCTGCCACCCTCTGTTGCAAATCCCTGTTTATGTATGCCTGTCTCCACTATTGGGTTATGAGTTCCTTGAAAGCAGGAATCTCTTCTTCTTCACGCTTTTATTTGTTTTTGGCCATGTTGGGCCTTTCTCTAGTTGTGTTGAGCAGTGGCTGCTCCATAGTTGCGGGGTGCAGGCTCCTCATTGTGTGGCTTCTCTTGTTGTGGAGCGCGGGCTTTAGAACGTGGGTCCAGTAGTTGGGTCACACAGGCTTAGTTGCCCCACAGCAGGTGGGATCTTAATTCTCTGACCAGGGATCAAACCCTTGTCCCTTGCATTGCGAGGTGAATTCCTAACCTCTGGGCCACCAGGGACATCCCTAGTATACTATTTTTTTTCTTTTTCTTATTTTGGCAAAGATTTCAACTACTCTCCTTTCTGGCTCATTTTCTTTCTTTCCCACAGATTCTTAGGGTAAGAAAAGATGAGGAAAACAGTCATTGTATTGAGGATATCAAAGGTCAGGAAAGTTTAGTTTTTTCTTTTTTTTTGAAAAGTAGTTCGGAATACTGGCTGCTAGGGGCTTCATTTCTCTGAGTTGTTTCCATAGCAGCCTAAAGTCGCAACCTGGTCTCTTAAGTGTGCTGTAATTCTACTACAGTTTATGACAGTGAAAGGAGACACAGTGGGAGAAGGTAGATCACATTGGATTTTCTGAGAAAATTTCAAGCCACAGGTTGGTTATTGGGTGATATCTCCTTTTTAAAATCATCTGGATTCTAGGGTTTCCATGGGTGGCTCAGTGAGTAAAGAATCCACCTGTAATGCAGGAGATGCAGGAGATGCGGGTTTGATACCTGGGTCGGGAAGATCCCCTAGAGAAGGAAATGGCAACCCACTCCAGTATTCTTGCCTGGAGACTCTCATGGACAGAGGAGCCTGGCGGGCTACAGTCCACGGGGTTGCACAAGAGTCGGACATGATTGAAGCGCCTCAGCATGCACACGCACTCATGCACGCACGAATTCTATGTATAGGCAACAATTGCCCTAGAAAATTTCCATGCTTTGGGAAAGCTTACATAATTGCTTATGCAGATTGCAAAACCATCCCTTGATGTGAACTTAACCCAAAGAAGGAAAAATCCTACTTGAAATTTCAGGCTTTCCCTCCTGCAGAGACGGAAGCAGGGATGGGGGATATTTGTAAGGGTGGAAGAGGGAGGGTTTTGTGTAATGAGTGGAAAAAGCATTGAAGAGTTTATAAACAGTCACAGTGCATTGAGGCCACTGCATCTGAGATTTTCCGGTGGGGGTTAGGGGGGACACAAAACCATAAACTCAATCATTTGTCCTCATTTCAGCAGAGAAGGAGATTGCCCATTTTGTGTCTTGTTCTTTTATGTTTTGAAGATTGATGTCAAAATGAAAGCACTGAGCTACTCCTGGTCTTTTCTTTCCTAATTTGTCAAATGAAAATCCACTTCTGAGGTGGTGGGATTTTGCGCGTGCTACAGATGAGTTTTATTCAGAACCTTTGCGAGTTGTGACTTCAGAAAATTCTTTCTCTTTTTAATTTTAAGAGAGCAATGGAAATCTCATGGAGAAGCTTGTTATCGGAAATCAGTTTAGGAGTCTCTGATATGGGAGAGGGTGGGTGGTTTGTAATATCAAATCCAAGGTGGGAGGGATTTTTCAAAATTATTGAAAGCAGGGTACGTGTAGAAGATATTAAACTCTTACTATTAATAGGGGGTTTCAAGGCCAGGTCCTTTGTTTTCCCAGACAGTCTTGTAGCTTGGAAAGGAGAGCATCTCTAAATCCTGGGCTCCTCCTCGTGTATACGTGTGTGTGTTTGCTAAACAAAAAGACAACGTTCTTTCCCCAGATCTCCTGGATTTTGCAGGTTCGGGGCGGCTTGCCCTGTGTAAGACAATAAATATGCAAGATAGCAACAAGGCAGTTACTCTAAGGCCTTGGCCTTTGTTGGGATTAACTGTTACACCAAGAGGCAAAACAGGGCAACAGGGTTTTTTTCACCACTGGCCTTGGCTGTTCCTGGGTGCCAGATGGCATTATATCCGTGAAAAAAAAAAAAAAATGCTGCAAGTTATAATGTTGACCAGGCACTGTTACTTCCACTTGATCACACTGTTTGGGACACGCTTTGATGTACAAAACACTCCTAAGATAATGAAATGCGTTGGCAGCTGGCTAATGGCTGGGAAAGTGCAAACCCTGCATTGAACTCTTCCTCCAGACTATTCAATGGCAAGGTAACGGCAGGCCGGGGCTGGACAGGGAGTAAAGAGGCTCGTTGCCAGGCAGGCCCGGGACTCCTGGGCAAGTGGCTGTGGAGTGGCTGGTATTTTTCTCCCTTCAATAGATGTGGTCTGTGCCGGCAGCAAATGAGAAATAAATCCATCAAGGCCAAGCTCAGGCTGATTTTGAAGCAGCTGCTGGAATTTGCATAAGAGCCTGGTGCACACAGGTAAACAAAGTTGGACCAAAGTGGAGGTGACCTGAGAATGGTAGTTTTTGTTTCTCTACAAAGTTGGGCCTCATCTTTATGCCAAAAAAAAAAAATGTCTTTTGAATTAAATTTGACTTTGCTGCCGCTAATCTTTTCACTGGCCTGATTCACTGGGAAAGTAGAGCATGCATAATTGGACAGGGAGGCGTTTGCTCACCCCTCTCTCCCCTGATGCTACAGGCCAGCTCCATGGAGGTACACCTCGGGTGGGTAGCAGCCCTGTTGGGAAATCCTCCTGTACCCTTGGTCCCACAACCCCACCCTACCCTCCACTCATTTGCTGGCCACCAAAATTTCTTCTACCACCCAGACTTCCCCCAGCTAAACAGAAACCCTATTTCAAATGCCTCCTGATTCTCTAGTCTGTGCTCTTATCTATGTTGTTAGAACATAAACTCAGGGCAGAAACTCTCCTTTTAGACCAAAGGTCAGGAAATGACAGGCCAGCCCTGGAACCAGCTCCAGCTGGCCACCTGTTTTTTGTACAGCTCAGAGAGCTAAAAAGAGTTTTTATATTTTTAAAGGATTGGGAAAAGTCAGAGGAATAGTATTTGGTGGCACAAGATCATTCTATGAAATTCAAATGTTCATGTCGAGAAGTAAAGTTTGATTGGCACCCTGCCACCCCGCTCACTCACTGTATGTATGGGCTGTGGCCGCTTCTCACCACACAGCTGCAAGGCTGAGCAGTTGCTTCAGAGACACTAGAATGGACCACCAAGCCTAACCTATTTACTATCTGACCCTTTACAGAAAAAGTTGGATTCCTGCCTTAAGCCTTCTGCAGAGCCACAGAGGGGGTGCTTAATACACCTTTCCGATCCTTTCTGAAGTCTGCGAGTAAGTTTAGCTGGGTGAAAAGTTCTCCAGAATCCCAGTGTTTGCATCACCTTTATCTGCAAAGGTTGTTAGTGTCACCATTTGAGACACTTTCCTTCCTTTCTAGCTTCAGATGGAACCAGTTTTTGAAGCTCTTGCTAAAGCTTCCTTTCTGTACTCTTGTTTCTCCACTGTCAAACTGTGTGGCCTTTAAACAAATACTTCAGGTCTGAAATGTCCCCAGGGTGTCTGTTCAGCTGCAGTGGAAATCTGTGGGGGAAAGTTGGTGTGGGGGGAATCTGACGATAAAGCTGCTTCTTGTGGCATTTATGCTTTGCAGACGCCTTCTGCCAATCTATAAGCTCAAGGCTGGAAGCTTATCTGAGCCAACGGAAATGGATCTGCCCATCCCATCACTAGTGTCTGTTTCTGCTTGGAGCTCTGCCTGTCTTAGTTTCAAAAGTGTCTTCTTCAAAAAAGTCACTGACCATGTTTTTGTTTCCTCCTCATCCTGTTTGTCAGAGGGTTCTGGGCATGTGGTCTGTAACTTCCTACCTACTCCACTTTATCTTACAACGCTGGGACCTTCTTCTTGAACCCTGGCTTCGCAAGATTGTGGGCCACAGCTGTTCTACGTATAATACATAGACTCTTTCTTCATGAAAAGATATAGCAGTTGGCTCTATATGGTAGATTATGGATGACTATTTCTTGTGCTTTTCTGTGTTTCTTAAAGGGGAACATGCATTTCTTTTATATCAAAGAGAAAAAAAAAGGTTTTAAAAGGAAAAAATGGGAAAAGGTTTTTAAAATACTATTTGGTAACAGTTGCCACTTACTGATGAGTGTCTCAATTCCTTCCTTCCTTCCACCTCTTCTTGAAGTGTGCTCAGATGTGTACAAATAGTATTTAAACCCATGAAACTAAATGGATCAACTTTGTATATTATGATTTCATAAAAAAATTATGTGTGAGAGAGACATAATATCTGAGACTGTTGTATTTGTGTTATAAACCAAACAAACCTGGACTTCTAGTTTCCAAGGACAATAAGTAAAAAGCTGAAAAAAACTGAAAAAGAGACCTGTAATGATTCTCATAGAATTAGCAGCAGTAAGTATCTCTATACATAGGTTTACAGGGGATGGGTACTTTTAGTTTATGCTCAACTTGTTGAATTGTTTTAAACTTTTAGTTGTGATAAAGTATTGCATTTGGAATGGTAAACAATATTTGAAAATAATTTTAAAGCTCCAATCCTACATTTTTTCCACAGAGCCTTGGAGTGTCTATTGTCCCCACCTACATCTGCTATTAATCAGTCCCTCACTCCTAGCCTCCCACCCTGACTCTTAGACCCCTCAATCACCCTCCATGGAACATTTGAAAACTGCTAGTGTTATAGCTCATCTGGGATGGGAAAGGGAATCAGACTTCCTTTATGGCTTCAGATTTTTGAGTTATGCATAGAAAACTCTCTTTACTCCAAGGTTATATTACGTATATATACTCAGCTATGTTTTTCTTTGTTATTTGTGCTATTGTACAATTTCTGACCCATCTGGAATTTAATAAGTGTATAAATTGTGAAGTAGGAATCTGATGTAGGATGTTTCGATCCCACCATTTTATAATCAACACAAATTAAAGCTGACAGTTACAAGTGGACACGGTAAAATCAGTTACTAACTAGTTGCTTCCAGAAGAATAAATCTTCTTGACAAATTTATATCTGCAGTATTTGACTTGGGGAAAATTGGACTTGATAGAAACAATGGTCATAGAGAAAAGCTAAGAGTGGCAGAAGTTTTAATTAGTAAGATCTGGTAAAGATAAAGCAATGTTGTGTAAACCATTTAGAAGATTCACATAACATACATTTTTGGTCTCAGTTAAAATCATTTTTGATAAGAAAAATGGAAATGATGATAGATAATTAGAGAAATGTTTTAAGTATGTTGTATAGCAAATTCATCAAGGAAAATTAAAATTGATTCCAGAAAATTTTCCAAGGGAAATTCATTCAGTGTTGGTAAAATCATTATTTAATAAAAAAATAATTTTATTTATTTATATATTTGCTTTTGGTTTTGCTGGGCCTTGTTGCATCGAAGGCTTTTCTCTATTTGTGGCGAGCAGGGGCTAGTCTTCACTGCAGTCCGCAGGCTTCACATTGTAGTGCCTTCTCTTGCCGTGGAGCACGGGCTGTAGGGCATGCAGACTTTAGTGGCTGAGGCACGTGGGCTCAATAGTTCCGGGCTCTAGAGCACAGGCTCAGTAGTTGTGGTACACAGGCTTAGCTGCTCCGTGACATGTGGGATCTTCACACACCAGGGTTAAACCTGTGTCCCTTTCACTGGCAGGCGAATTCTTCACCACTGAGCCACCAGGGAAGCCCTAAAATCATTATTAAAAAAAAAAAAATTTCTATTGATAAAACCAGAGTGAAAAGGCTCTTGTGGTCATATCAATGGCATTAAGATGCTCCTTTTTGTGGAGATCATCCTTTATTTTTCTAAATGAGTTTCTTACTTTTCTGACACCATTTATGTAGGCACTGATCAGTCTTTAGAACTGCTTTGAAATGAAACTTTGGCATTCACTGAATTCCCATACCTGGGTCTAGATCTGAACTGTTTAATTTCATCAGTCTGCTTGCCTAATCTGCACTGTTGTAATTAGTGTAGATTTAAAGTACTGTTGATAACTAGTGAGTAAGCTTCTCACTTGGAAGGAAAGTTATGACCAACCTAGATAGCATATTCAAAAGCAGAGACATTACTTTGCCAACAAAGGTCCGTCTAGTCAAGGCTATGGTTGTTCCTGTGGTCATGTATGGATGTGAGAGTTGGACTGTGAAGAAAGCTGAGCACTGAATAATTGATGCTTTTGAACTGTGGTGCTGGAGAAGACTCTTGAGAGTCCCTTGGACTGCAAGGAGATCCCACCAGTCCATTCTGAAGGAGATCAGCCCTGGGATTTCTTTGGAAGGAATGATGCTAAAGCTGAAACTCCAGTACTTTGGCCACCTCATGCGAAGAGTTGACTCATTGGAAAAGACTGTGATGCTGGGAGGGATTGGGGGCAGGAGGAGAAGGGGACGCCAGAGGATGAGATGGCTGGATGGCATCACTGACTCAATGGATGTGAGTCTGAGTGAACTCCAGGAGTTGGTGATGGACAGGGAGGCCTGGCGTGCTGCGATTCATGGGGTTGCAAAGAGCTGGACATGACTGAGCGGCTGAACTGAACTGAAGCTTCTTCTGCACCTCTAATAGAATTATTTTTCAACATGTTCTTAGCTGCTGTCTCACTTTTATTCTTCTAAGGAACTTTAGCATCAGTTAATTAAATAGACCAGATTTTTTATTTTTTAATGTATTTGTCTGGCTCTGTCTAGTCTTAGTTGCAGCACTTGGGATCTTCATGTATCATGCAGGATCTTTTGTTGTGGTGCATTGACTCTTTAGACGTGTCATGTGGGATCCACAGTTGTGGTATGTGGGCTTAGTTGCTCTGTAACATGGGAGATCTTAGTTCCCTCACCAGGAATTGAACCTGTATCTCCTGCATTGCGAGGTGAATTCTTAACCACTGTACCACCAGGGAAGGTTCTAAATAAGCCAGATTTTTAATAACTCGTTGACAAGCTGCATGTTATTGTTTAGGCAGTAAGTTGCATCCGACTCTTTTGTGACCCTATGGACTGGGGCCCACCAGTCTCCTCCTCCTAGAGTGCGTTGTTGTTTCCTTCTCCAGGGGATCTTCCTGACCCAGGGATTGAACCTGCATCTTCTGCTTGGCAGGTGGATTCTTCACCTCTGAGCCACTAGGGAATCCCTTGACAAGCTGCATGATATAGAAATTTTAGCTTTAATCTCCTACTTGGATTAATTTTATATGTATTTCGATCTATTTAATCTTTGGGCTTCCCAAGTGGAGCAATGGTAAAGAATCCCCTTACCAATGCAGGAGACTCAGGTTTGACCCCTAGGTCAGGAAGATCCTTTGGAGCAGCAAATGACAACCCACCCTAGTATTCTTGCCTGGAAAATTCCACAGACAGAGGAGTCTGACAGGGCACAATCTATGGGGCTGCAAAGAGTCAGACAGAACTGAGCAGACACATCTAATCTTTATATATCTTTACATCTGCATATCTATATATCTATATAGATATAAATGTGTGTATATATGTTTGGTTTTTAGCTCTTAAATTAATCAAATATATTTATTCTATTTTTAGTTTCAGACATTGTCTTTTTTATATATATTATTTATTTATTGGAGTATAGCTGATTTACAGTGTGTTAATTTCAAGTGCACAGCAAAGTGATTCAGTTATCCATATACATATATTGTTTTTTTTATTCTTTTCCCTTATAGGTTATTACAAAGTATTGGGTATAGTTCCCCAGGCTTGTTTTCACATTTTGAGCCTTTAATGATCCTTTGTTGTTCATTTCATTTGAAGATAATTTTGGGTACTATATTATATTTTGTCCAGTATCTGTTTATTTCCAAAAATGATAAGGCCTGAGAGCCCTAGGATCTTCAATATGAGATAATTTTGGCATCTACTTGGAAATAAAAGTGGCAAAGGTTTTTTTTTTTTCCCTGAAATTCAGTGTGTCCTCTGAGTGTTGATGAAGGGCTAAGATGTTTAAGTGTCCTTGCTAGTGGGATTTCCCTGTCTTCTTTCTCTTTTCCAAAGAATAAGAATCTATTATTTATCCTGTCCTTTGCTGTGTCCTCTAAATTCTTGGATGAAATTCACAAGGAGCTTTTGAAGTCTACCTCCCCTTTGATGAGAGCTGGTGACTTGAATTTGCATTCTAATGTCTCTCCTAAGAGGAGAGCCTTAACCTTCACAGTGCTATACTTTACAGATGTGATACTAGATAACGGACTCTTCTTTGAACTGTTGTTTCACTTATATATCACTTGTTTATGATTTATTAGGGGGTTCATCATGTGATCTTTGGGTTTCTGTGGGTTTTTTTTTTTCGTTTGTTTTTTTGCAAAACCCCTTTTATATACAAGTCGTATTGCATGAAGGCAGAAATGAGTTCTAATTCTTAGTTCTATTCAGTATATGAAATACACTCCCTGGCATATAGTAGGTACCCAGAAAATATTGTTGGTTGACTGACCTGTGTTCTTTTATTTCCAAATACAACTTTTGAAAAGAGCCAGCTTATCACAATTAGCTATTTGTCTGCCCCAGATGTCATTATGGCATATCTGAAACGAATCTGACACCCCCAAGCCTTTGACTCTTCTTATTCCCAAATTCTGAGCGTGTTCTCCTCACAGTGTTGAAGCTCATCCCTTTTCAGTCGTTGTGATCCCCCACTTCCCCACCTGCCTTCACATCCACTGCTGCTGCTGCTAAGTCACTTCAGTCGTGTCCGATTCTGTGTGACCCCATGGACGGCAGCCTACCAGGCTCCCCTGTCCCTGGGATTCTCCAGGCAAGAACACTGGAGTGGGTTGCCATTTCCTTCTCCAGTGCATGAAAGTGAAAAGTGAAAGTGAAGCTACTCAGTCGTGTCTGACTCTCAGCGACCCTATGGACTGCAGCCTACCAGGCTCCTCCATCCATGGGATTTTCCAGGCAAGAGTACTGGAGTGGGGTGCCATTGCCTAACGTGTCAATTCTACTTTACAATATCTCTACACCTGTTCCGTTCTTATGAGTCCCACTGCCCTAGTTCAAGACATTGCTTTGTTTCTTTTGCCTGCTCATATTTCCCCCTAATCATTATCCCTTCCTTCTCTCCTCCCTCTCATCTCACCAAAATCCACTTTAATATTGCTTCTAGAACAACCACCCTTAAACAAGTATGACCCCATCCCTATACGCCTGTGATTTCTTGTTGCCTCTAGAATGCAGTTCAAACCCTCCAACCTGCTTTGCATATTCTTCTACAACATGAAGGACCCCAATTATTATTTCCAGTTTTATTCTGTCTCCTGCCATGCACATTTTTCTCTAGCCTGGGTAGGGTACTGTTGGGGCTTCCCTGGTGGCCCAATGGTAAAGAATCCACCTACCATGCAGGAAAAGAGGTTTGATCCCTGGGTCAGGAATATCCCCTGGAGTAGAAAATAGCAAACCAGTCCAGTATTCTTGCCTGGGAAATCCCATGGACAGAGGAGCCTGGCAGGCTACAGTCCATGGGATTGCAAAAGACTCGGACACGATTTGGTGGCTAAAGAACAACAGCGTACTGCCATTCCGTGGACAAACCCGACATCTCTATTGCTGATTTTTGTTCATCTCTGTGAGCTCTTTTCAGTTAATTGCCTCCAAGGCCTCTCCCACTGTAGACATGGCCAGCTGTGTCCTCCCTGGCTGGTCTGCCAGCTGCCCTTGGTTGTTTAACTGTCATTCATTCTCCAGATCTCACTCCAAAATCACTTCACAGGACAGCCTTCCATGATCTCTTCTCAGAGAGCCTTCCCTGATTCCCGTTCTTAATCTAGGTCAGATGAAATAGATCTAGGTCAGATCATAGCTCTAGTATTAAAAACTATGCACTATTATACGCATATTCATGGGATTATTTGATTAGGAACTGGCTCCCTCACGTTACTTTAAACTCTGGATGAAGAGATCTGGACCACTCTGCTCACCACTGAATCACCCCTTATACCCTGCATAGGAGTACACACTAAATTCTTAGTGAATGAATCTGACACTGTCTACACAAGTCTTGGCCTGCTATTTACCCCATCTCAGAAACAATCTGAGAGCCCTCATTTCGAATTCATCTCTCATCTCTTTATAAAAAAAAATTTTTTTTTGATGGCACAGCATGTGGGATCTTAGTTCCTCAACCAGAGATGGAACCCTCGCCCTCTGCAGTGGAGGGTAGGAGTCTTAACCACTGGACTGCCAGGGAAGTCCCAGAATTCATCTCTTTCTCTCTCATCCCACCACACGTAACCTATTCTCCAGTAGGTGGTAGTTTCTAGAGAATAGTTATCTGTCTTATCTCCACCATAGACCCTGCTAGGAAGACAGAAGAATGATCAAGTTTGTGTTTAAGGAAGAACACTAACACAAGGTTTTGTTCAAGGGAATGAGCCATAAAGGTTGCAAATGTTGAAATATTGGTTCCATATGAAATGTTCTGAGTATTATATCACGCTTCTAATGACATCAAGTTAGGGTCAGAAGCCTGTCTGATCCAGTGTCTTCCACTTATACCTCAATCTGAGGAGTCAATTCACAGATGTGTGAGGATATTGATTAGAGTGACTGGAATGGAATATGTGATGAATTCAGTGGGGATCCATTCCTGCTAGTAGAAACCTATGCCCTGGTGCTGGTGGGTTAAGAATATCTTCTAACATTTTTATTTGGTCTTCGTTTGCATACCTCACTTGATAATCTTGTTAACAAATTCTAGTGCGTAATGATAATCAGGAAATGGTAGGAAATGATGCTTAACTAATCTGTGTTTATCCTATCAACTTCACCCTAGCTGAGGACCTAAACATTCATGGAAAAATTTGGCCTTTGTCTATTTAAGTCTGTTTTCACAAAAAAAGGGTGGTCCTTGAGTTTAACCAAAATGAAAGTGAAAGTTGCACAGTCATGTCCAACTCTTTGTGACCGCATGAACTATACACAGTCCATTGAATTCTCTAGGCCAGAATACTGAAGCGGATAGCCTTTCCTTTCTCCAGGGGATTTTCCCAGGGATCAAACCCAGGTCTCCCTCATTGCAGATGGATTCTTTACCAGCTGAGCCACAAGGGAAGCCCCGTGCTGCAGGTTTATTTCTCTTATTTCTACTCACAGCAAAATGAATTGTCCTTCAGTCTGCTTTCGCCAACTATGTCATTTTGGACTATAGGATAATGTATTTTAAAAAGCCATCAAGAAATGCTCAGAAAATTATGTAACACAATTGGCTTTGGATTGCCACAGAGAGTTTGGAGACTTTCCTGGGGTCTATGCATTAGTTTGAAGTCACAGTAAAGAAAATGGGAAGGGATGGGAAAAGTTATTCTCTAACCTGCAGCTGCCATGGAGGTAGATAGCAATGGTGTGTTGCAAAGTTGCATTCTATTTTTTTTTCTTTTTGAACTTTTAATTTTGTATTGGGATATAGCCGGTTAACAATGTTGTGATAGTTTAAGTCCCTGAAGGGACTCAGCCATACATATACATGTATCCAAAAACAGACACATCACTTTGTCAACAAAGATCCATCTAATCAGAGCTATGGTTTTTCCAGTAGTCATGTATGGATGTGAGAGTTGGACCATAAAGAAAGCTGAGCACTGAAGAATTGATGCTTTTGAACTATGGTGCTAGAGAAGACTGGAGTCCTGTGGCTAGCAAGATCAAACCAGTCAATCCTAAAGGAAATCAACCCTGAATATTCATTGGAAGGACTGATACTGAAGCTGAAGCTCCAATACTTTGATCACCTGATGTGAAGAGCCAACTCATTCGAAAAGACTCTGAGGCTGGGAAAGATTGAGGACAAGAGGGCAACAGAGGATGAGATGGTGGATGGCATCATTGACTCAATGGACATGAGTCAGCAAACTCCAGGAGATAGTGAAGGACAAGGAAGTCTGGTGTGCTATAGTCCATGGGGTTGCAAAGAGTCTGACATGACATAGTGACTGAACAAAAAGCAATTCTCCCCCAAACCCTCCTCCCATCAGGCTGCCACATAACAATGAGCAGAGTTCCATGTGCTATACAGTAGGTTCTTACTTATATTCATTTTAAATATAGCAGTGTGTACATGACCATCCCAAACTCCCTAACTATTCCTTCCCCCTGGCAACCATAGTTCATTCTCTTTCTGTTTTATAAGTTCGTCTATATCATCTCTTTTTAGATTTCACATGTAAGGGGTGTAATAGGATATTTCTCCTTCTCTGACTTTCTTCACTCAGTATGGCATTCTGTCTTTTTCTTATCTTAACCATTAGAAAGGTAGGGTGTCTGTGTGTGTGTGTGTGTGTGTGTGTGTGTGTGTGTGTAGGTTTTAATAACAGAAAATGTACTAATTTATCTTTCTTGCTCTTGTGAGAAAAATTCCTAAGAGATATATTTCTGAAAGTCAGGAAAGGTATTTCCAATCTCCATGGGTGTTGGGGATGCAAATTCCTCAATTTTGATCATAGCACCTAGTGTGTTTCTTAATTGTTTCTTTGATAAAGGGAGGGCTTTCCCTGAAGACAAGGGCCAGGAGAGCGAGAAGACAGATTTCAGTGCTCTAAAAAAAAAAAGCTGAGATCACTGGGATTTCAGGTAACCTGCTCAAGGTGGGGTGGTGGGGTGGTCAGATTCTACAGGACAGAAAAAAGGACAATGAGATCGTTGTCAGGTTCTGAGACTTCTGTCACCTCCAGGTTTGCTGTGGTGGTCCTTTTCCATCCCCATTTGGACCACCAGAAAAATGCTTAAAATGAAAATTATTCATGGGCAATATGTTAATATCTCCCATCAGGAAGCTTCCATGAGGCTCTTATCCTTCTCCATCAGAGGGCAGACAGAATGAAAACCACAATCACAGAAAACTAACCATACTGATCACATGGACCACAGCCTTGTCTAACTCTGTGAAACTATGAGCCATGCTGCGTAGGGCCACCCAAGACGGATGGGTCATGGTGGAGAGTTCTGACAAAACGTGGTCCCCTGGAGAAGGGAATGGCAAACCACTTCAGTATTCTTGCCTTGAGAGCCCTGTGAATAGTATGAAAAGGCAAAAAGGTAGGACACTGAAAGATGAACTCCCCAGGTCAGTAGGTGCCCAATATGCTTCTGGAGAAGAGTGGAGAAATAACTGCAGAAAGAATGAAGAGATGGAGCCAAAGCAAAAACAACACTCAGTTGTGGATGTGATGGGTGATGGAAGTAAAGTCCAATGCTGTAAAGAGCAATATTACATAGGAACCTGGGATGTTAGGTCTATGAATCAAGGAAAATTAGAAGTGGTCAAACAGGAGATGGCAAGACTGAACATTGACATTTTAGGAATCAGTGAACTAAAATGGACTGGAATGGATGAATTTAACTTAGATGACCATTGTATCTACTTCTGTGGGCAAGAATCCCTTAGAAGAAATGGAGTAGCCATCATGGTCAACAAAAGAGTCCAAAATGCAGTACTTGGATGAAATCACAAAAAAACAGAATGATCTCTGTTAATTTCTAAGGCAAACCATTCAATATCATGGTAATCCAAGTTTATGCCCCAACAGTAATGCTGAAGAAGCTGAAGTTGAATGGTTCTCTGAAGACCTACAAGACCTTCTAGAACTAACACCCAAAAAAGATGTCCTTTTCATTATAGGGGACTGGAATGCAAAAGTAGGAAGTCAAGAGCTACCTGGAGTAACAGGCAAGTTTGGCCTTGGAGTACGGAATGAAGCAGGGCAAAGACTAACAGAGTTTTGCCAAGAGAGTGCACTGGTCATAGCAAACACCCTCTTCCAACAACACAAGAGACGGCTCTACACATGGACATCACCAGATGGTCAATACCGAAATCAGATTGATTATATTCTTTGCAGCCAAAGATGGAGAGACTCTATACATTCAGTAAAAACAAGACCGGGAGCTGACGTGGCTCAGATCATGAACTCCTTATTGCCAAATTCAAACAAATTGAAGAAACTAGGGAAAACCATTAGACCATTCAGGTATGACCTAAATCAAATTCCTTATGATTATACAGTGGAAGTGACAAATAGATTCAAGGGATTAGATCTGAGAGACAGAGTGTCTGAAGAACTATGGATGGAGGTTCATGACATTTAAATGAGGCAGTGATCAAGACCATCCCCAAGAAAAATGCAAAAAGGCAAAATGGTTGTCTGACAAGGACTTACAAAATAGTTGAGAAAAGAAGAGAAGCTAAAGGCAAATGAGAAAAGGAAAGATATAAGCATCTGGATGCAGAGTTCCAAAGAATAGCAAGGAGAGATAAGAAAGCCTTCCTCAGTGATCAATGCAAAGAAATAGAGGAAAACAATAGAATGGGAAAGACTAGAGAACTCTTCAAGAAAATTAGAGATACCAAGGGAACATTTCATGCAAGGATGAGACCAATAAAGGACAGAAATGGTATGGACCTAACAGAAGCAGAAGATATTAAGAAGAGGTGGCAAGAATACACAGAAGAACTGTACAAAAAAGATCTTCACGACCCAGATAACCATGATGGTGTGATCACTCACCTAGAGCCAGACATCCTGAAATATGAAATCAAGTGGGCCTTACAAACAAAACTAGTGGAAGTGATGGAACTGAGCTATTTCAAATCCTAAAAGATGATGCTGTAAAAGTGCTACACTCAATATGCCAGCAAATCTGGAAAACTCAGCCATGGCCACAGGACTGGAAAAAGTCAGTTGTCATTCCAATCCCAAGGAAAGGCAATGCCAAAGAATGCTCAAACTATCACACAATTGCACTCATCTCACACACTAGCAAAGTAATGCTCAATATTCTCCAACCCAGGCTTCAACAGTACGTGAACCGTGAACTTCCATATGTTCAAACTGGTTTTAGAAAAGGCAGAGGAACCAGAGATCAAATTGCCAACATCCGTTGGATCATCAAAAAAGCAAGAGAGTTCCAGAAAAACATCTATTTCTGCTTTATTGATTATGCCAAAGCCTTTGACTGTGTGGATCACAACACACTGTGGAAAATTCTGAAAGAGATAGGGATACCAGACCACCTGACCTGTCTCCTGAGAAGTCTGTATGCAGGTCAAGAAGTAACAGTTAGAACTGGACATGGAATAACAGACTGGTTCCAAATAGGAAAAGGACTACATCGAGGCTGTATATTGCCACCCTGCTTATTTAACTTATATGCAGAGTACATCATGAGAAATGCTGGGCTGGAAGAAGCATAAGCTGGAATCAAGATTGCAGGGAGAAATATCAATAACCTCAGATATGCAGATGACACCACCCTTATGGCAGAAAGTGAAGAAGAACTAAAGAGCCTCTTGATGAAAGTGAAAGAGGAGAGTGACAAAGATGGCTTAAAAGTCAACATTCAGGAAACTAAGATCATGGCATCTGGTCCTATGACTTCATGGCAAAAAGATGGGGAAACAGTGGAAACTGTGAGAGACTTTATTTTGGGGGGGGTGGTCCAAAATCAATGCAGATGGTTACTTCAGCTGTGAAATTAAAAACATTTGCTCCTTGGAAGAAAAGTTATGACCAATCTAGACAGCATATTAAAAAGCAGAGACATTACTTTACCAACAAAGTCTATCTCTTCAAAGCTTTGGTGTTTCCAGTGGTCATGTATGGATGTGAGATTTGGACTCTAAAGTAAGCAGAATGCTGAAGAATTGATGCTTTTGAACTGTGGTGTTGGAGAACACTCTTGAGAGTCACTTGGACTGCAGAGAGATCAAACCAGTCAATCCTAAAGGAAATAACTCCTTAATATTCATTGGAAGGACTGATGCTAAAGCTGAAACTCCAATACTTTGGCCACCTGATGTGAAGAACTGACTCATTGGAAAAGACCCTGACTTTGAGAAAGATTGAGGGTAGGAGGAGAAGGGGACGATAGAGGATGAGATGGTTGGATGGCATCACTGACGTGATGGACATGAGTTTGAGTAGGCTCCAGGAGTTGGTGATGGACAGGGAAGCCTGGTGTGCTGTAGTCCATGGAGTCACAAAGAAACACGACTGAGCAACTGAACTGAACTGACTAAACTGTTAAATATGATGAATTAATTAATTCAACCAATTTTTTTTGAATGCCTATTCTGTACCAGGGGTTCTTCCAGAGCCTGGTATTGAACACAGTGACGATCTGTGCCTTTGCTGAGCTAGCATTCTAGTGGCAAAACACAGTGAAGTAAATAAATAAAATCTGTAAATTTTTAGATGCTGTTAAGTGCTACATGGGTGGTGAGGGGCCGGGGAGGAAGGAGAATGGACATGTTGAAGAGGAGGGTGGCAGTTTTAAATATGATCATCAAGAAATGTTTCATTGTGTTGGTGACATTTAAGTAAAGATCTGAAGGAAGGCTTACCTGTGTGGTTATTTGGGGGAAGGGTGTTTCGGGAGGAAGAATGCAAGGTTCAAAGATGAATTCTAAGTTAGAAAACCTATTTATTGACTCATGGTATCTGAAAACTCAAGAGTTCAGGCATGGCTTGATAAAGAGTTTGGGAAAACATTCTGTTTCTGTTCTCTAGGTGCTGGTTTCATTCCTACATAGATTGGTCTTTTATAGTGGTAAGAGAGTTGTGTCTCCTGTTCTTCCATCCTTGTACTTCAACTCTATGGGAAGAGTAAAGGACTCTGTGCCAGCCTCACCAGCAGAAATCTTATATTGCCTCTTGCTCTGCTTGGTGCATTGCTGATTTCTGAATCGGTTTTTGTGATCAGAGTAAATGCTGTGTGCTGATTGTTTTATACTTGTTTTACTTGTCCCACTGGAATGGCAGGGACTGCAAAAGTAAACATGTGTCTTTTTTATTTTTTTAAAGGAGAGTGTCTGGGGTGTTCCCCTAGGGAAAATTGGGGAACGAAGAGAACGTTGAGTGGATTTAGAAGAGCAAAAGCAGAAGGAGTCCATTATACCTTGTCTTGAAGCTTTAATGAATTTTTTTTTTTTTTAATTTTTGGCTGAACCCCTTGGTGGGGGAATCAAACCCACACTGCTTGCATTGGGAGGTGGAGTTGTAACCAATGGATTCCTGGGGAAGTCTCCTTAAATGAAATCGTTAATAGAGCTGTATCTATCACAAACTTGCTGGGGAAAGTAACTTCGTCTCTATTATATCTCGTTTCTCCTTCTCAAAAATTAAAAGATTAGACCCATGAACTTTGTCATATCTAATTTATACTAAGTGTATTTCTTAAAGTCTTAAATTATATTATTATAGTATGATATTACAAATATAATGTGTTGAAGAAAAAGTAAAAATAGAGAATTTAGTCGTCATTATGGCTGTTGATATTTGCCATAAGGGCCAACATGAATTTCTTTTTTTTGGCCATGTGGCACATGGGATCTTAGTTCCCCAACCAGGGATCAAACTCACGACCCTTACAGTGAAAGCTCAGAGTCTTAACCACTGGACCAACAGAGAAATCCCATGAATTTTTGAGGATAGGATTAAAATGCAAGTTTCTTGAAAGTTGGTGTGATCAGTCCCAGATGACTTTGTACTCTGATTTACTGTTCCTCTACTTGATAAGCTATTGAAAGAAAGAGACAAAGAAAGGGGATTATATCAGAATTCTCTGCTGGGTGAATTTCCAGCCTGGAGTTGGGGAACTCTGTTGAAAGAGCAGCTCCAGGAGCATATTTAACACAGCTGTCTATATTTGAAACTGAGAATGGAGAGTCTATGCACTCATTTGTATTGGCCTTTGTGGCATTATAATAATGTGAGCATAAGATCCCTGAAAGAGAGGAAAGCCCTGTGACTCATTTCCTGAACTTTCAGGATTGCACAGCCCTTCCTTAGTGCTCGACTGGAGGGAGAACGGGCCAAAGAAGTGGCCTGTCCCCCATGCGGCATCTTGAGACTTAGACTCTCCTAACAGTTGGTATTTCCAACAAGAGGTCTTCATAGCTGTTTTGCCTATGAGGAGTATCAGAGCTCAGCATTTTATATTAAATTTGTGAATGTGTGTGTCTGACATATGGCATTGCATCATAGAGACCAGTATCTCCTTCAAGCTTTCTGCGCGATCTGGGCAACACCTAAAATACGTCCGTGTACAATTTCCATGTGTTACACACCATGCACTTAGGTAACCTGAGACCTGCCTCTGGGAATATTTTCTTGAAAATTTCCATGCACTTGAGCACAGTGCACAAAGACGATATCAGACGGAGCATATCCTTCTTCCTGTATGACAGATTCAGGGATTTATGGCCTTCTTGGCTTCCTGAGCCAAATCAAGATAAATTCCTATCTTGTTTCAGGAGGTCTTTAGGGTTCCATGAAGACCATTTTCTTTATTGCAGCCAGGCTTTGTTTCAACTTGGAAGGACAATACTTCAGAAGGAACTGGGGTCCTGCAAACTCACTCCCCACCCATCCAAAATACTCTTCTTATTGTGGTTTTTCTGTGATTGACTCATCAGAATGATATTTGTCTGTGACATATTTTCCTAAAATAAAATATATGTAATAATTTATTACAGTACAGCATGAATACATATTGCTGACCCAGCAAACTAGACTATGTGTGTTTGATCAATGGTTGCTAGTCTGTGCTTACTGAGTGCGTCTGCAATGTGTGTCGTTTCTTTTATCGTGGTCTCCCTTTCTGTCATTTCTTTTTTTGCGTGTGTTATTTTCATGGCTTACAGGAAAAGGAATAGCAATAGGCAGGCTGGAAAGAAAAATTGCAATAGATGTGAAAAATGTAAGTTTTATCACGAGATGAGAAGAGAAACCAGACTGCAGAGAAAATATTTGCAAGAGGCATGTCTGATAAAGACTGCTATTTAGCATATACAAAGAACCCCTACAACTCAACAATAAGAAAAGAAAAAAACCTGGTTAAACAGTGGGAAAAAGACCCAGATAGATACCTCAGCAAAGAAGATATACAGATGGTAAATAAGCATATGGAAGGATGCTCAACACCATATTTACCAGGGAACTGAAAGTCGAAACAACAATGACATGTTGCTACATACCTATTAGAATGGCCGAAATCTTGAACACTGACATCAAATGCTGGTGCGGATGAGAACAACAAGAACTCTCATTCATTGCTGATGGGAATACAAAGTGGTTTAGCCATTTGGAAGACAGTTTGGCAATTTCTTACAAAAGTAAACATACTCTTACCAAATGATCCAGCAATGGCACTCCTTGGTAACTACCTAAATGAGCTGAAAAATCATGTCCAGACAAAAGTCTCAACAAGAATGTTTGTAGAAGCTTTATTCATAATTACCAAAATTTGGAAACAACCAAGATATCCTTCAGTAGGTGAATTGATAAATAACCTCTAGTATGCCTAGACACTATGGAATACTTATTCAGTGCTAAAAAAAAATGAGCTATCAAGTCCTAAAATAGACTTGGAGGAAACATAAATGCATATTACTAAGTGAAAGAAGCCAAACTAAAAAGGCTACATACTGTGTATGATTCCAACTATATGACGTTCTGGAAAAGGCAAAATCATTGACAAGATAAAAAAGATCAGAGAGGAGGGAGGGGTGTGTAGTCTTGAGCACCAAGGATTTGGGGGCAGTAAAACTATTTTGTGTGACACTAAAATGGTGGATGTGTGTTGTTATACATTTGTTCAGACCCATAGAATGTCCACCACCAAGAACGAACGCTACTGTAAACTTTGAGTACAGTAGGTGGGCTTTGAGTGATAATGATGTATCAGCGTAGGTTCGTGGATTGGAACAGTCGTGGGAGATGACAGTGGAGGAAGCTGTGCCTGTCTTTGTTAGGACAGGGAGTACATGGGAAATCTCTATACTTTGCACTCAATTTGCAGAGACCCTAAAATTGCTCTAAAAATGAAGTCTATTAAAAATGCAAGTGGTGGTCCAGTGGTTAGGAATCCACCTGCTAATGCTGGAGACACAGGTTCAATCCCTGGTCTAGGAAGGTCCCACATGCCGCAGGGCAACTGAGTCCATGTGCCATGACTACCAAGCCCACACTCTAGAGCCCGGGAGCCACAACTGCTGAGCCTGTGTGTTACAACTACTGAAACCTGCACACCCAGAGCCTGCGGCCCGCAGCAAAAGAAGCCACCACAACGAGGAGCTGGCCATCCACGCATAGAGGAAGCCTGTGCACGGCAGCGAAGACCCAGCACAGCCAACAATAAAGAAGAATTAAAAAATTTTAAAGACATGCCATTTGTATGGATTTTTGAGGTGACTTCTTGTGGAAATTCTTTGATATGATAAAGGGTGTCGGGAAAGGAAAGGAGAAGAAGGAAAGAGCAAAGCAGCTATGGTGACAAGGCCTGAGTGCAGCAGCCACGAGGAGACTGATGGTGCTTCTCGCTAAGGATTGTGCAGTGTCCTCCTGTTGAGGGCCATTCAGATAGCAGGTTAAGCTTTCCCAGCCTCACCCTATTCTTGAGTCTCTTCTTCCAACAAGACCAAGGAAGGAGACTGGAGATGTATGCTTCTCCCTCTGAGTTTCCAAAAGGCTTTTTTGGGAGATAGTTCCCCTCCCTTATCAGAGCTGGGCTGTATCGAGTCCTGCCTTATCTGGGAGGACAGCTCAATTGCAACTGAATCTGTTTTCTCAGCACAGCTGCTGTAGCCGGAAGGGCCCACTGGCCTGCTCTTCCCTCACTGCCTCTTCCTAGCTGAATAAGGAGGAGGGTGTACTGAGTGACTTCAGCTAATAATTATGGTGACGTCCAGCATATAATGATTGCAGGTGTTGTGCCAGGCGAACACTAAGTGTTTTGTATGGATTGTCTCAATCTCAGAAGAATAACGGCCAGTAGCACTTAGTAAATGTCAGGCACTGTTCAGACATATTATCCTGATTTACTTCTATGAGAACCCTAAAGAGGAGGCTCCGTTATCTTTCCTGTTTGACAGATGAGGAAACTAAAGCTTAGAGAACCTATGTCTCTTGCCCAGTGTCACACAGCCACCGAGTGATCAAATTCGAGGGCTCTAGAACAGTCTGTTAATTTATAATTGTGCAGAGTTGTTCCACTACAGTTTTATTCTCTCTAAAATATTTTCTAAAAATAAAGAATCCCTGATATGACCATGGGCACATGTGTTTTTCCCCTGCTTTTGGTGTTCCACATGATCATGGCTAGTGAGAGCTAGTGTAACAAACTACCACACACGCTTAATTAATCAGCCCAGGTGATTGTGTCCCACTCTGATTGTGAAAGTCCAGAAGAGAAGCAAAACCAAAATTCGATACACAACCAGGATCCCTACGAGTATGCCAAACGCCCTTTAGATCTATTTCTGCTTATTCTTCCGTGTTTATTCCTCCCAGGTGTTAGGGTGTCTTCTTTAGCCTCATTCTTTTGTGCTTTATCCTGTAGTCACTTCTCTTTTCATTTTCCATCTGAGCTAGTTTGAACTTGCCGGCCTCTAATTTTAGGCCTTTTGCCCTCTCATCCAAATCACTTCTGCCAGAAACGCACTACTGCCGGAATGCTCCTTCTAAAGAACTGGAACTTCTGGATAATAATCTTCACGGTTGGACCCAGGTTTTCCTTCCCAGCCAGACCTTCTACCACTCCCCAACTTGTCCCCTAAGACCAGCCACACACTGCTGTCCCCCCAAGTCACCCTTCCTAACTGTGCCTCTGCTCAGATTTCCCCTCTGCCCAAAGCCTTTGGGTCCCACCGGGAGCTCCTTTCCATCCTCAGTGCTGAAGTCAAGCTATACTATTCCAATTTCTCCAGCCTCTTTTCTTTGAAATCATGGAACCTTGGGCACGCTTTAATCTTAGTGCAATAGGTACACATTTCAGCTGACAGTTTGTTTTTTTTTTCTATTGACCAATTTAATTGACATTTTGAACTCTCTGCCTCTTGTTGGATACATGGTAAAGTGATGTACTTCTCCCATCTCTTCTCTGGGCTTATGTCTAAAGGCTCAGGTAAACCAGAGCACTTAGGTTGGGGAGTGTGGTCTTGGCCATCACCTCTTCCTGCTGGCCTCCACTTGATGCCCGATGTCCTTTGGCTATCAGCCCAGACAGGTGGCTATGGTATCACTCTCCCTCCCATCTTTGAAGGCCTCTCAGGTTTAGCAAATGCCTTGTTTTGGTGCCCTTTTTCTTGGGCATTCAGACATGTATGTTCCTAGGCTGTGCCGAGCAATGGAAAGTTTAGGGTGCCAAGGCCTGCATCTTTCTGGATCACTCTCAGAAACATAAGCCCATTCTGTTAACTCAGTGAGGCTTTCCTAGCTACAGCTTGCATTTCTTCGGTGGGGTCTGAATGCTCCTCCTGGGCTCTCTGAGACACTGAAGCACAAACTGGTGCGTTCCGGGAGCTCTCAGTTATGTGTGGGAGCCCTGTCATTGGGTCTTTCCCCGTCCATGGCCCTTTTCGCAGTCCTGGCTGCATGTAAGTTCTCCTGTGTTTTTTCTGACTCTTCTTCCTCCCCACACTCTGAGGAAATGTTATTCAACAGTCGCTGAGTTGGGTGGAGGGTGTGGGGAGGGTGTGGGAAGTCTCGCTCTAACCCCATCCTGTCTCTATGTCCTCAGGCCTAGCCTTTTGAAACTCAAAAACTTTTACCCTGTTTTTTGCTATCACAGCCTTTGGCAATGAATCCCATAATGCTAAAGTGGGGCAAAACCTGGGGGTTCTAGAGAAATATCTTTATCTCACTGTCATGGTTCCATCTTATTTGGACAATAGTATTCATTACATTAAAGGAAAACTTCTACCTTTCCTTTATGATAGCTTCTAAGTCAGGACAAAACCCCAGAGAAAAGATGAAGGAAGTACCTGGATTTGCCTGAGCTGCAGCAGCAGCAGCAGTATCTATCAACAGGCAGAAGGAAGATGTAAAAAAAAATTTTTGTCCTTAATTTTACTTTATTTTCTTCCAGTTATATAGAGATAGATCTGCCATACAACACTGTGTAAGTTTAAGGTGTATAGCATAATGACTCAACATATGTATACATTGCAAAATGATAGGATATACTCTCTTAATAACTTTCAGATATTCAAAGTGTAAATTAAATTGAGCAATAGAAAAAAAAATACATCAGTTGAAATGTATACCTGGTACACTAAGACCAAGGTATGTCTGGGGTCCCCTGAAGGCATAGGGAAAGAGAGAGAGTAGGAACTCAGTGTCTGGTGAATGAATTAAGCAATTAAATGATTAATACTAACAGATTTTGTTTCTCCAGTGCCGACCATATGCCAGGTACAACTAACCTTCTCAACAATCTTACAACATTTCCCTTATTTATACTTAAGGAAAGCAATATAGCTCAGAAAGGCAACATATTTCATCCTGGATTGAACAGCTAATGAGCAGTAAATACAGAATTCTGACCCAAATCTATTTGATCCCCAATCCTGAATTCTTTCCGCTGGGCACACTATGTAATCAAATTTATTTAACCTTTGAGGCGCTTACAGGTACAAAATCCCATATGAAATATATATATATATATGCATGTATATACAGATGCATATATCATATATATGTATATATGGTGAAGTCTCTTGCTTTCTAAGAAATTAAATGCACTTTCCAACCACTGGAAAGGATTGTTTAAAAATATTCTCTTGCTCTGCTATTCTTAGAAATTTTTTGTGTTATTATTTTCTGGGAAGCTTATTGATCCTGCTAATATTGATTGCCTCACTTATCAATAACAGTAGGATGCAATGTCACGAGTTTACACTAGGAACCTTAACATTTGCAACTCTGGTATATTTCCATCAAATGATGTATTTATCATTTACACCATTTAGACATTGGTGAGGATGAAGAAAAAAATGTTTGTGTGAGTTACATGGGGATAAATGTTTTCCTTTTGCACTGCCTGGCAAGATGGTGGCAGTATTTTTTACAAATAAGATATGTAATTGTATGTCTATTCCAAGCAGCTTGTTTATATTTTCCCTCAGGGTTTGACTTTCTTAGATGTCTAAAACACTCTGAGGGGAGGGAGGGAATGCCATAAATTTTTACAAACAGACATTGTCCTTGTTTCCCAGGCAAATTCAATGCACCTTCTGTTGGGTAATTGGAATCCAAGAAGTAACATGGAGTGTTTTAACAAAATGTGAATGAGCTGTATTTATAATGAAACGACAGAGATTTGGAAACCCAAACTATTTATGTGAGAGAAAGTGATTAAAAAGACACAGTGAGAGATCAGAGTGTACTGACTCAGTTGTAGAATTTGGCATTTAACACAGTAAACATAGGTGAATGTGAGTAAGTATTTCCAGAAGATGGGTCCCACAGCCTTTCTATTTCTGGGGTAGCATCCCACTGCATTTTGCTGGTGTTGCATTCTCTTTTGGGGGTGGTGGTGGTTATAAACTGTACTGTTAAAAATGGGCTGTAAATAAAAAGTGTATCTCAGAATGGTTCTTTTTCTCTTTCTATTTTGGGTTAAATTGATCAGAAAGAGATCTTGGGGGAGCTGTGAATAAGCTTCATGTTACTTTTTTGCTGCAGTAATGGCCCCTTTTGCAAAGAGCCATGTGTCCATGTGTCTGTAATTGTGTCTTTAGAACATCTGAGCTGCTACTGCCTTATAAATGCAGTCCCTTCATATTTGAGACCACTGTCCCAAGCAGTGCCAAGAACTGAAGGCAAAGGCCAGATGCCACGTTGCTAGGAGAACCAGGTGACAGGGTTGGGCTGTGCAGTGTGGTGGGAGGAAGAGAGAAATGCAGCTGGTGATGTCAAAAGATCGGTGAGATTTTCATTTCCTTTGCTGTTCATTTTAGAAACAATTGTTTGATGACTGTTTACTCATAGGAAGATATAAATAAGACTGCTGCCCTCCCTCTCTTCTTCCAAGTCATTCATTCCAATTTTCAGTTTTACTGATTGGTTGTCATATCTCTCAAAATTCTCAGGTTACTGTTTCTTCCATGTGAGAAGAGTGGTTTTCAACCTTTGGGGAGTCACGTACCTCGGAGAATCTGGTGAATGGTAGGACCTTGCTCCTAATTCACACATAGTCAGAATATTAAGGGTTCTGAGATCCTCAGAAGTTCATCTATGGACCCCTGGTTAAAACCACCATCCCCTGTGACCTCCTCTCCCCATTTATCTGTAGTACCACACCCTGGCTTCTTGTCCTTTTTTATTTTATAAATATTTATTTACTTATTTATGGCTGCATCAGGTCTCAGAGCAGCAGGCAGGGTCTTTGGTTGTGGTGCACCAGCTCTCTAGCTGAGGTGCCCAGGCTTAGCTGCTCTGCGGCATGTGGTATCTTAGTTCTCCATTTAGGGATTGAACCTGGATCCCCTGCATTGGGAGGCAGATTCTTAACCGCTGGACTACAGGGAAATCCCTTCTTGTCCTTTTATAGCATCTTTCATTTGCAGCGTGGCGAATTGCTCTATTTCTAGTGTTGGCTGAACAAAGGTGTGCTATTTTCTTTTGTATCATAGGAGAGCAGGTGATGTAAGTTTCTCCAGTTCTGCACTCCTTTAGTATGAATCTTTTCCCCATGTTTTTCTGGAAGTGGTGTCTAATGCATTCTTCTTTCTACCTGGTGGTGATGAGACATATGTACAACAGTAGAAAATGATTATTGAGTTGAAATGTTAAGACATCTTGTATATGACTGTCTGTGATGATACATATGCACAACAGTAGAAAATGATTATTGAGTTGAAATGTTAAGACATCTTGTATATGACTATCTATACTTCCGAACGTGGACTCTCTTGAATTCAAAGTATTTACATATATTTACAAAGTGACATGCGCATCTGATGGAGTCTTTGACAGTAGAGCTAAATATAGTTAACTGGTTCCCACGGGAATCCAATCTCTGATTAGACAATAGGTCTTGAACTGCTAGAGAAAAGCTAAATGTGTTTCTGAAACTACAATATATCTGAAAAATAATGTAGATTTTCAGGATTGTGTGTCCATCCACTCCAATTTGAACAGTGCTGATTTATGAGGCTAAAATCTTATTATAAGAAATTGTTTTTTAGTTGCTAATTATAAATGAAAAAGAATTATAGTGTTAGGCAGAATATTGCCTCTCCTCCCCACCCTCCACCCAAGAAGACATCCATACCCTAATCTCCCAAACCTGTAAATATGGTCAAAGGGACTTTGCAAATGTGATTAAGTTTAAAGACTTTGAAGTAGGGAGATTTCCAGTTGGGCCCAGTCTAATTACCTGAATTCCTTATACTTGGAGAATCTTTCCAGGCTATGATTAGAGAAAGAGATGCGGTAGCAGAAGCAGGGTTACAAAGATGCTGCATCACTGGCTCTGAAGATGGACGAAAGAGGCTACAAGCCAAAGAATGTGGATGCCCTCTCAAAGCTGAAAAGGCAAGAAAATGGATTCTTTCCTAAAGCCCTCAGAAAGGAGCCCAACCTGGTTGACATCCTGACTTTAGCCCAGTGAGACCTGTGCCAAACTTCTGACCTTCCAAACTAGAAGATGATGAATTTGTGTTGTTTTAATCCACTAAGTTTATGGTAATTTGTTGCAGCAGCAAGGGAAAGCCAATACAGTTCTGTTGTTACAATTGTAAAATAGTGGGAAAATATGCAATTAATGTAAATATGCAAACGTTTAAAAACTTCTATGTGATTCATGAACCCTTGGGTCTCAGAGTGAGAAGCACTGCTGTGTTTGACTTTTTAAGAAGTCAGTAAGAGGATCCATAGATTTTCTTCATGTGTGCTTTTGTTGGGTGGTTTGTAAATTCTTTAATTTATTGCTTTAAATCTGGTAAGTCCATTTTGGGAAACAGACCTCTTTTCCCATGTGCTGAGCCACCTTCCCTTGTATTGTTCGAACTTCTCTCTCAGCACTCGGTTACCAAATAGTAACCCATGAATGATGTATCATTGTATCTAGTGATGTTTTAGTAATAAGTAATACATTTTTTAGTAATAGGTAATAAGATCTTAGTAATGCATTCTATATTCATCAGAAGCTCTGCATTCCTTTTTTTTTTTGCATGATTCACATTTACTCTGTTTAGGATGAAATAGCAGTTTGGTTTATCTGCAGTGATTTTTTTTTTTTTAATCTAATACAAATTTAACTAGTTGTTAGTAATATCTTGAAATGTAATTGTGTTATCTCTAGGAATAACTCATTTGTACAAGAGGGAAAATATGCACCTCTTTCAGATAATATTGTTGTCTCATCTCTGTCAAAATTTATTGATAAATTGATTTTAAGAAAGAGGAGAAAGGGAAAGAAGGAGAGAAGGAGAGAGAGAGACAGAGAGACTAAGAAAGGATCTTGACAGGCCATCTCTTTCTTCAAGCAGAAATGTATTTAAGAGACACTGAACAGATAAATATCTATCCTAGGGAAGGAAATGGAATTTTGTCCCCCCTAAGGGAGCCCTAAATATATTTCAGCTAGTTCATTTGCATGAGTCATTTACATTGATTTCCATGAACCATTCCTGGGTCTCTGTTCTCCATATAACCCTTGACTTAACAAAATCTCTCTCTGTCTCCCCCCTGCTCCCCCTTCCCTCTCTCTTCCCCCTATTTATCATTCATTCCATTCATATTGAATGTCTACTCTGAGAATGACTCTGTGAAGGCATTATGGGAATCTCTGAGAAATAAATTCAGAGTCTCACCCACAATTTACAATATTCTGGGGGAGAGCATGGGCCTAAGGAAGGTGAAATGACAAGAGGTGTTTATAAAGTGTCATGCAAGGCAGTGTCAGTGGAGGGTAATAATAGCTGAAAGCGTGGGTCATGGGATGGCAGAAGCAGCGTCTGAGTACCCCACTAATGTCAGGCTCCAAGTGTATGTTTTCTCTCTTCATCCTCAACAAACTTTTGAAAGAGATTATCCCCATTTATGTAATTCTGGAACATTGAACTCAGTATTCCAACTGACTCAGGTTCACTTGAGTTGAAAATTCAACTTCATCTCATTGGGACGCACTGTTGTTGATGTGCCAACATAGACGTGGTCCTTGTGGATCTCAAGTCTTCCCGGAGGACGTGACTCATTTATCAAGCATCTGCTACTCGCCAGGTACTTGCTAGATCTATTCTCTCATTTGAAGAATGAGAAAAGTGGGCCCTAGACAGGTTCAGTAGCTTGCCCAAAGGCACATCCTAGGTGAGTGAGAAAGCCAGGATGTGGACCCAAGTGGGCTGATTCCCAGCACAACGCTGTCTGCTGTGCACTGGGCTGGGTTTTATAACCTATCGCTGGGCAGGACGGGAGATCTTTTCACTCCTTTCAGCATGACATGGAAAGAAAACACATTCAACAAGTTGTTTCATGAAGTATGATAAGTACTTTGATAGGGGAAGTAGAAATGCTGTGGGGACACAGGAGGAAAGAATTTCTAACCTGAACAAGAAAAAAATAAATTCTTCCCCAAGGAAATCATAGTTAAGCTGAACCCTGAGGGAAGAGTGGAAGATAACCAGATGAGGGGAATGGGAGCACGTCCACAGAATCATAGCCCCCAGCCTTCAATCAGCAATTGCTTCAGAAATAAGTGAGCTGCATGTACCAGCCTCTTCACGTAGGTCGCCACTAGGTTCAGGCCCCAGTTGCATTTAGATCTTGACTCAGATGTCACGTCTCCTTAAGGTCTTTCCTAACCACCCTACTTAAAATGTTACCACAGCCGCCAACCTTCCCAGTCTCTTTCCATGGCATCTGTTTTCCTCTATGGCCTCCATATAACTTACCACATCTTATTTATTCATTGCTTTTGATTGTCTATTTCTTCCCATTGGGATACATGCTTTATGCAGGCAGATTTTTTTTTTTCACTGTGTTTTGTTCACGGGTGAGTCTTAAGAACTTAGAACAGTGCTTATAGCATGGTGGGCTCTCCATAAATACTTATTGAATGCATGTTGAGATATTCATTTGTTCCTGATTTCATGACCACTGTGTCCTGTGAATCAGAGAAGCTCACTCAGGAGCTCGTGCTGAAATCCTCCTGATGCCCTTAGTGCCCCATGCTCTATTCTAGATAGCCTGGGAGCCGCCAGGCAGTGTGGTGGGCGGGCACCTTTCAGCAGGGTACTCCTTGCTCCACAAAGTCTACATACAGATCACTCACAGAATTTTCTCTAACTTTGTGTGGAGCCGAGAATCTTAGTGTTCATTTCCACCCATCACCTGAGCACTTGCCTTTCCATTTCCTTCCTCTGCAGAAACATGTTTTTATATCTCTTCCCGTGCTTAGTCCCCTGAAGCTCACCCCTGGGGAACATTTCTGTGCCATGATGTTTCAGTTCAGTTCAGTCGCTCAGTCGTGTCCGACTCTTTGCGACCCCATGAATCACAGCACGCCAGGCCTCCCTGTCCATCACCAACTCCCAGAGTTCACCCAAAGTCTTGTCCATCGAGTCGGTGATGCCATACAGCCATCACATCCTCTGTCGTCCCCTTCTCCTCCTGTCCCCAATCCCTCCCAGCATCACGGTCTTTTCTAACAAGTCAACTCTTCGCATGAGGTGGCCAAAGTATTGGAGTTTCAGCTTTAGCATCAGTCCTTCCAATGAACACCCAGGACTGATCTCCTTTAGAATGGACTGGTTGGATCTCCTTGCTCTCCAAGGGACTCTCAAGAGTCTTCTCCAACATCACAGTTCAAAAGCATCAATTCTTCGGTGCTCAGTTTTCTTCACAGTCCAACTCTCACATCCATACATGACCACAGGAGTTTATTATACCAAAATTTAACTTTTCCCTTTCTTATTTTCACTTATCTGGTAAGACCTTTGACTTTTGGTAACTAAAAATGTTTACATTTAAAAGAGTGTACTATCAACAATATTTGGCATAGCAGAGTTACCAGATAGATCCTGTTTTGTCTAAGTTTACAGCTTCTTTTATTCTCTCAGATAGGCTAGCTTACTTTACAAACATGGGTGACAGTTTCTTGTTTCTTGCCCTTTTCTGTCCAGGTGGAGGAATTCAAGCAGAGAGCCCAAAGCCTGTGTGCAAAGAGCTCATGATTGCAAAGGAATCCAAGGATCTTAGAGATGAGAGTTACTCATTTTATGAGAGAGAGAGAAAAACAGAGAGAGAGACATAGAAAGTATCCAGATGTAACAAGTACTGTGTCGTCCTTGTCTGACCAGAAAAGTGAAGAAGGAAACTATTCCTCCTTTACCATTGCTGCATGGAAGTTTCACAGAGGTTTGGAATTCTGTTGCTCTGGTGATATACTAACTAATGAGAAAAGATTGTGCTTACAGTTACTGTGTGACCTTTGGGGATAGTTTGTAGAATCACTGGTTAACTAGGTCAACTCTGTCCATATGGTATCATTATGGTCATTCTGCCTGGAGAGGAATAGCAAACTAGAAATCAAAGCTAGAAAGAAAAGGATGAGGTAGCGTGTAGTCTCTGACTGCCTGAGGTGACCTGAGCTGCTGCACAGTGGCAGCCATACCTACAATAGGCAGGGAAGGCCAAGGTCAGAGTAGCAAACTGCTCCCTGCTACATCCCTACTAACCTCGTTCCAGATCTTGGATATAAAACAAGCTTGGTTTTCAATTTTCCCAGCTGCAGAGGCATCAACTTAAGGCTCCTTTTAGGTGGTCTGCCTCTTGTTTCTCCAATATTAATTCAGAAGATCATTTATAAGTCTTTTGATCAACCCATTAGATGTTTTCCTTGGTATCTGAACAATTACCACGAATTCCTGAAGGCCAAATACATAATTCTGAACAAAATATTGAAGACAGTTTCAGGTTTCATAACTTGAATTTGGGGATAATTGTTTCCATGTATTTCCTGCTGATGAATCAACCTATAGTCATTTAATAGGTTGATTTAAAACAATTTTTTTTTCTTTTCACAGTTTTGTTTTTCTATTACATACGTGTTTCTCTTTATCCCACATGGAATATTCTGTTCTCCAAGTGAATTCATGAATGGGAAAGAAGAGAGGACAAAGCAATGAAGTACTGAGCATGGAGTGAGTTGGGGCAAATCCTAAGGCTGTTCACACATGAAGGAACAACAGGGGTTGAGTGTGTGCCTGGTGGGAGCACGTGGTGGCTGAGTCATGTGGGGACTAGGGTTCCACACTGGGATCAGAAGCTCTTGGCAGATTAGCAAGAGTTTATCTGTGAGTGTTTTCTGAAGTCACTGGGGTGCCTAAACCATGCCCTCTAATCACACAACAATATCACATCCCATGACTCAACTTTTAAGACTCTTTTTGATTCATGATCATTATTGCCCCATAAAGATAATTTCCTGAACCGTTTATAGTTTAGAAAAAAACTTGCAAGAAGGTTGAATAGTACAAGGTAGCGTCTATAGTTACTTCATTCAGCATCCACGTACGGAATACCTGATATGTATTGGCCCTTTTTTTTTCCCTAGGAACTAGAGATAGTAATAGGCCCCTTATCCATGAAGCTTACATCCTAGTGGGGGGTGGGGAGTGGTGCAGATGGACATTCAACAGATAAGCCAATAAACAAATATGGTGATTTCTGATGGTGATGTTTACCAAGGAAATAGACCTGGGAGTTATGATTGCAAGTGATGAGAATGAGGTGGAGGTGGGGGAATTCCAGGCATTGACAGAGGGAACCGAATATGCAAAAACATAGCAGCAGACAACAGTGACTTCCATCCTTAATTCATCAGCCTCAAAGGGTTTCTGGGAACAGTGGGAGAAGTTCTGACACCACCGAGGGCCCTCCTGTCAGCTGCTTCACATCAAGGGAAGTCCAAGCACCCCAGGCAGCCTGGCCTCAGCGAAGTACAAAGAAGACCAGGGAAAGAGGTCAATGGAAATTCACCCATATCCGCTTCTTCATTTTACTATTTCACCTCTCCTTTTAGCTCTAGCCACTTCAGAAAAAAAAAAAAAAAATCTCTTCTTTAGGGCAGCTGCATACACAGTCCCCAGGGAAATGCTGAATAAAAGTGTTTGAGGAACTTGTGTAAATAATTGTGTGAAGTGATACCGTAATTACACTGGGTTTAGATAAAATGCTTCATTAGGGGATGGTGCAGAGAAGGCAATGGCACCCCACTCCAGTACTCTTGCCTGGAAAATCCCATGGGTGGAGGAGCCTGGTAGGCTGCAGTCCACGGGGTCGCGAAGAGATGGACACGACTGAGTGACTTCACTTTCACTTCTCACTTTCATGCATTGGAGAAGGAAATGGCAACCCACTCCAGTGTTCTTGCCTGGAGAATCCCAGGGATGGCGGAGCCTGGCGGGCTGCCGTCTATGGGGTCGCACAGAGGTGGACACAACTGAAGAGACTTAGCAGCAGCAACAGCAGGGGATGGTGAGCTAGAGAGTCCATTAAGCCAATGATCTCAATGGGGGTGATCCTTCCTCACCCACAGGGGACATCTGGCAAAAACTGAAGATAATTTTAACTCATAACTTGAGATATCAGGTATCTAGTGAGTAGAGGCCAGAGATGTTGCTGAACATGGAACAGTGCACTGGACACTCCCCACAACAAAGGATTACCTGATCCTGCAGCAAGTGCTGAATTGGGGTTGTTCTAGTTCTTCTTACTACCATGAATTTAATCCTCCACACCAGTCTTCCAGTGTTTCAGGGTACAGAGGAGGTTAGGCACTTCTGAAAATCGCTAATCTTCTAGATCCATCATGTGTGCATGCTTAGTCGCTTCAGTCATGTCTGCTTCTTTGCGATCCTATGGACCATAGCCTGCCAGGCTTCTCTGTCCATGGGATTCTCCAGGCAAGAATACTGGAGTGGGTTGCTGTGCCCTCCTCCAGGGGATCTTCCCGACCCAGGGATGGAATCCACATCTCTTACGTCTCCTGAATTGGCAGGCGGGTTGTTTACCACTAATGCCACCTAAGAAGCCATCGTTGGGGTTCCAATCCCAGCTCTGCATCTGACTGAATGTGTAACTAAATGCATATATGAGACCTTGGCAAGTCACTTAATTTCTGCCTTTCTGTTTCTTTTAGTTGTAAGATGGAGATAATGCAAGTCATAAAGTGACTTTGAGGAAAAAGTTAAGTGATGTATTTGATTATTAACGAAGTCTGGCATACAGTGATTGCTCAATACACGTTAAATATTGTGTGTGTGTGTGTATGTGTGTGTGTGTGTGTGTTGCAGTTGCCTGGTTTCTGGGAATGTGATTGGTAAATATCAGGAGAGTAGTGTGGGGATCACTTACTCAGTATATACCATCCCCCAATTCAATTCCATCCCTTCACTGATTAGCTGCTTCATGCTAGGCATTCTGCTGGGGATTTAGGGATGGATGACAAAATATGAAGTAAATAGACATTGTGAAAGTTTTCTCCTCGGGTGCAGCTACATGACGACCCCGGAGAAAATCAGTAGACATATTTGTCTTTCCCTTGAAAAGAGAACTGATGTTTTCAAGCCTCGCTAAAACATCTTGTCTATTTGAAGTGTGTGTGTGTCATTGTACCACTAGCTGCTGCAGCTAGCCCTGAAGCATTATTCACACTGAACTTAAATTATCTTTGATATCTGCCAGCAGATTTATTAGACAGTTTCTGGGTACAAATCCCTAAGTGAGTGTTTTAGTCAGGGTCCTCCAGAGAAAAAAGAACCAACAGGATGTGCATACATGTAGAAAGAGATTTATTTCAAGGAACTGACTCCCATGGTTATGGAGGTTAGCCAGTCTAAAGTCTGCAGAGTAAGCTGGCAGGCTGGAGATTAAGGAAAAGCCACTGTTGCAGATGAGGTCCAAAGGCTACCTGTTGTCAGAAATTCTTCTTCTTTGGGGAGGGTCAGTCTTTTGTTCTAGTTGGGCCTTCACCTGATTAGATGAGGCCCACCAACACTATAAGGGTCTGTCTGTTTCACTTAAAACCCATCATTGAAAATGGCCATCTCATTCAAAGACACCTTTACAGAAAAATCCAAAATAATTTTTGACTGCATATTTGGTCATCACGGCCCAGCCAAACTGACACAAAAAATTAACTCTCACAGTCAAGAAGGCAATGTGGTCCAATACTGGTCCAGGAAGTGTTTGAAACCACCTAGGTTTCAAAAGCACTGCTACCTCTAAAGTGTCTCTGTCAGATGTATGCTTGGAGGAATAGGCCAAGTGGCAACACTGGATTTTCAATTGCACATGTTATCTGGCAGAAGAAACCTCATCACAAAAAGTGCCAGCTCCCTTTTTCTAGAACACTGGAGAACCTCTGCTTTTCTCATTGGCGGATCAAGGTCCCACCTTTTATTAATGTCATTCTATACGGTATTTTTTCTGTGATTTTGTCATAGCTGGAAAGGAACAAATCTTCTTTGTGTTTGGATAGTTTTCTTAGATTCTGCCATCTTTTCGAAGCTTATTGATATGGACAAGTTGAAACCTCATTGTCATATTTGTATCTCTTCCTCTCTTAGAATAGTGATTTAAGAGGCTCAACCCTTAACAGGAAATTTCTCCAAGGAAATTGAGCAGAGATATGAAAAATAAATTGTCGTTTGTTTATAATCAAATTCATTCCCCTTTAATAAATTTTGCATTAGAAGCTGCCAAATCTAGTCTCAGCTTTCTGTTTCTCCTGCAACCTGGATACAAAAGTGTTTCATTCAACCACCCCTCCTAAGTGACTGACTCCTTGCCAGGAACTCCCAGCATGCACTGCCATCTGTTCACCTCTCAGCTGCTTGAATCCACTCCCCTTTCTAAATTAATTCTAAAATCTTTTCTTCCAAATGCCCATCCTTTGCCTAGTTTTTTTAGGCAGTATCGGGCTCCATCCACTGCTCTCTAGGAGGAAACAACAGCAACACAAGAAACCAAACTTGTCTCAGTGTATGTATAGCTCAAATAAGTTGCTTAAAAACAGTGCTGCAATCTTGAAGTGTGTATCCCTAACAGAATATCTGAGTCTAATGAGGTTCTTTGATACGAGGTTTGAATTGAAGGACCCTTTAGAGCCAAATCCTGTTTTTCTCGTCATTAACTGCTGCTGGATCATCCAGGCATAAAAGTCCTTTGGGGAGAAACGCTCCCAGATCAATAGTTATTCTTATAGATACTAACACAACATTGTAGAGCAACTATACTCCAATAAAATTAATCAAAAAATCAAGTTATTCCTTATTTTTAAATAGTTAAAATAGTTCTTCTTTATCTTTCTTCCTACTTGGCTCTTGGGTAGAATTAGCCACTTAACTGTTATGTTGGAAGTTTCTTATGAACACCTCTTTGGAAATCAGGAAAGACTGGATTCAAGGATGGAGAAGGAAATGACAACCCACTCCAGTATTCTTTCCTGGAGAATCCCAGAGACAGAGGAGCCTGGTGGACTGCCGTCTATGGGGTCACATAGAATCGGACATGACTGAAGCGACTTAGCAGCAGCAGCAGGATTCAAGGAGGAGGAGAAGATGGAGGGATAACCTATTTCTTCTCAAATATTTCTCTATCCTTTGAAGATGCCATGTGAATAAAGGAGTGAGAGGAAAGATGTGTGGTTGCAGGAGGTGACCTTGAGAAAATCCAAGTGTATTTATTTTCTAGAACTGCCATAACAAAGTAGTTGGTTTAAACAACAGATCTGGAGACTAGAGTCCATGGTGAAGGTGCCAACAGGTTGACTTCTTCTAAGGGCAGTGGGGCTTCTCCGGTGGCTCAGTAAAGAATCTGCCTGCCAATGCAGGAGATGCTGGTTTGATTCTCGGGTTGGGAAGATCCCCTGGAGAAGGAAATGACAACTCACTCCAGTATTCTTGCCTGATAAAACCCATGGACAGAGGAGCCTGGCAGGCCACAGTCCATGGAGTTGCAGAGTTGGACATGACTTAGCAACTCAACAACAACAACAACAAAGGCTGTGTGAGAGAATCTGCTCCCTTCCTGCCTCCTGGTTTCTGAGGATTTGCTGGTCATATATAGTCTTCCTGGGCTTAGGCATGCTTCATCCTGAATTCTGCCTTCATAGTCACATAGCTGTCTCCCTGTGTGCCTATTTGTCTCTGTATCCACATTTCTCCTCTTTCATGAGGGCACAGTCATGTTGGAGTAGGGCCCCACCTCATGACCTCACCTTAACGTGATCATCTGCAGACTCTTGTTTCCAAATAAGGTTACATTCACAGGTATTGGAGGTTAGGACCTCAACATCTTTGGGAGGAAACCATTCAGCTCATAACACTTGGATTGACTGGAGATGGAAAAATCCATTTTATTCTCCTGCACCGAACTTGGATGCAGAAGTTTCGGGGCTGTGCATGAACGTTGCCTGTTGCTCAGCATCACAACTCACCAGTGCAAAGGCTGCTCTTTTCCACCTGTCTTGTATTTATATTCTCCTATATAAAATTGCTTATTGCTTTGTTACTATCAGTGTAACTTTCTCCAAGGGAATGACTGTGCATGGTTTTGGAAAAGATGAATGAAATGAAATTTTCCATTTCAAGTATGAGAAATTGATCCAAACCATACAGTACTTCAGCAGGTAAGGATTGCTTTTAGAGTCTTGCTAGCTGTTCTTTCACTCACAATTCCCCATCTCCATCCCATGCAGGCATTCACATAATTCTAAAGCACACACATGCATCTGCATGCAGACAGACAGACAGACACAAACACACAAAGTATGATTTCCCAAAAGAGGACCTTGCTTTAGCCTGAAACAAGGCTACCCAAACAAGGTATTGGTTTTAATTCCTCTGATATAAAAGATTTCATCTTCTTTTTTTTGTTGTTGTCTGTTTGGTTTTGTGTGTACGTGTGCACGTGTGTTTTATTAGCCTCCACTGGTAGATGATCGTCTCTTAGATGCCCAACCAGCTGTCTGCCGGCAGGAGAGGAAAAAGATAAACCTCTACTGGTTTCCCCCAGAGAAAACCTGCTTTATCTCACGGAGCCGAGCTGCCAGGTGGGGTTGAGTAAACTCTGGGGTTACGATACAGTTGAGGCACAAAGTTCACCACCAACGTAAACCAGCCAGCCCAGTTCTGCTTTTTAATGTGTTCTAAACTGACAGAGCTGAGCCATGTAAACAAGGGTGAAGCAATAGCATCAGGAGAAAAAGGGGCCGAGATCTATTGGTAACTAATGGGTGAATGGCTACTTTAGCATCCTTATGCTTGGAATACCATTTTGTTAACTTGCCCACAAAACTTACTTGGAAATTAAGGCTGAGAGAGGAGAAGGTATGTGCAAATTTTAAGAGAGAAATTGTCCGTTGCCTGCTGGGCTTACAGAGTTAGAAGGACTTTATTATTAGAGCAACCGCTTCAACTGTCTTGCCTTCTTAGGCGAGGAAACGGACACTCGGGTAAATGAAATGCATGGGGCTGTATGCTTTAACGCAGAGTTTTGGGACCTTGGGTCGATGTCTCTAACTTTGTAAATGGAGATACTAATAGGTGAACACTGCAGGTGATGGTTGTTATGGGGCTCTAATGAGAGAGCATGGTCTGCAGTCCTAATGTGTCACCTTGTGAGTTACCTTTCCTCCTTAGACCAGGATTACTCAGCTAATTAGTCCCAGAAGAGGGACTTGACATCATTTCTTAGCTGGATGTTTTACCTTTGCCCGTGTTACCTCAGCTAAGAAGCACATGATTTTGGAAATCCCCAAAAGAATGAGCTCTACGGTTAAATGAAAAGAGCTCTTTCCAAATAGTTGTTTCCAGCGGCTCCACCAGCAACTTTCGCCAGAGCTGTTAATAATTAACCAAGGGGAGTGACTGGATGGAAACTTATCCAGGCCCCTCCAATGTGTTCCTTGCCAGAAACGGTGTGAGAGGCAGCCAAAAGAAGGATAAGAGGAGAAAGCCAGGGGCCTGTGAAAACACATATGCGTGATCGAACATCCTGGCTCTTGGACAGATGGAGCCGTGAGACACAGAAGCACTTTCTCCATTTGTGTGTTTACAGGTTCAGGGCCTCATTTAGGATCCATATTCAGAAGAGTGGACCAAGGCTCTCGGCTTTCTCAGTGGTGTTTACTTACTCGATAGATAAAATTGATTAGTGACTTTCTGCAGCCTTATCTGAATCCCAGTCACTGTTTTGATGCTGTGACCTTAGTAAGGGATCACGTACAGTGGGTTTTGGAAAGAGAATGGGGATGAATGGAGCGGGAGGAAGAGAAGGGGTGTGTTGGAGCATCAAGCACTGCTGTCCATGGTCTGGTGCTTGGCGATGCTGCATCAAGACCGGAGGTCAAAGAATGCTTAAGTTAGATTCAAAAATAGAAGAAGAACCGAGGGTCCCTATCTTCTCTCTAAAACACCAGTGAAGAAATTGTTTGTAAGTGCCAGTGGTGGGCTGCCAGGTGAAGCCTGTGTCCCCAGCTCTGTTCACTTTCACCATTTAGTTCCACTGAGCAGTTGCTAACGTGGCTATGTCACTGGAAGCTGTCCTTTTCTCAGGAATGATCAGAATCTTGTCCAACAATGTTGTCAAAGTAAGGCCAGATCATTTTCCCACCCAGTTTCAGAATGAGAGGTCAACATGCTCCAGGTGATGTGAATTGATAGCCACCCCATATCAAACACTCAGAGGCTGTCATGGCCACCACCATGCAACAATCCCTCAATGGCTCCTTGTTGAACAAATAAGCGACAGAAGAGGCTAATGATGAAGGCCGTTGCCCTTGATTTAGATGACTCACACCAACCTTGACTTGTTGGGCAACTATAGTTTTATTGATGGTAACTTGCTGAATTCCACCTTTTAGATCCAGACACTAAAGAAAACAAAGCACCATCACTAAAAAAGCAAATGAGATGAATGATTTCATTTGAATTTTTCAAATGTTCAGCTCTCAAGTTAACAGAGGTTTAAGTGGGACTCCTCTCTTGTCGAAAATAAAGATATTAATATCTCTTCACTGTAGGGTTGCTATGAGGATTAATAAGTCAATACATGCTTAGGACACTGCCTGTCAACAGTGAGGGCTCAGTAAGTATTAGGTTTTATATTACCATGTTTGAGCTTGCTTTTGAAATAGTTTTTCTTTTCTGTTTATAATTTTTCACATGCACACCTTATATAGTTTTGCATAAATACATCTGTTATTTCACACATATATTTATCTGTTACTTAGAGAAGCCTTGTTTCTTTCTTTTTTTATTGAAATACAGTTGATTCACAAAGTTGTGTTCATTTCAGGTCTACAACAAAATGATTCAGTTATATATAACTGAATCATTATATAATTTTTCAAATTGTTTTCCTTACAGGCTATTACAAAATATTGAGTATAGTTACTTTTGTTTTATTCCTGATGTTTAGCCTCATCTTCCCTCTCTTTTCTCCTCTGCATCCCCTCTGCACCCCTCTCTGGCATGGAACTATTGTTAGTGACCTGATGCATGCTTCCACGTTTTCCCCCTCACTCATATGATCACATATATACATATCACACTTACACATGTTTATGGGGGTAATCTATTTATTTGTTTTATGACCACTGAATAATGCACATTTTCTTTCTCTTGCTAGTTTTTAATATTTCTTTGGCTGCTCTGAGTCTTAGTTGTGGCACACGGGATCTTTGATCTTTGTTGTGGCATGTGGGATCCAGATCCCCGACCAGAGATTGAAACCAGCCCCCTGCATTGAGAGTGCAGATTCTTAGCCACTGGACCACCCTGTTATTATTATTTTTCTCATTTATGATGTATGTATAGAAATCCCTCCAAAGTGACTATTCAGTTGTAACTCTTTTTTTTGGAGTGGATATGTAATAACTCATGGTATGGATGAGCTGTAATCTATTTAGATGTTCTCACTGCTGAACATTTACTGGGATCCCTGTCCCCCTCTCCTTTTCTTGCTATGAATAGTATGTGTCCTCTTACATTCGCCCCTGTGCTCTGATGATCTTGGAGGTGTCAAGAGGAGATTGCAATGTTGAATGGCACATATAGGTATGTGTTTAATTTTTTATATATGCTGCTAAATGGCTTGTCAAAAAGTTTTAACAGCTAAATTCCTCACAGTAATGTATAAGCAGCAATTTTTCCATATAGCCATCACCATTAGAGCTTATTGATCATTTCATTTTTTTTTTTTGCCAGTCTGATGGGTATAAATATACATTGTTGTTATTTTAATTTGCATTTCCCTGACTGATTTAATGTGACCATGTTTTTGTTTTCCATGTGGGTTTATTCCTCTGTGAATTTCTTATTTCTTTATTCATTTTCCTATGAGTTTGTCTACTTTTGTCAATTTGTAAAAACAAAACAAAAACTGTTGTCATCTGTGGTACAAATATTTCTGAACCTATCCTTTGTCGATTTATCTGGTAAGGGAAACTTTCTTTTGTCAAAAAAAGATTTTAAATCCTTATATGATCAAATTTGTTGGTTGTTATGTAGCTAAGCTGTGTCTGACTCTTTTATGACCTCATGGGGTGTCAATGGGATTTTCCAGGCAAGAATACTGAAGTGGGTTGCTATTTCCTTCCCCAAGGAACCCTCCTGATCTTTTCTTTATAGCTTCTGTATTAGATCAAGAAATGCTTCAGTCAAGAAAGTTGGATTTCACTGGTGGTTTGTACATATAAGCACATATAATGTGTGGATTTTCTTGAAAGTATTTTTTTGTACAATTGTCTTTAATTGGGTCATTTATTTTTGGAGCTGATATAAGACTGGGTTCAATTGTTTTTAAATGCAGTTGAATAGCTGTGCCATAACCAGTTAAATGCATATATGAATATATGTGCACATATATATATTCATATGCAAATGGTCCTGACTTACAAGAGTTTGATTTTATGATGGTGCAAAAGTGATATGCATTCAATAGAATCTGTACTTCGAATTTTGATCTTTTCCTGGGTTAGTGATATGTGGTCTGATATTTTCTCAAGATGCTGGGCAGCGACAGCAGCTCCCAGTCAGCTCTGCGAACACAGCTGTGAACAATCGATACACTTACAGCCATTCTGGACCCACACAACCGTTCTGTTTTTCACTTTCAGTACAGTATTCAATAAATCACATGAGATATCCAGCACCTTATTACAAAACAGGCTTTGTGTTAGATGATTTTGCCAACTGAAGGCTAATGTAAGTGTTCTGAGCACGTTTAAGGTTGGTTAGGCTAAACTGTGATGTTTGGTAGATTAAGTGGATTAAATGCATCTTTGACTTTTATGGCATTTTCAATTTATGATAGGTTTATCAGGATGTAATCCAATCATAAATTAAGGAAAATCATTATGTATGTGTGTATATATACCATATGTATGTCTGTACATATATATATATTTATGTCCATATATGTATAAGTATGTATGGTGTGTGTGTGTGTGTGCATCTCCATATAGGTATATGAATAGATATACATCCATGTGTGTGTGGGTGTGTGTGGGTGTGTGTGCTCAGTGGTATCCTCTGTCCATGGGATTTTCCAGGCAAGAATACTGGAGTGGGGTATTACTCCAGGGAATGTTCCCAACACAGGGATGGAACCCATATCTCTTGCATCTCCTGCATTGGCAGATGGATTCTTTACCACCATACCTCCTGAGAAGCCCATATATCCATATATAATTATAATTATCTCAAAATATATGTGTGTATATATATACACATATTGGTATGTATACATATACAAAATTTTTTGATTCTCTGTATAGTTTCACTGAATTCTACTACTACCTGTAGGCCTCGTAAAACATTTGATTAAGGATTTGAAGAGAAATCTGAATTAGTTTGAAAAGGAAGAAAGCTATGTTTAAGCCCCCAGAACCCCAACATTTCCTTTTAAATCTTTTGACCCTGTGACACTATAATTCATCCTCTCTTCTCAAAATGAGCCACTATCTTTTTTCATGGATGTCGTTCTTGTACTACTTACCTCTGTTAGCCATCGCATGAGTTTGTTCATGTCGGGTTAGACTCAAAAGAGTCGACACAATTCCTGTCCTCACCTTCTTTCTGTAGAAAGCAGCCACAGAAGCCATAGACTCTCAGATTGGTTGTTAGAGAAGAAATAGTTGATGTATCGTTTTCCTCCTTAACATCTTTCATCACATAGCCTATTTTGGTGTTTTGGTACCTGAAACCCCATTTTGCTTATAGCTACATTAAAATGTGAATATTCATTTTGGAGATTTGCTGGTGACAGTTATGGCAGTAAAATCAAAGAGCTACATCCGAGCATTTCAGAAAAGCACAATTAGATGTACTTAGAAATATTTCCTAATAATCTAGGTTTATTTCAACATGAATTCTATATAAAGTCACAGGGGAAAGAAAAGACATAGCAATTTAATTATTTAGCCTAAAGTGTAACACGCTATAACAGTTCTCCTTTATCCAAGGACAACGTGCCTCGTACTTGAAAGTGACTAAAGGGCAATGATTCTTTATGAGTTTTTCCCTTCGGTGACCTTTATAAAAAGTCTAAGGTAAAGTTCTAAGTCAGGCCATGCCTCCTTCCCCTCACTTCTCTCAAAGAAGTATTAGAGAAGTGTCACTTCTACAAATCAAGTCTGGACTCAATGCCAAAGCAATTTTAAGGAACAGAATTTTGTATGCAGATTGCCTAACCCAAGACAACTTTATAGTTCCTAGAACATGCTTTTTCAGTGTTGTTCCTTGTTAAATTTTATTACATAAAGCAGTCCTTTTCCTCTTTCTCTTTTGTACTTAAATGAGAAAATAGATTTGCTTCTTCTCATCCCAGAAATGTACAGAATCATAGGGTGTTAGAATTGTCAGGGACATTATAAGCCAGGCCACCTTAGAAATTGTCTACTTTAAACTCTTGCTGGATGATTCTTTTCTCTCTTTTTTTTTTTAAAGCCCCCAGTTGATTCAAGGGAAGGCAAGATTCTGTGAATGCCTGGACTCTGTTTCATGTCCTACTTCTGTCTTCCTCTGATCTTTGTTTAAATGGCTCTGCCAGGAGGACTTTCCAGGGGGTGGGGTTGTGTGCTCAAACACATGTGAGAATCCACGTGTGCCCTGCGTTTTCTGGAGAGGTGATTTTTGGCAGGGGATTTTTGCTCCATGGAGGGAGAGTGTATGAGCATTTTTTTTTTTTTCCCTACTCAGCACAACGGTAGTTCCCTACTGACTGGTATCTGTTTTGAAGTCACATGGCAAAGGGGATTTCTGTCAATGTTTATTCATTGCACATTCAAATATGACACTCTGATGACCATTCACAGAATCACGTCAGTGTTAGTATACAATTTTTCTGCCAGCAATGGGAAGTTTATTCCCAGAGCTAAAGTTGCTTTATTTGAAAATACAGGAGGTTTCATGCACAATAGGCATATTTTAGAACTTATTTTTTAAATATTAAATTTATTTAGTTATTTTATTTTTAAATTGTATAAGATGACTGCTTGGCTGAGCCTATCTGAAATGTTTCTTAATCGGTACCACATTGATTAGTGAATACCTTCATGGTACAAGAAGATGATGGATAAAATGACTTTATCTATCACTGCTACTGCTGCTAAGTCACTTCAGTTGTGTCCGACTCTGTGACCCCATAGACGGCAGCCCACCAGGCTCCCCCGTCCCTGAGATTCTCCAGGCAAGAACACTGGAGTGGGTTGCCATTTCCTTCTCCAATGCATGAAAGTGAAAAGTGAGAGTGAAGTCGCTCAGTCATGTCTGACTCTTAGCGACCCCATGGACTGCAGCCTATCAGGCTCCTCCATCCATGGGATTTTCCAGGCAAGAGTACTGGAGAGGGGTGCCATTGCCTTCTCCATTATCTATCACTACCCTAACATAAATTGAAACATTTTTACTCCTGTTTGGGGCCCCACCCTATGGAAAGAGAAAACATCTCTGCTCTATTATATGGGATAAGTGCATGTGACTTGATTTGGCCAATGAACTGAGACTGACAGCCACTTTCTATCAGAGGTTTTCAGAGCTAGTGTGAGGTCCGTCACTCTTGCTTTTCACTCTGCTCCATAACTGCCTGTGTTCCAGGTAGAGGCTGCTCTGTCATCCAGATCCCCCTGTAAACAAAAAGTAGACCAAAGCCACAGGTGACATGGGACATGAGCAAGAAATCAAGCTATATTACTGTGAGCCCCTGAGATCTGAAGTCCATTTGTTACTGCAACGTAATCTTGCTCATCCTGACTCATGCAGACTGCATACCAGAAAGAGTGAACAAAACCTAAGTTCAAATCCTGGTTCTGCCTTTAAATAGTGATGTGAACTTGGACATTTCTAAAACACCAGTGACCTTCACAACTTGAACTTCAGTTTCCCCAGGAATGGATACAATGACCATCACCTTGTGGATCTCACAGAAGATTGATATGAGGCTAAAATGACACTGTTTATATTCTCATACACTGGAAAGTGTATAAATGCAAGGCACTGGGACAACTGGATTTTCCATCTTTTAGTGGGTAGCATGTACTAATCTTTGCTTCTTTCTTTCTTTAGGGCTGAATTGGGTCTTCAATGCTGGGTGCAGGCTTTCTCTAGTTTGAGCTGGGACGACTCTTCATTGCGATTCGAGGGCTCCTCGTTGCTATGGCTTTTCTTGTTCTGAAGCAAGGGCTCTATGGCACTCGGGCTTCAGTAGTTGTGGTGCATGAGCTTAGCTACTCCAAAGCATGTGAGATCTTCCCTGACCAGGGATCAAATCCGTGTCTCCTGTGCTAGCAGACAGATTCTTAACCACTGGACCACCAGCGAAGTCCATTATCTTAGCTTTTTTTCAACTTTGAAATAAGTAAACATTCTAAAATGTATCATCCGCCAAGGCTTTATAAACCATTAAGTGCAGACACTTCCCTATACCTGTCTGTGAAAGGCAGTCCTGACTGTAGAAGACCATTCTTTTTAAGCATCCAGCTTTGAAAACATTACTTGAAGTAATGTTGAGCCATGTGGATACTTGCCTGGCCAAGATGATCAGCCTGAATATAAGGCCAAACTGCTTCACTTTTGGAGAAAACATTATTAATGATAAGAACACTATTATATTTATTTTACTAGGCAGAATTAGTGGAAAGAACATTAGCTTTAGAAATATAGACCTGGCACTTGGTAGTCATTCAGTAAATATTTATTGACTAAATGACCAAATCAGCTCAAATCTCACCAACAGTTTCTGGCTATGTGATTTTGTGCAAGACATTTAACCTCTCTGAGTTTCCAGTTGTTCACTGGCAACATACAAAATAATAATCTCCTCATAGGGCTTTTTTTTTTAAGGATTAATGAAGTGGTTGATGTATGAGATCTCTCAAAGTGCTCAGTAAAAATTTAATAAGCATGGAAGTTTAGTTGATTAGCTATGCTATGTCCTAGAGTGCGTAGCCAGCTTGTAGAAAAAAGAGTTGGCTTTTGATATTGTTTGCAATGTTCCATTAACGAAGTCTTGAGATTCCTTTTGAAAAAATCAATTCCATTTTGATAAGACCATGCTTTCTTTGCCACAGAAGCAATACCATATGTGTGCACCTGAGGAAAGCATTTAAAATGCTTTTGACATGCAAAGGCTTCCAGGGCTCTGCTTTGGAAAAGCTCTCCTAACAAAAGGGACCACACTGCCTCCCATTGCCTGGTTTCTGGATTGGTTTTCCATCTCTTCTTCATGGCACTGCCTTTATCTCTCAGTGCCTCGTATCTGCCTGTTTAATACACTTGCCAGTCCCTGAAAGGCCCTTCTGTAGATGTCCTTAGGAACTTCCATCAGCAAGAATAAGGTGGGTGGCAAACTTTTAAAGGATCTGCATCAACAAAAAGGGAGGAGAGAAGGAACCGATGACACACATCGTGATTTTCTAGGTATTTAGCATTCATTTAATCCTGGTAGCAGCTCTGTGCAGTCAGTGGCTTTATTTATTTATTTCAGTGGTGATTTTAAAACAAGGACATCAAAGTACAAAGAGGTTCAGGAATCTGCCCAAAGTCATACAATCAGTAAGTGGTATGGCTCGAAAGTGAAAGTGAAAGTGAAGTCGCTCAGTCGTGTCCGACTCTTTGCGACGCCATGGACTGTAGCCTACCAGGCTCCTCTGTCCATGGGATTTTCCAGGCAATGATACTGAAGTGGATTGCCATTTCCTTCTCCAGGGGATCTTCCTGACCCAGGGATTGAACCTGGGTCTCCCGCATTGTAGACAGATGCTTTACTGTCTGAGCCACCAGGGAAGTCGAAATTGAACACAAGCCTGTTTAGTTCCAAAATCACGTTCTTTCCTCGCCATTACCTTGCCTCACTCTTTACTGACATCTCCCTACCTCTATGCATGGTGCAACGAAGATGTTCAGACAGCAGTGTGTTGTGGAGAAAGCTGTCTGAGCTGGAGAACCTGGCTTCTCACGCTGATAAAGTCATTTACTACCTATGAACCCTTGAGCAGTTTACTTATCAACTCTGTGTCTCAAGTGCTTCATTGCTCAAGAGAGAAAAGTCATCCCTTTCTGGCAATGTCAGCAAGAAAACTAGACACAGTGTAAGTAGACTGAGTGCCTGGCATAGAGGACCTTCAGCCAGTGACAGCTACTGATGCCATTATTGTTGCCCTCAAACGCATCCCTGAATAGGATGAGTCACTCTACAAAGCCTTATTGGGTGAGTGTTCAGTGGGTGGTATAGATACAATGCAGATTTGAAAGGAGGTGCAAGAGAGATTATTTCTTGCTTGAAGAACTATGTAAGAGTGAAGCCTAGGCAGTCACAGGAGTGCAGATGCCACAATGGTAGAAATTGTGCCTGCCTTTCTTTTCCTTAGCATTATTTCTCTAGGGCTGAGGACAACAGATTGAAGCACTAAGTGGATACTCCTTTAAAATGCACTGAATGATTGAATGAAAGTTGATCCTTGATAATGCATTTTGAAGGGGCAGTCAAGTGAAAGTCACTCAGTTGTGTCCGACTCTTTGAGACCCCATGGACTATACAGTCCATGGAATTCTACAGGCCAGAATACTGGAGTGGGTAGCCTTTCCCTTCTCCAGGGGATTTTCCCAACCCAGGAATCAAATCAGAGTCTCCTGCATTGCAGGCGGATTCTTTACCAAGTGAGCTTCCAGGGAAGCCCGAAAGAGACTGGAGGGAAAAGCAAAAGGTGATTTTAAAAGGTAGGTGGGTCAGAAAACCTACAACATTTATCGAAGACAAAAAGGAAGGTGATACAGCTGGAGGAGAGGTGGTTGGGTGGGTAAATCAAGAGATCACAAAAAATGGGAGTTTCAAATATAACATGATAGTCAGTAGAATGGAATCCTGCAGAGAGGTTGAAGAAAGGCTAATTTAGTCATCGGGCAATGAAGAGACCGATCATTGTCCTTATTTTAGGATAATTAGAGTACTAACTCATCTGAGTGTTGTGAAGATTAAATGAAGTATTATTTGTAAGGAGCTTGGCCTAGTGCCTGGCCCATATCAGGCACTCAGTACATTAGTTATTATTCATATCAAATTGTTGTTTTCAACTTTGTGATGTTTCGGCTGGTGATGCTAACAGAGGCCACTGTGGAGGTAGAGGCAACAGGCCAGGGGGAGTATGGATGCCAATATTTATGGAGAACCTGTAAGTATAAAGCATGAGCCAGTCTTGCTGGGTACACAAAGAAAAAACCTTCGTCCTACTGATTCTCGAAACACCGAAACATCCCTCAAGGACTTTACTGCCAGGTGTAGAGTTAATGTCTGCATAACAGGTATATCGTCACAAGCCAGTTTTGTAAGTTGATCTTTGGGACCCCTTCCTGTGACTTCTCCCAAAAAAGGTTAGTTTCTCTCCTGCATCCAAATGCCATCCTGGGGGGAAAAAAGAAGAGGAGTTGGGATATCCAATCTGGCCTTTATTAAAATGTTCCTGACTTATCTAAGGCAACTATTTCAACTCTATGATCAATCTGAGATAACAAGATTGGACTAAAATTTACTTTGATTTTTTTCCACTGCTTGCAGCAGCATAGAGTCTCATGAGGAAGAACAGAAAAGTTGTAGACTAAATAAAGAACAGTTTTAGAACAAATGTTCTCTGCACAGCTGAGTGTTGTGTTAGCAGTTTTATGACCCACTATGTGAGTACTTAGATAACTATAATGCAAGGTAGAAAGTGATAACCATAGAGTACATAAGTGCTATGGGAATTCAGAGGAAGTATTTCAGCGAATTCAGGAAAGGCTTTGTGGAGGAGATAGAATTGGAGTTGTTTTTCACTCCAAAATTTGATCTTGAAAACTTTAAAACAGGCAGAAAAAGGGAAAGAATTATAAAATGAATAGCTGTATACCCTTCAGTGAGATTCAACATTCAGTCTTGCTTTGATGTTTGCTGTCTCTCTATATACATACATATAATATACATATTACGTATTTTTCAGAAGCATTTGAGAGTAAGTTGCAGATAACATTCCTGAAGAATCAGTGTGCATCTCTTAAAAACAAGGACCTTCTCTGGTATAACCACAACATCACTGAAGAAAGTGAGGAGTCATGATGGAGCTGGATTTTGGAGGAAAGATAGAGTTGGGTTTCTGATGACCAGTGGTAGGTCTTCTTGGGTAGGAAATGCTGCGCAAGTCCAAGCCTGGATGTACTGACCTTGGACCAGTGTATTTCAATCCCTTCATCTGATGAGAAACTGCTCCTAGACCAGAAAGCCCAAGTGATTTGCCACAAAGGTAGTTTGGAAAGAGCTGGAGCCAGCAGCTGCATTTCCTGATTCCTTTTACCTCACTCCCCACCACACTCCTCTTGCTGGCTAAATTTAGAACACAACACTCTTGGTTCTTACACAGGCCCACTTTGAAATCAGGCTCAGTTTAAAAAGTTTTTTGGATGGCACCTTTCTGTGTGGGTTTCCAAGATGTTGCCAAGCTGAATCTTGCCAGTTCTCCTGGAAGATCAAGGTTGAAACAGGTGGAGAAACAGAAATAGGGATGACTAACTGCACAATAAGCCATGGAAAAAGCCAGGAGGGATGTCTCAAGTTCCTGAAAAACAAACAAACAAACAAACACCGCTGAAACCTGCGCCAGCCTCGAGTTCTGTTCTAACCCGCCGCACCCCTCTACCCCTCCCTCTACCCCACTTCCCACAGCCAAAGAAGATTCAGCAGATATAGGGGGGCGAGGGCACTGCTGAGCTGTGAGTTAGGACTCCTGAGTGCTGTCGTGCCTTTGCTTTTGATTATTGGCGTGACTTTACACAGTGGTTCTCGATCAGGGCTGACTTTGTCCTCCAGGGAATATTTGGCCATGTCTGGAAATGGTTGGGGACACTCCTAAACATCCCAGAGTGCACAGGACAGCCCCCCAACAACAAAGGGCTACTCAGTCCAAAATGTCAGTGTCGCTGATGGGGTAGAGGAAGAGGCTCAAGAGGGAGGAGCTACATGCATATTCACAGCTGATTTATTTCATTGAGAGCAGAAACTAACACAACCTCATGAAGCAGTTATATTCCAATAAAATAAAGTCAGTAAAGAAAAGATACCATTTTGGACAAATTACTGATTTTCTTCAGTTCTCAATATTCTCGCTTCGAAATGGGAACAAGTGGTTTTCCATCGTAAGACTGCTGAAGAATCCCCTGAGATGCTTGTTTAAAAAGGCAGGTTTCTGTCCCCATCTTCAGGGATTCCTAGTCAGCCCACATGGTGCACCTTGAGAAAAGCTGTTCTGAATAGTTCCTAAGGTCCTTCTCTGCCCTCCCCTTTTCCAATTCTAAGAATGTAGATGAGCAACAAACGTATGTCAGAGTTCCTGCCTGAGCACAGGATGAATATGGTAACAGGAAGTGCTAATCTTCCTTCAGACCTCCTCACGCACGCGTGTTCCTCCGTGCTCATGGGCCACACAGAGTGGTCGAGCATGTGCGTGGTGAGGTTTGAGGCCTGCCCATCTCTCCAGCTCGTTGCACACTCCAGACATGGAGCTGCCTCTCACTTCCTCTCAGGCGCTGTGCTTCCTCCTGCCTTTGGCTGCTTCCCATTTGTTGGGCTCTGTCTGCCTCTTCCTCCTCCTACTTCCAAAACATGCACTTTGGCTAAAGCTTACTCATCCTCAGGTTACAAGTTACCCATCACTTCCTCGGGGAAGCCCCCATTGCTTCCCAACAACCTTACTCATTACACGTCATTGCAATTGCTTACGTTTAACCAGATCTGTCAGGGGACTTCCCTGGTGGTCCAGTGGCTAAGACTCTGCTCCCAATGCAGAGGGCCTGGGTTCGATCCCTGGTCGGGGAACTAGATCCCACTTGCTGCAACTAAAAATCATGCATGCCACAATGAAGGTTGATGATGCCAAGGACCATAATTAAGACCCAGCACAGCCAAATAAAATAAATAAATAAATAAACAGATCTGTCAGTCCTGCTAGACTATAAGCTCTGCCAGGGTGCAGACACTGTCCTTCTGATGTTTATTAATTGCCAGCCCCTACATGGTGCCTGAAATTTTAGAAGGGCTCAATAAATACTTGTTGAATGATGAAATGATTGATTGAATGAATGACTAACAGCAGATAAGTAAGGGTGAGTGGGTTAGTGATTACAAAAAGGGGAAGATGCAACATACAGGATCCCGCTTGCACAGAAACTGGGTTTGGCCTGGGTTGGGGGGACGTTGAGTGCAGCCATGTAAAATACTGATTCTCACTGAAACTTCTCTCTTTCCAGTGTGACAACACCTGACTCTTTTTTTTTTTAATTTTAATTTTTTGGCCACATAGCATGTGGGATCTTTGTTCTCTGACCAGGGATTCAATCAATATCCCCCCCCCCCCACCCCCGACCCCCTGCTTTGGAAGTGCAGAGTCTTAATCGCTGGATTGCCAGGGAAGTCTACACCTGAATTATTTGAATAAAAGTGATATCTTGGACTTCCCTGGTGGTCCAGCGGTTAAGAGTCCTCCTGCCAATGCAGGAGACACAGGTTCGATCCCTGGTGGGGGAAGATCCCACGTGCTTCCAGGCAACTAATCTCGAGGGCCACAACTACTGAGCCGGTGCATCCCAGAGCCTGTGCTCTACAACAAGAGAAGCCACCGCAATGAGAAGCCTGCACATCACAATGAGAGAGCAGCCCCTGCTCACTGCAACTAGAGAAAGCCTGCACATGGCAACAAAGACCCAGTGCAGCCAAAAGTAACACAAGCAAATAAAATTCAACGTCTTTGTAAACAGTGAGATCTTCCCTTGTTAGGAGTCCGTGGTGACTTTCTGTTAAGTGTGTGGTAGGGTCTGAAGACCTCAGCATGACATACAAGTCCATGGAAGTCTGACTCCCATGTTGCTTCTTCCCCCACCACCTCCTCCATCCATCCCAGACATACTCTGCTTTAATCATATCAGATGTTTCATCCTCTCTGAAATATACATGAAGCTCCCATCCTGCCACCTGGCCAACTCCTACTTGTATTTTAAAACTCAGGTTAAAATGTCACCTCCTCTGTAAAGACTGTTTTTGTTCAGTCCCACTGGGTTGGACACTCAGCATTTTGAGCTTCAATAATGCTGTGTCTTTATGTAGCACTTAGAGCATAATTATTTTTTTTTCAAATTTTAACTTTTTATTTTGTGTTGGGGTATAGCCAATTAACAATGTTGTGGTAGCTTCAGATGAACAGTGAAGGGACTCAGCAATACATATGCATGAATCCATTCTTCCCCTAAACTCCACTCCCATCCAGGCTGGCATATATCATTGAGTAGAGTTCCATGTGCTCTACAGTAGATCTTTGTTGGTTATCCATTTTGAGTATAGAAATGTGTCTATGAGCTTCCCAAGTAGAACATAATTATTTGTTTACCTGTGTGCCGCTCTCACTAACAGATGAGCAGCTCTGAGTGGGGGCTCTGTGCAACTCACTCATCTTTTACTTCCTACTATAGTGCCTAGTCACCCCACTCCAGTACTCTTGCCTGGAAACTCCCATGGACGGAGGAGCCTGGTAGGCTGCAGTTCATGGGGTCACGAAGAGTCGGACACGACTGAGTGACTTCACTTTCACTTTTCACTTTCATGTATTGGAGAAGGAAATGGCAACCCACTCCAGCGTTCTTGCTTGGGGAATCCCAGGGACGGCGGAGCCTGGTGGGCTGCAGTCCATGGGGTTGCACAGAGTCGGACACGACTGAAGCGACTTAGCAGCAGCAGCAGCAGCATAGTGCCTAGTCAAAAGGGAAGCGCTATGAATCCTTGTGGAGTGAATGAATGAATTAATGAATGAACAGAAAGAAAGCTAGAATATGACAGTGGATGCAGTTTCTAGTTTTGCTCTTTGTTTCAAAATATTTCCTTTTCTTGAATGAAAATACCTAAAGGAATGGAGGTTACATAGCGGGGGAAATAGCTTCTTTTAAAAATCCAGTTTTCCACTTTTACATTTTTTCTTAGGATCAATTAGAATTCAAAGTGCTATATAATATGGACAGCCTGCTTAATACTTCAAGGCTATTTAGAGCTTAGTAGCACAAAATTTTTATTCAGAATGCGCATACCTTTGATTTCTGACAAATACAAAATAGCTTTTCCTAATTACCTTAAAATTAATACTTTGCATATATTTTAAAATATGAGCTTTTCTTTTGAAAGTTTTCTTTCTGGGACACATAAACATAACATTTTTCCTAGGTTGAGGGTGGGAGGAGTTTGATTTACATCTATCTTTTCTTCCAATTTTAAGTGTTTTTTAAATTATTATTTTTTAATTCTTTTCAGTTATTCATCCCTGAGCCCTGGGAAAATCTCATTTCCCCTTCACCATCCGGGATATTATTGTGAAAATTTATTAGTTTTGACAGCTCTCCGAGATAGTGTCACTGGCCCATGATACTAGATTGACAGGAAAAAAAATTCACATATCTCAGTGGACTGTTTTTTGTTTTGACTGCGCTGCACAGAATGCAGGATCTCAGTTCACTGATCAGAGATCAAACCCACGCCCCCTGTATTGGAAGGGCAGAATCTTAACCACAGTACTGCCAGGGAAGTCCATATTGGACTGACTTCTTAAGAACCTATTGAAACGATTCCCTAAACACCCAATGCTGGGTCCGGTTTTGCTCAGACCACAGGTCTGCCTCATACCCCTATTGACTGGCCCCACTTCTCCCCACCCCAAAGAAGGTGGGAAGGTTTTGAAAAGTAGCTGCTCAAGCATCGGGGCAGGCACTTAAGGAATAAATAACACTTGGAGGAACATTGTGTGTAGCTCAGGATCTCCAGCTGGGTGAAGGGGCCTGAGATTATTTGAAGGAGAGAGATTCTTACTCTTTTCAGATCAGTGTAGAGTTTTAGCAAAATTACACACAAAAAAAGGAGTGGGAGGTGGCAGATTTCAGTTATATGTGGTTTAGACTTTCAGACCTGACATATTCCACTTCAACCCGGCTAAAAGATTCCCAGTGTCATCTCCGGGACTGTCAAGAACAATTTTTGTGTGTGTGTGTGTGTGCATGTGGCTGTGTGCTTGTGGGTTCATGCATTTCCACCCTGCAGGGACAATTGTGTTTTAGCTTCCAGGTATAAAGTTCTGTTTTCCTCTGTCAGGTGACCATGGGTTTTGTCGTATTCAGCAGGCCTTTTGTCTAATGCATTGACATCTTAATGAAAAACAAAAGGTATATTCATCAAAACAGACAAGATTACTCGAATCATAAATGGAGAGCATTGGGGAGGCTAGCAACAATAATAATAATAAATTGCAGCTATTGTCCACAGAAACTTGCTTTTCTAAGGCGCTTTTGATAATTACCTGTCAGTGTTCCTGTTTCAACTCCCGCTCCTTGAATTGATGGAGTCTATTTATATCACATGAAATTCTTGTATTTGCTTCTTGAAGTGAATTCCATTCGCAGGCATGAGGAGGGTGGGGGTTATTTCATTTTTTTCCAGCAAGGGGACCTGCCATTGTTGAATCTGACACATGTAAGCTTTGCTTTCTGGATGGAGGGAAGCAAAACAAAGCAGAAAATGAACACCAGCCTTAATAAGGAAGTGAAATGTGGGAGCTATAGCTCGGATGGTTTGGGGGGCCGTCTGTGTTTGTGTCTCCAGCAGAGTGGTGCCTGGTCCTTTCCATGAGGTTGTCTGACTCAGGTAATGTCTCCCTCATTATCTCTGTCAGGTGATGGAGCGAAGCTTCAGAGAAATGCCAGCGCAAGGGAAGATGGATAAGAATGGCGGCAGTGAAGATCTATGTGAAGAATGTAGGAACTCCAGGGATTACAGTTTGTCTTTATTTAAAGACTGTCTTAGTGTGAATGACTGAATTCAATAAAACTATGAGCATCTAAGCAAACTCTGGGAGATGGTGAAGGGCAGAGGAACCTGGCATGCTGGCAGTCCATGGAGTCACAAAGAATCGAGCACGACAGTGATTAAACAACAAGCATCTAAAGAGAAGGGATGTCTCATTGATTCAGTTCTTTCTGGTTTAATTCATGGAAATAAAAGTGGAGGAACTGGTTACACAGGACAGTGTGGCAGGGGACCTCTACATTTTCATCAGAGGAGAAGAAAGCCCCAAATCAGGAGACATGTGTCTCGACATCAATTTTGCTACTGTGTGACTTGGGACAACTGGTTTTTCTTCTCTCAGGCTCAGATTCCCTATGTGTTAAATGAGAAAGTTGGGTCAGATCCTATCCAGCTCTAAAATCCATTTTAAAAAATCTTAGTATCCTTAAATCTTCACACAGTGTCTGATATGACCCCGGGGATCAACCTGTGTTTATTAAGTGACTAAAAAAACAAATGTGTGTTTCTCTTAGGCATAATTGCCTATGCAAGTCTCTTGCTCAGTTAGTCGGATGGCTGGATTTCAGAATTACAAGGGTTATCAGTAAGCTTAATAGCTGCACATTTCCCCGATTTCTTGCTATGTGTGGAAACAGATTCTAAGATGGACTCTGGGGACCCCCTACCTCCTAGGGTCCAAGTCCTGTGTCATTTCTTCCTCTGGAAGAGGCTGGATATATTGATTTGCCTTTAACAAGTAGGACACAGCAGAAGTGATGGGTGCTCACTTCTGAAGTTAGGTTACAGAAAAACCCCTGACTTCTGTTTTGTTTTCGCTCTCTCTGAGAATCTCTGCTCTGGGGGGAAATCAGCTGCCATATGGCGAGCTATCCCTTGGAGAGGCCCACGTGGCAGAGAACCAGTGTCGCCAGATAACCTCCAGCAGACCCAGGACTCCAAGAGTCACATGTGTGAAATTGGAAGTGGATCCCTCCCTGAGACTAAAACGGCTGCAGCCCTGGGAAATGTCTCAGCCGCAGCCTTGCCAGAGACTCTGAGCCATGCCCAGACTTCTGACTCACAGAAACTGAGATCATAAATGCTCTGTTATTTTAATAATGTTATTTTAAATGGATAAGTTTTGAAGTAGTTTGTTACACAGCAATTGGTGACTAATACACTATGCTGCAAAAAGAATCTCAGATATTTTAAAGTGCATTAATCCAAATAAGGGATATAACAAATACACCAGTAACTATTATGTACAATTGTAATATTCAGTCAGTTCAGTTCAGTCGCTCAGTCGTGTCCGACTCTTTGTGACCCCATGAATCACAGCACGCCAGGCCTCCCTGTCCATCACCAACTCCCGGATTTCACCCAAACTCACGTCCATCGAGTCGGTGATGCCATCCAGCCATCTCATCCTTCTCCTCCTGCCCTCAATCCCTCCCAGTATCAGAGTCTTTTCCAATGAGTCAACTCTTCGCATGAGGTGGCCAAAGTACTGGAGTTTCAGCATCAGTCCTGCCAATGAACACCCAGGGCTGATCTCCTTTAGAATGGACTGGTTGGATCTCCTTGCAGTCCAAGGGACTCTCAAGAGTCTTCTCCAGCACCACAATTCAAAAGCATCAATTCTTCGGCACTCAGCTTTCTTCACAGTCCAACCCTCACATCCATACATGACCACTGGAAAAACCATAGCCTTGACTAGACAGACCTTTGTTGGCAAGTAATGTCTCTTCTTTTTAATATGCTGCCTAGGTTGGTCATAACTTTTCCTCCAAGGAGCAAGCAGCTTTTAATTTCATGAAGTCACCAACTGCAGTGATTTTGGAACCAGGAAAATAAAGTCTCTCATTGTTTCCACTGTTTTGCCATCTATTTCCCATGAAGTGATGGGACCAGATGCCATGATCTTCGTTTTCTGAATGTAGAGCTTTAAGCCAACTTTTTCACTCTCTTATTTCACTTTCATCAAGAGGCTTTTTAATTCCTCTTCACTTTCTGCCATAAGGGTGGTGTCATCTGCATATCTGAGGTTATTGATATTTCTCCTGGCAATCTTAATTCCAGCTTGTGCTTCTTCCAGCCCAGCTTTTCTCATGATGTACTCTGCATAGAAGTTAAATAAGCAGGGAGACAATATACAACCTTGACGTACTCCTTTTCCTATTTGGAACCAGTCTGTTGTTCCATGTCCAGTTCTAACTGTTGCTTCCTGACCTGCATATAGGTTTCTCAAGAGGCAGGTCAGGTGGTCTGGTATTCCCATTTCTTTCAGAATTTTCCACAGTTTATTGTGATCCACACAGTCAAAGGCTTTGGCATAGTCAATAAAGCAGAAATAGATGTTTTTCTGGAACTCTCTTGCTTTTTCAATGATCCAGCAGATGTTGACAATTTGATCTCTGGTTCCTCTGCCTTTTCTAAAACCAGCTTGAACATCTGGAAGTTCACGGTTCATGTATTGCTGAAGCCTGGCTTGGAGAATTTTGAGTGCTACTTTTCTAGCGTGTGAGATGAGTGCAATTGTGGAGTAGTTTGAGCATTCTTTGGCATTGCCTTTCTTTGGGATTGGAATGAAAACTGACCTTTTCCAGTCCTGTGGCCACTGCTGAGTTTTCCAAATTTGCTGGCATATTGAGTGCAGCACTTTCACAGCATCATCTTTCAGGATTTGGAATAGCTCCACTGGAATTCCATCACCTCCACTAGCTGTGTTTGTAGTGATGCTTTCTAAGGCCCACTTGACTTCACATTCCAGGATGTCTGGCTCTAGGTGAGTGATCACACCATCGTGATTAACTGGGTCATGAAGCTCTTTTTTGTACAGTTCTTCTGTGTATTCTTGCCACCTCTTCTTAATATCTTCTGCTTCTGTTAGGTCCATACCATTTCTGTCCTTTATTGAGCCCATCTTTGCATGAATTGTTCCCTGGTACCTCTAATTTTCTTGAAGAGATCTCTAGTCTTTCCCATTCTGTTGTTTTCCTCTATTTCTTTGCATTGATCGCTGAGGAAGGCTTTCTTATCTCTCCTTGCTATTCTTTGGATTTCTGCATTCAGATGTTTATATCTTTCCTTTTCTCCTTTGCTTTTCACTTCTCTTCTTTTCACAGCTATTTGTAAGGCCTCCCCAGACAGCCATTTTGCTTTTTTGCATTTCTTTTCCATGGGGATGGTCTTGATCCCTGTCTCCTGTGCAATGTCACAAACCTCCATCCATAGTTCATCAGGCACTCTGTCTATCAGATCTACTCCCTTAAATCTATTTCTCACTTCCACTGTATAATCATAAGGGATTTGATTTAGGTCATACTTGAATGGTCTAGCAGTTTTCCCTACTTTCTTCAATTTAAGTCTGAATTTGGCAATAAGGAGTTCATGATCTGAGCCACAGTCAGCTCCCTGTCTTGTTTTTGCTGACTGTATAGAGCTTCTCCATCTTTGGCTGCAAAGAATATAATCAATCTGATTTCGGTGTTGACCATCTGGTGATGTCCATGTGTAGAGTCTTCTCTTGTGTTGTTGGAAGAGAGTGTTTGTTATGACCAGTGTGTTCCCTTGGCAGAACTCTATTAGCCTTTGCCCTGCTTCATTCCATACTCCAAGGCCAAATTTGCCTGTTACTCCAGGTGTTTCTTGACTTCCTACTTTTGCATTCCAGTCCCCTATAATGAAAAGGACATCTTTTTTGGGTGTTAGTTCTAAAAGGTCTTGTAGGTCTTCATAGAACTGTTCAAATTAAGCTTCTTCAGTATTACTGGTTGGGGCATAGACTTGGATTACTGTGATATTGAATGGTTTGCCTTGGAAATGAACAGAGATCATTCTGTCATTTTTGAGATTGCATCCAAGTACTGCATTTTGGACTCTTGTTGACCATGATGGCTACTCCATTTCTTCTAAGGGATTCCTTCCCACAGTAGTAGATATAATGGTCATCTGAGTTACATTCACCCATTCCAGTCCATTTTAGTTTGCTGATTCCTAGAATGTCGACATTTACTCTTTCTGTCTCCTGTTTGACCACTTCCAATTTGCCTTGATTCATGGACCTGACATTCCAGGTTCCTATGCAATATTGCTGTTTACAGCATCGGACCTTGCTTCTATCACCAGTCACATCCACAACTGGGTATTGTTTTTGCTTTGGCTCCATCCCTTCGTTCTTTCTGGAGTTATTTCTCCATTGATCTCCAGTAGCATATTGGGCACCTACTGACCTGGCGAGTTCCTCTTTCAGTATCCTATCATTTTGCCTTTTCATACTGTTCATGGGGTTCTCAAGGCAAGAATACTGAAGTGGTTTGCCATTTCCTTCTCCAGTGGACCACATTCTGTCAGACCTCTCCCCCATGACCCTCCCGTCTTGGGTGGCCCCACACGGCATGGCTTAGTTTCATTGAGTTAGACCAGGCTGTGGTCTGTGTGATCAGATTGGCTAGTTTTCTGTGATTATGGTTTCAGTGTGTCTGCCCTCTGATGCCCTCTTGCAGCACCTATCATCTTACTTGGGTTTCTCTTACCTTGGACATGGGGTATCTCTTCACGGCTGCCCCAGCAAAGCGCAGTCGCTGCTCCTTACCTTGGACAAGAGGTATCTCCTCACAGCCGCCCCTCCTGACCTTCAAAGTGGAGTAGCTCCTCTCCGCCCTCCTGCGCCCGCGCAGCCACGCTCCTTGATCCAAATCCGTCTGCACTCCCAGAGGAGGTGGATGGGCGCAGGGGTGGTACCACAGCGCTGATTCTTCGTGGAGTTCAGTCGCAGGAAGGAAGTCCACTCTCGGTTGCTTCCTCGGTCGCTATAACTGTCAACTAAGAAAAGATGTACAATTTGAGAGTTGTGAGTTAAGTTTTATTTGGTGCAAATTGAGGACTGCAGCCCGGGAGGCAGCATCCTAGAGAGCTCTTGCTGCTGACATTCATTCATTTTTTAAATAATCATTTCTTTTTTTACTTGTGCCAGTGATGTGGACACATTCTCTAGTATTCAGTTCAACAGCACAAATGTAAAGTCAGCCTGCAAAGGAAGAGTAGGCTGCAGCTTCCCATTTTCCTGCTTGTTGTGGGCTGCCTGCTAGAAGGTTTCAAGGCTCCCATTCCACACCACAATCTGGGGTCTCGAGAGTTCAACTCAGATGCAGAGTCTCATTTTCAAAGGCGTTACATTTGCATAATTTTACATCTGGGGATATCAGTAGCTCAGGTAAATCAAATAAGTTTGTGCCTCTGCACAAATAAAAACTAGCTCCCTTTCCCCAGGCCCCCATCCTCTTACAACCATTCCTTCGGTTCTGGCTCTTTCTCAAACCTCCCCACATTGCATCTCATGCTCAGAAATGACTTGGGCTCTGTAGCCATTTCACTCTGCCCTGCCCCCTGTGCCTCCCTTAAAAACACAAAGCTTATTGTGGAGGTGGAAAAGGGCAGGAGCCTCAGTCTTAGGAGACAGGATTCAAATTCTATTTCTGTACCATCAGAAGCCTAGTGATCAATGTCTCCTGCCTGGCCAGTTGCAGTAGCTTCTTAATTTGTCCCCTGGTACTATCTCCCACCTTCAATGTTTCTTTCTATTCAATGGACAGACTAATAACTCGAAACAATTTGCCTTTTTTATTTAAAAAAATAGTTAGATACAATGTATAAATGTAGATAAGAAAACATAGAGAAAAATTCAAATTTGCATGCAATCAGCAGTCTCTCTACTCCATTAGCTTCCTAAGAAGCAACCACATTCACCAACTTACTGTTTATTTTGCAGAGATAGTCTGTGCATATACACATATGTACAAGATATATAGGCATATATTTTTGATGATTTTTTCTTTTACACATGAATTTTTTTATATGTAAATTTTTTCATGACAGACATCAGAAACTCTACATTAACTTTAGGAAAATGTCCAGGATTTTTAACATGGTCTTCAAGTCCCTGCATGATCTGGCCCTTCCTGATTGTGCAGCCTTGTCTCATGCCATTATCTTTTTCATTTAGAGGACTGTAAATCAAGTAAAATCTGGGCTATGTCTGTCTCATTACTGCTTGCAGTTGCAGGTTCTAGCATGTACCTGAGCCTTATTAACTGTTCAGTAAATATTTGTTGCAAAAGTGAATGAATAATACTATTTATTATAGATAACTTGATCATTCACAATGATTTTGAAATTGAAGTTAGTAATATTCCCATAAATTGAAATATATATATATATATGTATATATATATATATTTATCTTTGATCCAACTCAGGCAAAATATTCTGAGTCCCCGGGATATTTTACTAGCTGTAATCTGATTCCTATCACTGAATCTCTGTAGAGAGGATGTGTAGGTGATAGTAAAGAGTTCCATTCTAGTGTAGACAGGAATCCTGGATTAGAAACTTGGGTCTTTCATATGCTAGTTTCTGGTCTTGGACAAGTTATTGAACTTCCTTAAGTCTTAGTTTACCTTTAATATGAAGATTATTATGGTATCTGCCTCACAGAGTTATTGTGAAGATTCAGTGACAAATCTAGATAGCATATTAAAAAGCAGAGACATTACTTTGCTGACAAAGTTATGAATAGTCAAAGCTATGGTTTTTCCAGTAGTCATGGATGGATGTGAGAGCTGGACCATAAAGAAGGCTGATCAGCAGAGATTTGATGCTTCTGAACTGTGGTGCTAGAGAAGACTCTTGAGAGTCCCTTGGACAGCAAGAAGATCAAGCCAGGCAATCCTAAAGGAAATCAAGTCTGAATCTTCATTGAAAGCATTGATGCTGAAGCTGAAACTCCGATACTTTTGCCACCTGGTGTGAAGAACTGACTCATTGGAAAAGACCCTGATTTGGGGAAAGATTGAGGGCAAGAGGAGAAGGGGGTGACAGAGGATGAGATGGTTGGATGATATCACCGACTCAGTGGACATGAGTGGACATGAGTGGACTGAGAGATAGTGAAAGACAGAGAAGCCTGGTGTCCTGCAGTCCATGGGGTTGTTAAAAGTTGGACACGACTGAGTGACTGAACAACAAGAGGTAATGCACCTATCTCAAAGAATAAGTACGTACATACAGTATTTTCCATCATGTAGTACTTATAAAAATATTACATGATAACTGTAGCTACTTGCAGTTATTGTTATTACTTAGAGTTGAATCTTAACTTCTAGGGCCTCAAAATGAGATTACTTTGAACTCTATGCCAGGGCTTTGAGATGCTTTATTATGAATGATTTAACATACATAGGATTGGCCAAATGCTGGATATTTTATTATTTCTGCTTGATTCAGATTCTTGTTTAACCCCATGATTTTGAACAGCCATTGTTGTTCAAAAAAGAAAATGGATTTGAAGGAGTATTCATATTGATTTATTGTTGGTTGTCTGCAGAAATGTAAATAGCCCTGAATGTGTCACTCACTGGGACAGGATAGTGCTTTTCATAATGGACAAAATAGCCTTGTTTCACTGTAATAACCTGCGTGTGGTGAAACCAGTCATGGGATTCCTTCAACACAGCAGAATGCCTGCTATTGTCATCTGCGTTATCAATGAGCAGGCGTCTCTGCTGTAGCTATTACACAGCACTGCAGTTTCCCTGACTTGGGAACTGCACTGAGGGATTTAAATGTGAAATGCACACCTCTGTCTCTTTCATACAGACATGCATCCGCTAAACACAGGCAGCAGATGCCGAGGGGTTAACACAACTTATCTACTGTGTGTGTGTAGAAGTTGTAAGGGTTAGAAATAGATCGCCCATCCTCATTGTCTTATGGACATACATGTGTACTTTTCTTTTATAGAAGTATGCTCAGAATAAGCATTTGGGACTTTTTAAGTTGTTTGCATTAGATGAGGTAGGTTTACATAAAAATTTTTTTTTTTTAAATAATCGCTATTTACACAGGAAACTCTCTGACTTTAAAACTCAGTGGGGAAAAAAAACCCAAACTTGTTTCCTTTGCTTATCACCCTGTTCCTACCTAAGCATTTTCCCAGAGTTGGAAAGAATCCTTCCATTTTACCCATTTGGAAATAAATGGGCACATCAGTCTCTTGCCTAAGGGTCACTGCGGGTGATGCGATTGGATACAGTTTCCTGATCCTAGATGGATGCCCAGAAAGTGAGGACCACCAATTAATTGAGTGATCATCTCTAACCTTCTTTGACAAGCCCTGGCAAAGTGTTTTTTTTTGTGTGTGAAATTTATTGCTTTTATTTTTGGCTGCGTGGCATGTGGGTGCTTAGCTCTCCACCAAGAATCAAACCTGCCCTCCTTGAAGTATAAGTGCAGAGTCTAAGCCACTGGACTGCCAGGGAAGTCCCCCTAGCATAATGCACTATATATATATATATATATGTATATGAAATATATATATTTCAGTGCCCTTAATCACCACAGCAGCATTAAACAGCAGTTTCAAACCAGAGCCACACTTTGAATGAGGACTTATTACTCAGACGAGTTCAGTGAGAATGCCAAGCTGAAGATACAGAGCCTGCCTAACATTATCAGACTAGTTGCAACTGCACTTTATACAATGAAAGAATCAAGTATGGGAAATATCCATGTGATGATTTTTTTTTAAATTGAAAATGGATTAGCAGCATCATCCTCATCTCTAGAAAAATGTGAGATGCGCACGTGAAGTAATAATCACATTTATCATATGCTTGACACTGTTCTAAACCCTTCCCTGCTGACTCAGACGGTGAAGAATCTGTCCGGAATGCAGGAGACCCAAGTTTGAACCCTGGGTTGGGAAGATCCCCTGGAGAAGGGAAAGGTTATGCACTTCAGAATTCTTGCCTGGAGAATTCCATGGACAGAGGAGCCTGGAGGGCTACAATCCATGCGATCGCTAAGAGTCAGACATGCCTGAGTGACTAACACTGTTCCAGACCTGTTTGAGCATTAACTCATCAAACTTCTTTCCTCACTGGGACAATGAGACATGTACTGTTACTGTTCATGTGTTCGGTTGAGTGGCCGAGGCAGGAAGAGGTCTATGGCAGGTGTATAGAGGTAAAATCACACATCTATCACTTTCATATGACGCACAGGTCTGACCTGGAGGCCACCAAGGGAGTTGGTTAATTTCTCTATTGTGTATTTATAAACATTGTAATGGTAGGAAATAAACTGCTCATTCCCAATATCTTATACTACACTAAGAGTAGATTGTAGAGATGTTCATGAAAACGATAGTAACAACCATGAATTGATTATTTCCTGGGTTAAGCCAGGTACTCTTCTAAGGGCTTTATTATATATATTATTTAATTCCTACAACAGCCCAAGGAGAGAGTTCTTATGTTCGTTTCAGAGCAACAAAAGTTAAGGACTTTGTTCTAAATCTTGGGAACAGGAGAGTATGGGTTTGACCTCCCAAGCTTATGTGAAAACCATTGATCAGTAGCATCTCTGCCTGGACAAACTCTTCAGCTTGGTGGTGAGGAGAATGGTGTAGGCCTCTGGCTGTGCTGGCTGCAAAGACACTGGGCTACTGGGCTTATCTCTTGGGTTTCTTCTCCCTCTACCAAACCTCAGGATCATTCCAGCCCCTTGTTCTCACATCTCATTGCCGCAGTCACCCACTTTCCTTCCTGATGTTCCATGTCTCTAAGCGCATGCTTTGGCTAGTTAGCATGTGGCCCATTTGAGAATCTACTTCATAACTACATATACGGTGGTCTCTCCCGCATCCAGATTCGCTTTCTACAGTTTGAGTTACCTGTGGTCAACTGCAGTTTAAACATGCATGTGTGCAGGCTCAGTTGCGTCAGCTATGTCAACTCTTTGTGACCCCATGGACTGTAGCCTGCCAGGCTCCTCTGTCCATGGGGTTCTCCAGGCAAGAGTACTGGAGTGTGTTGCCATGCCCTCCTCCAGGGAGTCTTCCTTACCCAGAGATTGAACCTGCGTCTTCTGTATCTCCTGCATTGCAAGCAGATAGATTCTTTACCCACTGAGCTACCTGGAAAACTCCATAGTTTAAACACATTAATTGAAAGTTTCCAGAAATAAACCATGAATTTTAAATTGCGTGCCATCATTCTCAGTGGCGTGATGCAACCTCATATCTTGGCTTGTTCCATCCTGCCCAGGATGAGAATCATGCCTTTGTCCAGCCCATCCCACAGCTTAGTCACTTAGTAGGCATCTTGGTTATCAGATCTACTGTTGTGTTCAAGTCACTTTTATTTCACTTAATAACAGCCCCAAAGCACAAGACCAGTGATGTCATTCGGATATGCCAAAGAAAAGCGGGTAAAGTGCTTCCATTAAGTAAAAGGGTGAAAGTTCTCCACTTAATAAGGGAAGAAAAAAATATCCTATGCCAAGGTTGCTAAGATCTATCTTCTATCTGTGAAATCATGACAAAGAAAAAGAAATTTGTGTTGGTTTTGTTGTAACATCTTAAACTGCAAAAGCCGTGGCCACAGTGTGATAAGTGCTTAGTTAAGATGGAAAAAGGCATTATATTAGTCCAATAAGATATTCTGAGAAAGAGACCACATTTACATAAATTTTATCGCAGTATATTGTTATAATTGTTCCATTTATTATTGTTGTTAACCTCTCACTGTGCTTGATTTGTAAATTAAACTTTGAGTATGTAAAGGAAAAAACATAAAACATAATATAGAGACGATTCAATACCATCCATGGTTTTATGCATTCACTGCGGGTCTTGGGAATGGATGCCCTGTGGTAAAGGGGAGACCGTGGTAGTGGGAGCAAATGAGTTAATATGTTTCCGAGACTCACATATATTTGGCATAGACTCTAACCAATATAATCGCAGCTTATTATCCTTTGCAGGCAACAATCATTCTTTTATTTGTTCAATAAACACCGAGTGACTGAGATGGTCTGGGCACTGTGTGAGACCTACATTAGTATTTGTGACAGGAGCATTTTGGAAATGCAATGCCCCATTCATTGGGGGTGACTTTAATGGTGGAAGCCTTAGGCACCTTGGCAGCCAAGTTTTTTGGCTCCTCTCAAGTCACATTAACTCAATGGCCACGGACTCTCCTTATCTGAAAGGCTGGTCTCACTGGCACCATGTTCGAAAAAAAAGTGATGGATTTGATTCCATGAAGAAGAAAAGAAGAAAATGGCTCATTTTAGGTTAGCTGAACTCTTTCAGATGTAGAAGGTGCCATTTCTCTGACCTGGGAATATAAAATATGTGAAATGGAACTTAGCTGACGTGAAATTCAGCTTCAGAAGAGAAGCGTAGTTTCCATGATAGAACAGTGTCTTTGTAGTTTTTTTGTTATTGTTGTGAGTTCATTTAAATAACTGGGTTTTCCTCTCCCCATTTCCAGGCCAGTTGAGAAGCCCTTTCTTTGGACCGGCTTTGCCGTTGCTGCGCTGTCTCCCCCCTCGCCCCGCTTTTGAACTTGAGCTTTTTATGTCATCCAGGATGACTGTCATCTGTCAGCACTTGGTGGAGAGCTCTCCCTGACTCTACAACAGTCAGTTTGCCGTAATAGGAACAAGTTGTGAGACTCAGAGCTACCTCAGACAGGATTTTTGGGTCTAATGAAGCCTCTCTGTCAGGCCCGATTTGGATCCAGTTAATGAGGGTCTGATTGAATCTGCCATCCTCACAGAACGTTGTGAGGTCTTTTGGGGCCAATAAACGATTCCCCTTATTCTTCTGCACAGACACTAGGGAGAGGCTGAGTTGTCAGGGGAAGCCTTTGTGTCTCACAAGCTATCAGGAGTCATGTGTTTGGTGGATGACTTGCTAGGTCATCTTAGATAGGCCGTTTAATCTTGTTGTGTTTTCGTTTCTCCCATCTGTGAAAGCATGATAACGCACAGTGGGCTTCTCAAGAAAGAGCTCTTAGGAAGGATATAGAAGGTGTGTTACTCGAGAGGCTGTTGCAAAAACTCTGGGAAATTTCAGATCTGAAGGAAGGGAGGGGGCACTCCTGCTAATTCCTTCCAGAAGGTCGTTAGGAAGTCTTTGACAAGGGCTTTGACGAGGGCTTGCTTGTTCATGCTGTTGTTTTGTGGTGAGGATACCATTTGAGAGGCTGAACTAAACCTTTCCACAATGAGAAAAGGCAGATTCCTATGTGCTCAACCTCAGATTATAAACCACCACTAACACCTGGGCAGCTTCGTTGCTTTGGAGGGACTTTTCCAAGCTTAGGAGCAAACTCAGCAGAAACCCTGATTTTCTGTCACCATCTTGTTTACCTGCTCTCCGCCTCCTCCCTCCTCCCGCCTCTGAAACTACTAGCAGAGAGGCCCCTGTGGCTCCCTTCTGTGTGAATTTTCCATTGGCGGTGACCCAACTCTCAGAATCATTCTATTTTCCCCAAAGGGGATCACCAGACGCTTCAGCCTGTGATCAATGAGCAGTGTGCTATTTGGCTTTGCCTGGGCTTGCCCACGTGTCTGCGCAAAAAAATGTAAACAGAGCTGCTGCAGCTCTGCCCTGGGGTGAGAGGAAGGACTTCAAGTCAAGAAACAAAGCCAGACAGATAGGAAACATTGTTCCTTTCCCTGAGTAGCTGGTACTTGCAGGAGGATGGGTTTTCCCTGTAAGAGTTCTGGGGCATTGGGCGGCAGTGTTCTAGCAATGAGGGGTCCCTAGGGTAGACAGTCATCTCCCAGGAGCTGTGATAATTTGTCCATCTGTGTTACTCCACACTTAAAAAATTCTCAGCCATTTCATGTCTTGCAGTCTTACAGGAAAAAATACAGAGTTATGTGGTTAAACTCTAAAGCAATAGTTGTATTCACTGTGTATTGTTTATATCAGCCAAAAACTGGAATGGACCTAAATGTCTTATAAGAATAATTTGGTTAAACACATCACGATATCTATCTGTATATTTCCCTGCAGATATTTCTGTTTCTATCATATAAAATGAGGATGTAAAAGAGTGGGTTTTTAATTTTAAATTTCTGATGAGCTTGGCGAGCTTGATAAAAGTGATCAACCACCTCCTCAGACAACAATGTCTGTATGCTCAATATTTTCAGGGGATTTCAGCATAAACTTCTCTATCTCAAAGGTTAAGAGCACTCAATATGAAGAATTCAGTAGAAGTAATATTCATATATGGAGTAGTGGAACAAGCAGCTTATAAAAGTCTAAAATGTCATTAAAAAAAAAAAAAACTCACCTACATATGTCTTGGGAGAAACAAGTATTTCTCAGTGCTCTTAGGATCCCTTGCTGGGCCTGAAAATTCAACTGACAAAGACTAACAGAAGAAAAGCAAACACATTATTTAACACACTTATTAATACATTTATTAAAAATAAACACATTTATTTAACATAAGCTTAACGTGTTACGGCAACCTTCATAAGGAAATGAACACCCAAGCAAAAAACAAACTTGAATATTTTATCCTAGCTTCAATAAAGAGGACAAGATAAGTTAAAAAGTATGAGGTACCTGCACTGAACTGGGGAACCTTAGCAAAACCAGTTTGCTAGGATTCTTCATGGTGTTCCCTTGCCTCCAGAGATGGGGATGCTTCCTTCCTTTGGGTGTTGGGGGAGCCCTTTCATTGGAGGGTTTTATGGCCTCTTTGGAGAAGAAAGGTGAAGGAGGAAGAGGTCAGGGTGACCTTCCAGTTTCTGTTGTTTGTTTGCAAACTCCTTCAGCTTAAAACATTCCAGAAGCCAAGGTATCATCACAAAGGCTTTGACAGGCTAAACACAAAGATGCTTAACCACAGCTTCTCTGGAGGATGATAATACAGTCTCTGTGTGCTTATTTGTAGCTTCTGCCTTTCTAGAATTATCCACAAAATTGCTTTCATAAGAAGAAATATGTGGCATGAAAGTGAAAGTGAAATTCGCTCAGTCGTGTCTGACTCTTTGCAACCCCATGAATTGCAGCACACCAGGCCTCCCTGTCCATCACCAACTCCCGGAGTTCACTCAGACTCACGTCCATCGAGTCAGTGATGCCATCCAGCCATCTCATCCTCTGTCATTCCCCTCTCCTCCTGTCCCCAATACCTCCCAGCATCACAGTCTCTTCCAATGAGTCAACTCTTCGCATGAGGTGGCCAAAGTACTGGACTTTCAGCTTTAGCATCATTCCTTCCAAAGAAATCCCAGGGCTGATCTCCTTCAGAATGGACTGGTTGGATCTCCTTGCAGTCCAAGGGACTCTCAAGAGTCTTCTCCAACACCATAGTTTAAAAGCATCAATTCTTCGGCGCTCAGCCTTCTTCACAGTCCAACTCTCACATCCATACATGACCACAGGAAAAACCATAGCCTTGACTAGACGGACCTTTGTTGGCAAAGTAATGTCTCTGCTTTTCAATATGCTATCTAGGTTGGCCATAACTTTTCTTCCAAGGAGTAAGCGTCTTTTAATTTCATGGCTGCAGTCACCATCTGCAGTGATTTTGGAGCCCCAAAAAAGAAAGTCTGACACTGTTTCCACTGTTTCCCCATCTATTTCCCATGAAGTGATGGGACCGGATGCTATGATCTTTGTTTTCTGAATGTTGAGCCTTAAGCCAACTTTTTCACTCTCCACTTTCACTTTCATCAAGAGGCTTTTTAGTTCCTATAAGTTTGTTTAAATTTTCTTTAAGAAGCTGTAATCTTTTTTGGCAAGTGTGTTAAAAACCTGGGGACATTTTTAGCACTGCTCTTTATTCAGCAAACGATGAAATGCTTGAAGGAAGGTACATTAGGATGAAGGGACACAATTTCCAAGTGACATTTAATTAGGGCCAAATAAGAAGATACCACACTGGCAAATTTATTTTCAGTACGAAATCCATAGATATAACAAATTTAAATCAGAACCAATTAACCAGAGTGCACAAGAAAAGTCAGTTTATAAGTAACTTTTAACTTGTCACCAACAGCATTTCCACTCCCAGAGTGGCCTTTGGGGACCTGTTCTGGGTCTGTGCTTAGTCACTGAGTCATGTCTGACTCTGCGACCCTATAGACTGTAGCTCACCAGGCTCCTCTGTCCAGGGGATTCTTCAGGCAAGAATGCTGGAGTGAGTTTCCATTCCCTTCTCCAGGGGATCTTCCCAACCCAGGGATCGAACCCTGGTCTCCCTCATTGCAGGCAGATTCTTTATTGTCTTAGCTACCAGGGAAGCCCCCAAATGAAGGATCTGCCCTCCCTGAGGACCTAGGACACCTCAATATCTTGAGAGATTATGGGTCTAACATTCTTGTCTTGCATCTTAGAAGGCAGCTGAGAGAACTTGTTTCACTACTTCTGACCTTGCTGTCACAACTCGAAGGTTAAGTTCACATATCCCCTCTTCACAGGCAAGAGTCTTTAATGAAAGAGAAATTAGTTTGGGAACTGCAGTGGTATCTACTTGGCATCCATGCCCCTTTTCATGGGTGATAGGGTGCCTTCATCTTCCTTCGGAGAAGGGCGTTTTCCCAGCCTCAGTGGCCGCAGATTCTGTGAGGCTGGAGGGCGGGTATCACCCTCCTCTCCAAGACAAACATGTGACCCAGGCCTGAGTGATTAGTGCATTCTCTCTCTCTCAGGCCGATGGCTTCAGGGATGCCCAAATAATCCATCCCATCAATGAGATTACAAAGGAATAGCTCTTGATGGAGATTTCTACACCGTGGTTTCTTTATGGAAACCTGGAATCCTTGAACGATCCTGCAGAAGAGTGAATGCCAAAGAGCAGAGCAGATGGAAGAAGGCAGGGAGGGGTCGGGGTAGGAAATCAAGTCCTAGGGCTTCAGTAGATCAGTGTGTGCTTGAACCAAAGTGGCCACTGTGTGTGGGAATTCTTTGTTTTGTTTTTTCTTTGTTTAAGTCAGCTTGTATTAGAGCTATTTCACTTGCAGCCTATTGGATCCTCATTCATATACTACTGTGATAATAATAATACCTATTGACTGTGTGTGTGCTCAGTTGTGTCCGACTCTTTGCGACTCAATGTACTGTAGCCCACCAGTCTCTTCTGTCCATGGAATTTTCCAGGGAAGAATACTGGAGTGGGTTGCCATTTCCTACTCCAGGAGATCTTCCCAACCCAGGGATCGAACCCATGTCTCTTGCATTGGCCAGCAGATTCTTTACCGTTATGCCATCTGGGAAGCAATAATTCCTGTTGAGAACTCCCCAAAGAGCAGATCTTGTGTAAATCCTTTATATAGATTCTCCTATTTAATTCTTATGATAGATTTTTGTCTTTTTAAGAAAAGAAACTGAGGCTCAAAAAGGTTACATAACTAGCACAAGATCCCTCAGCAAGTAGTAGAGGGACTCAAACCTAGATATGTCTAAAGCCTGGCATTCCTAACGAGCATACTCTGAACTTTGCAGGGATACTGGATGAAAGTTAGGCCTGCCAGCTAGTGGGCTGTTCATTTTTACAGAGGGAGGTACCGAGGAGAACAAATGAATATTTAATCAGCACGGCCAGTTTTAGGGGGTTAAACTTTCTTCACCTTCAGTGGAGTGGTCAGTGCCCCCTTGTTATCACTTCGTTTTGTTTTCTGACTACCGAACAATGTTTAACGGAAAGCTCTTAACTGTCTTCCGGTTTTAGTCAAAGAGTCTGGCAGAAACGAGCTGACCTGCAGGTACATCTACAACAAGGGCTTTGGGGCTCCTTGGGCCACAGACAAGCAGACCTGGAGACAAAGTCCTTTAAGAGTCAAGGAGGAGCTACGGGCCACTTTGGCGCTACGTTGTTATAAACCAGAGTGGGCTTTCTTTAAAACGATGACATGAAAACAAGGAGATCAATCAGTTCTGCGCTGCCCCATTCCCCAGGTAGCGTTTTCTTACACTTTTACAGAACGGAAGAGTTTTCTCTTGAAGTTTGAAGAAAACAAGGGAAACATATGCCTGGGAAGCGCCGAGTATGGTTTTGACTCTGGCTGTGAGGTTCACGCTGTACTCATAACATCCTGTTCTTCTCTGCTGGCTGTGATGTGGTAGATAGCAGTCCCTCCCTGGGCTGTTAACAGCTGAGCTCATTTTTCATAAAGATGCTGCTCTGTGAGACTGAGGAAGTGGGCCATGGCCACCTCCTCCTTCGTTACTCTTACGGTTAAGGATGGGTTTTCCCAGTGGCCCTTGCCATCTTCTCTAAAATTAGGTCTTTAATGCCTCTGGGATATGTGGCAAACTTAAAATTTTACTGGAAGCCCACAGAGTATTAGTGAGTGGGAAATGTGCCTCAAAAAAGTCATTTGTTTAGCATAGGAGAAGTCTGCTCTGTCAAAACCTGCAGCTACGGAGTCAAAGAGGAAGAGTGGCTGCTGGGGGAAGGTGTGATGCCACCTGATACTGAGAAAAAGCAGAGTAAGAGCGATCATCCTAGGGACTGGGATTTCTGCCTTTGGATCCATCCCTTCGGTAGGGGACTGGAGCGCATAGAGCTGACTTTCTTACACAATATACTTATCAGTTTCCAAATGACCTTGGGCCTAAAAATCACATCTATTACAAAGACACAAATGGAATAAGGAATAGAATCTCACTTCTGTGGTCAGGGAGCTGACCCAAAATTAATTCATTGTATTTGGAGATTCTGAAGGCATAACTAGAATAGGAATGACTTCTGCTAGTCAGTTACAAAGGAAATTGTTCCCCTTCTGTCTTCAGTGAGTTGCAGAGTCACTGGTTTGCCATCCAGGAGATGGACAACATACTGGGTGTGTTTTTTGAATGGCTTTTATTAGAGAGCAAGATGGTATCCATTCTTGTGATTGTGCTTCTCATGGGGCAGTTCCAAAATTTGCCTCATCACTGGAATAAGGAAGATGCTTTAAAAAGGACAGAGAGATCCTTTGTCAAATTGAGACCTACTGAATAGCACCAGGTAAGAACAAAGCCATTCATAATTTCATCTGGGTGATTCTTTTAATCAGCTAGGGAGAAACCACTCTAGTCTTCCCTCCTTGGGATAGATAAATTAATCAGATTAGTAACTTGCCATTTGAGATCTGTAGGCATCACGTATTGGACAGGCCAGCTTTCAGTTAGGGGTGGAAGGCAGGGTATGAAAAGTGAAGATTAGAGGGACATGGCAGAAGCAAAATTGGACTGATGTTAGCAGCATGGTAGAATCATATATGAAGGCCCCAGATGGACATAGAGGATTCTTGAGATGGTTGGCTGTCTGGCTACCCACTCCAGTATCCTGGCCTGGAGAATTCCATGGACTGTATAGTCCACAGGGTCACAAAGAGTCGGATAAGACTGAGCGACTTTAACTTTCACTTTAGCAACTAAACAATAAAACAAAGGACACCACATGCCCATTTACTCATTCAGTCATTTAATTCAGCATCTTTTATTGAGTAGAATCCATGCTTGTTGGGTATGGGGGCAGGGGTTGGGGAACTTAATAAATAAAACACAGTCTCTTCTTCTTTCTAAATGGCCCCAGTTCTAAGGGCATGTAAGAAACTAAGAGGAAATAATCAGCTGTCCCTGGGCAGGAGAAAAGGGTATGCCAGAGAAATCTTAGAGAAGGAAGTGCCTGACCAAGGTGTTTAAGAATGAAAGGGAGATTCACCTGGAAAATAGACCCAGTCTTCTCAGGCAAAGGCAATAGCTTGAACAAAGGCAAAATGGCCTGTGGGTCTATAGAAGTCTATGAATCAATAACGTGCCATTATAGTGTGAGATGGAAAGTGGTGGGATATCTGGTGATTTGGCAGCATCCAAATCATGCGGGGTCTTCAGTGTCCACACTTCTGTTCTAAGGAAAGACCTTAGCACAACTCCAACACGTGACCATATAAACACACAACAGAAGAGAACAGAGGCTGTTCAAAGACACAGGTGAGTATTCATGAACTCTTGCTTTTATTATGTATATACCTTGGAATCAGGGTTGTTTAAGATTCTACTTCTCAGAGAAGCTAGATATATTAGTATAGCAACTCACAACTTATAGAAAATTAGTATATTTTTTCCTTAGCTGCAGGATATGTTTTTTAAAAAAATGAAAACCACTTCTTGCTTCGATTTTAAAATACCTTAATTTGAGAGACTGTTAGTCATGAAGGTGTTTCCATAGCAAACATGTGTGGGACATCCTAGCTTTGTTGGCAGTGGTTCAGGGGAACTTATCTTATTAAATTGGGACAAGGCCTGGCTTGATGGAGGATAAGGTCATGGCACTTTTCCCATAGCATGAGGCCTCCATTTAAGGGCAAGATAAAGGAAAGGCAAAGAGCAAGAAGAGAAAGTGCTGGAATGAAAACAAGTAACAAAAGGAAGATAAAAATGGAAATCCCAGTTCAATGTGAATAATAGGCATGCAAATGGTGCTGCTAAAATAGGAAGGAACATTACTTTTCAAAAAGGCAAAGCAAAGGAAAATTGTAGTAGCAGAAGCATTTTGCATGGTAAAATTGTACACTGTGTATGCCTCTCAGAAGCAAAGCCACCTACTCTAATTTTTCCCAGCACGATGCTGTGAATCTGGTGAGTCATTTTTTAAAGGTTTACTACAAAGCTCCAAAAATCTGCATATATATATTTTTTAAGCATTTGGATTAAATCTTTTTTTCCAGCAGCTGACCACTAATGCTCCTATTTTATAGCCAAATTTTTCACGTGGGCTACAAAATAACATACTTTTCAAAAATTAGTAAGCTTATGGAATGATCTTGACGATTTATTGTTAATTAAAAAAATCATGGTGCAAGAAGTGTTTATGGTATGCTGCTCTGAGAATAAGGTAGTCTGAATATAAATTTGCTTATATTAAAAAAAAGACTCAGGAAGAAGATACTTTGAGGGAGTGAGAGAGGAAATGAGGTCGGAGGGGACAGGGTTAAAAGTTAAATGTGTGAATATATTTTTGTTTCTGATTTAAATTTAAAAAACAAGCATTTTACATGACTGTAAAGCAAAGCTAATCTCAAGACAAAGCCATCTTTAAAAATTGAAAGCAAAATGGCACAAATGAACACGAGTCTCAAATTAATACCATAAACTCAGAGAGAAAGTATTTCTTGTGGCTAACTCATCTGTAAAAATACCCTAAGGGAGGCGGGGTGGGGGGGTGGGGGTGGTGGGGGTGGTGGGGAATGTCAAAAAAATTTTAAATTGCGTTTTCTAATTTTATTGTTGATGATAGTATTGTTACTGTTTTAGGTTCTCTCTCTCCTTTTCTCCCTCCCTCTGTCACTGCTGTGTATAGTGTGTTAGTTGCTCAGTTGTGTCTGACTCTTTGTGACCCCATGGACTGCAGCCAACCAGGCTCCTCTGTCCATGGAATTTTCCAGCAAGGATACTGGTTTGCCATTTCCTTCTTCAAGGGATCTTCTCGACCCAGGGATTGAACCCCAGTCTCCTGCACTGCAGACAGATTCTTTACCAACTGGGCTACCAGGGAATACTATGTGTATACTATGGAATGAAAAAATGAGAAATTATGTTGGTGTTGGGAATTAGATTTTTGGCACGGAAGAAGGTCGTTCAAATATAAGATCAAAGAGGTTAAGTAAAAACCCTGTGGGCTTGAATTTGTATTGTAATTGTCAGTCGAAGTTGTGATGTATTTTAATACAAGAAAATGTAGATTCTCTATCTCTACTATCTTTTTTAGATGTGTAAGAGGTACTCACCTAGCTGCTGGTATAGGGGAGGACTTTGGGGGTCTGACTGCTCCTTATTTAGACTTTCTCTGAAGAGTCCTTTCTCTAGTTTTACCCTCTCATCCCTATCTTCAGAGATACTTGGAACCTTCAGTTCCTAAAGCATTCTGGGTTTCTTCTGCACAAATTGTTTTATTTCCTATTAGCATTCCTCTCTTCAGACATAAAAATTAGCTTTATCTAATCTATCAAATACGTTACCACTTATTCAACTGTTTTCCTTTTCTCTCTTTGTTTTGCATACCTCATTTGCTATCATTTCCTCCTCAGTTCTTTGCTATTAGTATTATTGATTTAGAGTGTCAATGTGTGCATGTGTGTACTTAATTTCCTTTAAAGTTTTTAGAAGCATTTCAAAGGAAATAAAATGAATATGGATATTTAATTCACTATGTTAATCAGTAGATTTACCTTTATTTATTTACTTATTTTTATTTTACTTTTCTGGCCACACCACGTGGCTGGTGGGATCCTAGTTCCCCAAGCAGGGACTGAAACTTGGCCCTTGGCAGTGAAAGCATAGAGTCCTAACCATTGGACTGCCAGTAAGTTTCCTAAATTCTTAAGAGATAGCTTTAAACATAATTAGTTTTGGATAACAAATAGAGCTCATCAGCATTATATGCTCCCAGAAAACAAAATAAGAATGTTAATACTGTTTCATTTCCTTGTGTTACATCACTTCCCAATTTGGGATCATTTGAAATTTTAGTACAATTTTTTTTTCTATTAAGCATAACAATTTAAATTTAACAATACACTTTTAATTGTTTCTTGTGTTCTTTTTATCATGCTTTCTTATATCCCACATCTTTCCTTATCTCAGCTTCTTAGTTTCGTTGGTATATAAGATTGAATAACTTGTTCACATTTTAGTAGAAATTGGCTCAGATTATAGAGCTCATCCCAGTGACTGCGGAGGCAGAAGAAGACATCCCGCCAGGAGGACATGTGAACATCACTGGCTGCTTGTGACAATGAACTGCCCCAGCTCTCTGGTCTCAGAGCCCAGTCTTGTATTTTAGCCTGTGGGCAATCACTGCTCTGTCTTGCTCCATGTATCCAGGAGGTGGGGGGCTGGCTGACAAGCCTAGTTCCTTTGAATGCACTGCCCCAATTAATCACTGTGGCAATTGCTCCCTGACCTCCTTCTGCCTGAAGTTCCCTGTAATCACTCTCATTCCATACTGCTTCTCTCCTGTGTGCTATTCTCTGGTCTTGTTTCTCCTAGAATTCAAACCTCTCTGCTCCGTATCTCTTACGATGATCTTCCTCTTTGGTGTTGACATTACTCTTTCTTGTTCTCCAGTGCTGTTATGAATATATTTCTTTGATCATATCACAGACAGAGTGAGAGAGAGTGTATGTTCATTCCACTATTTTGTTCCTATTTCTGGATTACATACATAACATGTAACAATGCTGCTAACATATATAACGTATGCAACAATGTTCCTGCTAACCAGCTCCTCTACTCTTGCTGTGTTGTTTCAAAAAGAAATTTTAATTTTTAAATTTGTTCTTCCTTTCCTTTCGTCTTGTCTTTTTTTTTTTTTTTTTCCCTTAGCTGTTTCTCCTTATTTTTGTTGAGTATAATTCAACATGATGGTAAAAGTCTGTCTTTTCAGCCAGCCACACATAAAAACCAACAATAAAATCTTAACTCTGTTACTTATTTACTATGTGTACTCTGCCAAATGGCAAAGAAAGAATTTCCAGTATAGATTCCCCTACTGGTACTGAGAGCATCTGTAAAATCACAGTTTTGTGAAAGAAAGCCAAAAACGTACAATGGAGGTAGTGTTGTCCAAAACGGTTTTCTTTAAATGTACTTATCTTAAAAGGACTCTGTATGTTCCTTCAGTGAAATGGATACTTTCTCTTCCCACATGTTCAATTGGCAATCACCTTATTTTCTGGAACTGCATTGTCAACTTTTCTTGTTTGCTACTGGAATCATGCAAAGAATATTAATATTTTATCAGAGAGTTACTGTTTTCTATAAAAACTATTTTAAAGTTTTTATTAAGCTAAAAAATATATATTTCTGTGCTTTTTAAGGTAAATTGTTCTCATTAAGAGAAATTGTTCTCATTTATTCGTTCCAGTTATTGCTTTTGCCCTGCAATTCTATCTCTGAAATTATAATGTAAAACATTAGAATAGAAATTAATTTATATTATTTCATCTAAGGCATTTTTGGCATGAGTGTTAAGGTTAGTGATAATGTTATTATATTGTATGTGATAAATGGATACCAGGAAGTGTGGTTTACCTAAATTAATGCAATTCTCATAGAGCAAAGGAATGATATTCTCCTTTCAAATTCTCCAAACATACTTGAAGTTCCAGTATTATTCATGTAAATTCAAGAAAACTGATCAGTACACAAACAACAGTAGTTCGTAAAAAAAAAAAAAAATCTGTAGATATTTAATGCTTTTAACATCTTGAAATCTGTATTTTGAGAGTACAGGTTTGCCAGCATCTTGAGATATATTTAACTTCTGAGTGTCACTTATATCATTTCTCTCTCTTTTTATTGGAATGTAATTGTTTTACAATGCTGTGTTAGTTTCTGCTGCACAACAACTATGAAACAGCTGTAAGTATGCATATATCCCCTCCCTCTTGAGCCTCCCTTCCACCCACCCCATCCCACACATCTGGGTCATCACAGAGTACCGAGCCTTTTTTTCCTAATACGTGTGATTCGTGGGTACCTTTAGATTCTTACCTGAAGCCTCCTTTGCTTTCTGCTTTATTCTTATGCCAGTTCTCTCTGTTCCTGGGACATATGTTGAATCTTATTTAGATTTTGGAGCAAATAATAAAAGTGAGAATTAAAAAGAACAGGCTATTCTGATGCTACAAGGAACTAACGAGGTAGTTTGTCCCACTCTTCATTGTTTCCATGAGAAAACTTAAGCCTAGAACAAAAAATGCTTGGTTAAATTTTCATGACAGGCTCACACTAATGAGAAAGGGTGTACACCCTTGGTGGGTAGATTAGGTTTTCTGGTATCTCTTACTCCTGTCCCCGCTTTTTGAGCAGATGATTCAAGTTAAGATGATGCCAAATTTCAGGAGATTTAAAAATGTCTTTAGCTCTAGAATGTGGATAATACATACTAAACTCCTACCTTGATTTTGAAGAAATCTACACTTAAATTTTGTGGTTTTGCATTGTCTTTTTTTCTTAATCATCTAAGCTTATGCTATTTGAATATGTAAAATAAATTAAGTTGCTAAGGCAAATTCTGAATAACCACAGTATGGAAAGTACATGAATGTCACCTTGGGAAAAAATTTTGCTTGTCAAAGGCTGAGTATAATAATATAATATTTTGAGTCTTTGAAAAAGTTCCCGCCTGTTCCACATGAGCTTTTATGTGGAACTAACTAAACCATTTTCTGTATAAAATCAAACAAACCACACGTAGACAGCAAAGAATCTGGGGTAATTGACTGGACTTTGTCTGAAAGCTTCATTTAGGGATTGAATTAACAAAGAATACATTTTTTTTTTCTGTTTGTTGTGTAATTCTAGTAGTGGAAAGCTAGATTACTATTTAGTTGATAGCTTTTGCCTTAAGCATATTCTTTTATTTCTCTGTGTGTGTGTGTGTGTGTGTATGTGTGTGTGTGTGTGTAAGAGAAAGAGAGAGAGAGAGGGGGATTTTAAAAGCAAACTCTGACCTGTTGGGTAATTAACACCCTTACAAAAAAATAAAGGGTTTATTGTAACTTGGTTTGGAGGAAAGAACCCTGAATGAGGAAACCCAAGTTTCACTTCCAGCTCTTACACACATATTTGTGTGATGTTGAGTAAGTCACTTGCTTTTTCTGGATCTTGGTTTCCTCATCTGTGAAACTATAAAGGGGGATAGGATTTACTTTCAAAACCTTTCCCCAACTTTAAAGTTTCATAATTCTCTGAAATAAAGTATTTGTACTTCACTGATCCTCACAAAATAAATAGATAACATTTAATAGCCATAAATATCAGAATGATTTTTTACATCACTTTCTTCTTGGAAAGAAATACAGTACATGAGAAAATAGGCTTTCTTACTGGACAAGCTTAGACTTAAGAATAATTTTATCTTCACCAACCCAGCAAGCTCTATCTTTTGGGGAGTTATTAGTAGCTTTTTGGTTATTATAGACAGAATTTCAACTATACCTTTTTTGAAAAAATTTGCTCATTATATAATATTTTTTTAATTAATTATTTTCTTCAAGAGGAATATGATAGTTTGCTCAGTTCAGTTCAGTCGCTCAGTCGTGTCCGACTCTTTGCGACCCCATGAACTGCAGCACGCCAGGCCTCCTGTCTATCACCAACTTCCAGAGCTTACTCAAACTCATGTCCACTGAGTCAGTGATGCCATCCAACCATCTCATCCTCTGTCATCCCCTTCTCCTGCCTTCAATCTTTCCCAGCATCAGGGTCTTTTCAAATGAGTCAGCTCTTCACATCAGGTGGCCAAAATATTGATAGTTTGTACTCATCTATATATTTCTGTGATTATTTGATTACCTGTTTTCATACTAGACTATATGGCCCAGCAGGGCAGATATCATTTTTGTATAGTTAACAATTCAATCGTAGAGTTCCGTGTAGTGCCTGGCATCTAGTATGTGTTCAACGAAGGAAGAAGTATGGTTGTATAGGTCTGACTGAGATGGTTATCCTTGAATCCTCCAAGAACATTTCTGAAAGAAAGTACGAGACTCACCTTCCTTTCTGAGTTCTCTGGAATGTATTGTTCATTCTGGAAGCATTTTCTTAGGGTTTTTCTCTTTTGGGAGGCGAATAAAGATGGCGTTGATCTGGCCTGATAAATTTCCCACAGCCACTAGGTGTTAGACAGTCTGCTGCTGCTACTGCTGCTAAGTCGCTTCAGTCGTGTCCGACTCGGTGCGACCCCATAGACGGCAGCCCACCAGGCTCCCGCGTCCCTGGGATTCTCCAGGCAAGAACACTGGAGTGGGTTGCCATTTCCTCCTCCAATGCATGAAAGTGAAAAGTGAAAGGGAAGTAGTTCAGTCGTGTCCGACTCTTAGCGACCCCATGGACTGCAGCCCACCAGGCTCCTTCATCCATGGGATTTTCCAGGCAAGAGTACTGGAGTGGGGTGCCATTGCCTTCTCCGTTAAACAGTTTAGATCTTATCTATTTTTCCTGTGTCATCTGTGTAGAAAGGCTGCTTGTAAACCAGATGTAAACAGCCAATTGATGATGCCTCCTCCTCTACCTCCCCACAAACTTTTATGACTTTTCATATAGATCCTTAATCTCAGTTTGCTAAAGCACTTGACCGCGAATTCTGACTCATCATCCTCCACAAGAATGAGGGGATCAACACCAGCAAGCCAGAGAGATCTCACCAGAGCCAGGATAAAGGTAACAGATGCAGAACACACCCATCAATGACGCTGTGGCAAGAAGAGTCAGTGTGGTCAGAGCTTCACGTTGGTTATGATACCCAAGCAATGTCACAGCTCAATGAGATCAGGGATTTTGATCATTATTATAATATTCCTTCATAAACCATAACTGATAGGTGGAGCTGGGTCCTATATGGAAATTGATGAGTGATGTTGGTTGAGGAATTTTGCAAGGATAATGTTTAAGCAGGTTTGAAAGAAAAATCCTCTCAATCTTCTTTCCTTTCTTCTTTCTTTATATCTCTCCTCCCTCTCTTCTCCCCTCCCTCCTGTTTTCTCTTCCTTCCTTCCTCCTTCCCTCCCTCCCTTTCATTTCATAAACAGGCTGTATTCTACAGTGAAAGATCTTGGATTTTAGGGTGAAGCAGTTATTATTTAGCATCTTGACAATTCCATTTTCTATCAAGCCACTTTAACCTTTCTCGGGCTCTTTCCTCAAGTATTAAAAGGCAGATCATAAATGCTTACTTACATCATAGGGTTGTAGGGAAGCTTAAGTATTATAGCAACATCAGCTACTATTTATTAAACATCAAATATGTGCATTATCTAATTTAATACTCACAATAACTTTGCAAGTATAATGTCTGGTACACGGTAGGTGACATATAAGTAACAAGGTAACGGAAATATTGGGTGCTCTCTATACCATGTTTTTTTTCGAATAAGTGCTTCCTTAATTGTCAGGTGTCATTTTTCATGCATTAGGCTGCACAGTTACTGCCACCAAAGTGAAACTGATCATTCATTCCTTCAAAATATGTTCTTTGAGTATCTGCTACATACCAGGTATTGTGTGTGTTACTTGGGAGAAAACAGAAAACAAGGAGCAAGACAGGATTCCTAACTTCAAAGGGCTTACAGTTGAGGAGAGGTTATAGACAAATAAAGAGACCATTATGACCAAATGTGTTAAGTCCATTGATAGCAGGAAATACAAAATGGATGTTTTAGAAGGAGGGATCCCGTGATTCCAATTTGGTGGGTTTCAGTGAGAGTTCCTGGGAGGATATCACATCTACACTGAGACTAGGGAGATAAGTAAAATACAGATTAGAGGCTGCAATGTGTTCTAAAGAACTCCGTATTCCAAGGCACTAAGAGAGGCAAGGTCCAGGAGTTAGTGATGGACAGGGAAGCCTGGTGTGCTACAGCCCAAAGAATCGGCAAGACTGAGTGACTGAACTGAACTGAAGAAGAGATTCACTGTGACGAATCTGAGAAATTGAAAGCAGTTCATTCTGGAATTTGAGGGGATCCATGGTGAGAGTAGGAAGTCAAGAAATACCTGGAGTAACAGGCAAATTTGGCCTTGGAATATGGAATGAAGCAGGGCAAAGACTAATAGAGTTTTGCCAAGAAAATGCACTGGTCATAACAAACACCCTCTTCCAACAACACAAGAGAAGACTCTATACATGGATATCACCAGATGGTCAACACCGAAATCAGATTGATTATATTCTTTGCAGCCAAAGATGGAGAAGCTCTATACAGTCAGCAAAAACAAGACCAGGAGCTAACTGTAGCTCAGACCATGAACTCCTTATTGCCAAATTCAGACTTAAATTGAAGAAAGTAGGGAAAACCACTAGACCATTCAGGTATGACCTAAATCAAATCCCTTATGATTATACAGTGGAAGTGAGAAATAGATTTAAGGGCCTAGATCTGATAGATAAGAGTGCCTGATGAACTATGGAATGAGGTTCGTGACATTGTACAGGAGACAGGGATCAAGACCATCCCCATGGAAAAGAAATGCAAAAAAGCAAAATGGCTGTCTGGGGAGGCATTACAAATAACTGTGAAAAGAAGAGAAGCGAAAAGCAAAGGAGAAAAGGAAAGATATAAACATCTGAATGCAGAGTTCCAAAGAATAGCAAGAAGAGATAAGAAAGCCTTCTTCAGCGATCAATGCAAAGAAATAGAGGAAAACAACAGAATGGGAAAGACTAGAGATCTCTTCAAGAAAATGAGAGATACCAAAGGAACATTTCATGCAAAGATGGGCTCGATAAAGGACAGAAATGCTGTGGACCTAACAGAAGCAGAAGATATTAAGAAGAGATGGCAAGAATACACAGAAGAACTGTACAAAAAAGAGCTTCATGACCCAGATAATCACGATGGTGTGATCACTCACCTAGAGCCAGACATCATGGAATGTGAAGTCAAGTGGGCCTTAGAAAGCATCACTACGAACAAAGCTAATGGAGGTGATGGAATTCCAGTGGAGCTATTCCAAATCCTGAAAGATGATGCTGTGAAAGTGCTGCACTCAATATGCCAGCAAATTTGGAAAACTCAGCAGCGGCCACAGGACAGGAAAAGGTCAGTTTTCATTCCAATCCCAAAGAAAGGCAATGCCAAAGAATGCTCAAACTACTGCACTATTGCACTCATCTCACACGCTAGTAAAGTAATGCTTAAAATTCTCCAAGCCAGGCTTCAGCAATACGTGAACCGTGAACTTCCTGATGTTCAAGCAGGTTTTAGAAAAGGCAGAGGAACCAGAGATTGCCAACATCCGCTGGATCATGGAAAAAGCAAGAGAGTTGCAGAAAAACATCTATTTCTGCTTTATTGACTATGCCAAAGCCTTTGACTGTGTGGATCACAATAAACTGTGGGAAATTCTGAAAGAGATGGGAATACCAGACTACCTGATCTGCCTCTTGAGAAATTTGTATGCAGGTCAGGAAGCAACAGTTAGAACTGGACATGGAACAACAGACTGGTTCCAAATAGGAAAAGGAGTTCGTCAAGGCTGTATATTGTCACCCTGTTTATTTAACTTCTATGCAGAGTACATCATGAGAAACGCTGGGCTGGAAGAAGCACAAGCTGGAATCAAGATTGCCGGGAGAAATATCAATAACCTCAGATAGGCAGATGACACCACCCTTATGGCAGAAAGTGAAGAGGAACTAAAAAGCCTCTTGATGAAGGTGAAAGAGGAGAGTGAAAAAGTTGGCTTAAAGCTCAACATTCAGAAAATGAAGATCATGGCATCTGGTCCCATCACTTCATGGGAAATAGATGGGGAAACAGTGGAAACAGTGTCAGACTTTATTTTTCTGGGTTCCAAAATCACTGCAGATGGTGACTGCAGCCATGAAATTGAAAGACGCTTACTCCTTGGAAGGAAAGTTATGACCAACCTAGATAGCATATTCAAAAGCAGAGACATTACTTTGCCAACAAAGGTTCGTCTAGTCAAGGCTATGGTTTTTCCAGTGGTCATGTATGGATGTGAGAGTTGGACTGTGAAGAAAGCTGAGCACCAAAGAATTGATGCTTTTGAACTGTGGTGTTGGAGAAGACTCTTGAGAGTCCCTTGGACTGCAAGGAGATCCCACCAGTCCATTCTGAAGGAGATCAGCCCTGGGATTTCTTTGGAAGGAATGATGCTAAAGCTGAAACTCCAGTACTTTGGCCACCTCATGCGAAGAGTTGACTCATTGGAAAAGACTCTGATGCTGGGAGGGATTGGGGGCAGGAAGAGAAGGGGACAACAGAGAATGAGATGGCTGGATGGCATCACTGACTCAATGGACGTGAGTCTGAGTGAACTCTGGGAGTTGGTGATGGACAGGGAGGCCTGGCGTGCTGCGATTCATGGGGTCGCAAAGAGTCGAACAGGACTGAGCGACTGATCTGATTTAATCTGATCTGTGGTGAAAGTTGCAACTGGGGATAAGCAGAACTGCTGGTCCTGGAAATGTTGGGTACCCTCCTAGCAGACGTTGTCTAATTCCCAGCTACCTTTTAGCTGTTCCCGCATTCTCAGTTCCTTCTTCCTCACGGGATGCTGATCTGAGTGGGCTTACAGTTATGGTGCTAACTCCTGATTCACATGTGACCTTTAAGCTGTGTTCTTGGTCCTGAAAAGGGAAGGCTTATCTTGCTAGTAACATGGCAGGACATTCTCGGTCAGTTGGCTGTCTGTAAATATCAGCCCTCCTCTTATCTAAGGGGGGGGTTGGGCTCCAGGGCGAGGAGGCGCTTATCAAGGGGCTCTTCTAGCCAGCACCTGGCAGTCTGGGGCCCTTTTAACAGGCCAAGGAATCTGAGGCCAAGGCTGGTGAGGGTCAAGTTTCACTGAACTTGGCCTTGACTCTAAGTGCCTTCTGGGAATCCTGAGCAATCAGGATCCAGGGACATGATCACTTAATTGCTAGACTCTGGGATGTGACCATCTAATTACCATTTCACTTTTCCTGGGACTAGAGAGATAAGTGACACATAGATCAATAAGCTGGGAGGACTGATTCATTTATTGACTCCCAGATAGTTGATCTTTGAGCTTGTGTTACAGAAAGTTCTCTTCCAGGAACTAGGCTGCCAGGGTGTGGAGAAAAATCTGAGGTGTGGTCGGGATCCAGAGATAGGAAAACAGATGGCCAGTTCTCAGCATTGCCTTTCTTTTGTGCGTGAGTTAAATGTTCACTAACTCAGTGTAAATGTGAATCTATATGTCACATCCAGACCCAGACATTTTGAAGATGGGAGACACTGCTCGTCATGAGTGTCCCGGGACAGCAGGAATCAACTGGGACTGCTTCAGGCAGACTCAGACGTGCATGCGTTCATGCTCAGTTGCTTCATTGTGTCTGACTCTCTGACCCGATGGATTATAGCCCGTCGAGCTCCTCTGTCCATGGGATTCTCCAGGCAAGACTACTGGAGTGAGTTGCCATGCCCTCCTCCAGGGGATCTTCCCGACCCAGGGACAGACATAGGGGTGCCGTAACCATGAGCTCCCTGTTGGTCTAACACTGCTCCCCAGTTCATGGGGTGTGTACTTAAGGGGGAAGAACCTGTGGCCAAGGCATTTTTGGGTCTTTTTATGACATTATGTGTTTATGCTCCCCAAAGCAATTTTTGGAACAGTCCCCATTTTATGTAATCCTCATGTTTCTGTAAGGCCACTCAATTACCCATTTGAGTACAAGACAGTCGGTTTCTATTCAAAGTAAAGGAATGGGATGGTAAAACAGAAAATCTGAAGGGAGAGATCATCCCAGAAGGGAAAGCTTGAGCTATATATTCTGACTTTTTATAATCGTTTATTAATTAGAATGTGGAGGTGGAGACATCATTCTCTTTAAAGGGTTGGCTTTTAAATTCTGTCTCATCCGTGATTAACTTGGATGATACCTGACTAAGTGGGTAGGGATAATTATTTGTGTTATTATTGTTTATCCAGAGAGGTAACAAGGAAGAAAATATGTCACGTGCAACTAACAGATGAGAGACTAAGGAGGCGCTTTCTCGATTTATGAACTGTTTTCTCCTGAACAAGTTTCTTGGTAAAATAACTCAAATGACAGTGTGCAGAGAAGCCAATACCCATCTCAGCAGCAGTATTTTTCTCCACCTCAAGTCAAACAGATTGTGGGAGAATTTGGTGACCGAGTGCTACTTTCATTTTTATTCTTTCACCCATTCTAACAATGTTAATAATAATTCTAACAATATTAAAGAGTAGGACTTAAGGCACTGACTCCCAAAACAGATGTTTTCACCTTGGAACTTTTGCCAGTGAAGAGGTATTTGGCAACGTCAGGCATATTTTGTCTTGTCTCAACTGCGGTTGCGTGTGATTGGCATCTACTGATTAGAGGCCAGTGATGCTGCCAAACATTCCACAAAGCCTAGGACAGGCCCCAAACCAATTATCTGGCTCCAAATATCAGCAGTGTTCAAGTTGAGAAACTGCTCTGCAACATCCCCATCATTCATTCATTTACTCATTCAGTAATTATTTATGGAGCATCTACGATGTGTAGGTACTGCACTGTTAAGGATATAGCAGTGGATAAAAATTCACACTCTGGTTTGTTGCATTCTAATAGGAGAAAAAGATAATACGCAAGATAAATAAAAAGTTGTAAGTATTAGTGAGGAAACAAAAAATAAGCTGGGAAAAGGTAGGAAATGGTGAGATGAAAGCGCTCACATGACTCACTGAGGTAGGGATGTTTGTCACCATTTATGATAAGGGTACTGCCTCTTAGAGAGGTGAGACATGTCGTCAGGGGTGAGTAACAATGCTCCCAGGAGATGTAGCTGAGCTTTGATGGTGAATGTGTCCGATGCTTTAAGAGTCTAAATGGTTATTTCCACTTGTTCTCTGAGGTATATTATTCCCAGGGCTTTCCTTGCTTCTTTTGAGGAAATTGCCCTTTTTAATTCTCCCCTTTTAAATTACAGATAACAATCTCCTGCCCCACCCAAATTCTTCATTTCTAGCATCTGTATTTCTGTTGGTTCCCTGATTACATCCTTTCCCTAGACTCCTTACCCTTGTGACTTAAACAGGTTCCAAGCTCTCTGCCATTTAAAAACTAAAGTGAAAAAGTCCCCGCTTTCATTCTACAAATTCTTCCATCGGTAGCTGTAGCCCCTCCCTCTCCTTTTTCATAACTTAAATGTCTTTTAAAGATGCTCATTTATGCTGTCTCTTTCCCTTTACATTCCCCCAATTTACTTGTAAAATGACCTCTGTACTCTTTACTCCACACACACTGTTTTTGTCCAGGTTCAGCAGTGACCCCATAGTCTCCGTTTTAATAGACTTTCCCCTGTTTCTGTGCCTCTCTCACATGGCCTCCTCCCTGCACTCGGTGCTCATGACCCTTTCCCCCCTGTGTCTGACATCCTTCTTCTCTCTTGACTTCCATTTTTTTAGCTCTGCAAATTCCTCCTTACTCTTTGGCTTTTCCTTCTAGGTTGCCCTCATGGGTTCCTCTTTTTCACCCCTTCTCAAATTGGCGTGCTTTTGTCTCTCTAGCTTTACTTTCAACTATGGCTTCTATTGAGTAATTGCAAAGGTATATAACATGTTCTGGAATCTGCTGAGATGCGAACGTGGCTTAATGTGATAAGCAGATGATGTGCAAGAGTGAGGAACACCTCTGATGGTGGCCAACCCACCAAGAGTCTACACTCTTGAACTAAACTGAATGAGCATCACAGCAGGGATCCCCCTGCAGCCCCGCAAGTGATGATGAGGCCTCCCTAGCTGATCTCTCTATTCCCAGCTTTAGCTCCATTCTTTCCTCTCACCGTATTCAGTTTTTGAAAGGGCAAACCTGATCAGGATCTAGTTACTACCCCCTTGTATCAGTCTGTTCAGTCTGCTATAATAAAATACCACGGACTGGGTGGCTTATAAACAGCAGACTTTTATTTCTCACAGTCTGGAGGCTGGGGAATCCTAGATAAAGGTGCCGGCATGGTTGAATGAGGGCCTTCTTCCCAGCTCATCGATGTCTGTCTTCTCACTGTGTCCTTACATGATGAAAAGGGCAAATGACTTATGTCTTTTGTCTTGATTTATGTCATCTAACTGGAAGCTGTACCTCTTCATACTTTTCATTTATTTTGTCCACTCCCTAGCCTCCCCGACCCCTGGCAAGCCTAGTTTGTGTATATGAGTTTTTCTGTTACTGAAAGAGTGTGTGGTGGGGTTCAGCTGCTCTCGGCTCAAAAGTCAATAAACGGGCCAGGTTTGTGGAAAGGAACATTCGCTTTATTTCAGTTGCTGGCAACTGGCGGGAAGGTATGGGGGAGGGTGGCAGACATCTGTCCAAAAGTCGACTGCCTCGCCCTCCTCCCCCCATGACCCAACAAGCAGGGGATGCGAGCTTTTATAGACAGTGTGTGTGTGTGTGTGTGTGCGGGGGGCACTACATGCAGAAACAGCACAGGCATCTCTATCAGTCATCTTCAGATTGGCCATTGGTGGTCTGAGCAGTGTCATCTTGAATAGTTAACCTTCAGTTCCATTTATTCCCATTTCTCTGAGGCTAATTCTCGGAATTGTTGCAGCTCACGTCCTGGGTACAGTCTGATCATCATGTAGTTAACTTCTCCATCAGGGCGTTTTCATATCTATAAGACAGATCATAGAGTATGGCTTAGAATATTATCCATAGCCCTTGAGAAAGGATGAACGGTCCTTGAGGATGCTTAATGACTACCTTATTACTGTTTAGTCGTCTGTGATTGTTTTCCTTTGTTTCAGCATTTCTCACTTCTCTGATTAAATTTGTTCTTTGACTAAAGTTTTCCACAAACAAAAGGCAGGCAGCGGACATGGTGGTGTGGGGCTGGGGGGAGCAAGCCCCTGCTCCGTTCTTGCTCTGTTTCATTTGTTTTATTTGTTCTTTCAGCTTTTAGATTCTCTGTATCAGTGAAGTCACACAGTATGTCTTTTTCTATTTGACTTATTTTACTTAGAATATGTCCCCTAGGTCCATCATGTTGCCCCAAACAAGATTTCATTCATTTTTATGACTCAGTAATATTTCACTGGACATATATACCACATCTCCTATATGGGCACAAATGATCTAATCACTCCCAAAGTCTCCACCTCCAAATATCATCATATTGGGGTTTAGGTTTCAATATATAAATTAGGGGGCCATAAACACTCTGTCTACAGGCCCCCTTCAATTTTCACAACACAGCTCATTTACACTCATGGTTTCATGCTCCTGCACAACTCTCCCATCTGCTTGGAACAAGCCTTCCCTCCCCACGCCTACTCCAGGCATGGACCATGGAGGTCTTCAGTCAGTTCAGTTCAGTCACTCAGTCGTGTCAGACTCTTTGCGATCCCATGAATCGCAGCACCCCAGGCCTCCCTGTCCATCACCAACTCCCAGAGTTCACTCAGACTCACGTCCATCGAGTCAGTGATGCCATCCAGCCATCTCATTCTCTGTCGTCCCCTTCTCCTCCTGCCCCCAATCCCTCCCAGCATCACAGTCTTTTCCAATGAGTCAACTCTTCGCATGAGGTGGCCAAAGTACTGGAGTTTCAGCTTTAGCATCATTCCTTCCAAGGAAATCCCAGGGCTGATCTCCTTCAGAATGGACTGGTTGGATCTCCTTGCAGTCCAAGGGACTCTCAAGGGTCTTCTCCAACACCACAGTTCAAAAGCATCAATTCTTCGGCGCTCAGCCTTCTTCACAGTCCAACTCTCACATCCATACATGACTCCTGGAAAAACCATAGCCTTGACTAGACAGACCTTTGTTGGCAAAGTAATGTCTCTGCTTTTGAATATGCTATCTAGGTTGGGCATAACTTTTCTTCCAAGGAGTAAGCGTCTTTTAATTTCAAGGCAGCAGTCACCATCTGCAGTGATTCTGGAGCCCTCAAAAATAAAGTCTGACATTGTTTCCACTGTTTCCCCATCTATTTCCCATGAAGTGATGGGACCAGATGCCATTGATCTTAGTTTTCTGAACGTTCAGTTTTAAGCCAACTTTTTCACTCTCCTCTTTCACTTTCATCAAGAGGCTTTTTTAGTTCCTCTTCACTTTCTGCCATAAGGGTGGTGTCATCTGCATATCTGAGGTTATTGATATTTCTCCCGGCAATCTTGATTCCAGCTTGTGCTTCTTCCAGCCCAGCATTTCTCATGATGTACTCTGCATAGAAGTTAAATAAGCAGGGTGACAATATACAGCCTTGATGTACTCCTTTTCCTATTTGGAACCAGTCTGTTGTTCCATATCCAGTTCTAACTGTTGCTTCCTGACCTGCATACAGGTTTCTGAAGAGGCAGGTCAGGTGGTCTGGTATTCCCATCTCTTTCAGAATTTTCCACAGTTTATTGTGATCCACACAGTCAAAGGCTTTGGCATAGTCAATAAAGCAGAAATAGTTTTTTGGAACTCTCTTCCATCAAAGCTCACCTTGTATGTTACTTTTGTACCCCTTGTCAGCTTTCCAGGCAAAGTACCATCTCACATATGCCGCATTGTGCACCCCTTTCTGATGAGATTTTGCTTTCCTCTAGGGTATGGAGAGGAGGATTCAAGAGCGAAGTTTTTGTCCTCAAGCAAACAAAGTTTCTGTCCACAGCAACTTACCTCTGGTTTCTCATTGTGAAGTTTCTGCACTCTCTTAAGTATCAAAGTATCGAATTTCTGTCACTAATATGCTGTGTGACCCTGTATATTTCATTTAGCCTCTCTGAATTTTCATTTTATCAACTTAAATTCTGTCAAATAATACTCCTGTTATATACCTCAAGGACATACATCAAATTCTCTGAGTTCTCCAGAGGAAAAGATGTCATAAGTCAAAGATGACATAAGTTGTCATTCATTAAAATAATAATTTTTATCAAACACTTCATTCAGACCCCAACAAAGTGAAACTATTTCCAGCAAAAAATGTCCTCCTCCTTATATATCTGTAAAGCTTGAAACCACTTATAGCTGGGCTTTGCCATGTAAGATTTTTCTTGTTCACAAGATTATCAATCATTTTTCTCTTCGAGTTCTCTTTAAATTTTTGAAAAACGAAAGATTCAACTTTTGCTATTTTACCCTCAAAAGGAGAGTTTCATGTCAGAGAAGTGAGCAGATAGAAGTTTAAGATTATATGTCCTTGATCTTGATCTGAAGCTTTCTTATATTATCAGCAGCACTTACTGTCACAACCTGGGGAGAAGTGAAGACACAAGAAAGGGAGAATTGGAAGAAAAGAAATGTCGAGATGAATGCCAAGTACCTTTATTCACTTTATTACTGTTAGTTTTAGAATTAAAATCATCTTTTAAAAATCTCATGTTGGTGAGATGGCTAAATGTGTGTGAAATGAATAATAGTAAGGGAAAATACTTCCCTGGTGGCTCAGATGGTAAAGCATCTGCCTGCAATGTGGGAGACCCGGGTTCGATTCCTGGGTTGGGAAGATCCCCTGGAGAAGGAAATGGCAATCCACCCCAGCACTTTTGCCTGGAAAATCCCATGGACGGAAGAGCCTGATGGGCTACAGTCCATGGGGTCACAAAGAGTCAGACACGACTGAGCGACTTCACTTCAAGGGAAAATAATGGAAGAAGAGTTTTAATCAGGGCATCGTTCAGTCATAACACTTCTGTGTCCCATTGACATTTCCCTGGAATATCTCCATGTGTGGAAAACCGATACTTAGATAATAGGGGTGGGATAGTTATGAAGAGAGAGAAACAGAATGCATTGATTATGTCTCCTGTGCTATGTGTTTATATAATTTATTTCATTTAACCTTTCCTATGTAGTATATTTACCTACTTTTGAGTTAAACCAATTGGAACTCACTATACAGTTAGTAGTACATAGAGTCAAAATGGAAACCTCAGATTTTCTGACTCAAACACCATACCACACTGATTCTACTGATTATAAAAGTAGAAATAAATGTCCTGACCTCAATATTTATGGCTGAATATTATTCAGTCATAAAAAGGGATGAAATAGGGTCAGGACATTTAAACATTAAAATTGCTTTTAAAAAGCAATTTAAAAAATTGGAAAGTAATTGCTTTACAACTTGTGTCAGCTTCTGCTGTGAGTGAAGGGCCTCAGCTATAGGCGCTGGTTTATCCCCACCCTCGTGGACCTCCCTTCCACCTCTCCCCCAGCCCCACCCATCTAGGTCATCATAGAGCCCCGGGCTGACCCTCATGTGCTTTATAGCAGGTTCCCACTAGTTATCTGTTTTACCCTCGGTAGTGTGTATATGTCAATGCTACCCTCTCAATTTCTTCTACCCTCCCTTCTGCCCCTGTGTCCACATGCCCATTCTCTACAGCTGCATCTCTATTCCTGAGCTAGACCTAGGTTCATCAGTACCATTTTCTAGGAAGATGTGGTACATATATACAACGGAATACTACTCAGCCATAAAAAGGGAAAAATTGGGTCATTTGTAGTGATATGTCTGGACCCAGATCCTGTCATACAGAATGAAGTCAGAAAGAGAAAAACAAATATTGCATATTAATGCCTCAAGTGGTTTACAATCCAGAAAAGACAATCAAATGTCTCTCTAAAAAGCAAAATTGGCAGACCACATATTTATCATATTTTAAGTACTATAAAAGTAATTTCATCTGCAATGATGATGAAGGTTCAGCCTCACTGTCAAGAAAACCCATTTTGAGATGTTGTTTTTTCCTCTACAGTAATGCAGAAACATAGAAATACTATTTTTGCTAAATTTTTCCAGCAAATAATGTTAACATGTCACATGAACTTTGGAGTTATCCAGATTTAACTTCACTTGCTATGCAAATTTGGTAAAGTAATCTCTATCAGACTCAGTTTCCACCTGTTAAATTGGGAAGATGGTATTAATAGAGTTGGTGCTAGTGGTAAAGAACCTGCCCGTCAATGCAGGAGAGGTAAGAGACACAGGTTCTATCCCTGAGTCGGGAAGATCCCCTGGAGAAGGGAATGGCACCCCACTCCAATACTCTTGCCTAGGAAATCCCATGGACAGAGGAGCCTGGCGGGCTATAGTCCATGTGGTTGCAAAGAGTCGGACACAAACTGATCAACTGAGCACAGAGCACATAAAAATTAAAGAGTTGCCTGATTTATGCTTAGTTTTCAAAAGTGATGGTTGTGAGAATTTGCAGCAGCCTTTAATGTTGGCATGTGTTTTGATGCATTTTAATGTATTTTTAAGACCTTTGGTGGTAGGTGGAGGGAATGTGGTTCTAGATGAAGCCTCTGGACTCCTGACCAGTGATTACAGTCAGTCTACTATTTGCACCAGAGTGCTAAGGAATTGGGTATGCAGAGGAGAGGTGCTGGAGTCAGGGAGATATCCAAAAGATGGAATCAAGAGTTTCACTAAAAAATACTTTTCAAAATTGAGTCAAGGAACTGGCAGCGATCTCAGGGAAGAAAGCAGGAAAGGGGCCGGAGTGGAAGATAAACATGAACATTTGTTTTTCCTAAACTGATCATCGCAGTTCTTGGGCCAATTATCACACAATTTTCCTCTCTTTTGAAGGACTAACCTTACAAAATACAAAATTACAAAATGATGTCACCCCATATTTTCCTCTCCCTTATTTCATTCTTTAATATCAGACATTGAAAGGAGAAGTTATTTCATGTAAACCTGAAGAGAGTCATAATGCATCCAAACCACTTAAATGAAGGGAAAAGAAATAATCAGGCCCCCATTATGCAAAATGGTGCTCAGTTAATTTATTGCACTGCACTGAATAATAAGCTGTTAGACTCCACATTACGTTTTTCACGTTAGATCAAATAGCCTACTGCTGCTGGAGCTTACTTCATATTGCATAAAATTTGGATATATTACAATGGAGTAGATATTAGTCCATTATAAGAGACAGACTTAAGTACTTCATTGATAGGATCTCTCCATTTGGAAAATGGCACGGGAGAAGAAGAGATGCAAACAAGGAAATGGAACGAAGGGGATTTATGTGCGTTGCCTATCAACCCGCTCTGCTGTGGGTGACTCCTGTTTGCCTCACATGGGGCTGGTGCCTTGGAGAAAAGCAGCATTTCTAGTGGGAAAAAAACCCAAAGAGAGTTTATGTTCCTTTTCAGGGAAGTGTTGACATTTTAATTATTTTCTGTTTTCTTTGGAGCTAAACTTGAGAATTGGAAGCAAGTTAGAAAAATAAAAATTGGCTTTATTAGAAATCAGATGAATTGACATGCAGCCATGACCTGGAGGAAGTCCAGATTCAGCCCTTGACAAACTCAAGTCTCCAGCAGGACTCGGAGAGCCAAAAAATCCAGCCATTGAAAAATGAACCAGAAGAATTCCTGCTTGGGGTGTGTCATCTGTGACAGCAGACTGCCTTTTTCTGAGCAGTTTCATCTTTTCTGCCCTGTGGGCCCCTGTTCTTCACTTTCATATACTTTTTCCTTTAAACTTTGGTCTCTCAGGGATTTGTGAGGATAAGTAGAACAGGGGTGCAAAGAGAATGATCTTGAAGAGTTGGAATGAGTTGTGAAAACTGGTGGGTGGGTTTAGCATTAGTAGTTTTTAAGATAATCAGATAACTTTTGGTATTTCATCAAACAAAAGTGCCTGTCTTGGTGTAGGTGGAGCTGGAGTAAATGATTTAGGGAGATGTGGTTTATTTGCACCCTCTTCTTACAAGGGAATCAAACCAGTCGATCCTAAAAGAAATCAGTCCTGAGTATTGACTGGAAGGATTGATGCTAAAGCTGAGGGTCCAATACTTTGGGTACCTGATGCAATGAACTGACTCATTAAAGACCCCAATGCTGGGAAAGACTGAAGGCCGGAGGAGAAAGGGATGACAGAGGATGAGTTGGTTGGATGGCATCATCGACTCAGTGGACATGAGTTTGAGCAAGTTCTGAAGTTGGTGATGTACAGGGAAACCTATCGTACTGCAGTCCATGGGGTCACAAAGAGTCAGACACACTGAGCGACTGAACTGAAGTTGCATCTGCCTGCAATGCAAGAAATCAGGGTTTGATCCCTGGGTCAGAAAGATCCCCTGGAGAATGGAATGGCTAGCCACTCCAGTATTCTTACCTGGAGAATCACATGGACAGAAGAGCCTGGTGGGCTATGGTCCATGAGTCATGGACGTCCTCAGCCAAGCACATACACCAAATGTCTGAAGTGCAAAGAGTCAGACATGACTGAGTGATTAACACTCATGCCTGTGGTTGCCGAGAACTGAATAAATATTTAACAGGACAGGTGTGCCTACATGGGCTCCAGGCTCAGCAAAACAGGTGTGCCTACATGGGCTCCAGGCTCAGCAAAACAGGTGTGCCTACATGGGCTCCAGGCTCAGCAAAACCAAAACTCTAACTCGGGACGAGATTGAAGCTGAAACAAACAAAACGAAACCAACAACTCCAACCAGCATGTTCATGGCTCCCCAAAGGGTAGCACATGAGGATATAAACTCTTGTCCCCTCCTAAGCCTTCCTGGAGAAGGCAATGGTGACCCACTTCAGTACTCTTGCCTGGAAAATCCCATGGACGGAGGAGCCTGGTGGGCTGCAGTCCCTGGGGTTGCTAACAGTCGGACAGGACTGAGCAACTTCACTTTCACTTTTCACTTTTGTGCATTGGAGAAGGAAATGGCAACCTACTCCAGTGTTCTTGCCTGGAGAATCCCAGGGACGGGGAACCTGGTGGGCTGCTGTCTATGGGGTTGCACAGAGTCAGACACAACTGAAGCGACTTAGTAGTAATAGTAAGCCTTCCTAGTCTTACTACACTTCAGAGACAGTGTGGAAACTCTGCTAAGCTTAGATCAGTCAATTCAGTAATAAGTGATAAATCTGAGCCCCTAAAAAATAATTTCTCAATTATCTACAGCATGCCAAGTGTTTAAATCCATATTTTAAATTTTTCAAAAATCCTGTAAGGAGATGTTATTCCTGCTCTAGATAATATTATTTCTGTTTTACAAATGAAAACTAAGGTTGGGCAGGTTAAGTAAATTTATAAGTTATATAAACCTGTATTATAAAACATTTCAAATACATGCAAAAAAAAAAAAAAAAAAAGGAGAGAGAGATAAAATAGTAAAATGAACCTCTGGGCTTATTTTACTTGACCCACTCCGGACTGACACTTATCCCACCCCATTATTTTGAAACAAATCCCAAGCAAATATAGGTCATTTCTTCTATATATCTTCCAATAAGAGTCTTGAAGAGATATGGATTCTTTAAAATAAAATAACCATAATACTTTTATCACATCTAAAACATTAACAATAATACAACATATAGTAATATCAACAATTATGCAGTTAGCACTCACCTATCCCCAACTGTCTTACAATATTTTTTTTTTTTAAGTTCATTTGAATCCAGATCCAAAAAAGTTTCATGCACTGTGCTTGTTTGTGAGTCTCTTAGGTTTTGTTAAAATCTGTGAGTTGCTCGTTTAACTCTATTATTTTTTTTCCTTAGGATTTTGGCTGAAAAAATGAGAGTGCTTTTTCCTGAAATTTTCTAATATTCTGAATTTTTTTCCCTGAAATTTCCTAACAATCTGAATTTTCTTGATTCTGATCCTTGAGGTTTTCTCAAATATATTTACTGCCTTGTATTTTGTACTTCTTATACATTTATAGGTAAAGACAGAGATTTTCTTAGATTCTGGTTCCATATTTTTAGCAAGACCAAGTCATTAATTGTGGTATATATTTTCATCTGTAGAAATGTATTTGTGTGTGTGTAATCTTATCAATTATTGGGGCTTGTTGCTTGGATCCATTATTTCATTAGCTGCTGTAAAGTTGTGGTGTCCTAATTTTACGATTTAAAAAGAATAGACTATTTTTTAGAGTAGTTTTTGATTCATGGTAAACCTGAGTGAAAAGTACACGTATATTCTTTCTTCCCCCACTCCCCTTCCCCCCCGCTCCATCCTCTTTCACTTTCAACATCCAACACCAAAGTGGTACGCGTGGTGAGGAGTGAACCTGCGCTGACACCTCATTGTCACTCAGAGTCCGTAGTTAACATGACAGCACTCTTTGTGTGGTATGTTCTGTAGGTTTTGATAAATATATAATGGCATGTATCCATCAGTGATTTTATTTTATTAATCAGAGTCCTTTTACACTGAGAAACTTCCCTCTCATTACCTGTTTGGTTTTATGAAGTAAAGTTCATATATATATATAAAACAGACTGGTTCCAAATAGGAAAAGGAGTACATCAAGGCTGTATATTGTCACCCTGCTTATTCAACTTATATGCAGAGTACATCATGAGAAATGCTGGGCTGGAAGAAGCACAAGCTGGAATCAAGATTGCCGGGAGAAATATCAATAACCTCAGATATGCAGATGACACCACCCTTATGGCAGAAAGTGAAGAGGAACTAAAAAGCCTCTTGATGAAAGTGAAAGAGGAGAGTGAAAAAGTTGGCTTAAAGCTCAACATTGAGAAAACGAAGATCATGGCATCTGGTCCCATCACTTAATGGGAAATAGATGGGGAAACAGTGGACACAGTGTCAGACTTTATTTTTGGGGGCTCCAAAATCACTGCAGATGGTGACTGCAGCCATGAAATTAAAAGACGCTTACTCCTTGGAAGGAAAGTTATGACCAACCTAGATAGCATTTTCAAAAGCAGAGACATTACTTTGCCAACAAAGGTCTGTCTAGTCAAGGCTATGGTTTTTCCAGTAGTCATGTATGGATGTGAGAGTTGGACTGCGAAGAAGGCTGAGCACCGAAGAATTGATGCTTTTGAACTGTGGTGTTGGAGAAGACTCTTGAGAGTCCCTTGGACTGCAAGGAGATCCAACCAGTCCATTCTGAAGGAGGTCAGCCCTGGGATTTCTTTGGAAGGAATGATGCTAAAGCTGAAACTCCAGTACTTTGGCCACCTCATGTGAAGAGTTGACTCATTGGAAAAGACTGTGATGCTGGGAGGGATTGGGGGCAGGAGGAGAAGGGGACGACAGAGGATGAGATGGCTGGATGGCATCACTGACTCAATGGACATGAGTTTGAGTGAACTCTGGGAGTTGGTTATGGACAGGGAGGCCTGGCATGCTGCGATTCATGGGGTCGCAAAGAGTCGAACACGACTGAGCAACTGAACTGAACTGATATATACATATAAGTATGAACAGGACAAATGCTTTGTTCTTTGCTTTTAGCTACCAGTTTGTAGAATCATGAGCTGCTTCTCCTTGGTGCTCTCTGAAGTGAGCAAAGCTGTTGCTTTTGCTTCTACTGCTACTATCCCTGTCACTAGGAGATGATGCATTTAAAATAGTTGATGTTTCAGTACTTTATTCTATATGTGAATATACATATACGTGACAACTTGCTGGTAAACTTCTAGGTTACCAGAGTCTATAAATCTACACTATTTTGGTGTTTTGATTTGGAGAAAATAATTCTTGTGGTGATTTTACATTTTATCTTACAATCCTTTTCCACTTACTGATTCTTAAAAAGATTCCTCTGAGTCTCTGAGGATGGTAGAAAACCTTCCTCTGTTGCTAGAAAAACAAAAGCAGCTGTGTTTATCGACAAAAGAGCAGGAAAGAAAGAAGGAAGGAAGGAGGAGGAAAGGAAGAAGAAATAAAAACCAGAGCAAGCAAATAAGTATTAAAATATAAGCCACTTTAGGGGCTTCCCCGATGGTACCGTGGATGGGAATCCGCCTGCCAGTGCAGGGGACATGGGTTTGTTCCTGATCCGGGAAGATTCCACGTGCTGCAGAGCAACTAAGCCCATGTACCACCACTACTGAAGCCTGGGAGCTCCAGGGCCAATGAGCTGCATCTACTAAGCTCACACACCTAGAGCGCATGCTCTGCGCCAGGAGAAAGTCCACACACAGCAGTGAAAACCCAGTGCAATCGAAAATAAATACACTGTAAAAGATATAAGCTGATTAATTAATAGGCTACTGCATAGTCTGGGGAAATTGTTGCAGTTAACTTATTTACATAGGGTCACGTGACATCACAGTGACGTGGTTAAGCTCGAAGCCTTGATATTCAGACACTTGGGCCAAATCTCTAGTTTTGGTTCTTCCTACTTGTGTCGACTCGCCCACTGTTACTTCTCTGTGGCTCAGTTTCCCTGCCAGTGAAATAGGAATAAAATAGCACAGACATGCAAGGATAAAGTAAACACTAGTTGGTTTTGTCGTCATAGTGATGCTGATGATGATGTGTAAATATGTGAATATTTACAAAGTAGGGTCTCTTTCTTGATGCAGAAGAGAAGAATAGTAGAAACCGATACTTGTTGAATAACTACTAGAGGCAGGTACCAAACTAGCATCTGTCTTATATTATGCAATTTATTATCAACTTTAATGTTTTTAAAATCTATCACCATTACTCATTATTTATCCTAGCACATATCTGGCATAGAGAGAAGATACAATATACCTTTTCTCTCAATTGAGCAATTAGATGTATTTGACCCATATTGGGTTTTGCAAACATCTGTGAAGAACTTTTACAAAACAAGGGAGGATATGATATTAGCAAAGAACAGAACTTGAAAAATCTGTTATAAAACCTTAACGGTGAGTCCCAGTAAAGATGCTGAAGCACTAAAGTGAGCAGTGAGAGCCTATGAACCACACAATTCTAGTGTTGTCCAAGGCAAATCGATATCAGTATTCACCAGAGTTTTATCCTGCACAGGAAAAGAAAGAAAGCAAAGAGGAACAATTTTGGAATCACTCCTCCAACCACGGAAATGATTTTAATTACCAGTTCATCTGTTGGCAGACTCCTCTGGCAGATGTACCTGCAACTTGGAAAGATAACAAATGAACCAGTTCCTTGCTCCGGAGTTGACACTGATAGGGCTTGCTGAATTTGTTCTCAGAAAAGAATCCCAGGCAACAATACATCTGGCACTCTGTTCGAGGAATTTGTCATGTCATTGACATGTTCAGCCTCCATTGTCCACACCACCCTGACAGCAGGTCCTTTATATTTCAAAGAAATTGCAGTCTGAATTAATATAATTAGAATGTAACTGCTATTCACTGCACAAACTCCTCATTTCCAGGCGTAGAGATCTGATAGCATGTCTGTGTTCAGAATCTTTCCAGTGATGGCTGGAGGGGAGCAAGCAGATGATAAAATGATAGAATATACCCTCTTTCACCAGCCTCTTTAAGTACCAGCTAATAGAAATACAAGAGGAGGAGAAAACTGTTCTGTCTCTGCCATATCTAAGTAGAAGTGCTTCTCAAGTTTACCAGCCTGTATAACACTTTTGTAAAATCAGTAGTATAGAGTGTCTGATGTGAGAGAAAAAAATGAAACAGGAAAGACAGTTTTATGAAGTAGAATGGATAATTTATGGATAGAATTAAAGAATTAAAAGGTGGTGAGATGCTACAGTCGTTCTTCACTACTTCATTTTCAACAGTCAGTGGCATCAGCCAATCAATCACCACCAAGTAGACAACTAGATTCTTGAATTTCATTCTTTGTTATCCTTGTTTCCACAAATGCTTGCCTATCAATGTAGTAAAAACTGAATACCAGCATCTTTTTGGGGGGGAGGGTATAAGATTGATTTACATTCTCTCAAGTATGTTAACTTTCTGACCTCAAAGAACTCATTTGAAGGGAGCAAAGACTGACACATCGATGTGATGCTCACAGCCTCTCCTCTGAGGAGCGTAAAGTTTATCCTTGTGTATGCTAGGGACTGAACGTTTGTGCTCCTCTAAAATTCACATGTTAAAGTCCTAGCCCCCAGTGTTCTGATAGTTAGAGGTGAGGAGGTGAGGCCCTTGGGAAGTGATAGGTCCAGAAGCAGTCATGAGGTTGGGGCCCCCGTGATAGGATTAGTGACTTTATAAGAAGAGGAAGAGATGCCAGAGTTCTCTTGACCCCTGCTGCTTCACTGTCCTCCCTGGCTCTGTCTCTTTCTCTCCCTCCCTCTCTCTCTCTCCCTCTCTGCCATGTAAGGACATAGCGAGAAGGCAGCTATCTGCAAGCCAGGAAGAGAGTCCAGGAACCACATGGGCTGGTGGCTTGATCTTGAACTGCCCAGCCTCCAGAACTGTGAGAAATAAATGACTGTTGCTTAAGCCACCCATGCCTATGGTAGGTCCAGCTGACTGACAGTGCACAGGAGTCATTTGTTAATGAGTGTTAAGAACAGATAATGGTTTTCATGTTCTTGTTTTTCTTAGAGGTATCTCTTGATCTTCACTGGGGAAATTCTGTATCAGAAATTGCAGGGACTTCCCTGGGAGTCCAAGGTTAGGTTAAGACTCTGCACTCCCACCTCAGTGGGCGTGGTTCCATTCCTGGTTGGGGAACTAAAAAAAAAAAAAGAATCACAATATTAGAAATATGGAGAATGGGTAAGGTAGTTCAAAAATAAGGCCAAGGTTTGTTATGAGAGAAGGTTTCAACAGAAGAACACCAATTTCCCTTTTAATTTAAGCCAAATATATGCTATAAACAAAAAACATTATGTTAAAGATCCATGTAGCCTGGTGGATGGATCCAGGGGAATGACTTGTTCTGGATTGAATCTGGATCCCTTCAGATTCACTGAATCAAAATTTTCAGCTGTGGACTCAGATGGCACAAGTTGAAGACCACTCCAAGTGCTTCTGATGGATGCCAAACCTGAAATCCACAGATCCATCTTCTCTTTCACTGATACAAATACTCAAATTTAGTACCGAGGTGGATCTTCCTATAGATGATACGTGTGATTCTACAAATGGATACGTTTAATTTCTATGTGTGTGTGTGTTAGTCGCTCAGTCATATCTGACTCTTTGCGACCCCATGGACTGTAGCCCACCAGGCTTCTCTGTCCGTGGAATTCTCCAGGCAAGAATACTGGAGTGAATTGCCATTCCCTTTTCCAGAGAATCTTCCCAACCCAGGGATTGAACACTGGCCTCCTGAATTGCAGGCAGATTCTTTACCATTTGAGCTACAGGGAAAAATGAAATCTATTTAGGATGTTTGGGGCTGGTTATTTTTAGAGGGACTTCTCAGAACACCTGTCTGTGTACACTCCTCTTCCCCTTTGCCATAGTTGCCTTGGTTTATGTTCTCAGTCTGTGTGTTCTGTCTTGGTTTAGGAAAAGAAATCTGGCACCTCAGAGTTTCAGGCAATTTACTTTGCAAAGAATGCAATAGGGATTTATAATTTCACATGAAAATGCTTTAATAGAGTAAATAAACACCCCTCCCTCCAATGCGTTTGTCTTATTTCTCTAGATGTTTAATAATAGGATTGTATGTTATAAATACATGCTTAGATATCCAAATATATGCACAGATGGAAAATATCAAGCTTGCAAGAAAGCCCAGCCTCTGAACACGAGCATTCAATGGAACTCGTCTCTCCTTTCTCTATGGAATACGAACGTCAGACTTCAGTTCAGGGGGCTTAGGGGATTCTTGTCACTAGTCTCCTGATTTCTACCAGCTGTTGACTCTGGCATCGTCTTGTTGATTTTTAGTGGTCTTAAGAGAACTCTCAAGGGGGTGGGTAGGAAGTGGATTGGGAGTGGGTGGTTCCTATTCCTTGTTTGACTGTGGATGTGGATTGTGGGATAGACTTGTCAGGTGGAAAAAGCTTGATTTATCTAAGAGAGGTAATAGTGACTCCCAGGACCTAGCCTGCCACATCACATCCCAAAGGACTTTATTCTGAGGTTTACAAAGACACTTGGTAATTATGAATTTGATAAGAACAAACTGATGGGGTGATCAGCTAAGTGTAATATATGTATTATACAACAACTATTTTCCAAAAGGGAATTTTTTTTAACTGTAAAAGAAGTACATATCCATGAAAGATTTTGGGGAAAAATAGAGGAAAATAAAAAGAGTAAAAAGGGGGGAAGTTTAGTTTAAGATGCCGATTTTAGAAAAAATTATATGGGGATTAGAATCCACCCTTATTGGTTGTGTACCCTCCTTAAGTTAATACTATTATTATCAAGAAATAGATTTTTTATGTCTGTTTTCCTAATTTATAAGCTGAAATTCCCTAATTTTTGCCTTAAGCCTAAAAGCATTCTTCCTAGTATGTACGAATTCTGAAAAAAATATATCCTTGGAAACAATGTTCACAGGAAAGTAAGAAGTCTTTGTGGTGATGTTTCATTTTATTATCGTATTTTTCTCTTTCCTGAAAAATCAATGAAGAATGGCAGTTTTATATGTAAAACAGTAGTTAGCCTTTATATGGATGACATTTTCCTAAAAGCCTAGAAGTATTTCACATTTATAGAGAAGCATTCTGTTCCCAAGTTGGATCTGATTAAAATTCAAATCTATATTAACATCTCGTTACGTCTTGAAAAAAGTGCACGCCATGCTTAATGGAAAATGCCTGGTGTCTGCCAGCTCTGTTTTTGTGGGTTCCTTAACAAGGCTGTCTGGGGACCCAGGAGGGCGGGTCACAGCTACGTCCTTGTTAAAACAGTCCGCCGGCGTGAATGCTGGCCCTTAGTTTTTCCTTCCCTTCCCCTCTCCCATCCCTACATTGTTTGGGCTGCCAACCCCTCATTTTTCTCTGAGGCAAGGGAAAGGGAAGGGCAAAAATGAGTTTGAAAGAATAACATTTCTTTCTATGGACTTAAATAGAACTCTCAACACAAAACATCCTGCCTGTGTTTTCTTTTAATTGATGACACTCTGACTATAATAACGGGCGGACTAAAACCTGAGGCTTGCTGTTGGCATAGGTATTGTTTTTGTGGCATTCTACCTGATCAAGGACCAGTTGCTTGCTACTTAAAATGACAGGCTGGCCCCTGCCCCCAGGCCTTCCTTGTCTCCTTCTCTGCGGTTTCTTCTCTCCATTGTACTTATTCCAGCCTTCTAACGTATGTTTATTTTATTTTTGTTTATTCTCTGACTCCTCTGGCCATAACGGAAACCCATGATAGCAAGAATCTGTGTATTTTTCTCATTGTTGGATTCTTTGTTCTAAAAACATTACACAAAGTAGGCACTTAATAAATATTTGCAGTATGAATGAATATACTCATTTCTTCCTTGGTGTCCTTTCCCATACAACTATGGGATAAAAATATGTTACAAAAATCCTGTAAGTATAATGTGTTTACATCTAGTAGGTGTACTTGAAATTATAGATCTCTTTGGAGTTTACGTATCTTAGTTGGTAAAGAAAAGATACAAGAGTTAGATAAAAGAGAAACATCTTCTTGTTACTCTCTGCCCTCTTATTTTGCTTTATTTTTCTGCCAAGCCTGACTTCCTTACATGATATCCCTACATGATATATATTTCTTTACATGTTTATTGCCTGAGTGACTGAACAACAAAAATAACCCCTTACTAGAATGTAAAGGGTAGGGACTTGTATATTTCATTCACTGTTATGGCCCCATTGTTGAGAATGGTGTCTGGCACAGAGAAAACTCTCAACATATATTTGGTGAGTACTTAAGTGTTTCGATGAGCATGGAGGCTGTCCAGGCCCAGCCCTGATGCTGTAGGGACTCTACAGAGTGATTGAACACTAAGACATTGGCTGTTGTTGTTGTTCAGTTGCTAAATCATGTCCAATCCTTTGTGACGCCACGGACTGCAGCATGCCAGGCTTCCCTGTCCATCCTCATCTCCTGGTGTTTGCTCAAACTCATGTCCTTTGAGTCAATGATGCCATCCAACCGTCTCATTCTCTATCACCCCCTTCTCCTCCTGCCCTCAATCTCTCCCAGTATCAGGGTCTTTCCCAGTAAGTCGGCTCTTTGCATCAGGTGGCCTGAGTATTGGAACTTCAGCATCAGTCCTTCAATGAATATTCAGGGTTGATTTCCTTTAGGGTTGACTGGTTTGATCTCCTAGCAGTCCAAGAGACTCTCAAGAGTTTTCTCCAGCATCATAGTTGGAAAGCATTTAATTCTTTGGTGCTCAGCCTTCTTCATGGTCCAACCCTCACATCTGTACATGGCCATTGGAAAAATCATAGCTTTGACTATATGGTCCTTTATTTTTATTTAATTATTTATTTATGTTTGTCTGTGCTGGGTCTTTGTTGCTATGTGTGGGCTTTTTCTAGTTGTAGCTATCAGGATGCTTTTCCTTGTGTTCCTTGGACTTCTCATTGTGGTGGCCTCTCTTGTTGCCAAGCACAGGCTCTAGGTGCATGGGCTTTAGTACTTGGCTTTAGCACATGGGCTTAGTCACTCCACAGCATGTGAAATCTTCCAAGACCAGGGATTGAACCCATGTCCCCTGCATTTGCAGGTGTATTCTGATCCACTGTACCACCAGGGAATTCCAAGACCTTGTTACTGTTTGAGGTGGATTGTGGGTAGGGAGATGAAAAAAGGGAAAAAGATGATCAAGATGACACTAATATTTCAAGTTTTCCATCCATAGTGAATAAGACATACCACTCATTGTGCAATGTGGTATATAGTATGAGCCTAGGGACTGTGATTTGGATCCTGAAACAGCCACCTATTTTCAGAATAAGCTGAAATAAGTTCTTCATTTATTAATACCACAGTTTCATTGTTTGTAAAATTAAAACAATGTTACATAATTATGGCTATGGTGGGAAGATAGAAAAGTTGACACCTAAGAGTTGCCTAGTAAATGTATGTTATCATCGTCATCATTCGGGGGTTGGCAGACTACAGCAAGTGGGCCAAACCCAGCCTGTAACTGGCTTTTGTGAATACAGTTTTCTTGGAATACTGCCATGCCCATTCATTTTCTTTTGTCCATGGCTGCCTCCACTCACTATAACAGCAGAATTGAGGAGTTAGGGAGTCTGTGCAGGCTTCAAAGCCTACAATTTTACTCTCTGGCCCTTTACATAAAAGTTGGTGAACTTTTATCTAAAAGATGGTCTGTCAGCAATATAACAAAGCCCACAATCCAGCAAAGTGTGGTCCAGGGGCCAGTGTGATTCACAAACCATCTGTTACTGATCTGTGAGAAGCAAAGTGCAGAAGCTAAAAGCAGCTTTTGCACAGTAGCAGTATCATAACCAATGAGGTTTATTCTAAGCATGGTTATTGCTAATTGAAAACTTTCCACAGAAATGAACAGTCTTTAGAAACATCTAAAACAATCTGATGTGCGGTTGACATCCAAGTGCACGATTTTGGTATATATAAAAGCCTTGGTTTATGACAGATTGGGGGGAAAAAAAAATCCTTGGCCTTTCCCACCGGGAGAGAGTTTGGTGTTTTGTAGGGGGATTTTGTTGTATTGATAACTTTGTAAGACACATTCATGCGGTTTTACATGAGAACATCTGGGGGCCCATCAGGTGGGAGTGAAGAACGGGTTCTGGGATTGCAACTGACCTGGAAAGGTTGATGAGTGAGCCCATTAATAACGTCATGCAAATGGGTTTCATATGCAGATGCATGGGCAGCCACAGTTCACTTACCTGCTAATATAGTTGTAATGTGTTGCTTCATATCTGAGACAAGGAGACCACCTCAGGATATTATGTGTGACTCATGCACATATACAAATGAATTCCTTTTGAGGTAAATGAATTTTAAGTTGACAATTCATCTTCTCTGAATAGTGGTAGGCCAACAACTTTCCTGGAAATCTAGCAAAACAACAGTTCTGTGACCAGCCCTATGCTTTGTTGCCTGTGCACTTAAAAAAAGCAGACTGACTTTTCCTTTTTCTGTTTTAGAATCGGTTCCAAATGGTAAAGTCTGCCAGAAAAAACAGACACACTCTCAGGAACAACAATGCCCATTATGTGTGGGGTGGAAGCTGCCAGACTTTGATTTCTGGCCAGACATTAACCCCTTTGGTGTCTTAGCGGGGAAGTGACAAGTCTGCATCCAGACGCTTCCAGGATTTTACAGTCACTAGGTGTGAGACCAGGCGATTTGTAATGACTTGTGCAAAAAAGGACTATTGCGGGAAGGAAGTACAAGTTCAAGGCTGCATCTCCATGTTTCTTGAATTGTGCCATGACTCATTCTAGCAAGCGGACACCGAGTTGACTCCTGTGCGTTTCCCTTTGCAGATCTGCTGCTGGTAAGAGGCACGGTGCTCTTACCACCTGCTCCACCTGTGTTTTCAGATGGATGTCACAAGGGCCAATTCGGCACTTTCAGAGAAAAATATGTGGATTCCTTGAGGTCACCATTTACAGTAAAGCTGCTAGAAAAGAGAATTCCTGCAAACTCTTTTGTGATCCTCTCTTTCCCTAGACACATACCCCACAGGTCAACATCCCATTTTGAGAGCTCAAACAAGCAGAGAACAATGCAATTTATAGTAGGTGGATGATGGTTTGTATGTACGTTCTGTGTATATATGTGTGTGTTTCATTTGTTCCTTTACTCTTTAATAAATAGTTATTGATAGTCTACTATGGGATGACTGGGGATACTAAGGTAATTGCACTCATAATAATAGCTACCATTTATCTAGAGCTTATTGCATGTCGGTATTATGTTAAACATCTTACATACATGTACTTTAATTCACTTAATTCTTTAGCAACAACTTTATGAAACAGCCCCATCTGACATTTTAGTAAAATGAGTTCAGAAAAGTCAAGGACACGTGGCTGATTGATAACAGACTAGGATTCACATCCAGACCTACCTTATGTAAAACCATTTCCCCATTCATTTGCCTAAGTTGCCTTCCTGAAAATGAATACAAATATAAAAAGGCATTTTACTCGATTTCTTGGAATTCACATTCCAGTTGGAGAGAAAGGCATGTGATACAGAATGGAAAAGGGTATCTTACAGCAATGTGCACAGCTATATACGTGATTAACAGTCTGCTGAAGAAGGAGGGAGAGGGTTAGAGTGAGGTCCCAGAGAGAAAGTAGTATTTGAGTTACTCCTCTATGGAGTGGGATATGAGAGAGAGAGAAAGATCCGGTAGGGTGTGCTTTGTTGTGTAGGAAGCATGCTCAGTTGCTCAGTCATGTCCAACTCTTTGCGACCCCAGGGACTGCAGCCCACGTGGCTCCTCTGTCATGGAATTTTCCAGGCAAGAATACTGGAGTGGGTTGCCATTTTCTACTCCAGGGAATCTTCCCTACCCAGGGATTGAACCTGCGTCTCCTGAATTGACAGGTGGATTCTTTACCACTGAGCCACGTGGGAAGCCCTGTGTAGAAAGAGACCTGGACTTATCAGAGGCAAAGAGACTTGACTTACATAGAGTGAGTCTATGCACGAAACAGCAGCAGCAGCAGTGGGAGATTCTTCAAGGTTGCTTCTCTATTTATGAGGCCCAGATCTCCGTCCCCTTTGTTCTCATGGCATTGCCACATCTTAGTAAAAGAGGATGTAGGGAGAAAGTGAGTTCAGCTGGGGTAAATTAGAAGTGATGACTTATGGAGACTACAGGAAAAGGAGTAAAGGTAATCTGTCTCTGCTTACTGCAGTGGTGGGACCCTTATGGGATGACTGTCACACGAATGAAGATATCAGCCAGCCCTGGATATGAAAATGCAGCCTTTGGCTGTGTTTTAGAATCAAGTGAAGGAAAAAGGAACTGATATACTTTGTTCTTTTCAATTGTATGTTTGACCCTGAAGGGCATGGTTGCCTGACTCTTTCACCAGAGACACGGGATGGATAAAGAACAGAAATAGCATCCACAGATAACCGTATGTGAAGATGACTGTGTTAAAGGCAAGGGTCTAGCCGGACACTGGGAAATAAAGTAATCACCTATTCAGTCCCAGCCAAGGGAGCAATCCAGCTCAAAGAAAAGGAGGACAATAGTGTTTCAGCCAGGATGCTTCTGAGCCTTAGGCTCTTCTGTTTAGGACATATAAAAACAATCAACATGGATGGAGCCCACATGGTTGGCAATCACAATATCACAGTTCTTTGGGGTTTCACTCTGAGAAGCTGAGACTTTGCAGTTTGCAAGGGTTAAGATTTCAGACTAGAATGATCACTGGACTATTCCGTTTTTGTTGTTGTTGTTGTTTTTTGATATTTTAAAAGGGATACTGGGCTGTCCCATATTCATTGCCAAGCCCTCCCTGCCTCCAAATCTTCCTATAAAATGCTTCTTCTCTAATCTCTAACTATGCTCTGTGACTGAATATGATTATGGGATATTTACATGCATTCTTGTCTATTGTATCAAAAGATTGTGAAACAAAATGCCCATCATTAAAGCCCCAAAGTGATTGGATTGGCATGGGGACCAGGAATGGGGCTGGCATGGGAGAGAGGATCTGACTCTGAGATTTCATGAAATCCAAAACAATAGGACAGCTGCTTTTCCATAAACAGATTATTATTATTATTTCTACCTAGACAGCTTGATAGCAGCCATTATCTTCTTTCTGGGTGTCTTATCAAGTTCTGGCCGCATGCAGCATGGGCGATAAGGAAGGAGAAATGTCACCCATGGGATTGCCAAGGATTATTTCTATGCACTGCTGTTCAGCAACGGCCAAACCCTTAGAACTGAAAGTAGTCCTATTGTTCACGCTGGGCAGTTGCTATTCTGACAACACCGAGAGAGCAGAAAGAAGATGTAGCTGCCATTGTGTGAAGGAATTGAAATTTCATTACTCTCAGCTCAAGTTCAAGCAGTCTTGATTTTGAAAAGCGAAATCATCGTGGAATATCTTTGAAGAGGGAGAAGACAAGGAAAGGAAAGAAGAATAAAATGAACTCAGGGCTTTTCAGGACTATGAGGGAGTATTGAAAAGAAAAGACACAGAGAGAGAGAAGTACAATATTTTTAATCACCAGAACTTAAAATGCCAGGCATATAAGCCTCAAAGGGATTGAATATCATCATACAACCATTACCTGTGATCCAATTATCTAACATAAAGACCCCATCTTACATACTACACCATTTTACATATTACTCACTGGAAAATAGCTAATTTACTGGAGTTCTGTTTAATTGTCTCTGTTTCACACTAAGTTCTTGAATGAAATTAATCTGTTGATATTGAAAAATTTTCCTTTGCATCTCAATGATGTGTGCGTCGGATTTAAATATTTGAGGGAAAAAATACAATATTCTTGTATTTTTGTGATAATATCTCAGCTTCCCAAACTTATATCTTCTTTGAGAAAAAGACTGCATTAGAAAAAGACAAAAGCAATAACTAATGTGTATGATTAACCTGTACTATGCTCATACAGAATTTCCTCCCGAAATGTTCAGAGTACTTCAGTCATTTTCATACACAGTTTTAGGGTCATGCTGATATTATAATGTAAGCCACTTGGAAGTGAGCCAAATAAAAATTTTCCAACATCTTAAATCACTATTCTGAAATTGGAATTTCAAATGAATAAAGTGCTTTGCTCTTAAACCAACAACTTCAGAAATTAGATCTTGGTTGTGGAATCATTAAAAATGAGGAGTGGGAAAAGGTTGGGAAGGTAAAGAGCAAAGAGAGGGCACAGAGGAAGGAAGGAAGATGTGGGACAAGGGGAAGGGGCCTGTCTCCCTTGGGACTAGTGAACTCCAGAAGGGTAAAACCTGCTCTCCAACAAATTCTTACAACACTTCAGACAGACTAAGTCTCAGGAGGTATTTGTTAAATAAATTAGTGAGAGGTGTGCAAAAATATGGTGTCAGTGTTAATGTATCCAAAGGAACAGGCTTCTAACTAGACACTTTAGTTTTTTTAGCCATTAAGCATTTATTAGGAAGCCTAGAGCATCTCCAGCTTGAACACATGTACAAAGTATCTGGGGATCTTGTTAAAATCTGGATTCCAATTCAGGAAGCCTGGGAGAGGGTCTGAGATTCTGCATTTCTATCAGACTCTCATATACTGATGCTGTTGGCTCATGGAAGCACTCTGAGTGGAAGTGTACTGGAATAATACTAAGGGAAGATGAGCCGGGAGTCAGGAACTCGGAGCTCTAGTTTCTGATGTCAACCATCTGTGTTTTTAAGCAAATTGATTCATTAGTTTCTATATAATAAGTGGGTTGCATCTACATAATTTCTAAGGTTCTTACAGACTTAATATTTTAAAACAAAAGGAAGAAAGAGGGGAAGGAAGAAAGAAAAGAAGGAAGGAAGAAGGGAAGGAGGGAAAGAATAGTTTAGAGAATGGCCAGTCTGTCTCTAGAAATCCCAGGGGGGCTGAATTATTTCCCTCCAGAGTTGCACAGGTAATCTGGCATAGCTGAATTATGATTCAGCTGACTCCTAATTTCTAATGGAGTAATTTTCCATTATCATTTCTGTTGTTTTGTATTTACCCTTGGTTTATTCAAATGTATTTAGATTCTTTTTCCTCAATTTTTAATTTTTTTGCAGAACAAAGTTATGTTCCACTTTATCTTAGAATTATTTTAAATAGATAAATTAATATTTTTAGTTGGAGTTTCAATATCAAACTCTCAAAAATTAATAGAATGAGTAGACAGAAGACTAGAAGGATATAGTAGACCTGAAAAGCACTATGAATCAACTCAACATAGTTAAGATTTATACAATTTTCACACAACATCAGGATACAAATTCTACCCAAGTTCCCATAGGTTATAAACCAGGAGACACTGGAATATATCCAGGGACATAAAACAAAGTACAAAAATTGCATGATCTAAAGGTATTGAAGGCATACAGAGTCTGTTCTCTTATCACTGTGGAATTATGTGATAAATCAATATCAAAAGGTATTTGAAAATAAGTGTCATTTTTTTCAGGAGCAGTGTGACATTTACCAAGAGAGATCTTTTATCATTATTAGTAACTTTTGTGGAATGCCTACAATCTGCCTGATGAGATACAAAGTGTTGGGAATACAAAGATGAGTAAATTATATTTTATGATCAAATCCCTTGCCTGATGAACTGAGAGATTTCTATCCTGCAAAGTGAAGACCAACTGATCAATGCAAATGTCTAATATGTGTGTTAACATGCTAGGCCCCCATCCTCTTTGATATACTAAAAACATATCACTGACTACAGTAGAATGCTTGCAAAGATGGCCAATTCAACTCTCCTCATGCATTCTGTTTGTTGTGTGATTTTCCAGCTGAATGTATCCAAAAGTGGAATTTCTTTCTCTGCTTCCTGATTTGGGGTTGGCTTTTGTGACTTGCTTTGGCTAAGAGAATACAGTAGAAGGAACAAAGTTCTATTTCTACCTCTTGGCCTCAATAGGCTGTGTGCGAGTGTGTGCTAAGTGGCTTCGATCAGGTCTGACTCTCTGCAACCCTATGGACTGTAGCCCACGAGGCTCCTCTGTCCATGGGATTCTCCAGGCAAGGGTACTGGAGTGGGTTGCCATTCCTTTTTCCAGAGGATCTTCCCAACCCAGGGATTAAACCCACATCTCCTGTGTCTTTGCATTGGCAGGCAAGTTCTTTACCACTAGTACCACTTGGGAAACCTTCAAGATGATGTGCCCACTTTTATTTCCTCTCTCAGACTGCTGCTGCCACTGTAAAGAACAAGCCTGGGATAGCCTGCTGGATGATGAAGCATCACTGGGAGTGATGAGCTGTCCCAACTACATTAGCCGAGGCCAATCTAGGCTAGCCCACGGCAAGTCATCCCATAGACTTGTGTGAAAGCACTAGCAAGAGCAGCAGAGTTTCCCACTCAACCCGTCGCTGACCACAGATGTACCGTGAACTCAGCTGAGACTGGGAGAACTATCCAGTTCAGCCATAAACTTCTCAGCAATAATACATGCCCCTGGTGACTCAGTGGTAAAGAATCTGCCTGCCAATGCAGGACGTGTGGGTTCAAGCCCTGGGTCAGGAAGATCCCCTGAAGAAGGAAATGGAAACCCACTCCAGTATTCTTGTCTGGGAGATCCCATGGACAGAGAAGCCTGGCAGGCGACAGTCCATGGGGTCGCAAAGAGTCGATCATGACTTAGAGACTAAGCAACAACAACATCAAAGCTGCTTAGTTTTAGAAAAGTTTTTCTGCAGTTATTACAAGATGCATTAACTCTGATGCACAGATCAGAGGATGTGGTGAGATGCTTACAGTCTGGATTTATTTTAATGGTTGTTCTGATAGGAATTGTAGGTAAACTGGGGTGAGATTTGAGAGAGATAGGAGTCCAGGATGATGACTACAAGATATTTAACCTAAGTAACTGATAGATAATCAGAATTCCTTTTTTTTTTCTTTTGGATGAGGAAGTAAATCGGGAATTGTTTTTTGTATAAGCATTAAACTCTAATCAGGGATTTAGTGTTAATGCTGTAACAAATTTCTCACACAATGTCATGAATTAACACAAAAAAATTCCTTTCTCACTGAAAAAAAAAGACTACTTAGTTTTGGGGTGCTCTGTTATTCAGCATAGGTATATGTTGTAATGGCCTTCTGGACACCGAGCTTTGATTCAGATAAATGGTTCTAGTTTAGGTTCTCCCTGGAAGATATTAGGTAAGATATTAAGGGAGAGGTATGCATCTCACTATATCTTCCACATTTTTGAGCTGACTCTCACTTACACAAGGGAGGAGCTTGGCTTGAATTATGTTTCATTTTACTGATAAAAGAAAGATGTGCACAACCATGACAGGAAATGCTGTTGAGAGACTGAAGCAGAAGGTAACACACATGCATATTCCTTTTCTAAAGGAAGCATAAGGGACAGAGCCAAGACCAGGCATCAGAAAAAGGATGTTCAAATCCTGCTTTTGCTGAGTGTGTATGGTAGCTTGAGCTTCTGTCTTCTTTGTGGTAACCAGTCAAACTACAGTGTTTCTTCAAATGTAGTCATGTGTTACTCAACTTATTTTACTCTGTTTTCATATAATGTGCTGTGCTGTGCTTAGTCACTCAGTCATGTCAGACTCTTTGTGACTCCATGGACTATAGCCCACCAGGTTCCTCTGTCCATGGGGATTCTCCAGGCAAGAATACTGGAGTGGGTTGCCATGTCCTTCTCCAGGGGATCTTCCCTACTATCTGAGCTACCAGGGAAGCCCAAGGATACTGAAGTGAGTAGCCTATCCCTTTTCTAGGGGAAATTTCTGACCCAGGAATTGAACTGGGGTCTCTTGCATTGCAGGCAGATTCTTTATTAGCTGAGCTGCTCAGGAAGCCCATTTTCATATAATGCTAAGTTACTTCAGTCATGTCCGACTCTGTGCGACCCCATAGTTGGCAGCCCACCAGGCTCCCCCATCTTTGGGATTCTCCAGGCAAGAACACTGGAGTGGGTTGCCATTTCCTTCTCCAATGCATGAACGTGAAAAGCAAAAGTGAAGTCATATAATAGTGTCTAGTAATTATCGAGTAGTCATAATTCTAACTAGCATATGTACATTTTGGCTTCCCTGGTGGCTCAGCGGTAAAGAATTCCCTTGCCAATGCAGGAGATGTAGGTTTGATACCTGGGTCGGGAAGATCCCCTGGCGAAGGGCATGGCAACCCACTCCAGTATTCTTGCCTGGAGAATCTCATGGACAGAGGAGCCTGACGATCTAGAGTCCATGGGGTCACAAAAAGTCAGACTTGACTAAGCAACAGCAATATGTACATTTTATAGTTTTCAAATTGCCTTTATGGAAATTATCTCCCTTTGATCCTTCAGTGATGCCTTGAAATACTTATTGGTAGACGAAGAACCTCTGCTGTCTTCTAAATGGTGGTGTTTCTGAGAAATGTCTGAGCTCATGACAGACTTGCTAAGACAAGTCCGTCTTACCTCACTTTGTTTTTTTATTATTTTTTTTAAGAATTAAACCTGGCGAGCATATCAGATCTTTGACTTTTATTATCAAGTCCATACCTCACTTCTGTTTACAAGTTTTTTTCATAATGACCCTTGTCTATGAGGTGTATTCTTTTTCACCCCAGACATTTTTAAAGTGCAAAGAAGGTAATGGTTACTCTGAAATTGCATCTTGATGCCTGGAATTTATATTCTTAAACCATCAGAAAGTGAATGAAGTTGCTCAGTTGTGTCTGACTCTTTGTGACCCCGTGGACTCTAGCCTACCAGGCTCCACTGTCCATGGGATTTTTCAGGCAAGGGCAATGGAGTGGGTTGCCATTTCCTTCTCCAGGGCATCTTCCCAACCCAGGGATTGAACCCAGGTCTACATGCATTGCGGGCAGATGCTTCACCATCTGAGCTACTAGGGAAGCCATCAGATTGTCTATTTAATGATGTTGGTAGATTAAACAAATAATTAAATTTTTATCATCTGTGCTTGAGCCATGAATTTTTATTTTGATTATGTAGTTGAGTTGGCTGATAATGTAGATTCTGGGCTCAGCAGTTTCTATCTGAAATATGTGTAATGGCCTAAGTATCTGGTGAATACCGCCTGGTCCCTGACCAATGATTTAAGTTTTACCTGTGGTTATGAGTCTTACAAGACAGAGCTATTTCCTCTCTTCTACTTAATTTTAAGTGTGATCCTTATTTTTATCATCTCTTGTAACTGTTCCAGTACCACATTTTGATAGAATGAAGGAGAGTGGTTATTGTGACATTATAATAGCCTCCATTTATTGGGAGCTTACTATGTGAGAGCCAACACGCTATGCGCTTTACTTACATAGTTCTCACAACAGCCCATTGAGATAGATATATTGCTATTCCCATTTTACGGACGAGGGAACTGAAGTGCAGGGAGATTAAGTAAATTGCCCAAAGTCACACAGTGACTAGTGATAGAGCTGGATTTTTAGCTCAGACCATTTAAGTAGGAAATTCCTATTTCATAAACTACTATATTTCTTGTATATATATACTATATTTCTTGTACTATAAGATTTTCTTTAGATCAGAGACTAAGAAAAATGATGTATATCAATCTAGCCATCAATCTATCAATCTATATCAATCATCTGGATTGATGTGTATCAATCATCTGGATTGATGTATATCAATCCAGTATCATCAAAAATTGCATGTGTTCACAAGCCATCTAGGTACTATGAACTCCCTTGAAGAAATCGTGTAGTAATCAGCCTGTGTGTGGTAGGATGTTTCCCTGTGGTAGACATGCAGAAGACATATAAGAAATAGAAATTTTCCCTCTAATAGACCTGAAGATTTGTAGAAGTAGATAATTATTTTGGAGAGTTGGGAAGATAGAGTTGGTTCTATAGCATCTGAGGGTCACAGTGGGGAGGCAATGGATAGTCGTCCTTGAAGTGACTTCATTGCCAGATATTTTCAACGGATTTTGGTCTGCCAGTCCTTGGGCTTCCCAGGAGGCACTAGTGGTAAAGAACCCACCTGCCAATGCAGGAGATGTAAGAGTCATGGGTTCAGTCCCTGGGGTGGGAAGATCCCCTGGAGGAGGGCATGGCAACCCACTCCAGTATTCTTCCCTGGAGAATCACGTGGACAGAGCAGCCTGGTGGGCTATACAGTCCATGGGGTCACAAAGAGTCAGACACAACTGAAGCAACTTAGCATGCCTGCATGCCAGTCCATCAGAAGTGGGCAGGCTTGTCTCTAATCCCAATGCCTCACATTGAGAAAGCACTGGGCCACTCCAGAATTTCTTCTCACAGTCCTATTGATCAGGTTTAGTGGTTTCCATTTCTTTCCGTGTCAACCCAGGTGTAGAAGTCACACTCTTTACAGGTTTCCACCAGGAAGCCAATCCATACCAGTAATGGCTTCAATTGTATACTGCAAAAATTCATGTGCTAAAGTCCTGACCCCTGTACCTCAGAACGTGGCCTTGTCTGGAAGTAGAGCTGTTGCAAATGCAGTTATTATAAAAGAAGATGAAGTCATAAAGGAATGGGGTGAGCTTCTAATCAAGTATAACTGGTGTCCTTCTACACAGGAGAAATTTGGAGCAGATGCAGACACAGGGAGAACTCTTTGTGAAGATGAAGGCAGAGATCAGGGTGAGGTTTCTACACACCAAGGAACTCCAGTGGTCACCAGCAGACCACCAGAAGCTGAGGAAGAGGCATGAGAGCAATCTTCTCTGCACAGCCAGAAGGAACCAACCTTGCTGATACCTTGGTGTTAGACCTCTGGCCTCCAGAACCGTGACAATAAATTTCTGTTCTGTATCTAGTCAGTTGTGGTACTTTGCTATGGCAGCTCTGGTAAAGCAATATACCACCAAACATGTCCTGAGTTGGGCAGATTTTACTGAAGATATTTGGATGGAGCAATGTCGTGGGGAGGGATCACATCACACAGCCCACAGCATTCCCCCTAATTATATCACCTCCTCTCTCCCTCCACCTTCTTTCCTTCTCATCTCTTCCATTCTGGGTTAATCTCTAAATACTCAGCTACAAGTTTGTCTCACTCTATTTTTCAGAGTAGCTTTTTTCTTCCTTCGAAGTTATGGCAACAACCCACGTCTAGCTCCTAGGGCTCAGCTTCTAGCCCAACCATTAATCAAAATACACATCAAACACAAGCAGTCCATTCACTTAGAGAAATTCCTGGGCCAAATATTACAGTAAGAACATTTTCTAGATGGCGTGGCTTCAAATCTTGGCTCTGCTACTTGGATGTGTGAACTTGAACAAGTTACTTCATCTCTCTAAAATAAGAATAATAATAATAATAATTCACTGGGTCTGTCTTAAGTTTGGTGACCTCTCAAACAGACTCCGAGGCAGGTATTTGTGAAAGATGATGCAGTGAAGAAGGCTCCCAGGAGTAACATGAAAGGGAGTGCGAGGCGCAGGAAGGGGTCGAGTGAGAAGTTGATATGTGAATCAGGTACACTTGGGGCCTCAGACTTTCCATGGGGAGGCGTGGAACTAAATGGCCCTTCAGAGTGGTCTCATATTATAGCAAGGGGACTAAGACTTTGTCCCCTCTCATGGCAACTAGTCATTAAGAGTGGGTTACCCCCAGTCAAGGGGTGGTTGGTGAGGTAGTCCCCTTTTTTACTTTTGGCTGTGCTTGGTCTTTGTGGCTGTGCAGGCTTTCTATAGTTGCAGTGAAAGGGGGCTGCTCTTCATTGTGGCGCACCTGCTTCTCATCGTGGTGACTTCTCTTGTTGCCGGGCAACAAGGCTTCAGTAGTTTCAGCACGTGGGCTCAGTAGCTGGGGTTTCCGGGCTCTAGAACACTGGACTCAGTAGTTGTGGTGCATGGGCTTAGTTGCTCCTTGGCATGTAAGAAGTTCCCTGACCAGGGATCGAACCCATGTCCCTTTCATTGGCGGGTGGATTCTTAACCACTGAACCACCACTGAAGTCCTGACAGCAATTTTTTGAGAGTAACCTGGCTCTGAGTGGTCAGTCATCAGGGCTGCCGTGGTACCTGGGAAATGAGTGTCTCAGTTGCCTGACTGTCCTGCAGGCATTTTTTAGGTGACACATCATAGCATTAACTACAGGGTGATTGTGAGTATGAAATAAATTCACATAGAAAATGCTTGGAACATTACCTGGTGTGAGGTAAGTGCTGAGTAAATGAAAGACATCATATACTGAGGGTTCACATTAGCATTTTTTTTGCTTTATGTAATTACATACGGTTCACAGAATGATTTTGCATGGATTTTGCTTCTCTATAAGAAGTGCTTATAGATGTGAGTGAAGCAGACGCTCCATCTAAAATGCTTTCTATTAGGAAACAAGCTCAGAGCAGTTACGTGACTTGTCTGGTGCCACTGCTAGCAGGAACCTGGTCCTTCCCTGTTTTCAGTTTCTTCCTCCCTATCTGCAACCACAGCTAATTTTTGAAGCCACAAGCACCCATGTGTAGGCTCAGTCTCATCAACCCCAATCTGAGGGCAGACTGAAGGATTTACAATTCCCTAGTCTAACACCCGGATTCAGCAGCAATGATCTTGTGGTTGACTTTGTCCTACCTTGAGCCACGATGACGTTGCAAAGGTGGTCAATGGGATGAACACATCTCACCAGGGAGGCTAACCAGCTTACTGTAAGAGCCCTTGTGCAACAGCCTTTACCTTAGTGGATTCTCTGTATAATTGCTTATGTCTGGCCTCCCAGTTCAAAGACTTATTTTGTGTTGACTGATGGCAGAGAAAACTTTCAGGGCAAGAGTACACTAAATAAATGCAGAAAATACTGATATTTAAGCAAGAATATTGTTTTTTTAAAAATGTTACCCAAAGTACTCGAATCCCCACTGCAACACATTTTCCCCCCATAGGCAAACAAATCAAACATTTGCTTGGTGAGCATAACATCAGAGCAAAGAGAGTTGGTTGATCTTAAGAATACCTTAGCTAAGATAACTAGGGCATCTTTTTGTCTTCTGTAGGAGTATGGGTCTTAATATTTTTATCTGGTGACCAGAGCTCCCCACCCCTAGTTGGAGTTGTATGTTCACTGCTAGTCTTTGTCTCCAGGAGCCTCATTTTTCTGTGTTCCATGGTTGACCAACTCCCCTTTTAAGATCATCACATTAATAACCCTAATGAGTTTACAGGAAAGGCTGACTGTAGCCAGATGGCGATTCTGACTCCTTGGAGAGATTTTGTACATTTCTGTGTTTATTTCATAGCTTAACATTCAGAGGGCAGCTCTATACCCTTTACTTAGAGGGGCAGCAGAGTTCTAGAACTCAGGCTTTGAAATTGGGTTGCCTGGGCTGTGCCTCAGTTTGCCTTTTGCTAATAGTGGGACCCGGGACCAGTTGCTCTCATTGGATGTGCCTCCGTTTCCCTATCTGCTCAGCAGAGATTATAATAATACAGATTTCACGGGGTTGTTTGAGGATTTAATGAATAAATCTATATAAAGGACTTAGAACAGCTGGCAAAAAATAATTGCTAATTAAATCTTAATTAATGATGGTGGCATAGTTTGTAAAGAATCTGCCTGCCAATGCAGGAGATGCAGCAGATGCGGGTTCAGTCCTTGGGTTGGGAAGATCCCTTGGAGAGGAAAATGTCAACCCACTCCAGTATGCTTGCTGGGGAAATCCCATGGACAGAGGAGCCTGGTGGGCTATGGTCCAGGGGATCTCAAAATAGCTGGACATGACTGAGTACATAGGCATGCATGGAGAGGGCATTCTGGTTTTCTGGTCTCTTTATCTTATAAACTATTAATCAAAGTGAACATTTATCAAGTGCTTATATAATCCATCTGCACCCCCCTCCAGTATATAATCCATGCACTGTTATAAGACTTTAACTTGAATGTCATTGTAATCCTTCCAAAATTCAGTCAGATGGAAAACATTTTGAGTGTATTTTATAGATGAGGAAATGGAGATTGAGAAGTGAAAAACCACAAAAAAAGAGGTGGAGCAGGTGAGCTGCAGGAAATCAAGATTTTTATCTCTATGTATCAGCTACATACTCCTGTAAATAAACTTCAATATTGTCCCCTGTGCAGGAGTCCTTTCCTCGGTCATCAGATCAGATCAGATCAGATCAGTCGCTCAGTTGTGTCCGACTCTTTGCGACCCCATGAATCACAGCACGCCAGGCCTCCCTGTCCATCACCAACTCCCGGAGTTCACTGAGACTCACGTCCATTGAGTCCATGATGCCATCCAGCCGTCTCATCCTCTGCTGTCCCCTTCTCCTCCTGCCCCCAATCCCTCCCAGCATCAGAGTCTTTTCCAATGAGTCAACTCTTTGCATGAGGTGGCCAAAGTACTGGAGTTGGTCATATGGTGACTCAAACTAGTGGTGTACTGTGCTTCTTCCAGTGTCACAAGGAAAAAACTAGAACTTTCATGTCACCAGGAAGCTGGAGTTGCCTACTGCTCCATGCCCCTGTTTCTCCGGTTTGTACTGAGCAGTACTATGTGTGTGGCCCCTGTGATTTCAGGCTACCCAACCAGCCAGCGTTTCTTCAACCCTGTGTCACAGTCCTCCGGTAGCAATCGCTATGGAAGTCTTCACCTGCTTCCCACTGCAGTTCCTCAAGATACTATGCTCTACCTGCCCACCTGGACATTCTTCCAACATAGGCAGTCAGGGGCCCCTGTCTGAGCCTTGGTGCCTACCTCTTCTGCCCTCCAAGTGGGAGAATGATCACAGCTCTTGGTCTCCTTTGCATTGCCTGATGGGTATCCTTAACCAGAGAAATCCCGTATTGGTCTTGGAGTGTAATTATAAGAGGTATAATTGGAATTGAACCCATGTCTCCTGATTCTACAATCTTCATCATAGGTGAAGCTGAAAGATGATGGCTAGGGCTAGTTGTTGAGGTGTAGACTTCATGGATGGAGGTAAGGTCTGGCATCTAAGGCTTGAGGTTCCAGCAAGATGCTTCTGCCCAATGTAGTAAAGGATACTGGGAACCAAAAGATTAAGCCTCCTTACAACAGAAGAAGCCCAAACTCCAGTGGTGGCATGTAAGACTGCAGGGTCAGAGAAACAAGAAGTAGGGATTCTGACTGAATTACTTAGGAAGAATTCAGAGGTAGCTGAAAACAGGCCAAAGGGCAAGGAGGTCAAGATAGGTGACAGGGAGATCCAGATGACTCTTTCAATGATCATTGTTCTTTGTAACTCACATTTTTCAGATTGGTGGTGCATGGGGTGGGGAGGTTGGAGCAACTTTAAAGGGCCTGTGGTCAGTGGGGTAGGCTCATATTCTTTGTCCTTTACCTTCTTGCATCTCCTCATCATAAGTCTTAGGAACACATATGGTTTTGATTAGAGAAAAGGCTCTTCTAGAGCTTCTCATTTTATTAAATTATTGCTGAGTCCTATCACTGAAGAGAGAAGATAGGATTTCCTTTCTGTGATTGACGAAAGCATGTTATGAGGCTCTGGGCCAGCCAGGATTGTGATATCATTCTTGGGCAGCTTTGGATAGTTGGGGCATTCTGTATTGCTATTTTAGTTTCTTCATTGCATTGCCCTTAAAAGCTTCGAATTGTTTCATGTCCACGTATTTTTTTCTATGCTGTCCCTACTGGAGGTTGTACCCTCCATGCCTTTAAGACACAGCTGGAGTGTTCTCTGACTTCGTGCTTTCTTGTGTTGTGTTCATGCCTCTATTATAATAATAATATCTGATATTTATTGAATGTTAATTAGCACATTTTTTCTTTTTCTTTTTCCTTCGGTGTGCTCAGTCGTGTCCAACTCTTTGGGGCCCTATGGACTGTAGCCTGCCAGACTCCTCTGTCCATGGAATTCTCCAGGCAAGAATATTGGAATGGGTTGCGATTTCCTACTCCAGGGGATCTTGCTGACCCAGGGATCGAACCCTCGACTCCTGCATCTCCTGCACTGACTGGCGGATTCTTTACCACTGCCCCACCTGGGAAACCCACACTTGCACATTCAGTTCAGTTCAGTTCAGTTGCTCAGTCATGTCCGACTCTTTGTGACCCCATGAATCGAAGCACGCCAGGCCTCTCTGTCCATCACCAACTCCCAGAGTTCACTCAGACTCATGTCCATTGAGTCAGTGATGCCATCCAGCCATCTCATCCTCTGCCATCCCCTTCTCCTCCTGCCCCCAATCCCTCCCAGCATCATAGTCTTTTCCAATGAGTCAACTCTGCACGTGAGTGGCCAAAGTACTGGAGTTTCAGCTTTAGCATCATTCCTTCCAAAGTAATCCTAGGGCTGATCTCCTTCAGAATGGACTGGTTGGATCTCCTTGCAGTCCAAGGGACTCTCAAGAGTCTTCTCCAACACCACAGTTCAAAAGCATCAATTCTTTGGCGCTCAGCTTTCTTCACAGTCCAACTCTCACATCCATACATGACCACTGGAAAAACCATAGCTTTGACTAGATGGACCTTTGTTGGCAAAGTAATGTCTCTGCTTTTCAATATGCTATCACTTACACATTAGGCACAAGTAATTCACGAGCTAAGTATTATTGTTATCTTCATATAACAGAAAAATGAAAATTGAGACTTTAGGTGAGTTAATAATTCTCCCAAGGTAATGTGTGTAAACAAAATTCAAGCCCAGATGTCTGACTTCAGAATACAAGTTTTAACCACCATGTGAGCTGTCTGCGGCCCATGTACCCATTCATTCATCCGTCTTGCAAATATTCATTGAGAGCTTCCTGTATGCAAAACATCTCTTGGATCTGAAAATACAGCCATTTACAACACAGATAAAATTATAAAATCTCTACCTTCATGGAATTTGCATGCTATTGGAGGAGACTGACAATAAACAAATGTAATGTAATTCCAGGAAGTTAGGAGAGCAGTGGAAAAAAAGACACAGAAAAAGAAAATAGAGGACATCAGGGAATTGCTATTTTAAGTGGCAGAGTGATGGAAACCTGCTCTGCAGAGGGGATCTATGAACAGAGACCTGGCTAAATGACATTATTTTCTGCACCACAAAAAATGTGATCTCTTTTTTAAAGGCAGGGCTTGGTTTATTTATGTTTCCCCAACATGCTTCTAGATTTACAGTCCCCAAAAGATGTTTGTATGATGAAAAGAGGAATATGATTATGAACATGAAATGAGGGGCTAGAAAGTCATGTCTGAAGTAGCAAGTGATTAATGAGAGCATTTTCCTAGAGGTTTAATTGGCAGAGGCTGCAGTGAGCAAAGTTTCCTCTTAACTCCTTGTATTTCCAGGCCTGGTGACCTCCTGGCCAAGAGATACACGCTCTCCCTCTCCACAGTGTTTTCCGTGGCTTGTGTTTTCATTGGCTAAATATATTTCAATCCACAATCCACAGCAGGGAGCCTTGGTCTGCTTTCTTTTCTTACAGGAACTTTATAAACAGGAATGATTGTATCTGACTACTGAATATTCGTGTAACTACCTCCAGCACCAAAGATCTTGAAAGCTGAAATGATCAAAAGGGGACTGAGTTCTGAAACTGTACTTTGCTTGTCAAGCTGGCACATTTGAGATTTAAGTCAGGGATACCTTGGTGATTTTATCACCTCACACCAACTCCTAAGAAGAATCTGCTTTTATTTATGAACACCGAATAAAGGAGACACAGAGGCACTTGCATTTTCTTGGTAATTGGAAGGGAAGGGAAGGCTTGGATATACATTCAACTTTTCATTTATATTCTTTGTCTTCTGGATGCTCAGACACTGCAAACAAATAACCAACTCTCTATCCAAACCCATAGAAAAGTTAAAGGGCAACTCTGCAAATGTAGACAGTTTCAGAAAAGTAAACCAAACTTGGACGGGCCTAGTGAAATCACACTAGGAGAAAAATAAGAGAACGATTTGCAATTTTTATTTAATTGAACTGTTTTGCATTTCAGTGTCAGTGTATAAGCTTCATGCCGAGCCTCTGTAGGTTAAAACAGGGTCACAAATGAGCTGGGAAGAGTCCAAGGGCAGAAGGCAAGGGTGAAGGTAGGAAGGAGCGCGACATGTGACATGTTAAACACTTGGATTGAATTCTCGTGTTGAACTTTGATGTGGTAGCCCTCATGTCAGATGTTGCCGATATTTAGCAAGCACACTTCTAAATATCCTGATCGGTCTTGAAGAACACTCTTTTCCCTTCCTTTTTCTCTTTTCCAACATCGCTGCTTTACTGCCCCACATACTGAAACACGCCCAGATGTCGGACTGAAGCTATTCTCAGGCTGTAAAATTAACCAACGTGCCATTGATTAAAACCATCACTTGGAGTCTGTCCTGAAGTTGACCTCAGGGAGTTCAAAATAAGTATGTGATTCTCTTTATACACTGACATGTGAATTATGAATTTGCCTTTTAATGAAAGACACTTAATATTTTATTTCTTAGTCTGGCAAGATAGAATGCCTTCAGGATGAGAAGTGTCACTCCCCACTCCTGAAGCCACGACAGACATTCTTTTTTTTTTTTTTTTAAACTTTACATAATTGTATTAGTTTTGCCAAATATCAAAATGAATCCGCCACAGGTATACATGTGCTCCCCATCCTGAACCCTCCTCCCTCCTCCCTCCCCATTCCATCCCTCTGGGTCGTCCCAGTGCACCACCCCCAAGCATCCAGGATTGTGCATCGAACCTGGACTGGCAACTCGTTTCATACATGATATTTTACAAGTTTCAATGCCATTCTCCCAAATCTTCCCACCCTCTCCCTCTCTCACAGAGTCCATAAGACTGTTCTATACATCAGTGTCTCTTTTGCTGTCTTGTACACAGGGTTATTGTTACCATCTTTCTAAATTCCATATATATGCGTTAGTATACTGTATTGGTGTTTTTCTTTCTGGCTTACTTCACTCTGTATAATAGTCTCCAGTTTCATCCACCTCATTAGAACTGATTCAAATGTATTCTTTTTAATGGCTGAGTAATACTCCATTGTGTATATGTACCACAGCTTTCTTATCCATTCATCTGCTGATGGACATCTAGGTTGCTTCCATGTCCTGGCTATTAGAAACAGTGCTGCGATGAACATTGGGGTACACGTGTCTCTTTCCCTTCTGGTTTCCTCAGTGTGTATGCCCAGCAGTGGGATTGCTGGGTCATAAGGCAGTTCTATTTCCAGTTTTTTAAGGAATCTCCACACTGTTCTCCATAGTGGCTGTACTAGTTTGCATTCCCACCAACAGTGTAAGAGGGTTCCCTTTTCTCCACACCCTCTCCAGCATTTATTACTTGTAGACTTTTGGATCGCAGCCACGACAGAAATTCTTAATCAATCTCTTCACTCCTTTTCCTGGGTCCTGGTCTTAGGCTCAGATTAATTTACAAAACACTGCTTCAGGCAGCAGCTATCAATTGGCTGGAGTAGGATTGTAATGGAAATCTTTTTACCATCTTCGCATTACATGGCGTTCTGTTTTACCTTACTGCTGTGCATATGCTGCAGCAGAGTTTCTCACATGTGTATGCTTTACCTGAAAACTCATATATTTTAAATTAATAAAAGCATTAATTAAGATAATGAGTGAAGTGAGACTGCATAGTTATTGTTGTTTGGGTGAACCAGTCTTAAAATGCACCATTTAATTTACACCAGAGACCCATGTATTAGAATGCTGCTGCTACTGCTAAGTCGCTTCAGTCATGTCCGACTCTGTGCGACCCATAGATGGCAGCCCACCAGGCTCCCCCGTCCCTGGGATTCTCCAGGCAAGAACACTGGAGTGGGTTGCCATTTCCTTCTCCAATGCATGAAAGTGAAAAGTTAAAGTGAAATCGCTCAGTCGTGTCTGACTCTTAGTGACCCCATGGACTGCAGCCTACCAGGCTCCTCCGTCCATGGGATTTTCCAGGCAAGAGTACTGGAGTGGAGTGCCATTGCCTTCTCCATGTATTAGAATAGATATCAGCAAAACCTCTTTAATGTTGAGAGCTACCATTATATGGATTTTAGAAAATGATAGCAAACCAGCTTTGGAATTTGGTAAGGGAAATGGATAACTCTGAGATACAAAAATGGTTAAAAAAAAAGAGCATGTGGGAGGGGGTGGTGCAGAGAGAGGCATGCATGCATGCGTGCTAAATTGCTTCGCTCATGTCCAACTCTATGCAACCCTATGGACTGTAGCTCACCAGGCTCCTCTGTCCATGGGATTCTCCAGGCAAGAGTACTGGAGTGGGTTGCCATGCGCTCCTCCAGAGACTCTTCCTGACCCAGGGATCGAACCCATGTCTCTTATATCTCCTGCATTGGCAGGTAGGGTCTTTACCACTAGCATCACTGCAGAGAAAGGCATAAGTGAGTAAATGAGACAGTTCTTGCCCTTCCCTGAGAGCTGCCCTTCTCTCTCTTTCACACACACACACACACACACACGCAACAGTTTTATTTAGTATTTATGATCATGAAATATGCCTTATTTTATTTTTGCCAACTTGTCTCCAGGTTTTACTGGAAAAGGCAGAATGGGAAACTTGAAAGTGATTTTGGAATCAAAATCCTTTTGTACCAATCTTGGTGTGCCACTGGTGCTTGCCTGTAGAAGCTGGGAAATTAGTTTACTAAGCAAGAAAGATAAAGTTTACCAAGCAAGAAAGTCTTGCTTTCTTCAGGAAAATGGCTGGCATGGTAATATTTATCTCTCAGGGTTTTTATGAGGATTAAATGAGTGAACTTTTCTGACAACACTTTAAAATTGTCACGTACTGAGAAATATGAGCAATCTTTGATAAATGGTAAGTGGAGGACTTATAAAATGTGAAACACCCAGTTGGTATCTATTGTTATCCATCAATACTATGATGATCACTTATTTTCAATTTTGAATTGAAGTTTTAAAATGCAGAGCTTTCTATGTACTGTCAATATCACTTATATGCAATGTTACTTAACTTGGGTAATACTTTAGAATATTTCTGCTGCTGCTGCTGCTGCTGCGAAGTCGCTTCAGTCGTGTCCAACTCTGTGCGACCCCATAGACGGCAGGCCACCAGGCTCCCTCGTCCCTGGGATTCTCCAGGCAAGAACACTGGAGTGGGTTGCCATTTCCTTCTCCAATGCATGAAAGTACAAAGTGAAAGTGAAGTTGCTCCGTCGTGTCTGACCTTAGCAACCCCATGGACTGCAGCCTACCAGGCTCCTCCATCCATGGGATTCTCCAGGCAAGAGTACTGCAGTAGGGAGCCATTGCCTTCTCTGAGAATATTTTTATTTCCTTTTAATTTCCTGGTTTTTGATAGCTTTATATACAAATCAATGTAGATTCAACAGCGGCTTTTGTTAGAATTCTACCCACAAGTGTGAGATGTATCATGGTCACCACTGGTTGGCCATGTAGGGCAGTTGTAGGGGATACTCAGTGTACTTCAGGAAACTAAGCACAGTCCTGTCTTCATGCTTGTCTAAAATTAAATTTGGATTCCAGCTCACTGAACTCCAGTGCTTTTGTGGTTTCAGATCAGATCAGATCAGTTGATCAGTCGTGTCCAACTCTTTTCGACCCCATGAATCGCAGCACTCCAGGCCTCCCTGTCCATCACCAACTCCTGGAGTTCATTGAGACTCACGTCCATTGAGTCAGTGATGCCATCCAGCCATCTCATCCTCTGTCGTCCTCTTCTCTTCCTGCCCCCAATCCCTCCCAGCATCAGAGTCTTTTCCAATGAGTCAACTCTTCAAATGAGGTGGCCAAAGTACTGGAGTTTCAGCTTTAGCATCATTCCTTCCAAAGAAATCCCAGGGCTGATCTCCTTCAGAATGGACTGGTTGGATCTCCTTGCAGTCCAAGGGACTCTCAAGAGTCTTCTCCAACACCACAGTTCAAAAGCATATTTGGCAAAACTAATACAATTATGTAAAGTTTAAAAATAAAATAAAATTAAAAAAAAAAAAAAAAAACAAAAGCATCAATTCTTCAGCGCTCAGCCTTCTTCACAGTCCAACTCTCACATCCATACATGACCACAGGAAAAACCATAGCCTTGACTAGACGAACCTTTGTTGGCAAAGTAATGTCTCTGCTTTTGAATATGCTATCTAGGTTGGTCATAACTTTCCTTCCAAGGAGTAAGAATCTTTTAATTTCATGGCTGCAGTGACCATCTGCACTGATTTTGGAGCCCAGAAAAATAAAGTCTGACACTGTTTCCACTGTTTCCCCATCTATTTCCCATGAAGTGATGGGACCAGATGCCATGATCTTCGTTTTCTGAATGTTGAGCTTTAAGCCAACTTTTTCACTCTCCACTTTCACTTTGATCAAGAGGCTTTTGAGATCCTCTTCACTTTCTGCCATAAGGGTGGTGTCATCTGCATATCTGAGGTTATTGAGATTTCTCCCGGCAATCTTGATTCCAGCTTGTGTTTCTTCCAGTCCGGCGTTTCTCATGATGTACTCTGCATGTAGTTAAATAAACAGGGTGACAATATACAGCCTTGATGAACTCCTTTTCCTATTTGGAACCAGTCTGTTGTTCCATGTCCAGTTCTAACTCTTGCTTCCTGACCTGCATACAAATTTCTCAAGAGGCAGATCAGGTGGTCTGGTATTCTCATCTCTTTCAGAATTTTCCACAGTTTATTGTGATCCACACAGTCAAAGGCTTTGGCATAGTCAATAAAGCAGAAATAGATGCTTTTCTTGAACTCTCTTGCTTTTTCCATGATCCAGCGGATGTTGGCAATTTGATCTCTGGTTCCTCTGTCTTTTCTAAAACCAGCTTGAACATCAGGAAGTTCACGGTTCACATATTGCTGAAGCCTGGCTTGGAGAATTTTAAGCATTACTTTACTAGTGTGTGAGATGAGTGCAATTGTGCAGTAGTTTGAGCATTCTTTGGCATTGCCTTTCTTTGGGATTGGAATGAAAACTGACCTTTTCCTGTCCTGTGGCCGCTGCTGAGTTTTCCAAATTTGCTGGCATATTGAGTGCAGCACTTTCACAGCCTCATCTTTCAGGATTTGGAATAGCTCCACTGGAATTCCATCACCTCCACTAGCTTTGTTTGTAATGATACTTTCTAAGGCCTACTTGACTTCACATTCCAGGATGTCTGGCTCTAGGTGACTGATCACACCATTGTGATTATCTGGGTCGTGAAGATCTTTTTTGTACAGTTCTTCTGTGAATTCTTGCCATCTCTTCTTAATATCTTCTGCTTCTGTTAAGTCCATACCATTTCTGTCCTTTATCGAGCCCATCTTTGTATGAAATGTTCCTTTGGTATCTCTGATTTTCTTGAAGAGATCCCTAGTCTTTCCCATTCTGTTGTTTTCCTCTATTTCTTTGCATTGATCGCTGAAGAAGGCTTTCTTATCTCTTCTTGCTATTCTTTAGAACTCTGCATTCAGATGCCTATATCTTTCCTTCTCTCCTTTGCTTTTCACTTCTCTTCTTTTCACAGCTATTTGTAATGCCTCCCCAGACAGCCATTTTGCTTTTTTGCATTTCTTTTCCATGGGGATGGTCTTGATCCCTGTCTCCTGTACAATGTCACGAACCCATTCCATAGTTCATCAGGCACTCTATCTATCAGATCTAGGCCCTTAAATCTATTTCTCACTTCCACTGTAAAATCACAAGGGATTTGATTTAGGTCATACCTGAATGGCCTAGTGGTTTTCCCTACTTTGTTCAATTTAAGTCTGAATTTGGCAATAAGGAGTTCATGGTCTGAGCCACAGTCAGCTCCTGGTCTTGTTTTTGCTGACTGTATAGAGCTTCTCCATCTTTGGCTGCAAAGAATATAATCAATCTGATTTTGGTTTTGACCATCTGGTGATGTCCATGTGTAGAGTCTTCTCTTGTGTTGTTGGAAGAGGGTGTTTGTTATGACCAGTTCATTTTCTTGGCAAAGACTCTATTTGTCTTTGCCCTGCTTCATTCCGTATTCCAAAGCCAAATTTGCCTGTTACCCCAGGTGTTTCTTGACTTCCTACTTTTGCATTCCAGTCCCCTATAATAAAAAGGACATCTTTTTTGGGTGTTAGTTCTAAAAGGTCTTGTAGGTCTTCATAGAACCGTTCAACTTCAGCTTCTTCAGTATTACTGGTTGGGGCATAGACTTGTATTACTGTGATTTTGAATGGTTTGCCTTGGAAACGAACAGAGATCATTCTGTCATTTTTGAGATTGCATCCAAGTACTGCATTTCAGGCTCTTATGTTGACCATGATGGCTACTCCATTTCTTCTAAGGGATTCCTGCCCGCAGTAGTAGATATAATGGTTATCTGAGTTAAATTCACCCATTCCAGTCCATTTCAGTTCGCTGATTCCTAGAATGTCGACATTCACTCTTGCCATCTCTTGTTTGACCACTTCCAATTTGCCTTGATTCATGGACCTGACATTCCAGGTTCCTATGCAATATTGCTCTTTACAGCATCGGATCTTGCTTCTATCACCAGTCACATCCACAACTGGGTATTTTTTTTGCTTTGGCTCCATCCGTTCATTCTTTCTGGAGTTATTTCTCCACTGATCTCCAGTAGCATACTGGGCACCTACTGACCCGGGGAGTTCCCCTTTCAGTATCCTATCATTTTGCCTTTTCATACTGTTCATGGGGTTCTCAAGGCAAGAATACTGAAGTGGTTTGCCATTCCCTTCTCCAGTGGACCACATTCTGTCAGATCTCTCCACCATGACCTGCCTGTCTTGGGTTGCCCCACGGGCATGGCTTAGTTTCATTGAGTTAGACAAGGCTGTGGTCCTAGTGTGATTAGATTGACTAGTTTTCTGTGAGTATGGTTTCAGTGTGTTTGCCCTCTGATGCCCTCTTGCAACAGCTACCGTCTTACTTGGGTTTCTCTTACCTTGGGCGTGGGGTATCTCTTCACAGCTGCTCCAGCAAAGCGTTACCTTGTACGAGGGATATCTCCTCACCGCCACCCTTCCTGACCTTCAACATGGGATAGCTCCTCTAGGCCCTCCTGCGCCCGCGCAGCTTTTGTGGTTTAGCAATAGCCAAATAAACTGCAATCAGTTTATTTAATGTTTAGTCTATGTGAGTGGGCTACATTGACTAAACACTCAAGATCTTCCCACAGAAAACTGAGTCCCTTACTGTGCTCTATCTTCTTTATTTTATTTTTTCTTTAGAACATTTGTTAACACAACCAGCTTTCACTGTGCTAATGAAAGCAAAGTTTAGGTGCAGATTACTTTAAGGTGAATGAGATCAGGTGTGAAATGTTGCTTTAAACTACAAAGCAAGAGAACTGAGAGTTTTCCCAGGCTTTTAAAAGAATTCTCACCAAAATATTCTTTCCCTGAGAACTAAACAGGATTGCTCCCTTGAATCTCCACCTGGTTCTTCATTTTTTTTGCTGATAGTTTTTTTTTTTTCTCACTCTACTTAAATGATGGTAACATTTGTTTCTGGTGGTTTGTCTGCTCACATCCTGTTTGCACTGCTTAACCACCCTGGACAATGATCCATCAGACTTTACCTTGGTGCTTCCCAGAAATGACTCCCAAATTTCTTGGGGTTGCATTCCACCCTGTTCCAGTATCAGAGAGTATCCAGTATCCAGTGGTCAGAGAGCAATACAGTGTTCATGTGGCCTGTGCTCGTAGCAGAAGATAAGGAAGCACCTCTAGTTTATGTCCTCCCCTGTCCTCCCCTTCTGGAAGGAAACTTTTTTTATCAGCAGGAATAGCTTGTGCGAGAGAAGTTACAGGTTGCCATCAGGTCTGTGTTTAGAGTTTTAGTGTCCCCCCCTTTTTTTTTTTTTTAAAGAAAATCTTGGGTCATTTTCTCTTTTATACTATTTTTGTTATTATTATTTAAAATTTATTTATTTTTGGCTTCACTGTGTGGCATGCAGGATCTTAGTTCCCCAGCCAGGGGTGGAACCAATGCTTTCTGCTGAGGAAGTGCAGGGTCTGAACCATTGAACTGCCAGGCAAGTCCCTTGCTGCTGCTTCTGCTGCTGCCACTGCTCCTAAGTCACTTCAGTCGTGTCCAACTCTGTGCGACCCCATAGACAGCAGCCCGCCAGGCTCCGCCATCCCTGGGATTCTCCAGGCAAGAACACTGGAGTGGGTTGCCATTTCCTTCTCCAATGCATGAAAGTGAAAGGTGAAAGTGAAGTCGCTCAGTCATGTTTGACTCTTAGCGACCCCATGGACTTCAGCCTACCAGGCTCCTCCGTCCATGGGATTTTCCAGGCAAGAGTACTGGAGAGGGGTGCCATTGCCTTCTCCAGCAAGTCCCTTGGTGTCACTTTTAAAGGGGCTCAATGTCCTGGCTGACTTCAACCCGGAGGTTCACCTGCTCCTCGAGGGTTGGTGCAGTGCGTGTTTCACTGTGCCCCACTCAGATAACAGAAGCCCTAGTGTAGAGCTTGTTTTGGGATTGTGCGCTTTTCATTTTTAAGACACAGGGGACAATCAGAACGTGAAGTGTTGGAACTGTGTGCATGTCCACTTCCGTCTTCCATCACCATCTTCTGAGTTCCCTGCTCCCAAGTGCATCATGGGAATGGACAACATCATTTCCCATGATGACAAATGGCACCCTTGAGTTCAACTGTTCCTTCTCAAGCTGAGAGTGTGATTTACATCTTCTTCGATAAATAGGCAACTGATTTGGACCAGTATCTATGAGATACAGAGGATGAGATAATTGGATGGCATCTCTGACTCAATGGACATGAATTTGAGCCAATTCCAGGAGATAGTGAAGGACAGGGAAGCCTGGCATGCTGCAGCTCAAGGGGTTGTAAAGAGTTGGACATGGCTTAGTGACTGAACAATGACAAATAAATGGTTACTATTTATAAAGTGTACATAGATAAGAAACTATTTGCTCCTAGCACCAAAGCCATCAGCTGATAAGCACAATAACAATAATTATTTGATGTGAAAATTTGTGTCTATGTGACAAACTCAAGTATAAATAGTAGAGAGGTAAAGTTCAACAATCTGAACAGTTGGTAAATTTTACATAGCATCACACTGCCCAGTCGTGAAAACACACACGCGGGCCCACAGGTCACCTTGCTGATCCTCAGATGGGTCAAACAGACTTCTGCATCAGAGCCTCTTGCCTGCGCTTTCCTCTATCTTCAATACTTTCCACCCAGCTACTTTTCTGCATAACTCTGCTCCTTCTCCCCCCAAGTTTCTGTTCAAATATTATATCAATAGATCACCTACTTTTAAGCACCCTATGTAAAACGGCATCTTCCTATCACCCCCAGTCATTCTCTGTTCCTCTTACTCGGTTTATTTCTCTTCTTGGCACAGATTGCCACCTGACATATTTTTATTTTGGCTTATTGACTTTAAGTCTTTCTTTTGTTCTTTGCTGAATTCTAAGAGACTAGAACAATGCCTTGCACAGCAGAGGCACTAAGTATTATTCATGGAATGAGTGAATATAGGCAGTCTGGAGGCTTTATCTTTCAACCTCACAAGGCAAGACTTATTTTTGGTACTGCTTCAGGTCTGGGATGTTCTTTTTAAGAAATTAATAGAAGTCATGGAAACAATTTATTAAGTACCTGTCATTTTCTGGTCACTTTTTGTATCACATTGTTTTGTCTCTCTTTCTTTTTTCCTTTGTCTCTGGGATTCAGGCCCCCAGGGCCTTTGTTCCTTAGCTTGCAAGGCCTGTTTTGCCCATCGGCATTTCCCAGTCCTTTTCCAAAATGGCTGTAGGTCTGTTTCATACCTACCTACATACATTACATGCATGTATATTTCCAGATGGACATGACTAGAGATTTCATAGCTTTCATTTTAAAACTTTGGTCAGTTATGCATCAGATAGTACCTATATTATTTTATCTTTACGGGAATTCTATGATAATAATTTTATCCCCAATTAAAAAATGAGTAAGAGGTAGCTCAGAGAGGTCTAATAATCTGGCCAGGGCCACCCAACAAGTAAGAAGGGAAACCATGACATCAAACTATATCCTCGTGCCAAAGCCAAGACTGATGCCATTTTATTAGAGGAGCTCTCAGAAAAAGAGCAAGCAGAGCAAGATGTTGTACTGCTTACTGAGCAAAGCTCAGCCTCATGAACAGTAGCTAAGTGCTAGTTTAGCTAAATAGCTAGCAAAGACCTGGCTTGGAATCCTAGCTCTGCCCCTGAAAAGAGTAAGGCATCAAGCCATCTCTCTTTGTCTCTCTAGCTCTGGTTTTAAAATAAATTTAAGTGAGGTATAATTAATATACAATAAACTATACCCATTTTAAGCATGCAGTTTTAATGAGTTTTGACAAATTTATGTACTTTGTAACCACTGGCACAATTAAGATATAAAACATTTTATAAAAGATATAAAATATTTCCATCACTCCAAAAAGCTCCTTTGTGCCCCTTCACAGTCAAATTCTCACTCCCTACCTCTCTCCCCTCAAGGAATCAGGCAACTACTTCTATGCTTTGGGTCTTTAGAGATGAGTTTGTGTTTTCTAGAACTTCAGATAAATAGAATCAGGCACACATGCCTTTGTACTGCTGCTGCTACTCGGCAAGACATGTTTAGATTCATCCATGCTGTTGTGTGTGCCAGAAGTTCATTTTTTAAATCGCTGAATATGCTCTGTTGTATGAAATTTATTTATTCATTCTCCTGCTGATGGACATTTAATTGTTTCCAGTTTAGGTTGTTATGAATAAAGCTGCTGTAACTCTTTCTGTGCAAGGCTTTGTGTAAACATAAGTTTTTATTTCTCTCGGGTAGAGATTTAGGACTGGACTTACTAGGTTGTCCTTGTAAACATGGGAAGTTCATGTTGAATTTTAGAAAAAACTGCCAAACTCTTTTCAAACATACTTGTACCACTGAGATATTTCCTAGCACTGCGCTGCTCATTTGTAAAATAAAGATGTTTGATTGCTGCTGCTGCTGCTGCTGCTAAGTCGCTTCAGTCGTGTCCGACTCTATGCGACCCCAGAGACGGCAACCCACCAGGCTTCCCCGTCCCTGGGATTCTCCAGGCAAGAACACTGGAGTGGGTTGCCATTTTCTTCTCCAATGCATGAAAGTGAAAAGTGAAAGTGAAGTTGCTCAGTCGTGTCTGACTCTTCGCGACCCCATGGACGGCAGCCCATTAGGCTTCTCCGTCCATGGGGTTTTCCAGGCAAGAGTACTGGAGTGGGGTGCCATTGCCTTCTCCAGATGTTTGATTAGATGATCTCTAAATTCCCTTCTGTTTTGTGATTCTAGGACCTGCGGTGCTAGAATTTTTGCCTTTTCCTGTCTCAAGGTAGTATCATTTGTTATTCCTTCTTTTTCATAATGTATCTTTTTTTGCTTGTTTGGCAGCACTGTGTGGCTTCCAGGGTCTTAGTTTCTCAACTAGGGATTGAACCTGTGTCCTCAGCAGTGAAAGCACGGAGTCCAGGGAAAGCACTGGACCACCAGGGAATTCTCTTCTTTCACATATCTTAATTTCTATAGATTTGTCTTGTTCCTGTTAGTGTTGTTGATGCTGATAATAAGAGAAAGTCATCATTTTTTTGATAAATTTATGTGTCAAGCATACTGCTAAGTGTTTTACCTAATTTTTTCTATCTAATCCTCACACTAAGCATTTTCAGTAGATACCATGTTTTATAATCTATCTTTGTGTTGAAGCAACTAAAGATCAGAGAAGTTAAGTAATTTCCCCAAATCAACAGCATCATTAAGTAGCAGAGTTGGGAAGCAAAATTAGGTCTGTCTTGATCACTTCTAAATTACTAATTTCTTAGCTTTTGCTCCAATGTCCTGGCTGATACTTCATCTTTTATATGACCCTAAGATCTGCCTGGCCCAATTCTGGACCTACTTCACCTTCTTAGTGTTGTTTACCAGTTTTTCTTCTACACCCTGGCATGACATTAGTGTTCAATGATCCAGCAACTTTCCAGAAGGCAACAACAAAAAAAGCAGTTTAGAGTGAGGCAAGCTTAAGATCATCTTATTTATGTCAGCTCCATTAAGTTTTCATTAACAGTCAGAATGGGGTTTCTTAAATCAGCATAATGCCAGTAAGCATTACTTTGAAAAAAGAAATGCTTAACTAATAAGATATCCTGTCTACATTTTGCCTGAATCTAGAAAGCCCAGTCACTTCAAAGCATCATAGAGGTCATTGCTATTTTGCACTGGACAATTAGCATCCTCCTTCTCATCAAGTGGTGAAATTACCATGTTAGCTCTTTGCAGATCAGGACGTATTAATGGCTCTTCATGCTTTTCTATGCAGTCATCATTAGGCATAACACGGACTCAATACTGAATATTATCATTTAGATTAGTGAAGAATTGTGTGAATATACTAAGCATTTCCCTCTCAATTGTTTTTCCGTATATATAGGGCAAAAGCCAAAACTGTATCACTCTCATTCCTTATATGACCATACAACTCTTAAGCTTTGCTATGTGGCTTGTGAGTAAACCATTTCTGGCTTTCACATTATTTATAGTGCTTATCAAGCAATACCATTTAAAAAAATCAAAAACATTTATTGACTTTAAAGAGTCCTGATGGGACTTCTGAAATTGCTTTTCCTGAAGTGACCTCTGCTCTACTCTCCACCTAGAGACTTGAGGAGTTGACTCAAATCCCCACTCCCTCATAAGTCTGTTCTGACTATTTTATTTTCACTCCTCTCAGTTTTTGAATTTCTAAATCATTTATAGTCACCTCTGGACATTTTAAATTTTAATTATGTGTTGTATTTTATCACTTGTGTTTCACTTGTAAAGAGACATCTTGGAATCCAAGACAGAGTATGAACACTGAATTCAGACAAATATGGGCTTTTCCATTTAAAAATGATGTGACTCGACAAACTCCAAGTCTTCTATGGGACTCAACTGCCTCATCTTGAGAAGCAGATAGCACTGCTTACAAATTATGGTAATAATAGCTGTCTCATGAGGTCCATGCAAACCTTAAATGACTTAATACGTGGAAACGGGCATGTGGAAAAAGACAAACAAATGGGAGCTCCTCACCCTTTCCCCCGGTGGAGATTTTAAATTCCCTGAAGTGGAACCAGGTCTTGTGCCTCTGAAGGTATTGCGTCCACGTATTCATTTAATACAAACTTATTTAGCACCTGCTTTGCACTAAGCAAAGAACTCAGGACTGTGAATAGTCATGAACAAACCAAACTTCCCTTTCCTTGTGAACTTACGATCCAGTAGATTGTATTCCCTCATAGCTCAGTTGGTAAAGAATCTGCCTGCAGTGCAGGAGACCTGGGTTCAATTCTTGGGTTGGGAAGATCCCCCGGAGAAGGAAATGGCAACCCACTCCAGTATTCTTGCCTGGAGAATCCCATGGATAGAGGAGTCTGGAGGGCTACAGTCCATGGGGTCGCAAAACTCTGACACGATTTAGTGACTAAATCACATCAGATTGTAGACATACACAATGTCTTGCCTGACTTATGATGGTTCAATTTAAGAGTTTGTTGTTTTGAGTTTTTAAAATTTATTTTTTATTTTTTACTTTATGTGAAAGCAAAATTCATTCATTAGAAATGGTACTTCAAATTTCGATCTTTTCCCAGCCTAGTAATATTTGGTATGAGGCTCTCTTGTAGCACTGGGCAGGAACAGGCTGCAGCTCCCAGTCAGCCCCATGATCATGAGGATGAACAGCCGATACACTGACAACCATCCTGGATCCAGATACCAAGTCTGTTTTTCACTTTCAGTACAATATCCAATAAATTACATGAGCTATTCAACACTTTATTCTAAAATAGACTTTCTGTTAGATGATTCTGCCCAACTGAAGGCTCATGAAAGTGCTATGAGCACATAGATTAAGCTCTGATATTCAGAAGGTGAAGTGCATTAAATATGATATCGATATATGGTATTTCCAACTTAGGGTGGCTTTAGCAGGATATAACCTCCAACTCTTGCTGGAGTAGAGAAAAAAACATATTTATGATGGTGCTTCTTCTCACTCACTTCATGTTTGTATTTCCTTTTTTTTTTTTTTTTTTAAGCTGTTGTGGAGATTATATTTAGGCAAAAGAGCGGGTGTCTTGTCCATTCACGTTCGATCTTTTCTAGACAGAGTCTTCTCAGATTGTGGGGTGTCAAAGGGATCAGTTGTACCCCAGCAAGTAGATCATATTCAGAGGTCAAAGTCCCCCATTTTCTGGAGGGTTTCTGAAAGGGGAAGGTTATAAGTCTAAAAGGGGAGGGTTACAAATCTGATGCCCTCCCAGCGCCACCCATACCCTTCCTGGGGTTGGGATGGCAAATGTTAAAGTGTTTACCATGGGTTAGGCACTGCATTAGGTACCAAGAGGACTTCCCCGAAAGCTCAGTTGGTAAAGAATTCACGTGCAATGCAGGAGACCCTGGTTTGATTCCTAGGTTGGGAAGATCCCCTGGAGAAGGGATAGGTTACCCACTCCAGTATTCTTGGGCTTCCCTTGTGGCTCAGCCGGTAAAGAATCCACCTACAATGCAGGAGATCTGGGTTCGATCCCTGGGTTGGGAAGATTCCTGGGGAAGGGAAAGGCTAACCACTCCAGTATTCTGGCCTGGAGAATTCCATGGACTATGAGTTGGACACAACTGAGCGACTTTCACTTTAGGTACCAAGAATAATTTTGCATTGAAGAAATGTATGATTTAGTTAGGAAATCGACTCACATGCACTTAATTGAAAAGATAAATTGTAACACAGAGCAAGACCATTTCAAGTAAGAGGAGGCCCAGAGCAACTAAGATTACTAGATAAAATACAAAATTCTTTCCTAAAAGCATTGAAGATGTAATATGGGATGGCAAGGAATTATTTAAGAGTTGTGGTTTAGAGAGGTGAGCAGATCACTGCTTCAGCTCTGAGGACGTTTGCTGATCTAGTTTAAATTAAGCTGTCAAACACAGCTGTGGGTCTGAAGGGCTCAGTATGAAGGGGAACCAAAGTGAAAGTTCAGAACCTCCCAAAACACATCAAGTTCATCATCAGATCTGGTCACCGTCACAGGCGATATTGGGCAGATGGGTCAGTAGAAGCTGAGTGAAGTCTGAGACTTAAGTTCAACCTAAGTGGAACACCTGGGTGCTGGTTATAGGCAGAGAAGAAAATCTCAGTGTAAAGCCATGGACTAGACCAAGTGCTCAGCCCAGAGCCAGTGGATTCAGAATGGAGAGTGGGAGGCAAAACTTGGACTTGTAGTTGGGGTTTGGGTTTGAGCAGCTGGATCTTTTAGAGCCAATGAGCCAGGCTGAACATCTCCAGGCATTCCTCATTTGACTGTGCTTTGTTTCATTGCACTTTAAAGATACTGCATTTTTTTTTCATAAGTGGACGGTTTGTGGCAACCCTGCATCAGGCAAGCTATCAGCACCATTTTTTTTCAACAGCGTTTGCTCACTTTGTGTCTCTGTTACATTTTGGTAATTCTCACAATATTTCAAGCTTTTTATTTTTAAGTCTTCAAGATTCCTCCATGTTTTAGCAGGTCTCAGAATTTCATTTCTTTCTAATGCTGAATTTTATATATCTATATCTATCTCTCTCTATATATATATGGATGACACTTTTATTGCATTGCTTTCATCTTTTGGCTGTGTATAATGCTACTATGAAGGGTACAAATAGAATATACAAATATCTGTTTGAGTGTCTACTTCAGATTCTTTGAAGCATATATTCAGGAGTGGAATTGTTGGATCATATGGTAATTCTGAGGCTTCCTCGGTGGCTCACAGGTAAAGAATCTGCCTGCAATGAGGGAGACTTGGGTTCGATCCCTGGGTCAGGAAGATCCTCTGGAGAAGGGCATAGCAACCCACTCCAGCATTCTTGCCTGAAGAATCCCATGAGCAGAGGAGTCTGGCAGCCTACAGCTTTCTTTATAGTCCAACTCTTACATCCATACATGACTCCTGGAAAAACCATGCCTTGACTAGATGGACCTTTGTTGGCAAAGTAATGTCTCTTTTTTTTAGTATGCTGTCTAGGTTGGTCATAATTTTCCTTCCAAGGAGTAAGTGTCTTTTAATTTCATAGGAACTGCCATATACCTAGAAATATTTTTAAATATTTATGCCTAGTGGGATCCAGGCCTCCAGATTTGTTTCTTTATCTTCCAAGTCATTTTAATGTGCTCTCAAGATAGAGAACCACCACCAGAGCCAACAGTGAGGTTTCAGCTTCCTCTTCTCCGATCAAGCTTTTCCATCATTATTGTATTTGGGATGGTGCTTTGTGATCAGTGATCTTGAACGTTTCTACTATGGCTCACTGAAGGCTCAAATGATGGTTAGCATTTTTTTAGCAGTAAAATATTTTAAGATTAAGGTGTGCACATTAATTATAATAAAAATACATAAAAGTATGTATTTTAAAGACATAATGCTTTGTATACTTAATAGACTGCTGCTGCTAAGTCTCTTCAGTCGTGTGCAACTCTGTGCAACCCCATAGACGGCAGCCCACCAGGCTCTGCCATCCCTGGGATTCTCCAGGCAAGAACACTGGAGTGGGTTGCCATTTCCTTCTCCAATGCATGAAAGTGAAAAGTGAAAGTGAAGTCGCTCAGTGGTGTCCGACTCTTCATGACCCCATGGACTACAGCCTACCAGGCTCCTCCATCCATGGGATTTTCCAGGCAAGAGTACTGGAGTGGGGTGCCATTGCCTTCTCTCTACAGTGCAGTATATACATAACTTTTATGTGCACTGGGAAATCAAAACATTCATGTGACTTGCTCTATTGTGATAGTCACAGTATTGTGGTTTTCTGGAACTGAACCTGCAATATCTCTGAGGCATGCCTGTAATATAAAACAATAGTGAAGGAAAAGACTTTTCACCATGTGAGGCTTGTATTGTCACCAATGTTTGATGAAATGTTAACATTTGGTCCCCATTTTATTCCCTTCCCCCAATTCCAGCTATATTAAAGAGTTAAATGTAAAATGTCCACTTATTATCACAAAAAAGAAAAACTTCAAAGAAATATGTTATCATGTAATTCTGGAATAGTGAAGACTTTCTACATTTAAAAGCAATGGTAAATATCAAGAAGAAAATATTAAGAGAAGTAATTCTACTAAAAGGAACAAAAAAACTTATGTTTAAAAGCAAAACAAAATATTGGTAATAGATTTGCAGTAAATATAACCAAGGGTTAATATTTTAAAACAAAAAGAATATACTAAATCTGAATTAAAATGCTAAGATCCCAATAGGTAGTTAACATGAAGAGATATTACTAAAAAATAATCATAACTAGGTAAACTAAAGGATATGTTAACATTGATATTTGTTGTTGTTATGTCTGACTCTTTGCAACCCCATGAACTGCAGCATACCAGACTTTCCTGTCCTTCACTATCTCCCAGAGTTTGCTCAAACTCATGCCCATGAGTCAGAGATGCCATCCAACCATTTTATCCTCTGTCACCCCCTTCTCCTCTTGCCCTCAATCTTTCCCAGTATCAGGGTCTTTTTCGATGAGTTAATTTTTCCATCAGTATTGGAGCTTCTGCATCAGTCCCTCCAATGAATATTCAGGGTTGATTTCCTTTAGGATTGACTGGCTTGATCTCCTTGCAGTCCAAGGGAATCTTAAGAGTCTTCTCCAGCACCACCATTTGAAAGCATCAATTCTTCAGTGCTCAGCCTTCTTTATGGTCCAACTCTCACATCTGTACATGACTACTGGAAAAACCATGTGTGTGCTTAGTAACTCATTTGTGTCCGACTCTTTGCAACCCCATGGATTATAGCCCACCAGACTCCTGTGTCCATGGAATTCTCCAGGCAAGACTATTGGTGTGGGTTGCTATTCCCATCTCCAGAGGATCTTCCCCGCCCAGGGATTGACCTGGGTCTCCTGCATTGCAGGCAGATTCCTTACCATCTGACCCACCAGGAAAAACCATAGCTTTGACCATAATGGACCTTTGTCAGCAAAGTAATATCTCTGTTTTTTAATATGCTGTCTAGATTTGTCATAAGTATTATCTAATATCTAATATATTATAATATTTATTGAATATTTATTATATGCTAGATGCCATGTTATGTACTTTGCACATATTATTTTATTTAATCCCCACAAACCTTTAAACTAGGTTCTATTAAGACCCTAGGTTTATAGATGAGTAAGTAGCAGGAGAGGTTAGGTGGCTTTGTGGCTGAGTTTTCTCTCTCAATTCTTTTTGTATTTATCATATTTGTGTGTGTGCTCAGTTGCTATGTCATGTCCAACTCTTTGAGACCCTGTGGACTGTAGCCTGCCAAGCTCCTCTGTTCATGAGATTTCCCAGATAAGAATACTGGAGTGGTTGCCATTTCGTTTTCCAGATCTTCCTGACCCAGGGATTGAACCTGAGTCTCCTACTTGGCAGGTGGATTCTTTACCACTGAGTCACCAGGGAAGCTCTTATTGGAATTAGCCTATTGTTATTCTCATTATCTTTATCAAGGTAAGAATCAATAAGTATTTATTGTTTATTATGCAAGCATGCTGGAGAAGGAAATGGCAGCCCACTCCAGTGTTCTTGCCTGGAGAATCCCAGGGATGGGAGAGCCTGGTGGGCTGCCGTCTATGGGGTTGCACAGAGTCGGACACGACTGAAGTGACTTAGCATAGCATAGCATGCATGCATGCATGCTAAGTCGCTTCAGTCGTGTCAACTCTTTGCGACGTTATGGACTGTAACGCCAGGCTCCGCTGTCCATGGGATTCTCCAGGCAAGAATACTGGAGTGGGTTGCGCGTCCTCCTCCAGGGGATCTTCCTGACCCAGGGATTGAACCAGCATCTCTTGAATCGCCTTCATTGGCAGGCAGGTTCCTGGTAGGCTACAGTTCATGGGATTGCAAGAGTTGGAGACAACTTAGCTCTGTCTTTCTTTACCACTAGCAAAACCTGGAAAGCCCTGTTGTTTATTCTAATCTATAGAAATAGTGTCAGATTCATTTCACTTTACAGTATTACCTTTAGCAGATTCTAGCACTTTAGAGTTATCTAATCTAGGGATACTATGAACCAATAAAATAGGTACTTTAAATCATTGAATTAGAATACAATACTATATAAAAGTCAAGCTTTTCTATGTAACTTATGGGATCTGATTTTAAAAAGCTATGTGATTTTAGGATTACAATCTTAAATTTCTTTTGGCACCTTAGGCAAAAAACTTGGGAAAATTTTTTAGAGAGGTAGTGACAAGAGAAAATTCTTTTTTTGGTCTGTATAGGGTATTTTTGTTTGTTTAATTGTTTTGTTTTGCTTTGCTTTTGGTCTATTCTTGCCAATTTTAAAGCCTCCCCCTTTAAAAAATTACCTTTCTTTTTAACTCCTAAAGGCCAAGAGTTTAATTTTCAATTAACTTTATAGAAGTCCATATGCATTGCATAGATTTGGTAAATATACTTGACAGATGATAATTTCAGAAGATATTGTTTATTGAAGCTGACAAAAAAAAGACTTGCAAACCAATTGATTCCAACATCTGTCATGTTTGGACAGAGTGTTTAAACCAGTTTGAATGTAAATTGAGTTTTGGCTGGCAAACAGGTTCATATTTCAGAAATGGTTTACCTCAAGAACATTTTGAGGATAAATGTTTTTTACCTTTTCCAAACGTTTATGCTAATTCAAGCATGGGCAAGTTTAAAGGCAGAGGAGAAAGCTCTGGGCAAGGGAGGGATTAAAGACAGTGGTGAGAAGACTGTACCACTATTATCCCAGCATGAAGACATGCATATTTGATTTCTCTTTTCCCTTCTTAACTCTTATCAAATCAGTCAACCAGTCTTGTAAATTCGCTGCCTACAGTGTCTCTCCAATGGTTCCTTTCTTCCCTCATTTGCAATGCTAGTATCCCAATTTAGTCCCCGACCCCCTCACTCCTAGGCTATTATAATAACTTACTATTTCATTTCCTTGATTCTGGTTTCTCCTACCTTCATTCTGTCTCACTCAGGCCGCCAGACACGTTTTCTTAAAGGACAGCCTTCCCCATCTCACTCTCCCACACAGAATTTTTATTGCTTTCTCTAAGTTTGAGCTCCTTAGCTGATACTGCAAATTTCTACATCTAATTGGGACACCACACATTTGGTCTAATTTGCCTGCTTTTCAGGTGTTTCCAGCAGTCTGGGATGGTGAGACGTTCCCACTTCCTGCCTCTTACTACTCTCCAAGCATATTTTACACAATCCTGGCTGCATGGTTTTTGTTCAGGTAATTATCCATTTTCTCAAATTTGGTTTTCCATTTTAATAATATATTTTAGGAAGGTATAGAGGTTGTATAAAGTTTGTCTAGATTCCTGGGCCTAGGTGTTGCGTTTTCCTCCTTTTTAAATAGATTCTATTTTTCAGGAAAGTTTTATGTTTATAGCAAAATTGAGTGGAAAGTGCACAGAGTTCCCATATAGCCCTTCCTCCCACACAGGCACAACCTTTCCTACTATAAACACCCCAAATCAGAGCTGTGTGCTTGTCACAGCTGATAAGCCTCCATCAAAATTATCCAAAACCATCGTTTACATCAGGGTTCATTGGATCTAGCTTCCATTTTAATATCACACAGAATAATTTCACTGCCCTAAGATTCCTCTGTGCTTTTTTTTTTAAATAACTTTGACTCCTAGCCTCTTCTTTAAAATAAGTTATTTATATATTTATTGACTGTGCTGGATCTTTGTTGCTGGGCGCAGGCTTCTCATTGCACTGAAAACTACGTTACTTAGCTGTGTTAGAGAATACACAAGGCAAAGAAACTGCTTTAAACATGAAACTTGAAAAAATGACAATGCCGGGGGAAAACATCTTTGCATTATTCCCCTCTTATGAGCACATGTACAAATCTGATTTGTAATATGAGCAGCAGACTTTTTGAATGAGGAAAAAAATTAATATGTGCAAATGTGTGATATATGATACAAAAAAGAATGGAAAAGCCACATGCTTATTCTAATAAATTAAAGAACCAACATAAAATAAGAGGTGTTTTTGATAATCTCAGTCCAGAAGAGACAAGAGTAATTCTCAAATATGGTTTCATTTAGCCTTTCTACATTCATATGCATTGTATCTCAATTTTTATAAAGTACACATAAAGAGTAGAGCCAAAAATTGGCAATTAAATATCCAACATTTACTTATTTGTTTGTCTGGGTTGCTTTATAATTGTCCGTTGTTTTGATGCCTGATAAAAAGCCTCTAAGTTTAGCGAAACTTGGCAAATACACTTACAAGATTGGGAGTTAGACTGGATTTGAATGTAGGCTTGGGAAATTGATATTCTCGAGCCTCATCTTCAAATGATGGAAATATTTAGAGATTTTGCTGGATTCATTAGTAAATAGAGGTAGAATAACTAGCACAGAACTCAACATTCAGTAGTGGATGGGGATAAATCTTATCACGAGGACAATGTGGTGGAAATAATCTAGATTGGGGATCTAGATGAAGTTTATCTGGTCCTGACTGGAGGATTGACTTTTGAGGGATATTTGTGTCATCTTTCCCGCCTTGAATTTCCTCATCTCTAAAATGAGAAAATTGGACCAGATCAGCTGGTTAAACATTTTTATAGTAACCCAACCCTTTGTGTAAATGAAGTCTTAAACAAAAAGTCAGTGTTTGGAAAATGATAAAAGCAGAGCTGGTAGAGTTAAATCTAGCAAGTGGAGCAGGAGCCAACCCCTCGACCTCTGCTCTCACCACCTCCCAGGACTGCCCAAGCACGTCCTATGATGTCTTGGACTCAGCAGAGTCTGGGAATAGATGATTGTTGAGATTCTCTGGACAGGTCTTTCTGCTCTGTGGATGTTTCTACAGTGTAATGGCTTGATGATTTTTTTATTAAACTGATAGTTTATTGTGTCTCTCTCAGAAAGAGCCCAGACAGTATTCTTTATGACAAGAATGATAGAATGATGCAGTCTATTTGAACAATTAAATATGCTTAGTGACCATTGCTCAAAACTCATTAAAAGAAAGAACCAGTATGCCATAAGAGCTTGACTTGCTGACTCAGACAGTAAAGAATCTGCCTGCAATGTGGGAGACCTGGTCTGTGGGAGACCTGGGTTGGGAAGATCTCCTGGAGAAAGAAATGGCTAACCACTCCAGTATTCTTGCCTAGAGAACTGCATGGACAGAGGAGCCTGGTGGGCTACAGTCTGTGAGGTCACAAAGAGTCGGACACAACTAACACTTTCACTTCATTTTCATGTCTCCAATCAGTCCCATACAACCAGAGCTATCGTAACTGGCAAAGGAGACAGTGTATATGCTTTTAACCTGTCTCTTGATTTCCACCAGAAAGATGTCATCAACTCCATACAGGTCAAAGCAGAAATCCCAGAGTGAATAAGGTCAATTATTAAAGTTTTTGTGGAATATCCTCAATTATAATCATATTTAATTAACTGGATACTAGAGAGTGGAAAAAGTTGGCTTAAAACTCAGCATTCAGAAAACTAAGATCATGGCATCTGGCCCCATCACTTTGTGGCAAATAGATGGGGAAACAATGGAAATAGTGAGAGACTTTATTTTCTTGGGCTCCAAAATCACTGCAGATGGTCACTGCAGCCATGAAATTAAAAGACACTTGCTCTTTGGAAGAAAAGCTATGACAAACCTAGACAGCATATTAAAAAGCAGAGACATTACTTTGCCAACAAAGGTCTGTCTAGTCAAGGCTATGGTTTTTCCAGTAGTCATGTATGGATGTGAGATTTGGACTCTAAAGTAAACGGAATGCTGAAAAATTGATGCTTTTGAACTGTGGTGTTGGAGAAGACTCTTGAGAGTCTCTTGGATTGCAAGGAGATCCAACCAGTCCATTCTGAAGGAGATCAGCCCTGGGATTTCTTTGGAAGGAATGATGCTAAAGCTGAAACTCCAGTACTTTGGCCACCTGATGCAAAGAACCGACTCATTGGAAAAGACCTTGATGCTGGGAAAGATTGAAGGCAGGAGGAAAAGGGGATGACAGAGGATGAGATGGTTGGATGGCATTACCAACACAATGGACATGAGTTTGAGCAAGCCCCGGGAGTTGGTGATGGACAGGGAAGCCTGGGGTGCTGCAGTCCATGGGGTTGCAAAGAGTCAGACATGACCAAGTGACTGAACTGAACTCTACTCTCACTTTATCTTCAAATTACCCTTTATAGGAGGGACCATTATGGTCATTTTACAGATGTAGAAAATGTAACTTCATCTTTAAAGAGATCTGAAATCACATTGGCTATTAAGTGGCAAGGCCAATATGCAAGCCCACTTTTCTTGATACCATGTCCAGTCCTCTTTTTATAAGTCATAAAAGCCAGGGAAGATACAGACAGAACAATGTACATGCTTTCCTTTACCAAGAGTGTGTTTTTCCTATTCTGCTTGAGAGTTCTAAATATTTCAGAGACCCTCTCTGAATCATCTGATGACACAGAGTTCATAAGGATTCAGGGCGATCTGAATTTTTCAAAGGCACGATGGGTAAATAGTCTTTGTGTTTCAAATTATAGTGCAAACATTTCCGTCCTGATATTAATATTTATGGATTTTTTTGAGTTTCAATGAATAGTTCTCATGATAATTCCCAAATCTTCAGAAAAACCTTGCTTTCATAAGTAACAAATTGTGTTATTATCCACATCTGTTCTCATTTTATATAGGCTTAAAAAGTCCCTATTTATTATGGGAGCCAAAAGAAATCACTCTTCACCAGTGTCTATCGAATTCTGGCTCGTTTTCTCACTTAATTCTTTATTTGCCAATGAAATGCTTATCCAAGATAAATAAGGGACCTACTAAAACTGCAGCGATTAACATGCAATGAGTCTCAGATTCCATTCACTTATGGAAATGGAATAAAATCCAACACTTTAGTTATGCTGTTGTGATGTCAGTGGCCCAATTAGGCTGTTAGAACTGCAGGAGTTACTACTTTAATATCACATTAGCACATCATTAACTTGAACCATACCAAAGCAGTATGAAAATGAACAATTTTCATTTTTTAAAAGAGACAATATGAACTTTTCCTGCTGCTTAAATTTGTTCCACGTGTCTATTGGGATGGGGGTGGTAACACAGGATATGTGGAGTACAGTTACATTTTAAACTAATAACAAGTTGTCCTTGAAAAGGGTGTGTATATTTAGAAATTAAATCTGGGGTATATTTTTAAAATGAAAAATTAGATGAATCCTTATATATTAAATTTTTTTGTATACCTTTGTCTGTATAATTTTGTATACCTTTGTTAGCTGCCTAAAAATCTTTTCTGGATCAAGATGGGTTAGAAATAAGCAAGTAAGCAAACAAATACATGAAACACTATCTTTTCCATTTCCAGATTATACCTACTGACTAAAGCTCTAAATAAATATTTTGAATGGATGATTTTAAAATGCTATTATCTATGTGACCTAATTATTATTATTTTTTAATTTGATACACATATCCCATTTTATTTTTATTATAATTTCAAATTGTAGAGTACTTTACAATTTCTATGTGATGCAGTGGTAAAGAATCCATATACCAATGTAAGAGACTCAGGTTCAATCCCTGGGTTGGGAAGATACCCTGGAGGAGGAAATGGCAACACACTCCAGTATTCTTGCCTAGAAAATTCCATGGACAGAGGATCCTGGTGGGCTACAGTCCATGGGTTTGGAAAGAGTCAGACAGAACTGAGCACACATGCACTTACAATTTCTAAAACACTTAAATAGATAATAGGATTATTTCATCTTCATGTAACCTTGTAATATGGTCAGAGCAAATATCCACCTCTTCATCGCACAGATGAGGAAATTGGATTTTGACACTTTAATGCTAAATGACATCCTAGGTCAACACAAATCCATTTCCATTGTTTGTTTCTGGATGACTTTGGAAAAATTACTACTCTATGCCTCAGTTTTGACATCTGTAAAATGGGAACAGGCAGATAAGTATTGCAAGATTGTTGTGGGGAATAAATGAGATAGTCCATAAAAATCTTAGTATAGCACCTGAAACATGACAAATATCTATAACTATTAACTGCTGTTATTATCATAGTTTTTGAAAGAAGACTGCTAAAGATAATTGTACTACAGAATGAAATTATAATACAGTATGAAACTGTTCTCACACTGTTGCTACGATACTTGTATAACATTACTTGTATAATGTTAATTGTCCACATATTTTCTTCAGATTGATTTGCTCATAATTGCTTTTGGTACCTTTACTCCTGGGGTTCATTTTCTTTCTTGCTGATGTATATCCTTCTGTACTTTCATGAGGGCCTGCAAGAAGTAAAGATGTTTATAGTTTGTACATCTGAGAAAAGTAACAATTTTTGTCTTCATTCCTAAATGACGATTTAGCTGAAGGGAGACTCTGGTTGTTGCCAGTGAGAAAGCTGGTGTCCCTCTGACTGTCATCCCTCAGTTGGCCATCTGTCCATTTTCTCTGGTAACTTTTAGGACCAGGTGAAGAATCTGGTTATCCTTCCCGCTCTGCACTTGCACTATTATGCACTGATGGAAGAACTTACCTTTATTGATTATATTTGATGTTAAGCTATCACTTTGAATTAGATGCTCGTGGATATATTATTGAAGTTTGCATCACTTAAAATAAAATATCCTTTTCCACCATTTCCTGTACTAGTTTCTCCTGGAATACCTATTAAAGCATATGTTAGAACCTCTCATTCCATACTTCCTGTCTCTAAATTTTCAATAGTATTTTCTCATCACTTAAATTTTCAGTTAAATATTTCACTTGTATTCTGGGTGATTTTCTCAGATCTATTTGTATTCTCTCTTTAGTTGTGCTTAGTTTAATTTTTTATTTAAAGAATTTCTGTTTAGATGTTTAAAATCTGCTTTTTACTTTTTAAAATAATCATTTACTCTTTTTTGCCTTATTTTCTCTTCCTTTATCCCTTGAATAATTAAACATACTATTTCTAAGACTGCATTCTGTTTGCTCTATCCTGAAATCCCTTGGGTATAATTTCTCTTGCAGTTTCTCCTGATATTCTTCCATTTTGGCATGGTAGGCTATGGTCTGTGTGTAGGTATGGCATGACAGTGCTATGTGGGCATCCCGTGCATGAATGACATTGTAAGGACAATGTCATACATGCCTTTCTGGAACCCTGGAGAAGATAACAGTTTCATGCTGATGTTTACTCCAATTCTGGGCTTGAAATGTCCAAACTCTTTGGGCCATGTAGGAGTTCAAGTCCCACGGGCAGTACAGATTCAAGCTGCAGAGTCTGGCAGCATAATCTGCTTTTTATCCATGGCCTTGATGTGGACCTTGGTTCTGCTTGCTCTGGTGTGGTGATTCAATGCTGGCAAACTGTCTCACACAAAATGCATACCAAACAAATGCTTACTGAATGAAAAGCTGCAGAACCAGCCTTCATAAACGCAACTTTTACAAGGCTAGAAACTCCTCTGAACTTACTGGCTCTAGTTGTTTCTTATGATTGTTTACATTCTACGTGTCCTTAAAGAATTGTGTTTGTTTTTATGAAAGTTGCTTGGTAGTGCAGTTTTGCGTGCTAAGTTGCTTCAGTTGTGTCCGACTCTTCATGACCCCATGGACTGTAGCCCACCAGGCTCTTCTGTCCATGGGATTCTCTGAGCAAGAATACTGGAGTGGGTTGCTGTGTCCTCCTCCAGGGGATCTTCCAGACCTGGGGATCGAATCTGTGTCTCTTATGTCTCCTGCATTGGCAGGTGGGTTCTTTACCACTAGCGCCACCTGGGAAATTTTATCCTTCATTAAATTATCATTTTTTTCTTTTTTTTCCATTGGAAGATACTTGCTTTACAATATTGCACTACTTGCTGCCATACGTCAACATGAATTAGCCACAGGGATACATATCTCCCCTCCCTCTTGAACCTCCCTCCCATCTCCCACCCCATCCCACCCCTCTAGGTTTAACAGAGCACTGGGCTGAGCACCCTGTGTCACACGCAAATCCCCACTGGCTATCATTTTACATAGAGTAATGTATATGTTTCCATTCTACTCTGTGAATTTGTGCTACTCTCTCCCTCTCATACTGTGTCCGCGAGTTTGTTCTCTATGTCTTTGGTCTCCATTGCTCCCCTGCAAATAGGTGCATCAGTACCATCTTTCTAGATTCCATATACATTCATCAAATTCTCTTTAAATTTAAAAAATTGAAGCTGAAACTGGACATTCTAGAAATTAGGGTCTGAAGACCCCTCTATCAGCTCTTCTTACCCATCCTACCCCTTTAGTAACGATTTGCAAGTTTCCAGAAAGACGATGTTTGCTGTTCTTAAACTATGTGGTTATATAGTTCAAATATGTAGCTTTTTTTTTTTTTTTTTTCGGATTACTAAAAATCAGGCCCAACCTTAAGTTAGAAAATAAATAGTCTTGAAAAATAGCCTGAATATCTTGACCACTTTTTGATAATGGTTTCTGGAAACTTATGAAGGACCAGAATAAAGAAGTTGGCTTTGCAAAGGAAACTTCCACACAGAAACTTATTTTAATTGAGAGCAACTAAAAAGAGAAACGGAGAAGGCAATGGCACCCCACTCCAGTACTCTTGCCTGGAAAAATCCCATGGACGGAGGAACTTGGTGGGCTGAGTCCATGGGGTTGCTACGAGTCGGACACGACTGAACGACTTCACTTTCACTTTTCACTTTCATGCATTGGAGAAGGAAATGGCACCCACTCCAGTGTTTTTGCCTGGAGAATCCCAGGGATGGGGGAGCCTGGTGGGCAGCTATCTATGGGGTTGCACAGAGTCAGACACGACTGAAGCGACTTAGCAAAAAGAGAAATTTTCATGAATTGAGGTATGGAGAAGTCATTTTGACTTATACAAGAGTTAAGATGAATTTCATGCTAACTAAAACAACCTATTTTCTTGCCTATCAAACAGATACTGCACATCTGCTTTAATTACTAAAGGAAACAACACATCGACCTGAAGTAAAGAATGTCCATGTTAAAACGAAGGATTAAATGTTCCCCTTCCCGGGACACCAATGCTTGATCCTTCCCTTCCAGGCACGAAGGTCATATTGACCCACTGTGGACGTGTCGGGTTTTTTTTTTTTGGGAAATCTTGAAGATATGCATCCCTGACTTGTTTAAAGTTTGTTCTGACAATATATAAAACTGTGCTGAAAACGAGGCTTCTTGGGAGCAGTTTCTCAGAGTAACCTGGGAAGTTGACTGCCGGGCTATATAGTCTTCAGTTTGGCTCAAATAAAACTCTTTTTTATTCTTATTATTGACTGATTACTGATTATTTTCATTGACACAATATTAATGCCGTTCTAACGTAATTATGGTTGCTGGTACAAGATAGAGGGAAAAAGTCACTGAAAGGAAAAAGAAGCCAGCAAAACTACAGGGAATTTAATTCGTCTATTAATGTAGCTGTCCCAGTGCTCTCTTTAGGTTTGTAGCACTTGCGTTCTGATATAAAAGTGCATGAAACTATTAAGGAAATTAGCGTTGAATCCCACTCTTAGGGGTATAAAATTATAACAGCCATTGTCCCTAAAAAGCATAACAACATTTCCATCAGCTGTGTTATTATTGAACAAGTGGAATTAGTAATGTGCTATTAACCATTTTCACCAAGTTCTGGTAGATATTGGTCATTAACCCCATCAAACAGCTAAGGGGTAGAGAGAAAAAAATGGAATTTGGCAATATAAGAACCAGATTCCTGTCTTTTTGCTGGTTAGAAGCTGTAAGAGCTTGGGTGTTGAAATTCTTTATTTCTTTGCTTCCTTTCCCCCAAAATGAGGATAATGAGACCTCCTCCATGGAGTTATGGCAAGGATTAAATAACATAATCCCTGTAAAGACGCTTCACAAACTTGAAGCAGCGGCTATCAAAGTGAGGTCCTTGGTTCTGCCATGTGGACCTCACCTGGGGACGTATAAGAAATGCAAATTCTTGATTTGTTCTAATTCCTGGTCCTAGTTCCTTCCCAAGCTCTTTCCCAAAGTCCTGCTTCTTAGGACACCCTTATGGCCCTATACAATTCCCTTTTTCACTCAAGCTAGGCTCAGTGCTTTTGAATTAGCTGCAGGGAATCATCTCACTGAGTGAAGGAAAACATCCACAGGCAACTCAGCTCCTCTCCCATAGGACTGTTGGATCTATGACCTTTTTCTCTGGCTGCCCAAGATCCTTTTATAGTCCATCAACTTCCTTTCTTTTCTTTATCCTTTCCTCTGCAGTAAACTTGGTTGTTTGGGTGCTGGATTAGATATGTGCTTATTTTTTCATGCTTCTCTCTCCATCTCTACACATCTGCACACCCCTCTCCCGCACCCACACCTCCACCTTCATGCACTTTTTTTTTAACATTTTGTAAATTTCCAGGTCTTGACAAAGTTCCAGTCATTATCCTCAAACATCCTTACCACAGGTTGAAATTCTCTGAATTTCATTGCTCTAAAATAGTAAATTACTTGCTCATGCAGTTAAAAGAAAATGTAAAATTCTTTGCCAAATCCCTATTGTGTAGACCTTAAACATTCCAGTTTTATCTGCTTTCCTGTCCCACCAGATACCAAGACTGACACGCTCCATATCTCATCCCATAACTTCTCAAGGATGAGTGAACGATGTTCAAAAATAGAATTATGGAAATTCAGAGTTGGGAGATATCCAACTTTTTCCCCTTGCAGGGGTCCCTGTTACAACCTTCCAGCTTTTTTTGGCCATCTAACCTCTTATATACTCTCAGTCATGGAGAGTTGTGTGGCTTTCATAATGAGTGCTTCCTTCCATTAAAATAAAACCTACCTCTTTGTCACATCTAAACTCGGCCCCCATAGAACCCTTTAGAGCAAATATATTCCCTGTGCTCTACAACAGCATCATCTCTCAATTTTTCTTTCTTAGGGTAAACAATATCGACCACCTTTTTAAAAAATTTTAGATTTTTTTTTTATTGAGGCAACATTTGTTTATATCATTATATACGCCTCATGTGTACAACATTATTTTTCTATTCCTGTATACCCTATGGTATTCTCACTACTAGAAGTAATCTCGATGCAAAAAGACCTTCTCTAAGACACATTAGAGTAAAATCATCAAAAGTCCTTTTAAGTGTTTTTTGTTAAGTGGGTTTATGGGGTCATATTCCTTAACATTTTCTTGCGACTATGATGATATTTCACAGGGCTTTTTTAAAATGTGGCCCTTGAAAATTGAACATAATAATTGGAATGTGATCTGAACGTCCATCTCTCTGAAGTATATAAGGACTATATTTTGCAAAGACTTTTATCATCTTGTTGGCTCCTAAGATCTTTCTCATTTTATGTTGTCAAGTTAAGACTTCTGAATTCTAAAGTAGGAGTTAAAAACAAGAAATGTAGGACTTACGTAACTACCATCACAACAGTAGAATATAATTGAGAAAATTGGTCACCTTACACTTTCTCTATACCCATTAGCTTAGCTTCACCTTACCCTCATCTCCTCCCTATTTTTATAGGCTAAGTTGACCCTCTTGTTTAATCAAAACTCACCTCTCCACCCATGTAATTCACTCTTTTCTTTCTCTCTGGGAGCTTGCTTTAATTCTTTTTTTTTTTTTCTCTTTTTCTGGCTTTGCCACTTTTACTTCTAAACTGTTTCAAATCTCTTCCATTATAAATGAAACAATCTGTCTTATAGCAACTACCTTATCTCTTTCCTTTCTTTTATTACCAATGTCTTTAAAAAAGTGCAAGCTACACTTACTCACTTATCATTTATTTTTAAAAATATACTTTAATTTGTCTTCCCTCTCAACCGCTCTACGGAAATTGTTCCTATTAAGTCTAACAATTGGTCTGATTGTGAAATTTGAAGGTCATTTTAAAGTCCTTATCTTATATGTGATATTGGATACATAAATCACTCTTCCTTTTTGTAACTCTGTTTCCATGGCTTTCATGGCCCAAGATCCTTAAAGTTTTCCCCCTGTCTCTCTAACCTTTTATCTATGGATTTCTGTTCCTCTTAATGGCTCTTAAAACCTGGAGTACCCACAGTAACACTAGACTGTTGATAAAATCTTTGGCTCTTCTCAACTGGGTCTGGGCTCCAGTTTTCTCCTCTTTGTCTTTTTCTCCTTCTTTGCCCATCACAATCACCCTCCATGTTGCTTCCTGAATGATCATGTGAAATCCAAGTCTGAACTTGCTGCTTCCTGGCTGAATTTCTGCTTCAGCTATTCAGGCTTAAGTGACGAAATCCTGTTCCTTTACGTGACATAGTGTCCCCATGGTTCACTCTACTTCTCCTGTATCATCTCTCATTTCCTGCACTGCATTTTAGTTCCTAAATTTTTCTGCATACACCATATTGGTTTTCAATGCATGTCTCTGTCAGATTGTGTCCTTTGGCTGGAAAAAAGCCCTGCTTAGCTTGAGAGCCTATTTCACTGGAACACCTTCCTTTATCCCTTCACTCGCCATTGGATAGGCTTCCCTGGTGGCTCAGCTGGTAAAGAATCTGCCTACAATGTGGGAGACCTGGGTCCGATTTCTGGGTTGGGAAAATTCCCTGGAGAAAGGAACGTATTGCAGTATTCTGGCCTGGAACATTCCATAGACTATATAGTCCATGGGGTTGCAAACAGCTGGATATGACTGTGCAACTTTCACTTTCCCCATTGGATGAATTAGGTGTTACTTCTCTGTGCTTGTGTGAATACACCTATCACTGCACTTTTTATGATTCTCTCTCTTCAGTTATTGGAGGAGGAAATGGCAACCCATTCCAGTATTCTTGCCTGGAAAATTCCATGGAGAGAGGAACCTCTAGGCTCCATGGCTATAGCCCATGGATCCCATGGGCTGTTGTCCATGGGGTTACAAAGAGTTGGACTCAACTGAGTGACTAAGCACACACATTCCTCAATTAAACTGAGTATTATGAGGAACTGGGATAAAATATTTTTCATTTTTTTGTATCTATATCTCCTAACAAAGGGCTTAGATGAATGATTAACCACTATAGGGTGATTTGCTACTTACATCATTCTACATTCATCTCTTATTATAGCTAGTTCTGATTTAGTCCAACATTCCAGGCTGTCCTGCTTTTTTAGTTCTCCGGTTGACCATCAATGCTATTCATTATCCTTCCATTCTTTGTGGTACTGGCAAATTAGGCATGCGTGCCATCTTAGTCTCGATCCAAATCATTAATGGCAAATGTTGAATAAGATGAATCCTAGGCTAGAATTCTAGAGCTAATGAGTAATATCCCAGCACCTAATGTCTCATTCTTTTTTTTTTTAACAAATTGCAAAAATTAAGTATCTTTGCAAATAGCTCAATTTCAGATGGAACTTATGCATTTGATTCTACCTACTGTCTTATATCTCCTCTTTTGCCAATGTCTTACCTAATGTCTTCATTAAAAGACAGTGTAAAACTAATCTTTAATGAAATCTTGTGCTACTACGTGAGTCTCATTCTTTCACCACTGAATACTCACCAAAGAATTAAGTGGACTGAATACATTTTATTTGTTAATGGAGGAATAAAATATAAGAGCACCACCACTTTCCATTGGTTACACCAGAGCGCCTGTATTAATAATTGTAACACACTATTTCTCTTTATCATTGCTCCAAGGAAAAATATTTCATTATTTGTCAAGCAAATATACAATCACATCTCCTAGAAACTCATAAAACATCATTTAAATTTGGATTCTAGAAATCTTTAAATTGATAATATATGCACATGTACACACCTTACAAGTGCCAGACTCTTTTCTAGGTGTCATATAAATATATTATACAAATATATATATATTCCTTAGAACAACTTTATGAAGGAGGTATTCTTCTTTATCTGTTTTACAGCTAAGACAGATAAAGAATAATACTTTAATAACTTGTTAATAACTTGTGTAAGGTTGTACAGTTAGTAAGGGACATGGGCTTCCCTGGTGGCTCAGATGGTAAAGAGTCTGCCTGCAATACAGGAGTCCTCGGTTCAATCTCTGGGTTGGGAAGACCCCCTGGAGAAGGAAACGGCTACTCACTCCAGTATTCTTGCCTACAGAATTCCATGGACGAAGAAGCCTGGCAGGTTACAGTCCATGGGGTTGCAAAGAGTCAGACACAACTGACTGACTTTCACTTTCACTTCCAATGTTTATCAGGCTTGGTAGAACATTCTCAAGTGTGTAGTTAGCACAAATTCTAACCATCACTGTCGTACCTAACATACAGCCATATCCTTCTCAGAAATGATCATCATCTCCCTTCATACAACACACCCAATCCTCTTTGGCGTGCATATCTGTTGGTAGGTGGGCAGAGGTCCTGGGCTTAGAGTACCAGTGATGGAAACTATGGTGGGTGGAGAAGAAAAAACATTCCCGTAACCTAATTTGTTTTGTTTTTTTGGTGAATGTGTATATTTATTTTACCTTATTTGGGATATCAAAGAATATGTTATTCCATAATTCATGCACATAGAAAGAGAAGAAACAAAATTATAAAACTAAGGATCACTGAACAAGAGGTTTTCAGATCACAATGTAATTTGTTTCTGATAGGCTTCAGAGGGAATTGGGGATGGAAAAAGGCTCGTCATTGTCTTCTTTATTATTATAGTCATAACTATTATCTTCATTGTGGTAGGAAATGTTCTTTCCCTTTCCCAGTATTTCTCTCTTGGCCCACAAAAAGGAACTTGGCCCTCCTGACTATATTAGGAAGAAAACATGGGAGTTCCCCACCCCCAGCTTCACTCCTCCTTGCCTGGGGAGGAGTGAATCATCTGCCTGTAGAATGGCTGGACCCAGTGGGGAGTCCCCTGGGGCCTGCCAGTCCTTAATTTGAGATCTTGTCTACTCTGTATCCTAATCTTGTTGTCATGCAATAGGTGAATGAATTCAATTAGTCATGGCTTCTCCATCCTGCCACTGGGTGGGTAACACTATTTTAGGGTTAGAGGGATACAGAATCCTTTCGTTCATGGGCCTAAACCGAATTTCTATATTCACAATTAAAGGTAGTACTGTGACCCAACTGACTCATTTTTCATAATGAACATGTATTTCGTAGCCTGCTGTGAGCCATACAGTATCCAAGCTGCTGGGGATTCCACAGGAAACCCAAATGTGACCCTGCTCCTAAGGAACTTGCAGTCTAGCCAGAGGAGACAAAAAAAAAAAACACATAACATGTCTAATAATGATGAAGGATAGGAAGAAAGAGCAGGTGAAAGGGAACAGAGCATGCATGGTGTTGGTGGGATGGTGCTAGTTCCTATGGGTGTCAAGGAAAGTTTCTCTGCTCATGTGACACGTGAGCAGAGATTGAGAAAAGGAGCTGTGTGGCCACCTGGGCTAAGAGTTTTCCATGTAAAAGGGAAGAAAGAACAAATTAAAAGGCTTCTGTTCCTTTTTTTTTTTTGAGTGATAACAGGGAGGTTATTGCGGCTGAAGCAGAGTGAATGAAAGTGGAGAATGTAGGAGATGAGTTCAAAGAGCATGCATGAAAACAAATCTACTGAGGACTTCTCTGGTAGCTCAGTGGTTAAGAATCTGCCTGCCAATGCAGGGGACGTGGGTTCAGTCCTTGGTCCAGGAAGATTCCACATCCTGCAGGGCAGCTAAACTTGTGTTCTGCAACCACTAAAGCCCAGGTGCCCTCTCAGAGCACATGATCTGCAGCAAGAGGAACCACTGCAATGGAGAAGCCGTCGCATGACAACAAGCGGGTAGCTCTCCTCCCAGTCACCGCAGCTAGAGAAAGCCTTTGTGTGGCAAGACCCAGCACAGCCATAAATTAATACATAAATAAAATAGTTTTTAAAAAGTTCACTGAGGTGCTTCAAAGACAAGGTAAGGAATTTGACTTTTATTTTTCAAGAGATGAGAAATCAGAGGATTTTGAGCAGCAGAATAACATGTGAATTATAACTTATTTATTGAAAATGTGGTTCTGAATTTCGAGAGGAATGTAGACACCACACAGAAATTGTGGATGTAGGGAGGATGCTTAAAAGGCTCCTGTAATAGTTCTGCTGAGAGATGAAGGTGGCTTCATTCAGGGAGGCAGAAATGGAAGTGATAAGAATTGATGTATTGTGGATGGATTTTCAAGTTAAAGGCAACAAGATTTCTTGTAGATTGGGTAGAGAGTTTGATATTATCTATGTCATTATTAATTTTTTTTGCTAACTAGTTCTTGTAAAATGTATTTTGAAATTTAAACATACACATAGATTGAGTAGTAAAATGAATCCCCATATACCTTCACTCAGATTCCTACTTATCAATATTTGGACACATATGCTTTAATTACCTTCTTTTAAATCATTTTTATATTTTCTGAATTGTTCTAAAGCAATCTAGACATATCATTTCACCCACATATTGTTCTGTAAATATCTCTCAATATTATGAACGTGTTCTTACATAGTGCTATCATCATACTCTAATAAAAATTAATAAGATTAATTCTTTGGTATCAACTAATACTGATCACACGGACCACAGCCTTGTCTAACTCAATGAAACTAAGCCACGCCATGTGGGGCCACCCAAGATGGGTGGGCCATGGTGGAGAGGGCTGACAGAATGTGGTCCACTGGAGAAGGGAATGGCAAACCACTTCAGTATTCTTCCCTTGTGAACCCCATGAACAGTATGAAAAGGCAAAATGATAGGATACTGAAAGGGGAACTCCCCGGGTCAGTAGGTGCCCAATATGCTACTGGAGATCAGTGGAGAAATAACTCCAGAAAGAATGAAGGGATGGAACCAAAGCAAAAAGAATACCCAGCTGTGGATGTGACTGGTGATAGAAGCAAGGTTCAATGCTGTAAAGAGCAATATTGCATAGGAACCTGGGATGTCAGGTCTATGAATCAAGGCAAATTGGAAGTGGTCAAATGGGAGATGGCAAGAGTGAATGTTGACATTCTAGGAATCAGCGAACTAAAATGGACTGGAATGGTGAATTTAACTCAGATGACCATTATATCTACTACTGTGGGCAGGAATCCCTTAGAAGACATGGAGTAGCCATCATGGTCAACAAGAGTCCAAAATGCAGTACTTGAATGCAATCTCAAAAATGACAGAATGATCTCTATTCATTTCCAAGGCAAACCATTCAATATCACAGTAATTCAAGTCTATGCCCCAACCAGTAATGCTGAAGAAGCTGAAGTTGAATGGTTCTATGAAGACCTACAAGACCGTTTAGAACTAACACCCAAAAAAGATGTATTTTTCATTATAGGGGACTGGAATGCAAAAGTAGGAAGTCAAGAAACACTTGGAGTAACAGACAAATTTGGCCTTGGAGTACGGAATGAAGCAGGGCAAAGGCTAATAGAGTTTTGCCAAGAGAATGCACTGGTCATAACAAACACTCTCTTCCAACAACACAAGAGAAGACTCTACACATGGACATCACCAGATGGTCAAAACCAAAATCAGATTGATTATATTCTTTGCAGCCAAAGATGGAGAAGCTCTATACAGTCAGCAAAAACAAGACCGGGAGCTGACTGTGGCTCAGGTCATGAACTCCTTATTGCCAAATTCAGACTTAAATTGAAGGAAGTAGGGAAAACCACTAGACCATTCAAGTATGACCTAAATCAAATCCCTTATGATTATACAGTGGAAGCGAGAAGTAGATTTAAGGGACTAGATCTGATAGAGTGCCTGAAGAAGTATGAACGGAGGTTCGTGGCATTGTACAGGAGACAGGGATCAAGACCATCCCCATGGAAAAGAAACGCAAAAAAAGCAAAATGGCTGTCTGGGGAGGCCTTACAAATAGCTGTGAAAAGAAGAGAAGTGAAAAGCAAAGGAGAAAAGGAAAAATATAAACATCTGAATGCAGAGTTCCAAAGAATAGCAAGGAGAGATAAGAAAGCCTTCCTCAGCTATCAATGCAAAGAAATAGAGAAAACAACAGAATGGGAAAGACTAGAGATCTCTTCAAGAATATGAGAGATACCAAGGGGACATTTCATGCAAAGATGGGCTCGATAAAGGACAGAAATGGTATGGACCTAACAGAAGCAGAAGATACTAAGAAGAGGTGGCAAGAATACACAGAAGAACTGTACAAAAAAGAGCTTCACGACCCAGACAATCACGATGGTGTGATCAGTCACCTAGAGCCAGACATCCTGGAAAGTGAAGTCAAGTGGGCCTTAGAAAGCATCACTACGAACAAAGCTAGTGGAGGTGATGGAATTCCAGTTGAGCTATTTCAAATCCTGAAAGATGATGCTGTGAAAGTGATGCACTCAATATGCCAGCAAATTTGGAAAACTCAGCAGTGGCCACAGGACTGGAAAAGGTCAGTTTTCATTCCAATCCCAAAGAAAGGCAATGCCAAAGAATGCTCAAACTACTGCACAATTGCATTCATCTCACACGCTAGTAAAGTAATGCTTAAAATTCTCCAAGCCAGGCTTCAGCAATACATGAACCGTGAACTTCCAGATGTTCAAGCTAGTTTTAGAAAAGGTGGAGGAACCAGAGATCCTGGTTGCCAGAGAACCAGATTGCCAACATCTGTTGGATCATCAAAAAAGCAAGAGAGTTCCAGAAAAACATCTATTTCTGCTTTATTGACTATGCCAAAGCCTTTGACTGTGTGGATCACAATAAACTGTGGAAAATTCTGAAAGAAATGGGAAAACCAGACCACCTGACCTGCCTCTTGAGAAACCTATATGCTGGTCAGGAAGCAACAGTTAGAACTGAACATGGAACAACAGACTGGTTCCAAATAGGAAAAGGAGTACGTCAAGGCTGTATATTGTCACCCTGCTTATTTAACTTCTATGCAGAGTACATCATGAGAAAAGCTGGGCTGGAAGAAGCACAAGCTGGAATCAAGATTGCCGGGAGAAATATCAATAACCTCAGATATGCAGATGACACCACCCTTATGGCAGAAAGTGAAGAGGAACTAAAAAGCCTCTTGAAAGTGAAAGAGGAGAGTGAAAAAGTTGGCTTAAAGCTCAACATTCAGAAAACGAAGATCATGGCATCTGGTCCCATCACTTCATGTGAAATAGATGGGGAAACAGTGGAAACAGTGTCAGACTTTATTTTCTGGGCTCCAAAATCACTGCAGATGGTGATTGCCGCCATGAAATTAAAAGATACTTACTCCTTGGAAGGAAATTTATGACCAACCTAGATAGCATATTTAAAAGCAGAGACATTACTTTGCCAACAAAGGTCTGTCTAGTCAAGGCTATGGTTTTTTCTGTGGTCATGTATGGCTGTGAGAGTTGGACTGTGAAGAAGGCTGAGCGCTGAAGAATTGATGCTTTTGAACTGTGATGTTGAGAAGACTCTTGAGAGACCCTTGGACTCCAAGGAGATTCAACCAGTCCATTCTAAAGGAGATCAGTCCTTCGAAGGACTGATGCTGAAGCTGAGATTCCAATACTTTGGTCACCTGGTGCAAAGGACTGACTCACTGGAAAAGACCCTGAAGCTGGGAAAGATTGAAGTCAGGAGGAGAAGGGGACGACAGAGGATGAGATGGTTGGATGGCATCTCTGAGTCGATGGACATGAGTTTGAGAAAGCTCTGGGAGTTGGTGATGGACAGGGAAGCCTGGCGTGCTGCAGTCCATGGGGTTGCAAAGAGTCAGACACGACTGTGTAACTGAACCGAACTGAACTAACCAATCTGTTGAATAACCTCCTGTCTTCTGTTTTCAGAAGACCTTCCGTTTTCTGTTTTCATTACCACTTCCTCAGTTCAAGCCCCTTTACCTCGTTTCCTCTCACCCACACAACTGCAACTGACTTTCCACTGCTTTGCCTGCTGCTTCTCTCTCTCCGTCCTAACTGCTGTAGACACTGCTGTTAGAACTGGCTTTGCCAAACCCCAAACTGATTGTGCTGTTTCCCTGCTTAGAGCACTGATTACAGAATAGGATTTACATTCCTCTGTCTGTTCCTCAGGCCCTTCAGCATCTCTGCCCTCTTTCTACCCCAGTCTGGCCTTCTGCTCTCCAAGTCACTGTGTATTTTACCTGTAATAAACAACTGTGCTCCTTAAATACATCTTACTTTTCTCCTGACTCTGCATCTTTGTTGAAATTACCAATCCCAGCCTTCAGGGTTTCTCCTCCCTTCTTTGTGCTTAATTGATCCTCCGAGGCCAGATTCAGGTTACTTCCTTCTGGGAAGCTTTTCTCAACCCCTACTCCAGTCAAAATTAATCACTCTTTAGACATGCATTTTCCATGTAGACCACACATTGTATCATAATGATTTATATTCACTCCTACTGAACTGTAACCTCCTTGGAAAAAAAAAAGACCGTGTTTTGGTTACTCTTGGCCTAGCGGATTGCCCTTTCCATGTCTGGCCTTCATTACTATTATATAAAATCATCCTCTTTTACTTATAAGGTACACAGTTTTCTAGAAGCAAACCTCAGTAAATTTTAGACTATCCTTGTCATGACATATAGTCTGACATTGTGCTGAAAATCACCATACATGGCTAATTATAAGATGAATTAGAAAAATTAGACCCTAGCATGCCCCAGCAGGTAGCTAGTTTATCATTTGGGAGATTCATAGCCTTGGCTTACTTGGAGACATGAGGGATTTTTTCCTTTTCTTTTTTGGCTACACCTATTTTTGAAAATGTTTTCCTTCATAACTTGAGGGAAGCATGTCATACTTAAGAATAAATTATCTGACTCAAGCAAAAATACCAGATTAGGCTAAAGATATTTTCAGCATTCAGAAATAGGACACACTGAGACCCTGGGAACTGTAACACTAAACTGAAGTAGAGATATATTAAATAGGCTAAAGAATAATATCTCATGATTGAGTGCATAGCTAGTATCTGGTCCTCTGAAATATTTATATGGAATTAAGATTTTCATTATAGTTTAACTGAACTAATGAACTGCATATTGAATTAGGGATAGGTAAGTAAATCATCATGGCCCCAGTTTTGACCTGCTTCATTCAGTTCCTGAGAGATTTCCCTTGTGTCATTAAGAGAAAATAAAAATTGAACATTATATAGATGGGGAATGAGATTAATAATGAAATGATTATCTATTTCAGTCATGTGATATCATGCTATAAATGACTTTTTAAAACCATACTTTGTTGTAACTCATGATGTGAAATATATAATACATATAAATAAGCACGGACACTGATATCAGATTCAGGTTTGTGCTTTAAAATCATATGAATTTCAACAGATGAAGATTCTAACCCTTTTCTATATTTATGCTATGAAGAAATACTTATAGAATTTTCATGTACACTTCCATCTTTCCTTCCCACCCAGCCCCTACATTCACTAGTCACATGAGATATAAGACATTAAACAATGTGGAAGACATATTTATTTCCTTTGAAGGAACATGTATACATATTCAGAGCATATATCTTCAATCACTAAAAATTACTTTGAATAAATAAATACCTAAAGGTATGGAAAGATATCAACAGAGGCATTCTACTCAAAAGTCAGAACTACTTGGATTTCATGAAAATAATGTGATTTGTTTTCATTAATAGTAGCACCCATAGGGGTTTCCCAGGTGGTGCTAGTGGTAAAGAACTCTTTAATAATGTTTTATTAAAGGGTATTTTATTAAAAACTCTTTATTAAAGAAATTTCTTTAATATTAAGAATAAAGAGTTTTTCTTGGAAGAAATGCTCAATTTTTTTTGTTCTTGAAATAATAGCTATGTAAATTAAACTATTTTTTAAATTAATTTATTAATTTTAACTGGAGGATAATTTCTTTACAATATTGTGGTGGTTTTTGCCATACATTGTCATAATCCCCCATGGAACCTCCCTTCCACCTCTCTCCCCACCCCATCCCTCTGGGTTGTCTCAGGGCACTGGCTTTGAGTGCCCTTCTTCATACATTGAACTTGCTCTGGTCATCTGTCTTGCATATGGTAATATACATGTTTCAATGCTATTCTCTCAAATCATCCCACCCTCACCTTCTCCTACATAGTACAAACGTCTATTCTTTATGTCTGTGTCTCTTTTGCTGTCTTGCTTATAGGGTCATCGTTACTGTCTTTCTAAATTCCATATATATTTGCTGATATACTGTATTGCTGTTTCTCTTTCTAATTTTTGTAGAAAGAATACCCATGAATGGAAAGTGGTAAAGAGCTGCCAGTGCAGGAGACATAAGAGAAGCAGGTTTGAACCCTGGGTCGGGAATATCTCCTAGAGGAGGGCATGGCAGCCCACTCCAGTATTCTTGCCTGGAGAATCCTGTGGACAGAGGAGCCTAGAGGGCTACAGTCCACGGGGTAGCAAAGAGTTGAACACAACTTAGGGAATGAACACCACCACCAACAAATAAATTGTGGAGTATCTCAGATAACATAATCAGTCTATATTGTATAAAAAGGAATTACATTGTAATCCATTACTTTGTGTTCTCTATAAAGCAATGCTCTACCTGTGGTGGATTCATTTTGATATTTGGCAAAACTAATACAATTATGTAAAGTTTAAAAATAAAATAAAATTAAAAAAAAAAAATTTTCTCTTGTTCATGTATGCTGCTAAGTCACTTCAGTCGTGTCTGGCTCTGTGCGACCCCATAGACGGCAGTCCACCAGGCTCCCCCATCCCTGGGATTTTCCAGGCAAGAGTACTGGAGTGGGGTGCCATTGCCTTCTCCATATGTGATAAAATTTTCTTCATTGTTTACTGGGAATAACAAACATATATTAAAAGCAATATATTAAAAATAAGGAGTTTTTTTTTGGAAGAAATCCTCAATTTTTTTAGTTCCAAAATAGTAGCTATGTAAATTAAACTAATTTTTAAGGAAAGAATACACATTAAAGGAAAGTTAAGAAAAGGCAAGGTATTTTGCTTTAAAAATTAAGTTTAGTTCAGTTCAATTTAGTCACTCAGTCGTGTCCGACTCTTTGCGACTCATTGGACTGCAGCACGCCAGGCCTCCCTGTCCATCACCAACTCCTGGAGTTTACCCAAACTCATGTCCATTGAGGCAGTGATGCCATCCAACCATCTCATCCTCTGTCATCCCCTCCGCCTCATGCTTTCAATCTTTCCCAGCAGCAGGGTCTTTTCCAATGAGTCAGCTCTTTGCATCAGGTGGCCAAAGTATTGGCGTTTCGGCTTCAACATCAGTCCTTTCAGTGAACATCGAGGACTTATCTCCTTTAGGATGGACTGGTTGGATCTCCTTGCATCCAAGGGAATCTTAAGAGTCTTCTCCAACACCACAGTTCAAAAGCATCAATTCTTTGGTGCTTAGCTTTCTTTATAGTCCAACTCTCACATCCATACATGACTCCTGGAAAAACCATAGCCTTGACTAGATGGACCTTTGTTGGCAAAGTAACGTCTCTGCTTTTTAATATGCTGTCTAGGTTGGTCATAACTTTCCTTCCAAGGAGTAAGCGTCTTTTAATTTCATGGCTGTAGTCACCATCTGCAGTGATTTTGGAGCCCAGAAAAATAAAGTTTGACACTGTTTCCACTGTTTCCCCATCTATTTCTCATGAAGTGATGGGACCAGATGCCATGATCTTAGTTTTCTGAATGTTGAGCTTTAAGCCAACTTTTTCCACTCTCCTCTTTCACTTTCATTGAGTTACATTATATAAAAATGAGAAGCCAGGAGGTATTATTTCTAGAAATATTGTTAGACAAGGACAAGTTAAAGGAAATGGAAATTTTGTCCTGAAAAAGAGAGGACTAGAGAGACAAAATTTTTGATTATTTAAAATCTTCCCTGGAAAAGGACAAACAGGGTTGTGTTGGATGACAGTCTGGTTCCTGAATGTTGCAGTTACTTAAGTCTGCCTCTTTCTGCTAACATCAGGATTGGCTGCACAAAAAGACACCAAGTCTGGGGGAAGAAGCTGGAGGAACCAGGCAGGTGGCCGAGGACTGTGAAATTACATCAAAAGCGTTAATGATGGCCTTGCTCTCTATTCCAGTGTTTCTACAGAATCTTACCACCAGCAGTGATGAAAACAATATTAACAGGACGTGTGTGTGTGCGCGCGCGTGTGTGTGCTGAGTCGCTTCAGTCATGTTGGACTCTTTGTGATCCCATGGACTGTAGCCCGCCAGGCTCCTTTGTCCATGGAATTCTCTAGGCAAGAATACTGAAGTGGGTAGCCATTCCTTCTTTGATCCCTGACCCAGGAATCAAATCCTGGTCTCCTGCATTGCAGGCAGATTCTTTACCATCTGAGCCACCAGGGAAGCCCTAAATAGTAGGATAGTAATCCCTTTATTCTTCTAAGTACTTTATGCATTTAAAAATAAATGTACTATGGCAATTAAGCAACAGCCATTCTTAGATTATTTTTACTTAGCCACTTAAAAATATCTTACCTACAAACACAAATATATTTTCATATGAAAAGAGAGACAATTCTAAGATACTGTTGTAACGGGAATGATTCAGTCTTCAAAACAAAGGTATGATTTCAGAGAATAAATGGGGTTCTATTGAGACAGGTATACACTGAGTTTCACAAATAAGCTGAGATTTTAACAGGCTTCATTATCTTGTTCAACTGAAACTAAAAATCTGAGCAGTTCTTTAAATCTCTTGCCATAATTTTCTCTCCATTTCGTTTTGCCTATTAGAATTGTTATTTTGCCATGCTATTTCCTCTTTCATCAATGTTTTAGTTTTGTGATACAAGAAACTAAAACATTCTTGCCTGAATTTTGTTTGACAACACAAGAAGTACCAAAGCTGTATGTATGTATAGAACCTGGAAGTTATACACACACACACACACACACACATATATATATATATATAACCTTTCAGAGCAAAAGTTCAACAGTGGCAATGATAATAAAATAATTCACAATACTAATCTCATAGATATTTGCTGTAAATAGAATGAAAATGTTAGTTGTATCTGACTCTTTGCAACCCCATAGACTATAGCCCACCAAGCTCCTTTGTCTGTGGAATTCTCCAGGCAAAAATACTGGAGTGAGTAGCTATTCCCTTCTCCAGGGAATCTTCCCAACCCAAGGGTAGAACCCAGGTCTCTCGCATTGCAGGCAGTTTTTTAACTATCTGAGCCATAGGAAAGCTGTATAAATAGAATTATATAGGAAAACATTTTAATACATATAATGCATAGATTTCCTATGGCTTTGAGAAACGCTGGACTGGAAGAAACACAAGCTGGAATCAAGGTTGCCGGGAGAAATATCAATAACCTCAGATATGCAGAAGATACCACCCTTATGGCAGAAAGTGAAGAGGAACTAAAAAGCCTCTTGATGAAAGTGAAAGTGCAGAGTGAAAAAGGTGGCTTAAAGCTCAACATTCAGAAAACGATGATCATGGCATCTGGTCCCATCACTTCATGGGAAATAGATGGGGAAACAGTGGAAACAGTGTCAGACTTTATTTTTCTGGGCTCCAAAATCACTGCAGATGGTGACTGCAGCCATGAAATTAAAAGACGCTTACTCCTTGGAAGGAAAGTTATGACCAACCTAGACAGCATATTCAAAAGCAGAGACATTACTTTGCCAACAAAGGTTCATCTAGTTAAGGCTATGGTTTTTCCTGTGGTCATGTATGGCTGTGAGAGTTGGACTGTGAAGAAGGCTGAGCACCAAAGAATTGATGCTTTTGAACTGTGGTGTTGGAGAAGACTCTTGAGAGTCCCTTGGACTGCAAGGAGATCCCACCAGTCCATTCTGAAGGAGATCAGCCCTGGGATTTCTTTGGAAGGAATGATGCTAAAGCTGAAACTCCAGTACTTTGGCCACCTCATGCAAAGAGTTGACTCATTGGAAAAGACTGTGATGCTGGGAGGGATTGGGGGCAAGAGGAGAAGGGGATGACAGAGGATGAGATGGCTGGATGGCATCACTGACTCGATGGACGTGAGTCTGAGTGAACTCTGGGAGTTGGTGATGGACAGGGAGGCCTGGCGTGCTGCGATTCATGGGGTCGCAAAGAGTAGGACACGACTGAGCGACTGATCTGATCTGATCTGATCTTGCTTATTGCAACCAAAAGTCCAGGTGCTACAGCCTTTCTTTTGATCTAGAAGTCATTCTTGACTCCTTCCTTTCTGTTTCCCTTCCACACATTCTATTCCATCACCATGTCTTATAGATTCTACTCATAAATATATTCTGAATCCACTCACCTCCCTAGATCTCTACTGTTAGCCCCTTGGTCCAAGCCACCATCATTGAACCTTTGTCCTGGCAACTATTCCTGCTCCTGGCAATCCATCCATCCTCCATCGAACCAGAGAGTTTGATGTTTTGTTAACGTAAATTATATGATATGGGATTTTCCAGGCAAGAGTGCTGGAGTGGATTGCCATTTCCTTCGCCAGGGGATCTTCCCAACACAGGAATCAAACCCGGGTCTCCCTCATTGCAGGCAGACACTTTACCATCTGAGCCACCAGGGAAGGTCTCAAAACTCTGCAGTGTCTTTTAATTGAACTTACAAGAAATCCCAGACTCCAAGGTTTTACATTATCTGGCTCCTGCCTACCTCTTCATATATATATATATACTTTTTTTTTTTTCCTGCTGACTACAGGCCAAATTCTTATAGGCTAGCATTTGTAACTATCATTTTGAGGGTAAAGGAAGCTATAGTTTCTCTTGGAACCTGAATATCGGTTCTCAGACTAACATTATGGCACATTGTCCTGACCAGTTGTCACCAGATGGATCAAAGAGTCTTTTCTTTTGAAATCTGAAAGTTTTGAATTCTTTGATCAATTCCTGTGAGCTTCTGATATATCTTGAGATATCTCACCTGAGATATTGAGAGATATCCTTACTCAACTGACTCTGCTTTCAGAGAAGTCACTATTTTGTCAATTTTGAAATTTAGGACAAGCCCTAATTCTAAGTCTCTGCCTTGTGTTCATGGAACACCTCAAGCTAAATTTATATTTTCATGACTTTGCTTCCTTTTCTGGACTCTGTCTCGTCTCCAAATTGTTAGTGGTTTTTGCTGTTCTCATTTGAGTAGCCGCATGATTATGGGAACCTACAAACTGGGAAGAGAACTAGTTATTAAGATGGGGCATGTAGAGTTCGGAACAACTTATTAGCTGCTGGGTGTGGTTCCCGGTGAACCTAGCAAGTTCAGACTCTTCGTGCTTCTCCCCAAATTGACCCTGGGGAAGAGGCTTAGTGAGCAGTTCTGTAAAGAGCCCAGGATTTGGTGCCAGGTGTTTTCCTTGTAAAACAGCTGAACAACTTTATTCAGCGCAATCAGAGTCTTGGGTTGCCTCCCACAAGGAAAAGCTGGTGAAGCACTTTGGTTAGAACTGCAGGAAACTTTCCTTGGGATCTGAAATGGTTTTGGGAGAATAAGGAAAGTCCCTGTTAACTGGGTTTTGAAGAATTATTTTTGTGTGTGTGGTAAAATACACATAACACAAAATTTACTAGCTGACTCATTTTAAAATGTACAATTCAGGGCCTGAAGTGTAGCCACGATATATGTGACTATCACCATTATCGAGTTCCAGGGCATTCTCATCCCTCTAAAAGAAACTCCACACTCATTAGAAGTCACTCCCCTTTCCCCCCTGGAAAATGTGAATCTACTTTCTGTGTCTTTGGATGTGACTATTCTGGATATTTCAAACAAGTGGAATCAATCCAATTTTGTGTCTGGCTTCTTTCGCTTGGCATGTTTTCAAGTTTCATCTGTGTTGTAGCATAAATCAATGCTTCATTCCTTTTTGGGGTTGAAAAATATTCCGCTGTATGGATACACCACATTTTATTTACCCATTCTTCTGTTGATGGGTATTTGGGTTGTCCCAACTTTAGGCTATTATCAGTGGTGCTACGCTGGTATTTGTGCTAAGCTCTTGTTTGCCTATTTGTTATCAATTCTTTGGACTATACATAAGAATGGTATTGCTGGATCATATGGTAATTCTATGTTTAACTTATTGAAAAAGCACAAAACCATCTTCTGTAGTGGGTGAATGACTTTACAATCCCATCAGTAATGTATGAAGATGAGAATTGGAGAATTTTAAATGTTTTTTTTTTTTGGTGGGTGGGAAGGAATAAATTAAGAGTTTGGGATTAAAATGTATACCTTACTATATATAAAATAGATAACCAACAAGAACCTACTGTACAGCACAGAGAACTATACTCAATATCCCATAATAACCTATGATGGAAGACAATGAAACAAGACTATATATATATATATATAAAACTGAATCACTTTGTTGTATGCCTGTTGTGAAACAACTATATTTCCATAAAAATTTTGAAAAAAAGAGGGTTTTGTAAAGGTGTCTATGCCTAAAAGTGAATCATTAAATGACATTTGGATGGCTGGGAAGAAAGCTGGTCCATATTTTTAAAATGAGATTAATTTATCTCCTCTTTCTTGATTAAATTCTCCCTCCTGCAGGCAGGGGAAAGGATCATGATGGCTAATTTTGAGTTGGTTCTCTTCCCTTGTGGCTCAGCTGGTAAAGAATCTGCCTCCAATGCCAGAGACCTGGGTTCAATCCCTGGATTGGGAAGATCCCCTGAAGAAGGGAAAGACTACCCACTCCAGTATTCTGGCCTGGAGAATTCCATGGACTGTATAGTCCGTGGGGTCACAAAGAATCAGACACGACTGTGCAACTTTCACTTTCACCAGGAAGTTCTGAAAGCTGTTGTCAGGGCACCCTTATATAGGAAGAGTATATGTGTAGCATTTTGAAATAGTCACAGCTTAGCTGTGTGGAAATGTAACTTTACCTTTTCTACTAATGAGCTCGACTTAGCTTTGGTGCCCCCATTTTTGCTGATGTTAAAAATTTCCTAATTTTGCCACTGAAGAATAATATGATCTCTCTGGTTTAAATAGTAAACAGGTAATTAAAACTTGCTCATTCCATTTGGGATTTAAACTAATGAATTCAGAGGTCAAGCCACCCTCTAGAGTTGTTCTGGGCCTGGCTGTCCCCACTGCTTCCTTCCATCCCAGGAAGGTACATGCATCATGACACTGGGAAGGTGTGGTTTGTCTCCACATTCTTCTCAGGTCCCCACTACCTCTGTTTGGTATTTTGACATGAAACTTGCTATTACTATGTCTGCCCAAACTGTATAGCCAAGGCTTTGGGAATGTACCAGAATTTTCTGCTGATATCCACAGCCTTGCCCATGCCTTGTGGTAACAAGATGTAGACTCCTTAAACCTTTTCTTCTTCGACCTTAAGTCTCCTCTCATGCCCTGGACCACTCAGATTTTGTGTACTCTCAGGCCTGTAGCTAGTGGATCTCATAGAATTCGCCCCTTGTGCCACGGTATTTGTCATAAAGTGGGCTCATTGATCTGATGTCATGCTGTGAGGGATCCCATTTGGGTGGCTTGAATTTTGTAAGCCTGCAGATAATAGTGTGGTCTGAGACCCTGTGGATGAAAAATCAAACTCACACCTGGAATATGTGCTGTAGAGTCAAAATGAATTTATATTCCTTCTAGAATAGCAAAGACCAATGGAGGCAAATTCTACCACTAAGCAGATTGTTGATATTCTTGACAGATGTTCTTGTGTAAGTGGACAAGAATTAGTCAGTGCCGCTGACAGGTTAGACTTTAGTAGGTAGAAACCCACAGCTGTGGGTCCATGTATAGCCTTTCTCTGCCACCATGGTTCTCCATTTACAAACCCATCATGCCAGCCCTGGGAAAGCAGATGACACAGGCTGTTTGACATCAGCTGGCCAAGTCATTCTCTCTATTTGATTGTTTAGTGCCTCTTCCTTAGGTGATATTCTTGATGGTGGCAATGTGTAAAGCAAATGCAAAGACCTTCTCTCTTTAAGCCCCAAAGTCTGTTCATATATGCCTATTCCAGACCTTCTTGTCTCTGATCTTTTAATATCTTTTTCTTCCAGGCCTCTGACCAAACTGGCTATTTGTTGAATCCATGTGCATTTAATATTAGGCTATTTCTCTTCCCACATAAAGATCAGGTATGTTGCCTAAATATCTGCCTATGGTGGAAATTTTACCTCACAGACCTTATCTTCCAGACCATCACTGGATGGAGATACAGTGTGGCCCAAGTCCATTTTCAGCAGTTCCCACATACCGACCCACATTCAAGGTCAAGAGATAGGCCATCTGTGAACCAAGCTTGCCATTGGAAGAGGGCTAATGAGATCCTGATGGTTGACATGGCTCTACTTCTTTGTGTTTCTGGCTATGTCTTGGCTTTGATCCTAGTATTTCACTTTCAGAAATGATTCATTTCTGGTGGGTTTGCCTGATTTGGCGTGTTGGGCAGAACCCAGCTCCTAATGGGAAATTTTGACTCATAGTTGTTTTGAGCTTTATGGTCATGCACTTAGTCTTTACCAGGGCCAAGTAGCACACTTTAGCAAGTTTTGGAAAGGGGGCTTCCCCAATGGCTCAGCGATAATGGCTACCTGCCACTGTAGGAGATGTAAGAGACTTGGGTTCAATCCCTAGGTTGGGAAAAGCCCCTGGAAGAGGAAATGGCAACCCACTCCAATACTCTTGGCTGGAAAGTTCCATGGACAGAAAAGACTGGCAGGCTGCCGTGCAAGGGGTCGCAAGGAGTTGGATATGACTGATGCTAAAGCTGAAACTCCAGTACTTTGGCCACCTCATGCAAAGAGTTGACTCATTGGAACAGACTCTGATGCTGGGAGGGATTGGGGGCAGGAGGAGACAGAGGATGAGACGGCTGGATGGCATCACTGACTCGATGGATGTGAATCTCAGCGAACTCTGGGAGTTGGTGATGGACAGGGAGGCCTGGCGTGCTGCGATTCATGGGGTCACAAAGAGTTGGACACGACTGAGTGACTGATCCGATCTGATCTGAGCAACTATATGCAACACAACCCATGCTACCCATTGCGTTGCCTTGTTTCAGAATTCTGAAGGTGATTCTCCTATTTCACTTGCTTTAACCCTCCACCTCTGCACCTTTTGTTAACTTTGATACATCTAATAACTTAAGGTCTACTGAGTCAAATGGCCCAAATGGCAAGACCACACATATCACAGCCATTTCCTATACTGGCCCTCAGGCAAAGCTGGCATCTTTCATGTCACCTGGTTCATGGGTCAGAGGGCTATTTAGATAGTGAAAGTCTTCAAAGACAAGACATGAACCTGGTTGAGGATGGGTCTATTGAGTTGAGAGCAATTTCCAACAAGATTGACAGCCATGGGTTCTCAGCAGGTAGCACTCTCAGCATCTCTAAAATTCCTTCCATCCCAAAGGGATTCTGATAACACAGAAGAGAGTTCACTCTGGCTTAAAAAGCAATGAGGGATGGCTGACTTATCAACAGCTCCGGTGGCAGTCAGAGACAGTGGGTAATATCAGAAACGTGATGAGAAAGTAATTCCCAAATTGCTATTCTGTATTCATCTGTTGTACTTCATGAATCAAAGTGAAATAAACACATTTTAAAGCTAAAAAACAAACAAAAAAACAGGAGAGAGAGAGAGCATTTGCCTCCAGCATCCTCTCAATAAGGTGACTAATTCTTAAGGATGTATTTTAGGTAAAAGGAAAATGCTCAAGATGAAGACAGGAAGAAATGAGAAACAAATATGGTTAACATGTGGATAAATCTATGTGAACATTGCTATATAAAATAACAATAATAATGTCTTACGGGTTTTATTTAAAAATCCCTGGAAGTATTGTAAATATCTGAACTATATAAAATACTTAAAATAAAATTTGACACCTCCTAGAAAAGCCAAAGTAAAGAGTAACATGGATACAAATTTGGACAAAAAGCCATGCTTCAGATACACATATTATTTCTTCTTTAAAAAAATTGTAAGAACACACAAATAAAAATTGCCAAATGGCATGAAAATAAACAGCTTTAAATACACACCACTGCATAGACTTTCATATCCCAACATGTGGTTTCCGTGGTAGTTACTTAATAACAGATGCTTTAAAAATAAATAAATAAATAAGACACCATGGTTAAATTGCATTTTTCTTTTTTCTCTCTTAAGAGATAATTCTCAACCACATGTCTAGTATACACTGATTGAAAACCATTTGGAAATTACTCCATCTGTCAATGAAATGCAAACACCTCTGGAGTGAAACCAAGCAGCTGTTTAAATGCTCAAAGCTTCACTAGACAAAGAAATCCTCTTCCTTAACACTGACTCTGTTTATACTATTCCAAAACAACGATTCATTTAGGGAAAAATCCAGTATTTCCAGGTGTGTAAACACAACCATTATTTATAAGCAGATTTATAAGAAGATCAAGACTAACCACTTCCCATTTGAGGAATTGCTAAGCACTAGAGTAAGTAGAGTTAGACTCCTGTGTGTGTGTGTGTTTGGTGAATTCAGAAGTATTTGTATTTGTGGGCTACACTTAACATTCACAATAGCTCTGGCAACCTTTATCGCACAAAATCCACAAACAGGCTTGGAATAAATAGAAGTCTTACAAGCAGTAGCATAATTTATAATTTTAAACAGTCTATTTATACCATACAGGAATTTGCAGATATTTTCCATTTGAACAAAGACATACCTTTGTCATATTTTCTTAATCATTTGCTCATTAACTAAGGAAATTGAGAAGCGAGTACACTCTGGACTCTAATAGTGTGGGTTTGAATACTAGCTCCATCAATGGCTGCCTATGCAGCACTGGGCAAGTTATTTCTCCTCCCTAAGCCTCGGTTTTCACAACTGTCAAAATAGCAAAAATAATATACCTCACATTTACATGAGGTGATGGATGTTCACTAAACACTGTGGTGATCATTTAATGATATGTAAGACAAATCATTATGCTGTACATCTTATACTTAACCAGTGAGGTGTGTCAATTACATTTCAATAAAACCAGAAGATAGATAGATAGGTAGGTAGGTAGGTAGATAGATAATCAAACCAGCCACTTCCCAGTAGCTATCAGTTGGGTCCTGGCAGGAAACAGATGACATATTCCAACTGAGTATGGAGAACAGTTTAATAAAAGACAATTTACAAAGTTGTAGGCAGGTTTAGGGGGGGAAGAGTGATAAAGAAGTACCCTGGAGTTAATAAATATAGGACCATAGTTACCACTTCTAAGCCCAAATGAGCAGGGGGGAGAGCATGGCTTCAGAAACCTGGCATGGGGAGCTATTCAGAGAAGACTTCCTGACAAAGACTGTCATCTTTGGTGTTGAGACATAGCTAATGCTGCTCCAGGAAGGAGTTGGGGAAATAACCCAACCTCACTATCTTCCTGCCCTTTTAACCCTCCTTCCAGGGCTTCCAGCTGGCCAGACCTTACTTGAGAAGCCTGTGATCAAGACAGCCTGCTCATGAAGTCCATGCAGGTCAGTATTCTAGAGCCCAGAACCTTGAAGAATAGATTTGGAAGAACAAACAGAAAGCAGCCAGTATCAGAATTACTGGGGTTTTCCCAGATAAGGAAACTGTTAAAACCGACTTTGAATATGTTGCAAGCCCAGACCACCTCTGTTCAACTCTAGCAGAACTCTGCACCTACCAGGCATGCATGTGAATTATTTCCTGAGAAAAATCCTGGCTTGCCTGCAAGTCATTTTCCTATGGAGACAGAGTAGACTTTTACTGTGCATAAGTACAATTAGGCTTTGTGAACTTAAAATCCTTAAGTCCCCAAACTAGAAAAACCATTTGATCCAAATCTAAGGATTTCTTGTCTAAGTGAGATGAGCCAGAATGTAAACCCACAATGAGTGAATCAATAAGTACCCCCATTGACCACAAATTGGGGTCACATGGTTGACAATTGCTGAGATGAGTTTTATTATAGATACTGTATTTTGTGTCCTTCAGTTCCATGGAGCCTTGTAATGCCCCGAAGCCCCAGCCTTGGGAAGGACCCTGAGTCAGAATCACACAGCTAAGATGGCTGCTAGCTTCCTGACTCTCAGAAGCTGTATCAGATCAGATCAGAAGCTGTATGAGGTGATAGAATTTGTTGTCATTCCGCAATGAACAACTCCTACAATAACATACAAAACTTTTCATAATGGCAAAGACACTGGGGCTTCCCTAGTGGCTCAGATGATAAAAAAATCTGCCTGCCATGCGGGAGACTCGGGTTCAATCCCTGGGTTGGGAAGATCCCATGGAGAAGGTTCAGTTCAGTTCAGTTGCTCAGTCGTGTCCGACTCTTTGCGACCCCATGAATCGCAGCACGCCAGGCCTCCCTGTTCATCACCAACTCCCGGAGTTCACTCAGATTCATGTTCATCGAGTTGGTGATGCCATCCAGCCATCTCATCCTCTGTCATCCCCTTCTCCTCCTGCCCCCAATCCCTCCCAGCATCAGAGTCTGTTCCAATGAGTCAACTCTTCACATGAGGTGGCCAAAGTACTGGAGTTTCAGCTTTAGCATCATTCCTTCCAAAGAAATCCCAGGGCTGATCTCCTTTAGAATGGACTGATTGGATCTCCTTGCAGTCCAAGGGACTCTCAAGAGTCTTCTCCAACACCACAGTTCAGACTACCAATTCCAGTATTCTTGCCTGGAGAATCCTATAGACAGAGGAGCCTGGCGGCTACAGTCCGTGGTGTTAAAAAGAATTGGACATGGCTGAGTGAATAACTCTTTCAAAAACATTCATTGTAAACTGACCAAAGGGTGGTCTTAAACATCACCCTTTGAAATCTGGGGGAAAGGAAGCATGCTTGGCTGGGAAAAGCAGACTAAGCTGTAACAGACACCTCCAGTAAGGCAGGCTGACTGTATCTTCAGGTAACATATAGTGACAAAAAAAGAAGACAGTCATTTTCTGAGCATTTACCCTGTATGCTATTTATTTTTTGCCAAAATTCTGTGGCTCTGTGATACACATTGCTATCTTTATTTTCACAGGGGAAGACATTTAGGATCAAAAGTTAGAAACATGTGCTTAAGAATCACAGAGACAAGAGTTTAAAAGAGCATGGATTAGAACCCAAGCCAGTCTGACTCCAAAGTTCACTTTCTCTCTGTACTTCTCTGTGAGAGAGGCAAGAAATGGAAGAGTGAACAAGAGAGGTCATATTGGGAGATGAAGCAAGAAAACAAAACCATCAGGGGAAAATTCTTGTCTTTTGCAAGGAGGGTGGGGGAAATTGCCTGTGGTGAAAACAAAACCAAACCCAGCAAAAACATATGGCTGATTAAAAGAAGGAAGCTCACTAGAGAACGGAAGATATTTTGGGTGATAATAGAGCTTAGCATGGAAGAAGCCCCATCTGTAGTCAGCTCTTCAAGGCCAGATCTAAATATGCAGAATATGGGTGGCTCTGACCTCCTGCAGATTGATTCTCCTGTCCCGCCCCTAAGGGTACATCAGTACAACTGATGTACAACTGAAAAGTACAACCCAGAGTAAATGCAAACACATGAGCACAGCGCAGGCAGCACTCCCCGGCTGCAAGCAGATGGGGAGGAGAGCAGGTCTTGGGAAGTCCTCCAGCAGGCAAGCGAAAGAAGGTAGAGAAGAATTTTGCCAAGAATGTGCCACATGGTGTCATCATTTTCTATTTTCGAGTGTGTGTTGACACTGTTCGGCTGACAGAAAACCCACGCTGGGTACAATTTAACAGAACATGTTCTAGTTTTACTGGGGATGGAGGGTGGTGAAAGAGGATGTTATGGGACCTTCAGTCTGAGAGGAAATGGTTAAGCTACCTGATGTTGTGGGTAAAGAGGTTAAACGGGAAAGTCTCAGAGTTAATTCTACTAGAGTACTGGTGGGGTATTACACAGCAAGGGTGATGCTCCATGCTTCGACCCAAAGGCGAACCTGTTTTAGATCCCAGTAGAAGTGGAGCATCAGGTACCCACTGAACAGAGAGGCACGTCAGCTTCTCTACCACTTTAGAGGAACAGAAAGCAGAGGGAGAAAATACACGCCAGTCGTCTTAGAGAGACACAGGGCATGTTCTCGCAAAAGCCAGCCACTGAACTGTGGTTTGTAAACTCAGGCACTAAGCGATTGTGCTTTATTTGTTTGGCCTTAGTGACACTGTCTTTGCCTGGGTTCCCACGAGAAAGCAGTCTGAGACTCATCTTTCATGAAGGTAGTTTACTAGAGAATGTCATTTCAGGGAGTCATGAGTAAAGGCTGGGAAGAATGCAATGGGGGAGAAGGGACTGCCAAAATAAGGATGCATCTTGGGGCAGGTCAAAGCTGTGGGCGGCAGAGGCTTGGTCTTGCTGTCACTGTCTGAAGATCATGTAGATGCACCTCTGAATTGTCAGGAGGATGGGGCAGAAGAGCAGGCATTTACCCACTGTGTCCAATCCTGCACTAACTCAAAGTTTACCCTGTAGGATGCTGATCTTCCAGCCCTACGCATGCATGGGTACCAGGTGGAGCTCCACAGGCATCAGAGGTCAAGTGTCAGACAAGTCCAAGCCCAGAAGGCAAGATGTAGCTGAAGCAACGTGCTAATAGGTTTTATCTTCCCAAAGGTGACTGTAGCCACTGTGATGGAGTAAAAGCTTTGAGGTATAGCTCAAGAAATACTTAATACAAATACCTTAAAAATTTGCAGAACTTCCCTGGTGGCACAGTGGATAAGAATCTGCCTGCCAATGCAGGGGACACAGGTTTGGTCTCTGCTCCGGGAAGATTCCACATGCTGTGGAGTAACTAAGCCCGCAAACTGGAACTACTGAACTCCAGTGTGCCTAGAGCCTGTGCTCTGCAAGAAGACACCGCAACGAGAAACCTGCGCGCTGCAGCTGAGTCGCCCCTGCTCGCCACAACTAGAGAAAGCCTGCGTGCCGCAACGAAGACCCAGTGCAACCCACCCCCCCCCCAAAAAAAAGAAAAGAAATTGCTTAAGATAAAAATTTGAAAACAATTTGGAGGCTCTAATTCAATAAAACATCATCTTGCTTATGCAGGGCATGGATGCAGGGCACATAAAATATTGAGTAGCGTATGAAACATGACATTTTTTAATTGAACTATTTCTTTGATTGTCACCATAGTTTTACTATTTCTCCGCTAGAGCAAAAGCAAAAATTACTCTGAATTACTCAAATTATTTGTCATCTGTTATATGTGCATGCATGCGTGCTCCAGTCGTGTCCGACTCTTCGCGACCCCATGGACCATCGGTCACCAGGCCCCTCTGTCCATGGGATTCTCAAGGCAAGAATCCTGGAATGGATCGCCATGTGCTCCTCCAGGGGATCTTCCTGACTCAGGGCTGGAAGTTGAGTCTCTTTCACCTCCTGCATTGGCAGCAGGGTTCTTTACCACTAGCACCACCTGGGAAGCCCTTGTTTTATGTAAGTGCATTTAAATAAATTGTTGAATTATTTTCATGCAGCTCTCATCCAGTTCAGTGAGTTCAGTAGTTTCATCAGTTTGGGGGGAGAGTTCTTTTAAGTACAATGTCTCCCTCCAAAACCACAATGTATACATACACACACATAGATTTTTTTTTTTTTAAATAGATAATTGGAAGGCTGAGCTCAAGCAGATCACCAGAGTCATGATTTCAGTGCCTTGAGAGAGCCAACTCAGATAAGCATCATTCTTTCACAGACTGCATTTTCTTGTCTGTGTGGGCTTCAAGTTATGACAACCACCATGACATAGTCCTGCAAAAGAACTGCTGACTTGCGATTACATTAAATCCTAGCAGGCAACCTCCTCAATTCAGAACAAATGCTATTCAGGAGGAAGCTTAGGAGAAATCCTGATTTTTTTTTTTTTTTCATATAGAAATTCTTAAAAAGCAAATCTTTCACTGTGAATCCTTTATTTGCCCTTTGCTTTATATATATATTACTCAAGTTTTCCATAAGAACACAAAGGAAATATTATCTCCATTCTTATAGAGAATAGGCTGTGGAGGCTAAACAAGCCAAGTTGCTGAAGTTCACATGATCAGAAGGAGGCAGAGCCAAGCTTTAAATCCAGGCATGTCTGGCTCTGAAGCTGGGGCCCTGCCACATGCACTGTGCCGGTCTTCCTGGAAACTGAACATACCCAACCCACCGCACCTCACCTTCTTATGTAACGACCTGGAGGGTACGGAGAGCCATCTGTTTCAAGAGCAACAGATTTAAGTCCATAAGGCAAATAAGTTGGCAGAAAACAGAAGGATTGTGACATCGCCACTTGGCATTCCTGATGTATTCTGAATTTATAAAATAGAAATATGTAGTCCAACATGTTGATTTCACAAGCCTATCATTATCATTCATTCTGAAATAAACATAGTCAGGGACATCATGTACAAAATAAGGAATCCTTGTTTTGGGAGATGATGTCAGACAGTAGAAGTCTTTTTTTTTAAATCTCCTACCTCCTAAAGCACTAGTTTACAAGTGACTATATGAAATATACTTCAATACTGAGGCCAATGAAGAAAAAAAAAATGATGGAGAAAACTTGGGATTAAATTTAAGAACACATGATCACAGGACTATTTTAAAGGTAATATTGATGGCAAAGTAGTGCTTTCAAAACAAGGCTGGTCAGTCAAATTCACCTGAAGAGCTTTTATATAATATATACATATATATATAATGTGCTCAGTTACTTAGTCGTATCTAGTTCTTGGCAACCCCATGAAATGTATGTACCTGCCAGGTTCCTCTGTCCATGGAATTGTCCAGGGAAGCATACTGGCTGCTGGTACTGCAAAGTCGCTTCAGTCATGTCTGACCTCATAGACGGCAGCCAACCAGGCTCCACCGTCTCTGGGATTCTCCAGGCAAGAACACTGGAGTGGGTTGCCATTTCCTTCTCCAGTGCATGAAAGTGAAAAGTGAAAGTGAAGTCATGTCCGACTCTTTGCGACCCCAGGGACTGCAGCCTACCCGGCTCCTGTGTCCATGGGATTTTCCAGGCAAGAGTACTGGAGTGGGGTGCCATTGCCTTCTCCAAAGCATACTGGAGTGGGTTGCCATTTTCTTCTTCAGGGGATCCTCTCGATCCAGGGATCAAATCTGAGTCTCCTGTGTCTCATGCATTGCAGGTGGATTCTTTACCACTGTGCTACCGGGAAGCCCCATATATATATAAACCTGAACCCAATTTCAGGCAGAGCTTCCAGGAATAAGGCCCAAGCATCTATTAAAAACTTCCCATGGTTATTCTGATGATCAGTTTCAGTTTAGAGTTGCTGCTTAAGAATTTATAAGCTAATACAGGGGGAGCTTATTTGTGTATTTTAATTTGTATGTGTAATCTTGAAAAAACGAGCTCATAATTTTTTATTTAGTATGACTTCTAAATGCTCATATGTCTATATATTCAGTACACTTTCTTGTCAATAGCCATTTAGAAATCCCTTCACTAATAACGACTTCCCTGGTGGCTCAGAGGGTAAAGCATCTGCCTACAATGAGGGAGACCTGGGTTTGATCCCTGGGTTGGGAAGATCCTCTGGAGAAGGAAATGGCAACCCAGTCTAGTACTCTTGCTTGGAAAATCCCATGGACGGAGGAGCCTGGTAGGCTACAGTCCATGGGGTCCCAAAGAGTTGGACACGACTGAGTGACTTCACTTTCTTTCTTTCAGTAATAACAAGTCAATTAGTAGAGAAAAAAATAAGAGGTGTCAATCAGTTTATCTCAATATGGTTATATTTAAATGGGAAACAAAAATAACCCTAAAGAAATAATCTTGTCTTGCTTGTGTGTTAGTCACTCAGTCATGTCTGACTTTGCGACCCCATAACTGTAGCCCACCATCTGCTCCGTCCATGGAATTCTCCAGGCAAGAATACTGGAGTGGGTAGCCATTCCCTTCTCCAAGGGATCTTCCTGACCCAGGGATCAAACTCAAGTTTCCTGCATTGCAGGCCAATTCTTTACCATCTGAGCCACCATGGAAGCCCAAAGAAATAGTAAGTATGGCCTGAGAATGAGCCAGACTATTTTAATAAAAGAAAAAGAAACCCACAAATGTAAGAGGAATTCCTCTTACATTTGATTCCTCTTACAGCTGATTCTCAGGAGCTTTCCCAGAAGCCCCAAATAATTAAAAAAAAAAAAAAAAAAAAAAACCTCCAGGATGCCCCTGTTGATTATTTCAGCATCCTGAAGCACAGGAACAGCCTAGCCCACCCAGAAAGCACTGTGAATTTTACATCAGGTATATGCCCATGCTTCTAGTAATAGCCTCTCTTTTTCTTAAAGAAGAAAACTCTAATCCACACTTGCATACAGAACATATGGATATGATTATCCTGGGAGATATAGTTCCCAGATTCTCCTCTGCTATACAGGTATAGCAAGGAAGGAGTTGCAACAGAGAATTTCTAGCATAATCTTCAAATGTTTAGAATAAGAAAAGGTACGAAAATAAATAAACGGAACATTGGTTGAGGTTCATTCAGGGAAACAAATTACTCTTAAGTGTTTCAACAGAAAGAACTTAACAGAAGGAATTTGCTAATCAAGGGCTAGACAACTGAAAGAGGAAAATGAGAACAGTAGAAAGGATCAATACAAAAAGCTCCTCTCTCTCTTAGGGGTGGAGAGGTCAAAAGAAGAGGATGAGATTATCAGAGTCTAGAAGCTTCATGGTAGGAGCCTATGAGGTTAGGACTCAAGATTGCAAGGGAGGGTGCCACCTTGCTGGCTGCTGCTGGTATCTTAGGGGCTTAAAGAAAGGAACAGGGGATGCTCTGAGCAGATGATGCCCAACCGGTGCTGGTCCTTCAGCAGATTAAAAGAGGTCTTGTGTCATTCTGACGTCATGGGTAGGCACTGTCCAACTGCTATTGTAAACTTGTATCCTTCTGCGGCTGGGATAAAAGGCAAGTAGGGTGACCCGATAGGATAATTCAGCACGCATGAATAGACAAATCCCTTTTTTCTTCCTGCCATCCAGTGTCCCCACTAGTTCCTCCTATTGAAGGAAACAGTAGAGTTTCCAATACAGTGAACTGTCTGCTGTTTGCAGAACTGTAATCACAAAGCAGAGTGTAAAATTTGGAACCTAGTACCTGGCACAGTATTCAGTGGAAGATTTCAGAAAATAGCAACAGAATAAGTCAAAAGAAAATATAGGGTAGAAATAAGAGAGGGAAGAGAAGAAGCATATAAAATAGAATAGGAACATTTGTTGAAGAGGACCACAAAACTCAATTTTTATTCTTTGAAAAGACAAATACAATAAAACTTCAGCAAGTTTGAGGCAGAAAAGAGAGGGGAAAAAAACCAATATTAGAAATGAAAAACATGTAGCTGAAGATGCAGCAAAGATAACAAATGTAATGAAATGTGAACAACTTTATAAGTTTGGAAGAACACATCACAGAAAAATATAATTATTAAAGTTGACACATAAAGGTTTAGAAACTTGAATGTTCCTAAAGGAGCAATGAAATCAGAACAGCAGAAAAAAATATTCTCACACACAAAAAGGATTAAAAATGCTAGGCTCAGATCGTTTAAAAAACAGATAATCTTGTTTCTCTGTTTAATTTTTGTGTCCTTGATTTCAATAAGCATTTCCTACATATTTGTTTTTATTTCATACCTAATAATTCCAGTATTTCCAATCTTTGAAGGGGGAGGCATTCATAACTATTGTTTACATTTCTGTTAATACTCTTTGTAGCTTTGCCTTCTAGTGTACTTGGTGTTCTGTGATATTGAACTTACTTTGATTTTAATACGTGTGACGTCCATACACTGAAATGAAGGCATCTTTCTTTCGAAGGGGGTTTGCTTCTATTTCTGCTTCTGTTTTCACAAGTAGCCAGGAAGACATCATTGTAGCCTTAAAGTTTTAGGGTCAAATTAGTCTTCATCGCCTGTGTTCTGGCTCTGTGCTCAGTGTCCCAACAGCTGTGTGCTATGGAATCCAGGCTTCAGGCCAGCTGCCACATCCAAGTCTCTGCTGTTCCAGTGTAAGCTCCTCTCTAGTTCTGCCAACCTTTTTTTTGAGGGGGGGGTGGTATACTCATAAAACTCTCCCTTCACTTTGAAAATCAACAATACCTGAAAGAGTTTGTCTTGGATAAAGTTTAATTGCAAAAGTGGGAGCCAAAGAAGGGGTTTAGGAATGTAGGGGGAGCTTCAAAGCTATGGAAAAGTTTTGTTTTTCAAACTAAATTGTGGGTACAGGAGCCTCATTTTATTTATTAGTATTATTATTTAAGAGTAATTATAAATGATACTTTTTGGTAATAGTCATATATTTTATAAGAAGCTAAAAACAAACAAACTCCAAACCCCCTAATGTTAATTTCACTGAAATCTCTCTAGGACCTTGAGCAAGCAGTCAGACATCAGCAGCAACATTGTGTACAGGGCCACACTATCTAAGACAGTGCACTCCGCACAGATCTATGTGCTGCAGAAGACAGCGCTAGACCAGCAGGAGACATGCCTGGATTGATCTGGGTAGAAAGGAGGAAAATAGTGAAGGACAGATGGGAGTCTTGCAAGTTTGTTCACGGGGTCCCAAAGAGAGGACTCCTGGGAACTTCAATATGAATTTGACGGGAAATTGGGGTGAAGTTTTCATACATATAGTGGGAACAGATCAGAGAAATACTGTACACTGTGTGTCTACAAACTACTAAGGCCCTGGGTTCATGGATTATGTAAATTACACAAAAATGACAGGCCTGACTCTCCTTCTGGCCTTGAGAGCAACCTTAAAATCTTTGCTTCTGTCTAGTATCCCCTCCAGTTGTCTCCTTTCTTGTGTTCCAATTCTACACACTTCTCTTTGGTTGCCCAGTAATGTACCATGTAGAAGCAATTTACAAAATAGAGCCATGGTGCTTAGAAACATTAATTCCACTCTTACAGGGAACAATTTGCTCTCAGGGTGGGTTTTTTTTTTTTTTTCATCACAGGCTCAGGATCATTGAGATAGCAGCATAGCAAAGATCTCTGTTAAATTCTTATCTATGGGTCAGGATATTAAAATGCCATGTAATTGGAACTCCTGTTTAGAAATATTAATAATAATTGTATTGAAAACCAAGCTAGCAAAAAATGAGAAAACAGCAAGCAAGGGGGGTTTGTATAATTTCACTCAATTTTATGTTCTACACAATTTACCAGGCAAAAAATAAATTATGTTTGAAAATTAGTCATGCAATATTCTGGCCACTTTTCATGAAAATGGATTATCTCTCATAGTTCTCTGAGGCTTTAACCCCATGTGACATAGTAACATTTTAGGACAGAGCTGTGAGCCAGGCTTATGCAGGCATTAGCTAGCCAGGCACGATGTGAGGAGTTCCAGTGCCTGCCCATTGCAAAATGTTAACTCTACCCAGGGTCTTCTTGTTTCTGAAAGTTGAATTCACTCCCTAAATCTCTTCTGGAATTGAAAGGGTTTTTATATTTGTTTGCTTATCAATAATTTGTTCTTTTTTGTTATCAGTGAGATATATCCAGTTTACAAACCAGAAGGGAATATTTTCTGGTTATCTATCACTTGCTGTTTTCACCTGGCAGACAATCTATTTCAGAATGACGTTGCTACATGGGAGAGTAGTAATAATAGCAGTGGTGCTTGTTATTATTGCTTGAATTGAAATTTAACTTGCATGAAGTGAAGCAGTGTTCCGCTCAATAAATTTTTACACGTATATCTAGCCAAGTAACCACCACCCAGAGGCTTTCCTTTCCCTTTCCAGTCAATACACAGCTCTGTCTCCTCTCCCTGACACACCAAAAGGTAAACACGATTCTGACTTTTATCACCACAGCCTGGTTTTGCCTATTTTAGGATTTCTTATAAATAGAATCATTCAGTATGTCCTCTTTGGTGTCTGGCTTTTTCAGCTGCATATTATATGTGTGAGATCCCTTCATGCTTTTGCATTTATCAGTGGCTTGTTCTTTTTCATTGGTGTATACTCTTTTATGACTATGCTACAATTTAACCATTCTACTGTTGGTAGGCATTTGGGTTGTTTCTAGTTTTTGATTATTTACAATATGAACATTTATGTCCATGTAGCTTGGTGGATATATGCACACATTTTTCACACACGCACGCGTGCGCGCGCACACACACACACACACACACACTCACATTTATACAAAGGAGTGGAATTGCTGGACCATAGAATATACATTGGTTTAGCTTTAGTAGAAAGTGCCCAGACTATCTGCTGCTGCGAAGTCACTTCAGTCGTGTCTGACTCTGTGTGACCCCATAGACGGCAGCCCACCAGGCTCCCCCATCCCTGGGATTCTCCAGGCAAGAACACTGGAGTGGGTTGCCATTTCCTTCTCCAATCCATGAAAGTGAAATGGAAATCTCTCAGTCGGGTCCGACTTTTCGCAACCCCATGGACTGAAGCCTACCGGGACCCTCCGTCCATGGGATTTTCCAGGCAGGAGTACTGGGTGGGGTGCCGTGGCCTTACTGTGAGGGTATTTTTGATGGGAGGGGTACTGGAGGCGTTCTGTTTGCCCCTACAGATCGATGCTCTGCTTTTCTCTTCCTACTCTGTGTCCTGAATCATCCTAGTTTCCAGTTTCCTTATACTTTGGCTCCTGATTGGATTTAGTCAACAGGATCCCCAGCATTTGATTGCATAGTGGGGGAACAGAGAGAAAGAGCTCAGAGTATTTATTCCTTCTGTCATCTCCCTACTTCACCACCACCGACAGAGAGGTCCCAAGCTTTGACAGACACAGCTCCTGTTGGGCAGTCACTCTTCCAAGACCTTGGCTCTCACTGGTTCTACCAACAACATTCTTCATCCCCGCCTTTTTAGGTTCAGAGGGTGATTATGGAGAACTGCTGATGCTCGTGTTGCACTTCTTCTCCATGAAGCATTGGCCCTCTTAACCCCATGCACGTTCCTGAAAAAAAAAAAGAAAAGTCATTCTATAAAATTCTAAAACCTTTGACTATTTTTTTTTTCCTTATAGGGATTTTAACTGATACAGCGGGGAAGAAAAGATTTTGAGAGATGTCAGAATGTGTTGAAACACAGAGGTTCCTACTCGGCATGAAAGAATTGGCACAGGAAAGAGCTTGTGCTGAAAGTAGTTATTTAGGGTAATTTAAGTTAGCAAATATTTTGGGTGTGAACCAGAGCTCTGAGTACATAAAGATGAGCTTCTTTATGTACTACTTGTAGTACATATGAGCTACTTGTAGTTTTGTTGACAAGTAGACCGCAGCTTTGATCTAGGCTGCACATCACTCTACTAAGCCTCAATTGTTTTGTCTATGAAGTGGAAAAGATGACTGTATCTGTTTCAGGTTGATCAGTAGCTCAACCACTACCATGCCTCCAGAGCAGTCAGATAATAAAGGAAATCAAGGAAACCACACATTAAGGTGACACAGTTTTGTAGTAGTCGTGGTAGTTGTTTAGTCGTGGCCAACTCTTTGTGACCCCATGGACTATAGCCTGCCAGGCTCCTCTGTCCATGCAGTTCTCTAGGCAAGAATACTGGAGTGGGTTGCCATTCTCCTCTCCAGGGGACCTTCCTGACCTAGGGTTCGAACCTGGGTCTCTGAACTGTGGGCAGATTCTTTATTGTCTGAGCCACCAGGAAAGCCCCAGAAGTTTTGTGATTTCTTTAAAGGGATGCATCCAGCAGTGGTAGGGTCATCAAGGAGGCATTTCTGAACTACTCAGAATCTTGGAGGCAAGGTCCCATGTATCTTCTAACTTCAGTGAAGCTACAACCACCAAGCATAAAGAGGCTTGCTTCTGGTATAGTGGCTAAAACAAAGCAAGATTTGGGGAGCCAAAACCAAGTAGGAATCTAGACTTTGTCTCTTATTGGCTTTATAACCTTGAGCTAGTGATGTACATTCCTCAGTTCTCACCACTGTAAAGTGATTCTTCTATCTTTTATAATAACTGTTATTAAAGAATTCAAAACAGTACACAAGCATATTTATGAAAATGACTCTTCCTATCCAAGCTGAGTGCTGGTATAAGCTGTTGGGACATACAAAGCTGCTAGTGGAGGTGTGGGTACACTGCTATGGGGGTAATATTGAGAGTAGATGTGCCAAGGATAGATATTAAGAGTACATGTGTCAGGGGCAGGGATGAAGCTCTGTGGGAAGATAAGATACCCAAGCTGAATAGACAGGAAGTTTAGGAATGGTGGTACTGAGGTCTGATGTGTGTGTATCTCGAATTCTATCCTGGTTCTGGGATAGAAAATTAAAATCTGTTATGCCTAAGCAGAAGAAATATGAGAGGCAGGCCATTAAAGTATGTAACCTACACTGGATTTGTCTGCAGGGATTTGGGGGTTTTACACTAGCCGTTTGAATAAGCTCTCTTTTTGCAAATCTAGCACTGTATTCCTGTAATCTTCATTTTATTCATTTTTAGAGACATAAAGTCAAGGTTAATCTCTGTGTTTGTACGCGTGTGTGTCTTTCTTATGCACACACTGACATATTTCAAAGCAAGCACTGACTTAATTAGCCAGAATGGAAGCAAGGATAAATAAAAGGATTTCTGAGAAAACAAATTCCAGTTTGTGGGCATGCATACCAAAGTAAAAAAAGTTTTGAAGGCAGCTAAGGCTTTGGGCAAATTCTACCAGTACTGAAGGCTGAGGAAATAGGCAAGGAAGCAAGCAAATGTGATTCTGGCTTCCTGCTGGTGATTCAGAAAATTCTGATTCGAAAACAAGAATTATTTTCAAAGGTCTTTTGACAGAGCTGACAGCTCCTTAGCTGTCAGCCACTCTCCAGAGACCCTAATGAGCTCTTCCTTGTCAGGTCTTTCTGTCTAAACAAGAAACTGCTAGTCTCTCTATCTGCCACCCTACCGTGAATGCACCTACCTTTGCTTTTCACAGTATAAATTATTATTTAATGCAAACACTTGTTCAGGTTGATCAGTAGGTTGTTTTTGTCAACCTACATCAATGTGGTCTTTAATGTGTCAATGACTCAACAGCAGAGTATGCCTGTAAATAGCTGGTCAGAAAGAGCTTTTCTGTTGATAAACTAATAGGTATTTCTAAAGAAGTTGCTGTAACTGTCTTTAGGAATCAAGATTCTTGAAGTTTTTGTAGATGCTCAAAATATTTATTTTCTATAATAATAGCAAATCATAATAAAGGGCAATAAAGATGATACCCCAGAGGAAGAATGCTTCTTTAAATATATTTAATAAATCTCATTGCTCTTTTTCTGCAGTATTCAAGATCCTTGCCCAATTCAATTCAAAGAACTTGTGATTTCAGCTTTAGAATTCAGAAACCCACTTTTAAACTGGCTTTTGTTATTAGGTAATACAAACAGCACTATTTTCTAAAATAATTTTTATGCTGATTTCTTGATAGTCTTTGGGAAATTAAAAAAAAAAAAGATTCACCAGCTTCTCTCTTCTCTTCCATGTTAAATGGTGTTTTCCCATCTTCAGTTTTAATATGCTTTCTCAGTATAGCATTGTTGGTCAAGAGCATGCACCTTGGAGCCAAATTCTTCTTGGTTCACTTTCCATCTTTATCACTGCTCTGTTATGTGATGTTTAATCAATGTATTTGGAGTAAACTCCTACTCTACTCTGTTGTGATGCTTCCTTTTCTTTGATTACAATCTCTTCAAACACATTAATTTTCATAGCAAATTCACTTTATGTATTTGAGAAGAAGAGAAACTACCCATTTCATTAAAAAGAGATGAAAAACTAAAATAACAACACAACCCCCCACCAAATCATTGAACTACGCTCTTTAAAGTTTCTTTCTACAATCAAATAAAGCAATTTGTTGTGTGTGTGTGTGTGTGTTTAAGGGAAGAAGAGAAGAAGGAAAGAAATAATAAAAGCAATTAGTGTCTATACTGTATAACCTTGAGTTTGGCCTCTGGTATGACTGAGTCATCTCTTACTGATCTAACCCTCTTATAGATAATAACTCTGGACAAAATTTTAAGAATAATTTTTACTATACTGGAGAATAGAGAATGTTGAGCAAATTCTGGGCGGTAGTTGACCCTTGGATGAATAGAATGACATGGGTAAGTGTTTCATTTTTACGTGTGAAATCAGTCTTTCTGGCCTGAAAAATGAGAGGGCAGAGATGAAGGGAAGCACAGCCGTAGGGAAAGTGAAGGGAGAGGGAATTAGGAAAGAAGAGAGCTAGAGGTGAGAGGTTCCAGATTCTGTACATACATTCTACTCAAACCTTAGACTGACTCCTGAACTACACATTTGTGGGACAGACTTAAAGCAGTCCAACTGAGGATGAAAGAATACAACTGATGTTTTAGTTGCCACTCAAAAGACATAAGTTCCAGTGTGAGAGCAAGAAAATTAATTGCTTGCTAAAATAGGAACAACAAAGATCGTTATTGGATCATTCACTATGTTTAAGACACAATTCAAGATAATTTGAAGTACACAGATTAGGGAAAGTATAGGTCAACCTTAAGAGAAAAGGCAGTCAACCAAGACCAATGTAAAGAATAAATCAGATGTTGGAATTCGCAAACTAGGGAACTTAAAGCAGCTGTTACAACTAAGCATGATAAAATAAAGGAAAATATACACGTAAGAAATGAAAACTAGAAAACTCAGCAGAGAAATTGAAAATATATCAGAGAACCATTTGTAAATTCTATAAATGAAAACTTCCAATTTAAAATGAAAATACACCAGATAGGCTAATTGGAGAATAAAAATGATAGAGAAATAAACTGGTAAAAATGGACATTGAGAGATATGTTATTTATTTTGAGAAACAAAACAAAATAATACAAAATAGAGTTCCAGGGGCCCAAGGAACAGTATAAAAGGGTATAATATGATATATATGTAATTGGAATTCCTGAAGGAGAAGGAAGAATAAGGCAGTAAATATATTTGAAGAAATAATGGCCAAAATCATTAACCAATTTGGTAAAAGACAAATTTTCAGATGTTAGAAGCTCAGTAATCTTGAAAGGGCAAATGCAAATCAAACTATACCTATGTATATCAGAGTCATTCTGCTAGAAAATCAAAGTTGAGAAGAAAATCTTGAGAGTAGCCAAAGGAAAATGACACGTATACATAGTGGGACAATGATCAATTTTTGCTAATTTGTTAGTAAAAACTATGAAGGCCAGAAGACAGTGTAACAACATACTTAAGAGTGCTGAAAATTGAGACTTCAACCCAGAATTCTATATTCAGGAAAAGAAATACAAATTGCTTTTAAGAAATAGAACCAAAAAAAGGCCTTCTTACATAAAATAAAAATAATCAGTTACCAAGCAGACTTGTGCTACAAAAATGGCTAAAGGAAATTCTTCAGTATTAGGAGAAATAAAAGCAGATAGAAACTCAGATACTCAGGAATCAAGTAAGTGCATTAGAAAAGGTCTAGATAAGCATAAAGACTATTTTATTTTTAATTTCTTTAAAATATATGTGTCTGTTTAAAGGAAAAGTTGCAATATTGTCTATGAGGTATTTACTGTATGAAGATGTAATGAATATGACAATTATAATACACAGGACAGGGAAAAGGGTGAATGGACCTATATGGTTGAAAATTTCTGCACAATATTAACTCAAAGAAGACTGTGAAAAGTTACAGGTGTATATTGTACTTCCAAGTTCAGTTCAGTTCAGTTCAGTTGCTCAGTCGTGTCCAACTCTTTGCAACCCCATGAATCGCAGCACGCCAGGTCTCCCTGTCCATCACCAACTCCCGGAGTTCACTCACACTCACGTCCATCGATGTGAGTGTGATGCCATCCAGCCATCTCATCCTCTGTCGTCCCCTTCTCCTCCTGCCCCCAATCCCTCCCAGCATCAGAGTCTTTTCCAATGAGTCAACTCTTCGCATGAGGTGGCCAAAGTACTGGAGTTTCAGCTTCATTCCTTCCAAAGAAATCCCAGGGCTGATCTCCTTCAGAATGGACTGGTTGGATCTCTTTGCAGTCCAAGGGACTCTCAAGAGTCTTCTCCAACACCACAGTTCAAAAGCATCAATTCTTTGGCACTCAGCCTTCTTCACAGTCCAACTCTCACATCCATACATGACCACAGGAAAAACCATAGCCTTGACTTCCAAAAGCAATCATTAAAAAATGATGCAAAGAAGCATAGCTAACAGCCAATGTGCTGCGTGCATGCTAAGTTGCTTCTGTCGTGTCCCACTCTGCAATCCTATGGAATGAGTCCACCAGGCTCCTCTGTCCGTGGGATTCTCCAGGCAAGAACACTAGAATGGGTTGCCACGCCCTCCTCTAGGGGATCTTCCGCACTCAGGGATCGAATCCCCATCTCCTGTGTTGCAGGCGGATTCTTCACTGCTGAGCCACAGGGGAAGCCCAGTTAACAGCCAGTAAACCCATTCAAATTCTCTTCAAATTTGTATTATAAAATACTTAAAAATACTTCATGTGATACAATTTAATTATGTTTTCCAATTCTGAATCTGCACATTAGCCTAGAGGGGAAAATGTGCATTTGAAAAAGGCTTAGGATGAATGCTGTTTACTTTGATTTAAAACCAAACAGAGTATTCAAAATGAAGACTTCTGCGGTAGGGTTAGAAGAATTTGTGTTTCAGGATTTTGGTTTTTAACTTTTAAACCCAAAACCATTTGCTCTTTCCCTTGAAATTCTCTTTGCCCTTTTTCATCTTGTCCCATATTCAGTGTGCCCCTTGGGAGAGGTTCTGCCTCCTCTATATTCCCAGTCACACTCCAGGAGCAAATCGAGAAGCTTGTGGGAGGGAAGTACAGAAAATAAACAGATGGGCCTAAATTTCCTGGAACACCCATATACTGATATTTTTCTTCTTAAAAGAATAGGAGAATATGGCAAAACCAATACAATATTGTAAAGTTAAAAAAAAAAGAATAGGTGAAATAATAAATTATTACCATTATTTTAAGCAAAGAATGACTATTAAGGTAACAGAGATCATATCAGTAAGATATCTGCTTATTTCATTTAGAAATGATAAAAATATGCAAATTCCTTTTTTGTTCAGAATATTTTTGATATATCTGTATCTTTGTTTTTATTTTAAACTTTTTTTTTTTTTTACTATTCTGGTTCTTTTATTTTTATTTTAAAGTATCAGTTTATTTTATTTTTAAACTTTTTATTTTGTATTGGAGCACAGCATATTGAAAAGCAGAGACATTACTTTGCCAACAAAGGTCCATCTAGTCAAGGCTATGGTTTTTCCTGTGGTCATGTATGGATGTGAGAGTTGGACTGTGAAGAAAGCTGAGTGCTGAAGAATTGATGCTTTTGAACTGTGGTGTTGGACAAGACTCTTGAGAGTCCCTTGGACTGCAAGGAGATCCCACCAGTCCAGTCTGAAGGAGATCAGCCCTGGGATTTCTTTGGAAGGACTGAGGCCAAAGCTGAAACTCCAGTACTTTGGCCACCTCATGCGAAGAGTTGACTCATTGGAAAAGTCTCTGATGCTGGGAGGGCTTGGGGGCAGGAGGAGAAGGGGACGACAGAGGATGAGATGGCTGGATGACATCACCGACTCAATGGATGTGATTCTGAGTGAACTCTGGGAGCTGGTGATGGACAGGGAGGCCTGGCGTGCCGTGATTCATGGGGTCACAATAAGTCGGACATGACTGAGTGACTGAACTGAACTGAACTGATAGCCAATTAACAATATTGTGATAATTTCAGGTGGGCAGCAAAGGGACTCGGCCATACATATACAGGTATCCATTCTCCCCCAAACTCCCCTCCCGTCTAGGCTGCCACATACCATTGGGAAGAGTTCCCTTAGCTATACAATAGGTCCTTGTTGGTTATCCATTTTAAATGATATATCTGTACCTTTGAAGTGAAGTGGAATGAAAGTTGCTCAATGATGTCTGACTCTTTGTGACCCCATGGACTATACAGTTCATGGAATTCTCCAGGTCAGAATACTGGAATGGATAGCCTTTCCCTTCTCCAGGGCATCTTCCCAACCCAGGGACTGAACCCAGGTCTCCCGCATTGCAGGTAGATTCTTTACCAGCTGAGCCACCAGGGAAGGCCCTGTATCTCTGCAGAGCCATAATCATATTCATTTACATGTTGGTCTTCTATATCCACGAGTTCTGCCTCTGCAGATCCAACCAATCTATATCAAAAATATTTTTAAAAATCCCAAAAAGTTGCAAAAAGGAAAACTTAAATTATGTGCACTGTCAACTATTTATCATTTACACTGTATTAGGAATTATAAGAAATTTTGAGATGGTTTAAAGTGTAATCATCCATTTGCATCTCTCAGGGGTTGGTTCTAGCCCCTGTGGACACCAAAATCCATAGATGTTCTGATCCCTTTTATAAAGTGGCACTGAACAATGAGTACAGCCAGCCTTCCATATCCACAGATGTGAAATCTGTAGCTATGGAGGGCTGCGGTATGAGGATGTGCCCAGATTATATGCAAATGCTACGCCGTTTCATAAAAGGGACTTGAGCACCCTCGGATTTTGGTGTCCTGGGGGCTCCTAGAGCCAATCCCCTATGGATGCTGAGTGACAGCTGTATATACATAGTTAAGGATAAGGATCCCCATTTCTGTGTAAAATAAAGCAAAAGAAAGTTTTACTATGATTTCACCATGGATGGATGTCATAATTGGGTTTTATTATGAAAGGTTGGAGGTTGTGAGTAAATTTGCATCTGCATTTACAATCTACCCAGAACTTTCTTCCTCTTTATGGAGTAAGAGAGGAAGATGTTTCCCCGTCTTGTGGAATAGTTCCTGGGTGTTTCCTGTGGAGAATTAATTACAGTCTTGGCATAACCCCTCTATCAACCTGCTGCTTCTATCCCTATATGGGAACGAGAATCCCAGTTTCAGGCCTCAGAAAAATTGAAATGGCTGAAGTACAAGTAATATCTAAAAGCTGTTTGTGTATTATATTAACCAGGGAATAAGGACACATGAAACTTTTTCAACTGTTTGTTGAAAACTGTTTTGGAGACTTTTTTCCCCTAAATTCTTTCTTAAATTAAAAAAAAAAAAAACTTTTAATTTTATATCAAAGTATAGTTGATGAACAATATTGTGATAGTTTCAGGGGGACAGCAAAGGGACTCAATCATACACAGATGTGTATCCATTCTGCTTGTTCTGGGGATTTTTAAAAGTGGTTTTAGTTGTATCTGTATTCCGCATCATTTATGTTACAGCCCTCTCCTCATCTCATGCTTAAGAAAATCAAGAAATAGTTTAGCCCAGAGAAAAAAATTTCAGCCCCAGGACTTGCATGATTTGTTGGCTCTGCCAGGAACTTAATTTTCAACTTGAAGGATGCAGTAAAGCTATATATTAAGATCTATAGGAGAATGATGGAGAAGGCAATGGCACCCCACTCCAGTACTTTTGCCTAGAAAATCCCATGGACAGAGGAGCCTGGTAGGCTGCAGTCCATGGGGTCGCTAGAGTTGGACACGACTGAGCGACTTCACTTTCACTTTTCACTTTCATACATTGGAGAAGGAAATGGCAACCCACTCCAGTGTTCTTGCCTGGAGAATCCCAGGGACGGGGGAGCCTGGTGGGCTGCCCTCTCTGGGGTCGCACAGAGTCGGACACGACTGAAGCAACTTAGCAGCAGCAGCAGCATAGGAGAATGATGGTTCTTAAGCTATATTACCTGAGATGAAATTGCAGTTCCACCTTTTTCTTAGCTGCTGTAATCTTGCATAGCTACTCAGCTTCTTTAAGACTTGGTTTTCTAACCTTTAAAATGGGGTAATGATAGTATCCGTGCCATAGGTTAATTGTACATATTACATCAAATGAATCATTTGAAGTAACTCAACACAATGCCTGGCACAACATAAGCAATCTATAAACGTTCATTGTTATTATCATCACATTTCTGCCCATTTGACTTTTTCCATTTCAATAAATTTCCTCTCAGTCTCTTTGTAAAGAAACCAAAATCACTGTTAGCTCATCCCATCAAGCGTCCATTAATAATGCAGATAGACAGGTTCATGTTTTATTGCCAGGGGCCCAAATTAGCTGTAACCATCTTATCCAAAAGAAAGGATAAAAGTCAGCAGGTTGAATTTTTTCCAAACTTCAGCTTGTAGCCTAGAGCATCTTGGATCCTCATCTGCTTCAGAACAAACCAAAGTTTAGCTGATTTAAAAAGAAAAAGAAAAAAAAAATATATATATATATATATACTCACACACACATATAAAAGCTACTCTCATTCAATAATTAAGGAAAGTCAAAAATGTATTCTGAAGTGGATTATTGTGCTACTCTTGATTTATAAATGTACTAGAATAGAAAATGTAAAAATATTTATAAGCTGATTTCATGTTTCCTAAGCTTCAGCAATATGTGAACCGTGAACTTCCCAATGTTCAAGCTGGTTTTAGAAAAGGCAGAGGAACCAGTGATCAAATTGTGAATATCCGCTGGATCATGGAAAAAGTAAGAGAGTTCCAGAAAAACATCTATTTCTGCTTTATTGACTATGCCAAAGCCTTTGACTGTGTGGATCACAATAAACTGTGGAAAATTCTGAAAGAGATGGGAAAACCAGACCACCTGATCTGCCTCTTGAGAAACCTATACACTGGTCAGGAAGCAACAGTTAGAACTGGACATGGAACAACAGACTGGTTCCAAATAGGAAAAGGAGTACGTCAAGGCTATATATTGTCACCCTGCTTATTTAACTTCTATGCAGAGTACATCATGAGAAACGCTGGGCTGGAAGAAGCACAAGCTGGAATCAAGATTGCCGGGAGAAATATCAATAACCTCAGATATGCAGATGACACCACCCTTATGGCAGAAAGTGAAGAGGAACCAAAAAGCCTCTTGATGAAAGTGAAAGTGGAGAGTGAAAAAGTTGGCTTAAAGCTCAACATTCAGAAAACTAAGATCATGGCATCTGGTCCCATCACTTCATGGGAAATAGATGGGGAAACAGTGGAAACAGTGTCAGACTTTATTTTTGGGGCTCCAAAATCACTGCAGCCATGAAATTAAAAGCTTGCTTACTCCTTGGAAGGAAAGTTATGACCAACCTAGACAGCATATTCAAAAGCAGAGACATTACTTTGCCAACAAAGGTCTGTCTAGTCAAGGCTATGGTTTTTCCAGGAGTCATGTATGGATGTGAGAGTTGGACTGTGAAGAAAGCTGGGCATTGAAGAATTGATGCTTTTGAACTGTGGTGTTGGAGAAGACTCTTGAGAGTCCCTTGGACTGCAAGGAGATCCCACCAGTCCATTCTGAAGGAGATCAGCCCTGGGATTTCTTTGGAAGGAATGATGCTAAGGCTGAAACTCCAGTACTTTGGCCACCTCATGCGAAGAGTTGACTCGTTGGAAAAGACTCTGGGAGAAAAGACTCTGATATGATGCTGGGAGGGATTGGGGGCAGGAGGAGAAGGGGACGACAGAGGATGAAATGGCTGGATGGCATCACCGCCTCGATGGATGTGAGTTTGAGTGAACTCTGGGAGTTGGTGTTGGACAGGGAGGCCTGGCGTGCTGCGATTCATAGGGTCACAAAGAGTCGGACATGACTGAGCAACTGAACTGAACTAACTGAATGCTCATGTAAGTATATACTATGTATATACATTTGACAACAAATCACTTATATATCATAGTAAGATAAATACAATGGAATTTCTAAAATACAATTAATTTAAAACACATATTTGGCAAAACTTAAAGTTCATGTAGGACTATTAGCAGAGAGATGACATTCTCAATTAGAAATAATTGCTCTGTGATATTGACTCCAAATCTCATTCTTCATTTTGATTCAATCATCATTTTCTCATCTTTCCTTTGCATCTTGTCCTGATGTCCTTTCATTTATTTATCTTTCAGTAAAATTTAACTTTCCTCCTCACAATCATCAGAAGATGTCATTTGGTTATCTGCTCAACTGAAAACAATTCTTTTTTCTCTGGAAACTGGTCTTTCATTTATGTAGATACTTTACACAGGAGCTATGATTTTCACATGCAAACCCATTCTCCTGATGAAGGTCAGCTGGACCCTGGGTAGCACTTCCTTTAAGCTGAACCAATCGTATCATCACAGAGTTTTAGAACTTGGAACAAGAAATAATCTCTGAATGGTAGATAAATAATAATATGTTGACATGTTAAAAGAGTTAAACTCAGGAGCACTAGGAAAGCCATAGGAACAGAGGGGCAGAGAAAGCCAGGTGGTGGAGAACAATGAAGTGGAAATAATGGCTTCATTGAAAATATATGGGCATGAGTTCCTGGCAACCTTTTAAGACGTAGTTTGTTTCCTTGATAACCAGGTGCATTCTTATTCTAACTATGATGTATTTATTTACTCATTTAATAACTCATTCACGACACATTTTTTTGAGTGTCTACCAGACATTGTGTTAAGCATTTTGCATAGTGAGATAAGGTTATCTCAGTGAGTTTTAGTTAGAAGTCTAAACCACAACCAATCAACCAAATAGCAAAGCAATGGGCAACACTTAATATATTTTGACAACATCTCAGGAAATTTTGGAGACTTGAGTCTGGCTATCATGCAGACCTTCAAGTGAAATCCTAATCGTATTATGACTACTGTCAGCCAGGTGAGCTTAAAAAAAAGTTTCTCTTTATAAAACTCAGAGCTCTCTTCTAAGACTGCACTGGCAAGCAGACGATAATCTCTGGCCCTTATTATGACCTATTTAAGGTTTCACATAGTCACCTGAGAATTTTGGTGTGAGATAGAGTAGTCACAAGGCAGCACAACTATGGTTTTTAGTTTTCACTTATGAAGTACAATGACTAGGGGTGTACTGTTAATGGCACCTAATGACTAATGGCAAGAGAAAATGAAATCTTCTGACCTACAGCTTCCTAACATTCTACATCTATTTAGCATAATGGTGCAAGTCCATAAATATCTGTCTCTAGGGAAAATACTTTTAGGTTATTCTAAATGTAAGTAAGATGTGGAGAAATTATAATTTGTTCTGCAAGTAGTCAACTTTGCAAGAGAAAGGAATGTGCTTGCTTCGGTTGTAGGTGCCGCCGTTTGTCAGGGGGCTGCTGCTGCTTTTTTCCCACTGAGGAAGCAGAATTGTTTCTATTAGATCAAGGCATTAAACTTTTACTGAATTTCTCATACTAAATACTCACTGGTGTGATGTGGGTTATTGCTAGAGAAAGACATAGGTAGTTTCATGGTCACCTGTGTTCCTTGAGTTCATGTTCTTACCACCCATTTAGCTTTTTTTTAATCCACTGCATGTCTGGCTGACGTCATTGCCTATCACAATTGCTCAAATCTTGTTTTCTCAAAGGAATTTGGCTATACTGTTGAATCCCATATCCCTCCTCCATCTAAATCTCACTTAGAATTAAGTTCTAATTCCTTTTCATACCTGTGAGACTATATCTGATCTTGGCTCAGTTCTTCTTTCGGTCTTACTTTTCCCCATGTTTCCCCTTGGCCTCAAATAGGTGCTAAAACTTGATTAGAGAAAAATGTTTGTATTAGTTTGTTGGAGCTGCCAGAACAAAATACCACAGACTAAGAGGCTTCAGCAGCAGAAATGTATTTTCTCTTGGTTTTGAGGGCGAGCAATCTGAGATGGAGGTTTGGGCAGGGTTTCCTCTGAGGCCTCTCTCTGTGACTTGTAGATGGCCAACTCCTCTCTAGGATTTCTCATGGTTTTCCTTCTGTGCACGTCTGTTGTCTTGCTGTATCTCCTTTTCTTTTAGGACACCAGTCATGTTGGATTAGACATGTGTATGTGCTAAGTCACTTCAGTCTTGTCCGACTCTTTGTGACCCTATGGACCATAGGCCACCAGGCCCCTCTGTCCATGGGATTCTCCAGGCAAGAATACTGGAGTGGATTAGCCGTGCCCTCCTCCAGGGGATCTTCCTGACCCAGGGATTGAACCCATGACTCTTATGTCTCCTGCATTGGCAGGCGGGTTCTTTACCACTAGTGCCACCTGGGAAGCCCATTGGATTAGGACCCACTTGAATAACCTCATTGTACCTTAATTACCTCTTTAAAGACCTTATCTCCAAATACAATCACATTCTGAGGTACCAGGGAATAGGACTTCAACACACAAATTTGGGGAGAATATAACTAAAGTCCATAACAAAAATGCTCTTTAGCCATTGATGAATATGCTGTGGGAAGTTTGGACAGGCCATACTAGTCATACAGTACTTGGGAAGAGGTAACAGAAGAAGTACAATGACTCACAGAAGCTTTGGGTGTGACAGAATCTTGAGCACTTGTGCTCTTGGCTGCATAGACCTGAATGGGAGGTTTCATGATTATTTTTTCCAGAAGATGGCCTTTAGGGAGTCAAAGTGGGAGAGGAGCCTAACAGAGGAGGACAGATCAGTATATAAGATCAGCAGGCTGCCAGCACAGCCCCGAATCTCTTTAGAAAGTTGAAACTCACTTCAGGGGTTTTGGAAGGAAACTGCCTCTCATGTTCTAATCAGAAAGCAGGCCTTGTGAAAAATGATGGTGTAAGAAAATCCTTTCACTTCCATTTATCATAAACTATTCAATGAAATGACTATGCAAATAGCGAGCAACATGATGGATTAGGATAATATTATTAAGGAATTTAGAAACTTTTTTAGGTAGTTCCTGGGAAATGTTTTTGATTAAACAAATGCCACATTGTCTAGCTCAGGCAAAGATCCACAGGATTTATCATAGTATTGAAAGAAAAATAAAAAATGGAGAATTTAATGTTCTGAAAGATTTAATGAGGCTGCCCCAACTACCAATAGTAGCCCATTTTTAAGTTAACTATTTGCTCGTGTGGGAAAACAATGAGCAAAAACAAATATAAACAAAACAATGAGTTTTTAGAACAAAACAACAGCAAGATAATGACTTCTCTCAGGGCAGTGACTACAATGTCCTTATTTAAAGAGCAGGAAACTGTGAGGACTTACTGCTTAAAGCTGGAACCTGGCTTTATTTATATTGTTCATGGAGAAGTTTGAAAAGTTCATTGGGATTGATGTTTTCTCTGAAAAAACAAACAAACAAAAAGCAGCAGCAGATCAAAGACATTTCCTATATCTTCAGAGTGGCTGATTCATACATGTTGGGACGAGGGACATAAGTGAATTTTCCAATTTCTATGGACATAAGTTTGCTATGATTCCACTATGGAACTTTCTTCCTTTCTTGCCTTATACCCTGAGCCATGTTTGGATTAAGAGATATTTGATGAAATATATCCCAAAGGGTTAATTGTGGGTTATTGAGTCTTTCCTCTAAAGATTCTCTCTTATTCAACTGAGAGTATTGGTTATGACACAGGCTTCATGAGGCGGGGATCTGAGCTCTTGAGGCTGGGACTACTACAGGAGAAATTGTATAATTTTGCCTGAAAACTGTCAATAGTGATGCCAAAAGCTCAGCCTCTCTGCACCCGTGCCAAGTTGAATTTCGGAGACAGAGTTTTGGATGAAGCAGAAAAGATGATCATCATTTGTTTTCCAGACAAAGGGTGACACAGTAGGCTCCTGCCTTCAAAAACTATGGGTCCCAACCCAGAAGGATCTGGAGAGGAGTTTTATAGCAATAGTTCAAGGGTGAGGTGCTGATAAAACTAGGGTGTGTGCAGAGCCTGCACTCCCTTAATCTCCTCTCAGGTGGTCCTCTCCTAATCTCCAGGAGTCTCTCTGTTCTCTAATCTTGCCTCTGGTGGTTTCCTGGCTGCTCCTCCCTTGATTAGCAACTGTTTGAAGATGCACTGTGGAGCTCAGGGAAGGTCAGGGTGGCTGGAGTCTTGCTTGTATGAAATGTGGGACAAAAGGGCTTTTGTGCCCAGGAGCCCTACAGGGTACTTCTTGATTTCAGTAGTAAACTCTGGTTCCCAAAATTCTTTGAGGGGAAAGCAGAACAACTATGATTTCTGAGCTGTGCAACAATGTTGTATGCATGTCTGGGAGAGGTCCTTTTACTTTTAGTATGAGAACTTGAATTCAAATTCTTCACTGTATAAGGGGTTGAGATACAAACATTTCTGAGAGAAAAAATGGCTTCTTAAAAATATCCATAATAACTAGGCATGCCCTGGGATTTGTTGGCAGAACAACTCAAAACGTAAGACTTGTGCATTAATTCCTGGGGGAATTTGATTAATTTTAGATGGTTTTCTAGATTTAAACATATGAGGATAATTTTAAAAATTACATCTGACCTAATTTATGCTGAGCTATAAAAAGAGTAATATAGGTTCTTATAATATTCTTCTATTAAGGCATTTACATCTACTGTTGAGCCTACATATTGATGAGTTTGATGGGCTGATGAGTTATGATGCAAACCATTAGGGCAATTAAACTTTCTAGAGACAAGGTTCTAAGAAATTATTTACTTACAATCAGGCAACATAAAATCTATTTTTCTAATATTGGACTAACATGAACTAGTGTCATTAATAATGGTAATTTTCAAGCAGTGTATACCCCAGAGTAGAAAAGTATATCTTCTGATTTTCTAATTTTAATAAAAAGTTTATGCTTAATTCTAGTATCTATATTATTCATTGCCATGCATCCTAGACAAGCAAATAAAATCTGGTTATTAACACATCCTCCAACTGGCACCTCAATGACCTTTGGGACCTTTGGCAAGTCATTCATCCTCTCTGCTACTCAGTGTCTTTATCTTTCTGATAAGTTTCAAAATAGACTTTGTTTTGGTTAGTCTAGGGATAGCCCAAGTGTTTCTATGCTTTCAAAGCTCCTCAGGTGTTTCTATCATGCACTGTAGGTTGAGTACCACCCACCTGGATAATGTTCATTTTCTAGCTCACTTATTTTATGATCCAACAGTGGTTCTTATATAATGGTAGATCATCCACCTTTATAACCGGAGATAAAATTTGCAGAGTTTTATCTTGGTGAGAGTTTGGAAATGAGGGTTGGAATTTCACCCTGCTTTCTGTATCAGTCTCCGTAAAAGCTTGCATGTGACTTTGGTAGAGGGGATTATGGTAGAGGGGTCTATGAAGGAATGGAGCAGGGATGAGAGAGTTGAACTGAGACAATTCTATGAATTCCAGGGAGTAAAAAATCACTGAGAGAAAGTACCAGGATTGGCGTTGAATGGTCAATGTTGCACTTTTCAGGTATGATGACACTTACCTAGGAGAATCTGCAAATTCTCGGATTTTGCAGAAAAGAAGTAAACTAAAATATCTGAGTATATTCATTGATATTAGTGAATAGTGGAATCACACAGGCCTATGGATACAAAGGAAATACACAGTGGAGTAAGAAAAGAAACTAAGAGTCCCCCATCTCTGCAAACTCAACCTGCTGCTTTCCACAAGTAGGCACTGCTTACATTTTGTTGTGAATCCTAGCCGATGTTTTCTTGGCATTAACAATTCTGTAAAATATTCATGAAACCTATCCACTGATAATGCTTTTAAAAATAAGATTAGAATCATCATATTATGCTATTCTGTAACCTTTTCCCTTTGCCCATCCCCCATCTAATATATTGAAAAGATATGTAATATATGCTGAACCATGTTGTAGCTCATTCTGTTAGGGGAAGCAGACTGATTGAAACCGCCCACCCTGACCAGGCACCATAGTAACCATTTGCATGAGTTGTTTTATGACAGGAGATCCTGGTAAGGGATACGGAACTAATAAGCCACCACCAACCAGCAGAGTTCGCAAAAGGTCGAAAGAAGACACCACATGTCCATCCACTTCCCAGAATCCCTCTTGCTAGCATCCATCTTGGCTGAGCGATGCGTGCGCCACCAGGAAAGACTCTGAATTAGAATGATTGGCCAAAGACAGCCCAGAAACTAATCCCATCACCATAAAACCCGAGACTGAGAGCCACGTGGCAGAGCAGTTCTCCAGGTTTCCCTTACCCTACTGCTCTCCACCCAGGTGCCCTTTGCCAATAAAATCTCTTGCTTTGTAAACAGATGTGTCTCCTTGGGGAATTCATTTCTGAGTGTTAGACAAGACCCCAGTTTGGGGCCCTGGAAGGGGTCCCCATTCCGGCAACAAATGGCGACTTTGCTGGGACTCTTCTTTGCTGAGACTGACATCCTGACCACTCGGGGTACTCAGGGCCAGCTTGCCTGCCAATGGACCAGACCCAGCAGCGGCAACTGGGACCCTTTTGTCCCTGGTCTCCTCCTGACATGGACAACTGGCCCGACTGCCCCAACTGGTAAGGAACAAGAGACTTTATTGACCTCTCGCCCCTTCCCTCTCTCTTTCCTCTCCTTAACCCTTCCTATCCTTCCCCATTTTTCTATTCCCCCGGTCCTGGATGCAGGAATCTGGTCAAAGGGCCTCAGCCTGAGCTGAGGATTAGAGACTGATCACCTCCTCTTGGCAGAGAACTTGAATTCTGGTTCTGGTCTGGTCTGATTTCTGGTAGGGCCGAGTTCCAGTCTTCCGTTCTCTGGAGGCCCAGAGTAAAGTCCCATAACGTCTGGGTATCTGAAGGTGGCAGGAGACGTATGTAAGGCCACCCCTGTTGCCCCCTTTCTCCCACCTCCTCCCCCTTCTTCTTTCAGCCTGGCTTCCTTTCCTCCCTTTGAAATCTTTGAAGCTGTTAGTTCTTGTATTTAAGGGAGTGTCTGATGAGGACTGCCAGGTTTACATGTATGTTTTAACTCTGTGTTCTGTGTTGTGATTTTTGACAGCCATTTTGCTTTGTCTGGCCACCATTTGGTTTAGACCTGCTGCCATTTTGTTAGAACTTGATTTTCTTTCCCTGTGCCTTGAGACCAGGGCTCTCAGGAACACTTATCTAGACCATCTCTAACTCCTGACACTGAGAAAAAATGGGAAAAAGCCTTTAAAAGTTTTATTTATTCCAACTGTTTTTTGTAAACTAGTATTAAACAGAAAATGAAGCTAGATTTTGCACTGTGTCTGTCTAAATATGTCTTGGTATATCTTTGTCTCTGAGTAATATTTTTGAGGTTAATTTGTAAATGAGCTCTATTTATTTGGCTTAAAAAAAGGTAAGTGCTTACAAATCAAATAATTCTAAATTAAACAATAAATTCCAGGTTCATGTGAACTGGGAAATATTCAGTATTAAATACCTGATATTAATGTTTGTTTGTTGACCTATCTAATATAGACATGTCTTAGAGTAATTAACATTAAGTAGAATATTTTCATTGTACCTAGGTTTAATATAAGTTAAATATTATATCTATTACAAGTTTGTCAACAAGGAAATTACCTCGAGTGAAGAAACTTCTAAAAAACTGTAAATGAGATATGAGCTTTTCTATAAACTCTATTAAGAATAATTATTCTTTAGGAATATCTGTCTAAAATAGTCTCTACAGATTCGCATAACTTAAATTTCTAAGGGTTGTGCCAAGTGTGCTAAGTCTATTGAATAGTTAGGTCATTTCCAAATGAAATAAGATTTTGAAACATTTACTACTAAATACAAATTGCTTTTTACAGAGAAACTAAAGAGATTTGGGACATAAATGAATAATGTTTGGTGCCATCCTAAAATGTTCGAAGAAAGCAAGGGTTTTAGAAATTATCACTGGTATTTATGCTCACCAATCTATAAAATGCTAATATAAAAGTTAGTTCTTGGTTGCTAAAGGAAAGTAGGAAGTGTATTTTCAGTAAAAAAGAAAGAAAGAAACAAACAAAAAGGTATGAAAAAATACTAAAAAGAGTTATGCATGATCAGGATTTTCTAAAATTGGATTACAATTAGATAAATGGATTTTGTTAGAAATGACACAGCCATAAGAAAACTGGTTAGAGTCAACTAGGTCCAAGATGGCAGAGTTGACTTTCACTAGACCTTGAGCCTTGGTATTTAGGCCTATTGTGCTATATCAACAAGCTAAATGATACATCCATCAGCATTGACTAAATCTGACCAAATGGTCTAAACCCTTTTAATTGATCTTTTTGATAAAACTTCCTAAATAGAATTATTTTGAAGTTCTTTTGACCTCTAGCTAACTTTGGGGTGCTTCAGAGGGCCCCAGAAACATCCCAAAGAGAGATATTAAACTGTGCTTATTTGGTTGGTTAAATTACATGAAAAAGATTATCAAATGAGTAATACATCTTCTCGTGTTATAATGTATGGTAAAGTTACTAATACAGATATCCTAGAAATTATATGGAGTTCTTAACATTCTGATATGTCCTGGTAGTCTAATGGAAAACCTGATGACTTCACAAAGGTTAACAAAAGGAATGAATGGACCAGCGAATATGCTTATAACTTTTATGGTTTCTATCTGAAAAATTAAGGGTTTGAATCTTATGTTTTCAGGAGTAGGGAAAACCTTCCTCTCAAACTAATTATGACAATATTTTGGTAAAATTAAACGTTATAAACAGAACAATTATATTTTCTATCTGACTTCTCCAAAAATTGGAAATTCTTAGGTTTCCAGTAAGTTCATCAAATGAGTTAGGAAGGTTAGCTCATGGGTACAAAACTCGCAAGAAATTTTTGAGACCTTAAAAAGGGAAGAATTCAACTAGATTTATTAAGCAAAATCTGTGATAAGCCTTTGGTGTGAGTTTCCCAGCCCTGTTTTATTTGAAAAGTTCAGTCTGAGACTCTATAAATGTTTCAGCAAAATAAAAAGTCTGTAATCAATTATGGTTATATAAATCATCAGACCAAAATTAGTGAGAACAGACCTATTTTGCAAACAAACTAGCCTTAATTTGGTTATATTTGATAAAAATGAGGGTAACTCTAGGGAGAAAAAGACATTTCAAAAAAATGTTGAATCCCAGTTTGTTAATGGAGGTCTGCATCTATAGGACTCATCTCCTAGATAGTTCTTTGCTGTTATGTGATATTAATGTAAAATTTAATTGAATTCTTAAAGAACACCCTAAGTTTGTTTCTGAAGCTTATCTCAGTCATCTATCTTTGGATGAAGAGCAGATGCCTCATGACCTACAACCAGGACTGGAAAAAGACATAATTTAAGGGACTGTCTCCAACCTGGATGGAGGGACTTTTTTATCAGGTACTCTTAACTAGCTCATGCACAATGAAACTGAAGGGAAATTAACTCTTAGATTAATTCCCACTTCCAAAGGCCCCTACACTGGATTGGTCTATAGAGAAGACAGCTAACCTGATCTTACCTTAAAATGATGCTCAAGCACTACACTACACCAGGATGAGAAGATGACAACATCAGAGGTAGACAGCTTGCCCAAGATGCTGGACCTGGTTCATATGATCATTTATGTTTTCTTGACTTCTTAGACCTTTGCATATAAATCAAATGCTTTTCTATCATAGGCCTGATTCTATGCTAGTTTTAGAAATCAATTCAATTGTTGGGTTTGTGGCCAATTACCTGTGTCTAGTTCTGGGTTACCTTGGTAAATTTCTCTACTACAAGACTCTAACTGGTTGGCCCTGAGAAAATTCAATTTAAAAAAAAATTATAGTCATATTCAGGTCACTGTGATATTACTAGATGGGATCCCCACACCAGGCCAAGTAATAATGCCTGCTCTGACTCTGGCCATAAATTTGAGCTTTTTTCTATTACTCAAGCTCAATCAGAGCAACAAGAAAAGTTTCAGCAAAGGAGGAAAGAATCTCCCACAATTATGGGATGGATTTATATAGATAACACCAGGCTATGGTAATTTAGGCTTAAAGTCTCCTCTGTGTTGGAAACAATTAAATTATACTAAGGACAATCAATCTAGTAACACTAGAAAACTGGGCTATGTGCCTTATAGACGGTGCCCAGATATAATTTCCCTGGAAGATAAAGAGTTTACAGAGCAGACTAAGTCAGATGACCTGAGATATACTGGGCCATCTAATGGAAGCTCTTAACTTAAGTCTTACTTGTGACTTTACTAATACTGCTGGCTATGTTATTTGTATTTCACTTGTTTTACAAAATTGCTGTTTATTACACTGTCAAATGTGTGTCTGAGGCCTCTAATAGAATAATATATTGTTCCATATGAGATCGATGATGGTAACAGTGTAACTCTAGATATGGGAAGTAGCAACAAGAGGGAATATTTTCCTGGACCAAGAGACTAGTAAGACAGGTGGTCCAGAGAATTTTGGATACTGTTTTATGGCCTAGTCCAGTAAAGCACATGGAGTGGCCTGTCAACAAAGTCTTTGCCAAACCTGAGAATGGACATTCTCAGCACCATGGGATAAAATGGTCATGAAATGCCCCCCTCAAAATCATGGTCAAATTTATGAGCAAAAAGGGGCTCTGCCAACTGAAGACTGACACTTGCCATCTACATCTACAAAGATTAAATCATGGCCGCTGCAACTGCTGACTTACAACACCCCTGAAAGGTGTTCAGGGTGAAAACCAGGAATGAGGCACTCTGTGCTCTGGGAAAAACTGTCAGAACAGACCTTCAGATAGTTAGATCTTTTCAGGAGAAGATTTTATGAGTCCCAATTTTTGCATCTTCTCATACCTAGAGAAACACTGACGTCATTAACGGTGAAATCTGCTTTGGCTATTAAGGAAAAGTTTACAATTAAAAGTCAAAATAGAGTAGCTATGGTTCAGATATCCTGGGAAATAACCAGGTGATGCTATGGGTGTACTTTCAGATTAGACCTTGTATTGCTAAACACTTGAGTTTTCTGAGTCATGTCAGGCTTGGATGCCACTATTCTCAAAACAATGTCTGCTTACTTTTTGTAAAACTAGGCAACTGACTACCTGGCTACAAGTCTCCCCAAAGTGCCAGGTCCAGACTGGATTTCAGGCCTATTCTTCTAAAAAGAAATGAGATTTATTTTGTCCACTAAATTCCGGTTATCACTCCTCCAACTACTTCTAATTGGGTCTGTTACAGCAAAATGGCAGACCAAGGGATTGAGATTTTAATCATACAATACTCAGATCTAGAACTTGGAACTCAGAAATACTTTCAATTCAGTGTCTGTACTCCAAGCTGAGGCAGTCCAATGCTCCATTTTGACAGGACGTTATCACAGTCATAGTTGCCTAGTTCCCTAAATTAAAACTGAGTAGAACTCGGTGGGGCTCTGGAGTAGAGATCTGTTCTGTGTTCTCTATTGCTTGTCTGTAGGATATAGGCTTCATTCAGCCTCCTTGACCTTCCCTGAGTTCCAAAGGGTGAATTCAAACAATTGCTAAGCAGGAAAGGGAGGGGATACAGAAACAGGAGAAACAATCAAAGGTTGGTACAGCCTCCAGACAGGGTCCTGGTTCCTACTCAGAGAAATATGCATAACAATGTCTTTGAGCTCTTCTACAGAAGTGGAGCCCCCACCCAGGTGGAGGATGGTAATTTCAGACTGAACACAAGATTCCTGGAGCACAGCTCTGTTGCCTCATCACCAACGAATCAAAAAGGGTCACAAACCCTGCAGCCCTCACCCCAAATGTTGCCTTCTGTTTCCAGGGACCAGAGATGACCATCCTGTTAGGTCTCCGGTTTGGCCCCTGTCTATTTCATCTCTGAGAGGGGCCAACAGTTTCAAACTAAATTGCTGTTATTACAAGAGTGAATATTGGTTTCAGGCAAAAAATACCTTGACTTAGATCAGGTAGAGAGAGACTTCTGCTCTGCAAGGCAGGCCTACGCCCATGCACAGCAGGAAGAAGTTACAGAAGAAAGAGACCTCCGCCTCAATTCCCAAGAAGTATCTTGAGTATGAAGTCTCTCAGCGGGGAGTTGTTAGGGGAAGCACACTGATTGAAACCACCCACTCTGGCCAGGCACCATAGTAACCATTTGCATGAGTTGTTTTATGACAGGAGATCCTGATAAGCAATACTAATAAGCCACCACCAACCGGAAGAGTTCGGGAAAGGTCAAAAGGAGACACCACATGTCTGTCCATTTCCCAGAATCCCTCTCGCTAGCATCCATCTTGGCTGAGCAATGCGTGCACCACCAGGAAAGACTCTGAATTAGAATGATTGGCCAAAGACCACCCGGAAACTAATCCCATCACCATATAAACCCGAGACTGTGAGCCACGCGGCACAGCAGTTCTCCTGGGTTCCCTTACCCTACTACTCTCCACCCGGGTCCCCTTTCCCAATAAAATCTCTTGCTTTGTCAGCAGATGTGTCTCTTTGGACAATTCATTTCCGAGTGTTAGACAAGAGCCCAGTTTCAGGCCCTGGAAGGGGTCCCCCTTCCTGCAACAATTCCTTTAAATGCTGTTCAGAATTTCTGGTGAAGGCAGTGCAGGGGATAACATAATGCTTCTAGTTCTTTCATGGTGAATGTTTTAGTCATTTCTAGTTCTTGCACCCATGAAATATTCAGTAGTGAATATTGTTCATATGTATGATCAATCCCAGGGCAAATTAATATTTCTGTAGACTAAATCCAGTGATGTAGAATTCTTGGGAGAAATGGATTTATTTAGAGTGTAGGTAAATTTCCAAATTGTCATTCCAAACTGTGATATTATTTGATAAGGCCATCGAGACTTTATGGAGTTTTTGTTTTGTCACAACTATACCAGTCTGGAGAATTATCAATGTTTTGGATCTTCACCATTTTGATAGGGGAATTGTTACTTTGCAACTTCAGTTTGCATTTCTTTAATTATCAGTGTAAGGGTTTTTAATAGGAACATTTACAGAGATACTCCCACTCACCTACCAACAACAACAAAAAAGATGATGTAAGTTTTCTGGTTAGATAGTAATGAAAGAAAACAACTGAAAGGATATATTGGAGGAATTTAGGCAGAATGCAGGCATTAATTTGCATTTTCTAATCAGAAATGCATTTATTTTTCTCTTTGTCCTCTGTGGCTCTCCAATTTGAATATTCAGCAGGAGAAGAAGGCTGACTGAATACTTAGCTTTAACAACAATAGTTAAACATATTCCTTTTCTTATGATTCTGCTGCAGCTTTCTAAAGGTGAAACATTTCAAACAAAGTAAATCTTAATTTTGAATTCAGATGGCTCACTGCTGAAGTCATTACCAACACAGCAGAAATGAGAAACTTTAGAATGTCTTACCTCTATAGTTAAATGGGCATTTTTAAAGAATATTAGCATGATGTGGGCCCCGGGCATCAGTTCTATCGTCTCTTTTCCAGCCTTATCAAAGCCAAGGTGAATGGCTACCCTGTGCAGAAAATGGCCCTCAACATGAACTTCCTGGGCTGGCTGGCAGGCCCCATTTTTCCAAAATGATTTGTCCTGGAACATTTGCTCTCTCTCCAGGCTTCCTTTTCGCATTTTCCTGTCCTCCTCTCTCTTACCCTTCTAAGTTCTCACTAGCATAACACCCCTCCCCCTTCAGGGAGCAAGCTTCCTCAACCAGTGCTGCCACACATTTGTCTCCTAGGACTCCCCTTAAGAGGAGACCCAATTCTCCTTGCACTGCAGCCTCACTCCCCACCCTCTCTCTTCCCCCTCCTCTGTCTCAGCCTCAGGCTCTATGCAATCAGGCTCTTTCCCTTTGTCCTACATTAGTTTATCAAAAATCTGGTCCCTTTAGTCAACCGTGAATGTCTGAGAGCGTGCACTTGGAACAGGCCACTGCTCTTGGAGCTGAGCCGAGTGGTATGCACGATGAATTATGAAACCTTTTCTGGACAAGTTTAGAATCTCTGGTTCTGCCAGGGCACTGGACCAATGAATGGGAACATGTGTGACAAATCAGAAAGTCTTTCTTGGGAAAGGCTTGGGAGGAGAAATCTACAATCTGCTACTGTGGCAAACTGAAGGCCTGATGAAAATCCTTCAGGGATGACCCGGAAACAAGACACTTCTTACTTACGGTTTAAATTCAGGGACTGCTTAAGATTTAGCTAATATAGTCTAGGTTTGATTTTTAAAATGCCACAACAAACTCTGTTTCTGTGTTTGGTTTTATATATTATCTCTGTGTGTGAGTTAAATTATCCACTGATACCTGTAAACATAAATATTAGTTTGATGAGATGCATTCATAAATACCCCATGACCTTTTGTATGCTCTCTATCTCTAGGGACTGGCTGTGCAAGACTCAAAGTCACACTGCTAGGAAGGTTTCCATTCTGGCCATCCGAACACTCTGGGTCTAGGTTTTAACCATATGTGACAAGTTCAGCCACCATGAGATTTTCTCCCCTCTGTTCTTTTTTCTTGTTATTACAAGACTAAGATCCCAGATTTGTTAAGCCAGGTATTTTCAGTATGAGACATATACTTGCACACATGAGCACTCCTCACATTTCTCAACACTCATGAATTATTTAACTGGGCTTTTTTTCTCTATGCACTGTGTACAAGTTTCTCTTTTCTCCCTCCTACTAGAAAGGAGGAAAGAGTTCTGTCTTGCTCTTCTTCTTCTTCTTCTTCTTCTTTTTTTTTTTAATATTTCCTCTTTTTACTTGTACTTTTTAAAATGGAATATTTGTTAGCATCATTTTAAAAATAGCTTGACACATGGCATCTACATAAAACTAGCTCTGTCCTTGTGGATCAAACCCAGGTCTCCCACATTGCAGGCAGTTTCTTTTCCAGCTGAGCCACAAGGGAGGCCCAAGAATACTGGAGTTGGTAGCTTATCCCTTCTCCAGAGGATCTTCCTGACCCAGGAATTGAATCAGGCTCTCCTGCATTGCAGGCAGATTCTTTACCAACTGAGCTATCAGGGAAGCCCTACAATCCATCAATCACCTCTATCACTACCCTCTGTCTCCTTGATAATGGGGTAAAGACATCCTAAATGTATTGAATTTTGGCCCTCTCTTGATGCCCAGTGAGAAAGAGGATAATGTTACAGCCCTTGGCTTCATTCATAGTAGCTCTTTCAGCTTAGTACATATTTATTGAATTTAACTGGGCATCCTATATTTAATTTGATAACTCCAGTTGGTACCCTTTTCCATGCCTATTATTGAGTCATAATACTTGTCTGTATGCTTTAACAAACATAGAGGGAAAAAAAGTTGGACAATAAAGCCTCAGAAAATTGCGAGCTTTGTGACGCATCAACTCTATGGGCTCTGTTCCCTGTTGTACCCTCAGGGCCTCCCTCCTGGAAGTGCTTCACGAATATTTGTCAGATGAACCCAAATGTGGCAGATACTGAGCAAATTGTTTCCCATGTATGTCTCTGCTTTATCTTGGTGGTGGTGGTTTGCCAATGAGTATGGCTGTGTTGCAATTAAACTTTATACCCTGCCCTCTACATCTATGGGTTCTGCCTCTGTAGATTCAACCAACTGCATACCAAAAATATTAGGAAAAAAAATTCAGAAAGTTCCAAAAACAAACATTGAATTTGCTTCACACTAGCAATTATTTACCATACTATTTACATTGTATTTGCAACTATTTATATAGAAATTACATTATATTAGGTATTATTATAGGTGGAGATGATTTAAAGTATTTGGGAGGATATGCAAATATAAGAGTAATATTTTGAGAATAATCAAAATGTTCACTTAAGAAGGCTTTCTTATCTTTCTTTGCTATTCTTTGGAATTATGCATTCAGATATGCATGACTTTCCTTTTCTCCTTTGCTTTCACATCTCTTCTTTTTTCAGGTATTTGTAAGGCCTCCCCAGACAGCCATTTTGTCTTTTTGCATTTCTTTTTCTTGGGGATGGTTTGATCACCACCTCCTGTACAGTGTTATAAACCTTCATCCATAGTTCTTCTGGCATTCTGTCTACCAGATCTAATCCCTTGAATCTATTGGTCACTTCCACTGTACAGTGATAAGGGATTTGATTTAGGTCATACCTGAATGGACTAGTGGTTTTCCCTACTTTCTTCAATTTAAGTCTGAATTTGGTAATAAGGAGTTCATGATCTGAGCCACAGCCAGCTCCTGGTCTTGTTTTTGCTGGCTGTATAGAGTTTCTCCACATCTGTGGATACAGAGAATATAAACATTCTGATTTCAGTATTGACCATCTGGTGATGTCCATGTGTAGAGTAGTCTCTTGTGTTGTTGGAAAGTGTATTTGCTATGACCAATGCATTCTCTTGGCAAAACTCTGCTAGCCTTTGCCCTGCCTCATTTTGTACTCCAAGGCCAAGCTTGCCTGTAATTCCAGGTATCTCTTGACTTCCTACTTTTGCATTCCAGTCCCTGATAATGAAAAGGAAACCTTTTTTTGGTGTTAGTTCTAGAAGGTCCGTCTAGTCAAGGCTATGGTTTTTCCAGTGGTCATGTATGGATGTGAGAGTTGGACTGTGAAGAAAGCTGAGCACTGAAGAATTGATGCTTTTGAACTGTGGTGTTGGAGAAGACTCTTGAGAGTCCCTTGGACTGCATGGAGATCCACCCAGTCCATTCTGAAGAAGATCGGCCCTGGGATTTCTTTGGATGGAGTGATGCTAAAGCTGAAACTCCAGTACTTTGGCCACCTCATGCGAAGAGTTGACTCATTGGAAAAGACTCTGATGCTGGGAGGGATTGGGGGCAGGAGGAGAAGGGGACGACAGAGGATGAGATGGCTGGCTGGTATCACCAACTCAATGAACACAAGCTTGAGTGAACTCTGGGAGTTGGTGATGGACAGGGAGGCCTGGCATGCTGCAATTCATGGGGTCACAAAGAGTCATACACAACTGAACAACTGAACTGAACTGAACTGAACTGAACTAGTAGGTCTTGTAGGTCTTCATAGAACCATTCAACTTCAGTTTATTCATCATTAGGGGTTGAGGTGTAGGCTGATTACTGTGATACTGAATGGTTTGCCTTTAAAATGAACCGAGATCATTCTGTTGTTTTTGAGATTGCATCCAAGCACTGCATTTCAGATTCTTTTGTTGATTGTGAGGGCTACTCCATTTCTTCTAAGGGATTCTTGACCACAATAGAAGATAAAATGGTCATCTGAATTAAATTTACCCATTCTGGTCCATTTTAGTTCACTGATTCCTAAAATGTTGATGTTCACTCTTGCCATCTCCTCTTGACCATGTCCAGTTTATCTTGATTCATAGACCTAACATTCTAGGTTCCTATGGAATAATGTTCTTTACAGCAATAGACTTTACTTTCACAACCAGACATATCCACAATTGGCTGGTGTTTCCTCTATGGCTCAGTCTCTTTATTCCTTCTGGAGTTATTTCCCCACTCTTCTCCAGTAGCATATTGAATACCTATTGACCTGGAAGGTTCATATCTTCTTGCCTTTTCATACTGTTCATGGGGTTCTCAAAGCACAGATGCTGAAATGTTTTTCCATTCTCTTCTCCAGTGGACCATGTTTTGTCAGAACTTTCCACCTCTCCGTCTTGGGTGGCCCTACACAGCATGGCTCATAGTTTCTTTATGTTACACAAAACTGAGAAAATTAGAGATACAAAGGGAACATTTCATGCAAAGATGGGCACAATTAAGGACAGAAATGGTGTGGACCAGAGGCAGAAGATATCAAGAAGAGGTGGCAGGAATACACAGAAGAACTGTAAAAAAAAAAGATCTTAATGACCTGGATAACTACATTGGTGTGATCACTCACCTAGAGCCAGACATCCTGGAGTGTGAAGTCAAGTGAGCCTTAGGAAGCACCACTATGAACAAAGCTAGTGGAGGAGATTGAATTCCAGCCGAGTTATTTCAAATCCTAAATTATGATGCTGTTAAAATGCTGCACTCAATATGCCAGGAAATTTGGAAAATTCAGCAGTGGCCACAGGGCTGAAAAAGGTCAGTTTTCATTCCAATCACAAGGAAGGGCAATGCCAAAGAATGTTCAAACTAATGCATAATTGCAATCACTTCATATCCTAGCAAGATAATGCTCAAAATCCTTCAAGCTAGGCTTTGGCATGTACAAGTTGGATTTAGAAAAGACAGAGGAAACAGAGATAAAGTTGCCAACATCTATTGGATCATAGAAAAAGCAAGGGAATTCCATAGAAACATCTACTTCTGCTTCACTGGCTATGCTAAAGCCTTTGACTGTGTGGATTATGGCAAACTGTGGAAAATTCTTAAAGAGACAGGAATATGATGCCACCTGACCTGCCTCCTGAGAAGCCTGTGTGCAGCTCAGGAAGCAACAGTTACAATCAGACATGGAAAAATGGACTGGCTCCAAATTGAGAAAGGAGTATGTCAAGGTGGTATACTGTCACCCTGCTCATTTAACTTACATGTAGAGTGCATCATGCAAAAAGCTGGGCTGGATGAAGCACAAGCTGGGATCAAGATTGCTGGGAGAAATATCAATAACCTTAGATACCACCCTACGATACTACCAGATGATACCACCCTTATGGCAGACAGTGAAGAGGAACTAAAGAGCCTCTTGATGAAAGTGAAAGAGGAGAGTGAAAAAGTTGGCTTAAAACTCAACATTCAAAAAACGAAGATCATGGCCTCTCTTCTCATCATTTCATGGCAAATAGATGGGGAAACAATGGAAACAGTGAAAGACTTTATTCTCTTGGGCTCCAAAATCACTGTGGACAGTGACTACAGCCATAAAATTAAAAGATGTTTGCTCCTTGGAAGAAAAGCTGTGACAAACCTAGACAACGTATGAAAAAGCACTTTTCTGATAAACGTCTGTATAGTTAAAGCTATGTTTTTTCCCCTAGTCCATGTACAGATGTGAGAGATGGACCATAAAGATGGTTTTGCGCCAAAGAATTGATAGTGTTTTTGAACTATGGTTCTGGCAAAGACTCTTGAGAGTCTCTTGGACTGCAAGGAGAGCAAACCAGTCAATCCTAAAGGAAATCAACCCTGAATATTCATTAGAAGGACTGATGCTGAAGCTGAAGCTCCAATACTTTGGCCACTCGATGGTAAGAACCGAATCATTGGAAAAGACCCTGATCCTGGGAAAGATTGAAGGGAAGAGTTGAAGGGAATGACAGGGGATGAGATGGTTGAAGGGTATCACTGATTCAATGGACCTGAGTTTGAGCTAACTCTGGGAGATAGTGAAGGACAGAGAAGCCTGGTGTGCTGCAGTTCATGGGGTCACATAGAGTCAGACACGACTGAGAGGTTGAACAAATGAAGGAAGTCAAAATGTGATGGAAAGACATGCAGTGAACAAAGTTGTGGGGCAAATGGTACAGATAGACTTGCTTGATGCAGGGTTGCCACAAACCTTCAATTTGTAGAAAATGTAATATCTTCAAAGTGCAATAAGAGAAGCACAACAAAATGAGCTATGCCTGTATCCTTCCATTTTATATAAGGCACTTGAGCATTCATGGATTTTGGTATCTTTCAGGGCATTGTGGAACCAATTCCTAGTAAACGCCAAGGGATGATGTATTTATTAAAAAAAAAAAAGTGACAAAAAATACAAATCAAAACTACAATGAGATATCACCTCACACTGATCAGAATGGCCGTCATTACAAAATCTACAAACAATTAATGCTACCGAGGGTGTGGAGAAAAAGGAACCCTCTTGCCCTGTTGGTGGGAATGTAAATTGATACAACCACTGTGGAGAACAATGTGGAAGTTCCTTAAACATCTAAAAATTGAACTACCGTGTGACCCAGCAATCCCACTCCTGGACATACCCCCAGAGAAAACCATAATCCAGAAAGACACATGCAGCAAGCAGCATGCCCACTGCGGCACTGTGTACAATAGCCAGGATACAGAAACAAGCTAAACAACAGAGGAATGGGTAAAGAAGACGCGGCGCATGTATAAGATGGAACCTTCCTCAGCCATAAGAAGGGATGAAACTGAGTCATCTGTGGAGATGTGGACAGACCTGGAGACTGTAACATAGAGTGAAGTAAGTCAGAAAGAGAAAAACAAATCCTGTATATCAATGCATATATGTGTAATCTGAAAAAAAAAACCAAAACCGGTAGAGACAATTCTATATCCAAAGCGGAAATAGAGACACAGACCTAGAGAATAAATGTATGGATACCAAGGGTGAAAGGAGGGGTGGGTGGGGTGTGAGATTGGGATTAGCACATATACACTATTGATACTGTATATAAAATACGCAACTAATGAGAATGTGCTGCGTAGCACAGGGAACTATTCAATGCCCTGTGGTGTCCTGAATAAGAAGGAAATCCAAAAGCGAGGGCATATATGTGAAAGTATAGATGATTCACTTTGCTTTACAGTAGTAACTAACACAACATTGTAAGGCAGCTAGAGTCCAAAAAAAAAACTCCTTCCGCAAAAAGCAGGTGATGGACTGGATTTGGCCTGCAGACTGAAGTTTACTGACGTTTGCCAGTGGCCCAAGTCCCTTCCCCAAATGTGAGTGTGATGCTGATCTGTCTCTCCGGCTTCTGGATGGCAGAAGTGGCAGGGAGGAGAGTAAAGAGAGCCATGAGGATAAATACAGACTATCTCTCTCCACCACTCCCTATCCACCAACAATCCTAGCGAGAATATGAATATCTTCCTTTTAATTTAACATTCTCAAGGAGTCTCAGTTTAAAGGTGATTGTTCAAGTGTCACAAATAATCAATAGCAAATAGTGTCAGAAATGAGTTAGTGTTTTTCAGTTTTGTTTTCTTTTCTTTTTTTTTTTTTTTGGTTTGCTGTTATTGTTAATAAAAAAATAAATTGAGATCACCAAGTGGGACAGCTCTCCATGAGAGTGTGTCATTCTTTGCTTCCAGAAAAACCTTTCCTGTGGGAAATGGGTCAATGATTCACATGGAGTCTCTTTAGGGGTCAATCAGTGAGTTGCTAGTCTCTGAACATTACCCAGGGACCCTGTGGTTCCAAATAATACGTGTCTAGACACCAAATACTCATGAAGCCTCATGAGACATCTGGAGTCTGAAGGAGGTGAATAGCGAGGGTGTAGATTCTGATTATCAATGAAATCTAAAGGAATCCAAGAGAAGCTTCTTGCTCAATAATCTGCACTGGCCATAAGAGAGAGGGGTCGAACATTGTTCAGCCTTCATTTTGAGAGGATTAGGAGAAGGATTCACAGTGCAGGTGAAACGGGATCACACAGGCAACGCAGTGAGAAGCTGTGTGTGTGTGTGTGTGTGTGTGTGTGTGTAGTGGGGGGCGGGAGGGGGAAGGGGCGGCTGCTACTGGGATCTGAAAGAGTCGCGCCTGCCTAGTTTTGTCTGTTATCAGAAATTCACTGGTGCAACCTGTCCCACCAGAAAGAAGGAATTTCTATGAACACAGCTGCTAAATGGCCTTGTGTAGCTGCAAATAAATCACAAAAGCGGAAGCAGAATGTAAAGAAAGAAAAGGCTTTTCTTAGTGTCAAAGGAATTTATTTGGGATCGCCAGTTCTTCCTTTTTTTTCTTTCCTTTTTAAACAATTTTTCCCCCCAGTTTCTTTAATTCTTCACATGTTCAGGCATGAAGTGTTCTCCTACTTTATAAATGGCTCTCTATTTTCATACCAGAGAAGGATTTTTTTTTTGTATATATGTTTGTCCATTCTGTGCTCACCCTCTTTCCCCCATGAGCTACCTATTCCTTCTTCAGCCACTGTTGATCCTTAATAATTTAGCCCAGATACCACTTCCTCTACCACAAAGTCTTTCGAGACTGTGCCTATGTTGGTCATCACATTCATGGAATGATAGGTTGATTATCTAATTGTGTGAGCTCTTTGTATTCCTTCCCTTCTGTTATACCATGTTTTTTTACCTGGCACCCCAGTCCGGTACTCTTGTCTGGAAAATCCCATGGATGGAGGAGCCTGGTGGGCTGCAGTCCATGGGGTCGCTAAGAGTCGGACACGACTGAGCAACTTCACTTTCACTTTTCACTTTCATGCACTGGAGAAGGAAATGGCAGCCTACTCCAGCGTTCTTGCCTGGAGAATCCCAGGGACGGGGGAGCCTGGTGGGCTGCCGTCTCTGGGGTCGCACAGAGTCGGACACAACTGAAGCGACTTAGCAGAAGCAGCAGCAGCCTTCAGTAGAACAAATAAGATTTGAAACTAAGGCTCAGAGAGGTTAAATGTGGCCAAAGCTAGGGAGATACAAAGTGGCAGATGGAGCATTCTGGCCTGAACGTTTTCCTGTTCTCCAAACCACTGCCTCTCCAGATTAACCTACTTTAAAAGTTCAGGAATGCCTGGCCATCTGTGACAGACAGTTCGGTAACAACAGTATTCTGTGTTTTCTATGGAGTTTTTCATCTTTCTGCCTATTTTCACTCTTCCAGCCAAGGCAACCATCTGGTTCCTTAGAGAGAAACCCCAGGTAGAGCTGATGGAGCATATTCCCTGGATGCTCCTTGTACTATGCTGGCTTTTTTTTCCTGAGCCTTTCTCATGAGAAGGATCTTTCTCCCTGCTGCATGCCCCAAACAACCCATCTCTGAAGGCTAATCCCTCTTATTTGTTCTCCCTCTCCATAAAACCTCAGAAACTGGAGTTTCTCTGTTCAGCATCGGGGTGTTCTATCATACAAGCTGTTAATGTAAAAATGTGTGTGTGTGTATACACACACATATACAATGTATCACTGAAATGGTCTTAAGGGTTGACTGCTATTAATAGATGTTCAAGCTGGATTTAGAAAAGGCAGAGGAACCAACATTGCCAACATCCACTGGATCATCGAAAAAGCAAGAGAGTTCCAGAAAAACATCTACTTCTGCCTTATTGACTATGGCAAAGCCTTTGACTGTGTGGATCACAATAAACTATGGAAAATTCTGAAAAGCATGGGAATGCCAGACCACCTGACCTGCCTCCCGAGAAACCTATATGCAGGTCAGGAAGCAACAGTTAGAACTGGACATGGAACAACAGACTGGTTCCAAATCAGGAAATGAGTATGCCAAGGCTGTATATTGTCACCCTGCTTATTTAACTTATGTGCACAGTACATCATGAGAAACACTGGGCTGGAAGAAGCACAAGCTGGAATCAAGATTGCCGGGAGAAATATCAATCACCTCAGATATGCAGATGACACCACCCTTATGACAGAAAGCAAAGAAGAACTAAAGAGCCTCTTGATGAAAGTGAAAGAGGAGAGCAAAAATGTTGGCTTAAAACTCAACATTCAGAAAACAAAGATCATGGCATCTGGTCCCATCACTTCATGGCAAATAGATGGGGAAGCAATGGAAACAGTGAGAAACTTTATTTTGGGGGGCTCCAAAATCACTGCAGATGGTGGCTGCAGCCATGAAATTAAAAGACACTTGCTCCTTGGAAAAAAAGCTGTGACCAACCTAGACAGCATATTAAAAAGCAGAGACATTACTTTGACAACAAAGGTCTGTCTAGTCAAGGCTATGGTTTTTCCAGTAGTCATGTATGGATGTGAGAGTTGGACTATAAAGAAAGCTGAGTGCCAAAGAATTGATGCTTTTGAACTGGTGTTGGAGAAGACTCTTGAGAGTCCCTTGGACTGCAAGGAGACCCAACAAGTCTTTCCTAAAGGAAATCAGTCTTATATATTCATTGGAAAGACTGATACTGAAGCTGAAACTCCAATACTTTGGCCACCTGATGTGAAGAACTGACTCATTTGAAAAAACCCTGATGCTGGGAAAGATTGAAGGTGGAAGGAGAAGGGGATGACAGAGGATTAGATGGTTGGATGACATCACCAACTCAATGGACATGAGTTTGAGTAAACTCCAGGAGTTGGGATAGACAGAGAGGCCTAGCATGCTGCAGTCCACGGGGTCGCAAAAAGTCAGACACGACTGAGTGACTGAACTGAACTGACTGATAGTAAGAGAAAGATTTTAGTCTCTTCCAACATAAGGGAAGCCATATAAAAAGCCCATATTTATTTCTGACTTGCTGGTTTTCCTAGTGTTGTTTGGGAGAATAGAATGGTTCATTTTATACACACGCACACCCTTTTGATGTTATTCAGTTTAGAGGACAGCATCATTGAGTTAGAGTTGCTTGAGTAGGCTGATACTCGTCACAGCTAGAATTTAGACCAACACTGTCCCACCGGACTTTTTGCAATGAGAGAAATGTTCTATATTTGTGGTGTCCAAAACAATAGTCACTAGCCCCTTGTGGCTGCAAAATCCTTGAAATATAGTTAGTGTGATGGAGGGACTGCTATTTTTATGTCTTTTAACTTATTAAAATTAATTTGTTTTAATAACCACATAAGGTTAATGGATACTGTTTTGGACAGAGCAGATTTGCAGCATCTGCTCTCATTATTTCGATACAGGGATTTATATCACTCTTATTTTTGAATGTTTGAATGAAAACAGACAGAAGACATAAGCTTCATTTTGTTTTGTTACTATATCTCTCCATAAATTGCCCACTTGAGAACAACCTTGACAATAATTCTTGGGGGTATCTTCAAAGATTGATAAGCTTTTTGAGAGGAAAATAATTTAAAAATACAGGAATTTTCTAGTATAATTCATATATTACAATTTTTTTTGAAACTTTCTCAAGTTAGGTTGTATATATGAAGGGAGGGAATTTATCCTTTATGCAGAAGCTCATCGGAGGCTTAGAAGGCTTAGATCCGGGAGCAGAGTCCCAAGTGATGGCTGTGTGGCATGTGACCTTGGGTAAGTTACTTACCCTTCAAACTTCCGGTTCTTTTTTTAGGGATGACAGCAACACCTACCCAAAATCTGGGATTAAATGCTATAAAACAGAAGCAATCATTTTGTAAGACAGGGGATATTTGCTGAAATTTGAATTATTATCAACATTGCTTCATGGTCCTTCCAAAGTAATTCAGACTGGGTATCAGTCACAGGAAGGAGAAACTACCCGTCTTCACCTTCTCTTATAAAGTAATTCTGAAAAGGAAGACATTGTGCTACTTAGCAGGGAAGGGCTTGCTTTCACATGAACTCATAGAGATATTTGTGTCTGTTTTACTGGATTCTATAGTTATACAAAGCGATCTTGTCTGGAAAATGAAACCTTAACGTATATTCCTTTCTTTGCTGACTAAGGCTTTTCAATGTACAGATTTCCTTTCTCTGCTTTCACAGTAAAAGAATATTCCAGAAAAGGATGATAAGCTTGTTGCTTCGTTTCTCATGACTCACTCACTACACTGTTTTGTAATCTCCCATCCTTTGGCCAAAGTCTCCATGGCAAGTGACATCTGTAATCTGGAAAAGTTAAAGACTGAGGAAGCTTTATTGTTCTCACATATGGAGACAGTAATAATTTCAGGCACTTAAATATTGCTTTGCATTTTATTTTATTTTTTGAGTTGCTGTGTAAACTACTCTGTCAAGTCAACCCCAAATGACAGCAAATTATCCCAGACAGTAGGGTGATATTCACCTTCCTTGGTAGTTCAGATAGTAAAGAATCTGCTTGCAGTGTAGGAGAGCTGGGTTCTATCCCTGGGTCAGGAAGATCCCCTGGAGAAGGAAATGGCTACCCACTCCAGTATTCTTGCCTGGAGAATTCCATGGACAGAGAAGCCTTGTGGCTACAGTCCATGGGATCTTTAAAAGTTGAACATGATTGAGTGAAAGACTAGTGATCTTTTCAAGATAATTAGAGATATCAAGGGAAAATTTCATGCAGAGATGGGCACAATTAAGGACAGAAACGGTATGGACCTAAGAGAAGCAGACAATATTAAGAAGAGGTATCAAGACTACACAGAAGAACTATACAAAAAAGATCTTAATGACCCAGATAACCATGATGGTATGATCATTTACCTAGAGACAGACATCCTGGAGTGTGAAATCAAGTGGGCCTTAGGAAGCATCACTATAAAAAAGCTAGCGGAGGTGATGGAATTCCAGTTGAGCTATTTCAAATCCTAAAATATTATGCATTTAAAGTGCTGCACTCAGAATGCCAGCAAATTTGGAAAACACAGCAGTGGCCACAGGACTGGAAAAGGTCAGTTTTCATTCCAAACCCAAAGAAAGGCAATGCCAAAAATGTTCAAACTACCACACAATTGCACTCATTTCACATGCTAGCAAAGTAATGCTCAAAATTCTCCAAACTAGGCTTCAACTGTACATGAACTGAGAACTTCCAGATATTCAAGCTGGATTTAAAAAGCAGAGGAACCAGAGATCAAATTGCCAACATCCACTGGATCATAGAAAAAGCGAGATAATTCCAGAAAAACATCTACTTCTGCTTCATTGACTACCCTAAGCCCTTTTACTGTGTATATCACAACAGACTTAAAGAGTTGGGAATAATATGTGACCTTACTTGCCTTCTGAGACACCTGTATGCAGGTCAAAGCAACATTTAGAAACGAACATGGAACAACGGACTGTTTCCAAATTGGGAAAGGAGTATGTCAAGGCTATATATTGTCACCCTGCTTATTTAACTTGCATGCAGAGCACATCATGAGAAATGCTGTACTGAATGAAGCACAAGCTGGAATTAAGATTGCCGGGAGCAATATCAATAACCTCAGATATACAAATGACACCACCCTTATAGCAGAAAGTGAAGAGGAACTAAAGAGCCTCTTGATGAAAGTGAAAGAGGAGAGTGAAAAAGTTGGCTTAAAACTCAACATGCAGAAACTAAGATCATGCTATGTGGTCCTATCACTACATGGGAAATAGATGGGGGAAAACTGGAAGCAGTGGAAGATTTTATTCTGGGGGTGCTCCAAAATCACTGCAGATGGTGACTGCAGCCATGAAATTAAAAGATGCTTGCTCCTTAGAAGAAAAGCTATGACAAACCTAAACAGCATATTACAAAGCAAAGATATCATTTTGCCAACAGAGATCTGTATAGTCAAAGCTATGCTTTTTCCAGCAGTGAGGTATGGATGTGAGAGTTGAATTATAAAGAAAGCTGAGTGCTAAAGAATTGATGCTTTTGAACTGTGGTGTTGGATAAGACTCTTGAGAGTCCCTTGGACTGCAAGGAGATCCAACAAGTCTTTCCTAAAGGAAATCAGTCCTAAATATTCATTGGAAGGACTGATGCTGAAGCTGAAGCTCCAAAACTTTGGCCACCTGATGAGAAGAACTGACTCATCAGAAAAGACCCTGATGCTGAGAAAGATCGAAGGCGGGAGGAGAAGGGGATGAAAGAGGATGAGATGATTGGATGGCATCACCAACTCGATGGACATAAGTTTGAGCAAGCTCCAGAAGTTGGTGAAGGACAGGGAAGCCAGCTGCAGTCCATGGGGTTGCAAAGTGTCAGACAAGAGTGAACGACTGAACTGAACTAAATGACTAACACTTATTTTTAATATTTGGAGAATATCTAAGTGAATTTTAAGTTTGTTTTATTCAACCCAAAATACTTTCAATAAAAAAGAAGAATTTAACATGGTCAGTTATTGAAGATTTTTCAATTTAAATTTCCCACTTACGTCTAAGTTTGTTTTATACTTTCTAATTTCTAGGCCAAAATCTAAATACTCTTTGATTGACAAATAAATGTAATAGTTTTCAAAGCAATTTATTTTGGTTTATATACTTTAATGCATATGAAACAATTGATATATGGCTTATGTTTGTAAGCATTTAATAACGAAAGTGCTATTTCCTTCTGAACAATGAATTAGAGAATCTCTTGGCAATTTGATTTCTGCCAGTTTGAGATTATTTATTTCATACTTTAACAGTTTAACAAAGCCTGGAGTCTAGGAGTTTTATGAGTTTATCTATAAATATATATTTAGAATATTATGCCATCCTGTAAAATGTACCATAAATACTTATAGCTGAAAGCATTTCACTGTAACTTCTCTGAAATGTAGCATCATGGATGAATATTCCAATACGGAATGTTTTACTCTTTAGCATGTATGTAGTAGATCTAAAGTAGAACACACACGTAAGACTCTTAAGAGCATAAAACAAGGTTCTGTCTCCTTTGCAGTTGATTTTCTGGACCTCAGATGTTATGCAACCATGACTAAATGCATATTTGTAAAATTTTTTTTGGCAAAAACTCTAGAAACCAGGAAACAAATCTACAGCCCACTCGCTAGACTGATAAAAGGCAAGCTGTAAGTACACTAGTGCTATAAATGAAGATTTTAACCATTAGCTCCTGTATGACTAGAGAAAAGATGGCTACAAGTAGCAAATTTCCTTTGGCAACTGTGTTTCCTTCTATATATACACACAGTTCCGGAGCGCACTGTTTTGCATTTGCTTCTTGAAACTACGTAAAATCAGGGAATAATGTGTTGAGTCCACTGGGTAATAGGAATTAAAGTTAGGTAAAATTCAGAAAATTTTGAATTCCAATTCTCAAACAAGAATGAGCACAGACCTTTCTATTGTAAAGGCCATGTGTCGACCTTCCTCCGGTTCAGTAAAATCAAAGATGGGAACTGGGGATGCAGCTTGCCTAAGCACAGACCCAGGTGGCATTTACTAGAGTATGGGCGCAATGTCCTAAATTGTACTTTAGAACATAAATGAGTCAGCATGCCTCTGAAAATACCCCATACCCAGGGACTGGCTAAGTAAACATTAGCAATAGCAGATGATTACAAAAAATATTCAAACTCTCAACAATCTCATCAACAATCCAGGCCAGGACACTTGGGAGGGATTGGTTCACAGGTTGCAGGGTTGGTGAGGGAGTGAGTTGGCATTAGTCTTCAACTCTGAGAGGATGAATCTTATTTTCTTTACACAAGAGACATGTGCCCTTTATACCCTTCTGGGGTCATCTAGGGTTTAACCTAGGAGAGGTCACCCATTTGTCTCTGGCTTATTTAGAGGCTGGGGTGCCAGTTATTCAAAGGTCTTTGTTTTATGATGGATTCTAATTGACACTATTTCTTTGTTTGATTATTATCTGAGATGATAGCTCAAAAAAAAAAAAAAGTTAACTTTTAGATTCAGCCCTGATGACTCAACATTCCAAATGTTAGGAATGTAATTTGAGAAAAATAGAATATACAGTCAAATTAAAAGAAATTTGATTTAAAAAAAAAATCAAGATGAGATTGCTAGATGCTGCTACTGCTGCTAAGTCACTTTAGTCGTGTCTGACTCTGTGTGACCCCATAGACGGCAGCCCACCAGGCTCCCCCATCCCTGGGATTCTCCAGACAGGACACTGGAGTGGGTTGCCATTTCCTTCTCCAATGCATGAAAGTGAAAAGTGAAAGTGAAGTTGTGTCCAACTCTTATCGACCCCATGGACTGTAGCCTACCAGGCTCCTCCATCCATGGGACTTACCAGGGAAGAGTACTAGAGTCGGGTGCCATTGCCTTCTTCGATTGCCAGATGAGATAAATGCAAAAATGCAAATACTGTCCTGCTGAATGAAAAGCTTTAATACAAGTATGACCAGTTTCCCCAAAGTCCTCATTCTAGGAACCTTTCATAAAAGAAGTCCATCTATCATTATGTGAATTCTAAAACATCTGTTCCATGCAACAATCGAGTGGTGCCTGAGGTCTGTGCTGTATCAGGTACTTTTCACTTTGATTAAAGTGAAAAAAGCATGGGAATCTCAGAATTCAGAGAGGCCCTATCAAACAATTAATACCACCCTTTTTTTCAAATATATTGCTAAACTCTATGAAAGAATTTGTTGGGAAAGGGTACAATTCATTTTGCACTTCTAGGACTTACTGTATTTCTGAATAATTTCTCAACTATTGATGAAGATTTAAATATTACATTTCTTTTTCAAAAACTGAGCTATTAAAATATACATTCAAATATAAGACATTAAATAAAATATTCTTAAACTATTTAAAAAGTATATTCTGGAAGCAAGCTTTAAATGTTACTATAGTTATTCCTTTTGAACAGATTTGTGTAAGTTATGTTTTTCCAAAAAAAGTCGAATTGCTCATTCTTTAGAATTAGATAAGGATGCTTTTTAAAAAAAATCTATAAAAAGCATAAGGTAAAATTATAAAACAGTCTCTTGTCAGCCAATCTAACACTTTGCAGCAAACAGCATGGCTTGATTAAATTTTTTTTCATTTGCTCTGGGTGTGTACTTGAATATCAATGATCTTAGTTTTTTAACATGTTTTCCTTTTATAAGGCTTTATTTAAATGGAAAAAAAAAACCCAATAATAAGCACCCAGTGACTTTAGAGATTAACACTGCAAAGTGAGAGGGTTGACACAAAAAAGATAAAAGCTTGAAAAGAAAAGGAAGAAAGGAAGGGCCCCAAGTACGTGGTGGATAGTGTTGTACTTTTCATTAGAGAAGAAACACGTGTGATCTGTCATGCATTTCATGTCAAACTGGGCAAAGGCATTGTTTCAAAATGGCATGTGGTTCATTGGGAATCACTTGACTCCCATTCTTATGCTCAAATTAAGTTTTTTTTTGTTTTTAATTTTATTAAAGTGGGGTGAAATATACCATCCCTTTACAGACCTCCAGGGAAAGGCATAGAGGTTTGAGGCTCGAGGACGCTAAACAACCAAATTATATTGTAGGCACAGATTCCATTGTTCGACAGTGACCTACATGTCTAGTTTTCTGTGGGAAGTACCTCCCAGCACTGTACTGTCTTGCCTATTGTTCTGTTCTGATTCAAAAGTCTGTTCAACTGTGAGATTTCCCTTCTAGACACACTGAACAGTGAAGGCCTATACCTGCAGAGGTTGCAATGGGAAGACAGATCATTACTTACATCATGGACGGACTTTTCAAAGCACAGTTCTGTGGTTTACTATTCCTAGGAAACTTGTCCAAATATATATCGGAAAGGTTAACAACTGTCAGGATTCCTGCTTGGTTTGCCAGAGCTGTTTTTTTCCCCTTATGCAAATCATGTGTGTGTTTGTGTGCTCAGTCGCTCAGTCATGTTACGACTCTTTGCAAGTCCATGGACTGTAGCCCACCAGGCTCCTATGTCCATGGGATTTTCCAGACGAGAATATTGGAGTGGGTTGCCATGCCCTCCTCCAGGGGATCTTCCTAACCCAAGGATCGAACCCGTATCCTGCATTGGCAGGTGGATTCTTTACTATTGAGCCACTTGGGAAGCCCATGCAAAATCACAGATGGATGTTAATGTTTCAGGGAATAAGATAATCCATTGTGTGAAATAATGAGCCTCTAGCTTTTATGATATAACACCACTCCAGGATCAAGTCATTTCATGTTTTACTAATAATGACCATAGGCATGATCACTGTAAGAGTTAATTAATCAAGATGTGTAATTTCTTGAGGTCTCAGTTTCTCCATCTGTACAATGAGGATACTAATGCACTCCCAAAATGTTATGAGGATCAAAGGAGAAAATAGGACTACAGACCCATAGTAGGTACTTATTAATAATAAATGGTAGTTGCTTTCATTGGTATTAAGCCTTTACATTGTATAAGACTTTGCCTTTTTGAGAGAGATACAGATGTGAGTGGAACTCCTTCCCCAGGGAGTCAGGCCTACAAAGAAGCAAACAATACTGTTTGCAGAATGACTCTCCACTGGGATGGAAATAAATACAGCTCGGCTGCTCTGGATGAAATGCTCCCCATGATTATCATGCTCTTATTTTTCTCTGTCAAAAGAAGTAAGATTATAGCCCTGGGTCAGTTTGACTTAAACCCAGTTTCTGGTCATCAGGGCCCAATGCAAAGTACCTTTTAAAGATCAGAATTCTCCATAAGATGGGAACTTTTAATATGGTAGCATTTTTTTAAAAAGCTATTTTCATGTACAATTTTAAGCTGTAAAATTGTAACAGTATTGATTGTTATGCAATTTAATTAATATTTTCTTTTGATTTGTGCTTATGCCTGGGGATGGTACTGAGAAAGGAAGTACTTTAAAATTATTTTAAAGATCGATTGAATAAATAACCGAACACAAATGAACTATCCTTCCTCAGATTGTGATACTTGGAACAAAACTGAAAGAGTGGATTTTTAACATTATAAGTGATTCAATTTTTTTCTCTATTTTTTCCCCCCTGGAGTTATGTTAGTCAAATTCCCATCGTCTCAATTTTCAAATAAAACTGATAAATGTTTCTCTAAATTTTTGAGAGCTATGCTTTATTGACTTACATGTAAGGTACAGAAATTTCCCAAGTGAACTGGGCAAAATATAAAATAAATTATTTGAACTGAAGGCTGATACTTAACTGTCACCATATGACTTCCTTGGAAGTCATCAGCTGTGGGTGACTGTAACTTGTTCCCAAGGATCAACCAGTCACTCCCCAGGGTTCAATAGTTCATCACTGCTAAGCGTCTACAGCTAGATCTGCTTTTCAAACTTGTCAGGAAAATCTTAAAAGCATCGTTTTATTATTAATTTTCTTATTATTTCTCATTGTGGCAATTAAGTGTTGGAAGAGTTCAAAACAGTATATCCAGAAAGGAGAAAAAAAAAGGCCGATATTTTAATCTAAGCGTGGAGTGGAAATACTTGATTAAGTCTTGCTTTACGATCCTCGTACACCAGGGATCTGGGCTCAGGCTTGACACCAAAGCTCAAACAGAACTTCCCAGCCTTCAGCTATCCTTTCTAGAATAATGCAGAGAAAAAGGAAACTGAGAAATTAAAATCTTCACCTCTTTAAGGTTCTCTGCCCTTTTATCTATATGCTTCACATTCTCTCTTCCATCAGCCCCAAAGCTATGTTTGTAACAGGCTTCTAATCTCCCTATCTGGGTCTGGCTTTCCACTGAAGTGAACAATTTCCTATTGCTCTCCTGGCTACTGTCTCCCTTTAGAGAAGAAAACATTGATGGTAGGACAGACATCTTGTATGTGTCTAGTATTTTAGGAAACTTTGCATTTGCTTTGCCTCAGGGTCATCTTCTACAAAATGAGCCAGTGGGTTCTTCAAGTCCTAACCTTGAAGATGGGGGAAGTTGGTGCCTGGACTGCTGCAACCTGAATGCCTGACTTGAAGCCTGTTTCTAGCACCTACTACTGTTGTGACCTTGTCCAGTGCCTTATCTTTAAAAGCTTCAGTTTTCTCATCTGTGGTATGCATGTGTGCATGCTCAGTCAGGTACAACACTTTGTGACCCCACAGACTGTAGCCCACCAGGCTCCACTATCCATGGGATTTTCCAGGCAAGAACACTGGAGTGGGTTGCCATGTCCCCTTCTCCAGGGAATCTTTCCGACCCAGGGATCAAAACCAGCAGGTGGATTCTTTTCCACTTAGCCACCTGGGAACCCCCATCTGTGGTTCACCCCATGGACCATAGCCCACCAGGCTCCTCTGTCCATGGGATTCTCCAGGCAAGAATACTGGAGTGAGTTGCCATTTCCTCATCCAGGGGATCTTCCTGATCCAGGGATCGAACCCACATCCCTTATGTCTCCTGCATTGCAGGTGAGTTCTTTACCACTAGTGCCACCTGGGAAGCCCTCCCTCTGTGCCATGAACCTAATAATAATTCCTTGTTCAGAGTGTTGTTATGAAAATTAAATTACAAACACATATTACTAGAAAAGTATCTGGCACATACTAAACGCTCAGTAGCTGTTGTTATTTTAAACTACCTGGATACGAAGGCTAATTATAATTTCTCATCTGAACTACCCGGTCTAGGAGCAATGTCCACATGCATATATAATTATAGTAAACTTGGGAAAAGTCTGAGGTCAAACATTTTTTACTCAGTCACTCATACTTTCCTCGGAGAAGGCAATGGCACCCCACTCCAGTACTCTTGCCTGGAGAATCTCATGGATGGAGGAGCCTGGTGGGCTGCAGTCCAGGGGGTCCCTGAGAGTCGGACACGACTGGGTGACTTCACTTTCACTTTTCACTTTCATGCATTGGAGAAGGAAATGGCAACCCACGCCAGTGTTCTTGCCTGGAGAATCCCAGGGACGGGGGAGCCTGGTGGGCTGCCATCTTTGGGGTCACACAGAGTCGGACACGACTTAGCAGCAGTGGCAGCATACTTTCCTGATGATGTAGGTTGGGATAGAGAATGGATTGTTGCAAAGTTAATTTGAGGATTAGCACACAAATGAAACTGCTAGTCTCCATTTGGGTAAAAACAGGCCATTGCTAAGACATTCTGTAACACTGGTGTGAACTGTGATTGTGTGTTTGTGTGCATACTGGTGGGTCCAATTGTAAGGAAATGAAGACAGTGATCTGCTTTTGAAAGTCACACTATTACATTTCTGTTTGAATACATTCATCAACATTCCCACCTCAACACTTTATTTGGGGGGAATAAGTTCAAGTGCAGGGTTAACTTGTTTGGCCTCTTTACTGATAAAGAAAGCATGATTAATTTTTGTGTTTACAAGGAGAGAAGTGCAGAAAGTTTTTCCTTACCTTTGTTATCCCTGTGACATCTACTGACCTACACCTAGCAATTCTCTGGAACGAAAATATGTAGAAGAGAATAGCAATGAGCAGAGAGACATGAGGGAAAAGGTACAGGAAGACAGATTGGGTGGGAAGTGCATTTTACAAAATAGGAAATGGAGTGTTTTATTTATTTTATTTTTACAACAACAACAAAAAAGGCATTACTTAGAGGAATTATAATTTGAGATTGGTCCAGGAGCCAAGTAAGACAGAATCATCAGAAGATCTTCAGGTCTTGTCTCCTTTTAACCAAACTTCTTGTTTTGTCTTCACCAGGAAAAGATGCTACTCATTATTGAATGTGTAGTGTATGCTGGGTATAATTCTAAACAGATCACCTGCATTGTGATATAACTTTTTTCTTACAATAATTCTAACAATCCTTTGCTGTGGGCATTCAGTTCCTGTTTTACAGATAAGGCTTAGAAACTCCACAGAATTTTCACAGAGCTGATAAATTGAAGATTCAAAGTTTGTACACATTTCTACACATTTGTAATCTTAACTGTTGAGGATGATGTCCATGGAATGGGTGATGGTGAATTTTATGTGTCAGCTTGACAAGGCTGCAGTACCCAGATATTTGGTCAAACATTTTTGTAGCTCTTTCTGTGAAGATGTTTCTGTATTTTGAGATGAGATGAACATTCGATTCAGTAGATACTGACTAAAGCAGATTGCCTTCCATAAAGTAAGTGGGCTTCATCCAGTCAGTTCAAGGCCTTAATAGACAGGCTCTGACTTGAACTGCAACTTGGCTTTCCCCTGGCTCTCCAGCTTGCTGGCCCACCTGCAGAGTTCAGTTTTGCAGCTTCCATAATCACGTGAGTCAATTCCTTAAAATAAAACTTCTCTGTTCATACACATCCTATTGGTTCTGTTTCTCTGGAGAACCCTGACTAACGTAGGATGCTTCCACTCTTTGTTTGGGTGAACTGGCTGAGAGATGAGCCAGAGTATGTTTGCCTGGCACGTCTTTGTAGGTCAGGGGACCCAGGCGGACAGGAAGAGGCTCCGTGAGCTTTCTCAAGGTGTTGGCACAGTGGCTAAGAGTAAATGAATCTTATTTTCTCCAGTGCATGACAATACTTCTTATTCCCTGGTTTACTGGCATAAAATGGACTCCGCTATTTATTTAGTATTTAGTAAATCCATTCCAGTTTATCTTGGGAATATATTCAGAAATTAGTCTGCAGTTAGTACATATGTAAAATAAATACAAACACATATATGATCTCTCTCTCTCTCTCTCTCTCTGTGCTGCTAAGTCACTTCAGTTGAGTGCGACTCTGTGCGACCCCATAGACGGCAGCCCACCAGGCTCCCCCATCCCTGGGATTCTCCAGGCAAGAACACTGGAGTGGGTTGCCATTTCCTTCTCCAACACATGAAAGTGAAAAGTGAAAGTGAAGTTGCTCAGTCGTGTCCGACCCTTAGTGACCCCATGGACTGCAGCCTTCCAGGCTCCTCCATCCATGGGATTTTCCAGGCAAGAGTACTGGAGTGGGACGCCATTGCCTTCTCCGTCTCTCTCTCTCTCTCTCTCTTTCTCTATATATATATATACACACACACACACACATATACATGCTAAGTACCATGATAGGTCTTCTATATCCAAAAATATGTTATTTTTTTCCTTTCAAAAACAACTCTAAGAAACAAATTTGGTGATCTTTTTCAGATGAGGATACTAAGACTCAATGGTAATTAATAACTTGCATTGGGTAAGTGGAGGAGCTGGTTTTTAACTCAGATTTGTTCTGATTTCTAAACCTATCTTTTAAACAAATATAATAAACACCTCTTTTATACATTATGTGCCTCTGAAAGTAAGTACAACAATCTAAAGTATGAAAACTGAATAGATACTAGTTTATTTTCAGAGCTTCAAGTAAATATGATATTCCTAAATAAGTCCCTGCTATTAGAATAATCTTTGGCGACTTACTTTTCTTAAACAGTTGACCTGATTTAGTACAATAGCTATCTAATGCTATTTTAGCATAATGATCTTATGTCTATTCAATCATACTGGATTTATAAAGTTTGCAGTTCATAATGTTATTATTTTTATTTATTAACTTTCAGAGGGATGTGAAAAAACAAACTCAGCTATACAAAAATCAATGTTTCCAAACCTAAAATATTTGATGAGTGAAAAAGTATCCCTTCATTGGAAAATCAAAAATGGTTTTTCATTTATCAGTTGATCTACCTACTTCCAAAAGGGATGTTACTATACAGTAAAGTATGATGATTTTTTGTGTGTGTGAGATTAATTTATGAAAGTGAAGGATTATCTGGTTTGCATAATATCCATTTTATTTGTTCTGTTTCCCATCACAAATGATCTCTGAAGCTCTGGAATTTAGTTTAGTCAGTTTATGGTTCATTATAAAAGTCCACTGACAAAGGTTAAAACTAGTGAAGGAACAGAAGCAAAATGTAGAACATTTTGTAAGGACTCCTTGATACCTTCCAAATCATGAGAGTATATTTTTATAAGCTATGTTTCATGTGCCATTTTGTGAGAAAACCAATGCTGGCCTCAGAAGCATCTACCAACATAAATGAGACCACCAGGTTTGAAAATGTATGGCTTAACACAGTATCGGAGACGGCGATGGCACCCCACTCCAGTGTTCTTGCCTGGAGAATCCCAGGGACGGGGGAGCCTGGTGGGCTGCCATCTATGGGGTCATGCAGAGTTGGATATGACTGAAGTGACTTAGCAGCAGCAGCAGCAGCAACACCACAGTATAGTCACTAATATTTAGCTCCAACTCTGGAAGGCAATATTATCTCTCTATCCTATGAAATTAGTATGGCTGACCAAACTAAGTTCGAAAAAATCAGATGAGGCTTAAAAAAGTCAGACTGCGGTGGGCAGATAACTTTAGTACAAGTCTAAAATAGAATCAAGAACATTGGAGCTGTTCTACTTCTGAATACAGAGATGTTTGGCCAAGACATGTTTCATCATCGCTATAATGAGTGCATTAGAAACTGGGGAAAGTGTTGGAAGGTCCCCCAGTGAGGTGGCTGACAAGGTGGGTTCTTCTCTGTGACACTTACCCCAGGTAACCGGGGTACTATCAAATTTAGCTCATAAGTGATTCAAAGAAGTATGAACAGAGGAAATACTCCCAAACCAGAGAAAACAGTGTAAGTTTTAGTACAGTCTTGGTTTATTTCCAATAAGTCTTGACTTCTTTTTCCATCCTCCTCTCCCCTCCAGAGCTAAAAAAATTCAATTCAAAATAAAGAGCTCACTATGGGCACCTACATTGATCCAATTATCTGCTAACTGCTTGAGCCTGGTTAATTCAGTGGCTAAGATTCAAAAAACATGGAGTTGAGTTAAACATAATGGCAACTTTATATTCACAACATTTTGTAAGCTCAGAGAAACAACTGGATCAAAATGTTTTAATTCATTTAAAGTTTAAGTGGATTTTAATATTACAGATGTTCTTTGTAATTCTCGGCAAGTTTATTTGAATGGTACAAAGTAACTAGAGGAGAGTTTTTGGAAGAAGAACGTGCTTAAGTGATACCAAATGATTAAGCCTGTTGAGTTACCAATTGGCTTGTGGCACAGGTTTTGGAGCTTTATGGGGGAAATAAGCCTGGCCCACATTTGGTGGATTTCTGCAGAACTTACTACCCACATCTTCTTTCTGCTAAAAAAAATAAGACGACTATTGGAAAAAATGAAAAAAGACATATCCTCTTCCCTACATCATTCAAAGAATAAAATGAATGTGATTGTAAGGCAACAGGATGTGGGTGTCTGACTCACAATGCAAGCAGGCCTCATGATGCGATGCTGACATCAGCAGCTGCGGGGACGTTTTCTTGGGTTTCACACCAGCAGCAGCTGAGCCCGCAATATGAGTCGCACCGCATATCGCATCCTGCACGTCTCTGTGGCTCCGCGTCGCTCTCAGGGCCCTGCTGTCCACAGTGTCTTAGGGCAAAGCTGACATTGCCCAACACCCCTCCCTCTCTCCCTCTGTGACCTGCCTCTTCCGCTACGCCTTTTCACAGCTGTCCTGCTCCAGCCTGCCCAGAAGAGCAGCAGATGGTGGGGAGAGCGGAACTCACCAGCCATCTATTATACCTGAGAGATAAGAGCAGCCTTTTTTCCCTTCCTTGTTCCAACCTGTTTCATAATGATGGAAAGATGTTCCTCCCTAAAGCACAGATGAGGCTGGAAGATGAACTATGTGCTCGCTTCCATCCTGCGGAACCCCATCTCGTGCTCCGTGAGACCCCCGCAGTGCAGATTCAGTTCTTTAGGTGACACAGGTCATGTTCTGCCTCTTAGAATTACTGTTTGTGTGCAAACCTTATGCCTCCTCCTTGAAACAGGGAACATGACCCCCTAGTCTTTTTATTGTCCATGGCAGCTATAAGAGGCCCTCAAAATAAATATTTGTTAAACTAAAAAAACTTCAGAAGCATTTAAATGGGAAATAATAGGTGCATTAACCCAACAACAATGTACGGAATGGCTTCTATGTTCTAAGCACTGTCCTAGTTCTAAGTGTCATGAATGTGAATAATGTAAGTTCTTGGTCTCAGTTAAATCACATATGAGAGAGAGAGAAAGAGAGAAACAGAGAGAGATAGGGAAGAGAGGGAAGGAGGGAAGAGAGAGAAGGAGGGAGGAGACACAGAAAGAGAGAGAGAGTTCACAAGGGGTGGTGGAGTACAGAACAGAAAGGAATGAAGTCCGTGCGGGACAATCAGTCAAGGCTTCCAGGAAAGGACTAGTTGATCCGGGTGCTGAAGGGTGGGTGATGTTCAACAAGAAGAAAGAGGCAAAGTGCGCATTCCTTGCAAAATCACAGTCAATAAGAAACTGAGGAAAAGTTCAGAGTGACTGAAGCATTGAGAAGAGTAGGGAAGGAAGGAAGAGACAGGAGGGAATATTTATTTCCTATTGCTGCATCGCAAGTAACTGCCAACTTAGTGACTTAAAACAACACATGTTTATTGTCTCAATGTTTCTGTGGGTTAAACTGAGTTCTCTGTTCAGGGTCTTACCAGGCTGAAATTGCAAAGTTACCTGGGTCTAAGATCTCTTCTGAGGCTGTTTCCAGTTAGGGGCTATTGTGAATAAAAGCTGCTATGTACATTCTTAAATATGTCCATCTTGATGTGTACATACACTTTTCTTGGATAAATATATAGAAGTGAGATTGCTGAGTCAAAGGGCAAGTGCATATTTAAATTTGCTAGAAACTGCCGAACTTCTTCCAAAGTGCTCAGAGCATTTTATACTCTCATTGACGATTTATGAGTTAGAGTTGCACTACATCCTTTCCAACACTTGGTGTTGCCAGTCTTAATTTCAGCCACTCGGATGAGTGTGTACTAGCATCTCACTCTGGGTTTCATTTGTATTTCCTGGATGACTAATGACATGGGGTAATAATATTTAGATGTGGAATAACATTGCTTAAGTGAACAGGCTGAACTGACCCTGGTTCAAATCCCTGCTCTACTCTTCCCTGGCAAGATTCTTATTTTATTTTTTAAATTGAAATATAGTTGATGTACAATGTTGTGTTAGTTTCTGGTGTACAGCAAAGAGATTCAGTTATATACACACACACATATTTCATATTCTTTTCCATTATAGAGTATTAACAATACTGAATATAGTTCCCTGTGCTGTACAGTCAGACACCTTGTTGTTTATCTTGTTTTACATATAGTACCTTGTACCTGGTAATCTCAAACTTCTAGTTTTATCCATCCCTACCCCACTCACCTTTGGTAACCATAAGTTTCTTTTCCATGTCTGTGAGTCTATTTCTGTTTTGTAAATAAATTCATTTGTATTATATCTCAGATTCCACATATAAGTGATATAATATGATATTTGTCTTTGTCTGACTTACCTCACTTAGTATGATAATCTCGAGATCCACCCATATTAAAAATGGCATTATTTCATTATTTTATATGTCTGAGTAGTATTCCATTGTATCATATTTTCTTTATCCAGTCTTATGTCAATGGATGTTTAAGTTGTACCCATGTCTTGGCTGTTGTAAATAGTGCTGCTATGAACACTGGGGTGCATGCATCTTTTCAAATTAGAGTTTTCTCTGGATAAATGTGCCTGGCAAGATTCTTGACTTCTTTGCAAAAGAAATAAAATTATAGTATCTTCTTCATGGAGTTGTTGGATAGATTAAGTGAGATAATACCCATAGCTGCTGCTGCTGCAAAGTTGCTTCAGTCATGTCCGACTCTGTGCGACCCCATAGACGGCAGCCCACCAGGCTCCCCCGTCCCTGGGATTCTCCAGGCAAGAACTCTGGAGTGGGTTGCCATTTCCTTCTCCAATGCATGAAAGTGAAAAGTGAAAGTGAAGTCGCTCAGTCGTGTCCAACTCTTCGCGACCCCATGGACTGCAGCCCACCAGGCTCCTTCATCCATGGGATTTTCCAGGCAAGAGTACTGGAGTGGGGTGCCATTGCCTTCTCTGAATACCCATAGAGTTCTTAGTAAATTACATGGCCCAATAAAGAGAAGTTTTACTATTCATAAAGACTATTTAACGAACTAGGCTCATTGACACACAACTAGTCAAGTAGGTGATTTACCGTTATTTTTAAGTGAAGGGGAATTAAGGGAGGGAATCGCTTGTACACATGAAGGCTGAAATTTCAAATACTCCTTTCTCATCTCAGATGAGATAACCCAGCTCCTCCCCATAGCAGAACATCCTGGACTCATCTGACTTTATTACATGTCTCAGCCCACTTCTCTGTGATGAACAGATGTGGATTCTAGGGCTACAGCTCCCTTTATATATTTACCCTAATGTTGTCCCTCAGAAACACACTGCCGGGGCCATCCATTGCTCTCCTTTCTCTTCCCCATCTCTATTTCCCTCTTTTCATTATTTTCAACATGCACAAAGTAAAAGACTTTTAAAACTGAGGGAAAGGAAAGCAAACATGATTCTTGATAGTATCTATTTTGGAGGTGGGAGTGAGGGAGGTATAACCTTTTGGGGGAAAAAAAAAAAGGAAGAAAGATGAGCTCTTTCTTCTCAAATGTCTACTTGGTTAAATTCACTGGCATTTCCATAAGGGTAACATACATCTCCCTGCCCCCACTCCGCAACAGGATGTGGGGTGTATCCTACCACCCAGGATCTTGGAAGAGGGAATGAATAATTTAAAAACTCTCCCTGATGATTTTGATGTCCTTCTGTTTCCACCTCTGATGTCTTACTGAGACCCACTTGTTGTAACTAGAAGAGAGGAGGTAAAGGACAGAGCCAGAAACTGTCCAAAAATGTGAAAAGAGGATTGAAAGCAAGTGGCCAGTGAAACGGGAGCAAAGCCAGGCATAGGAGGCTCCCGTGCATTTAAAGGGAGTAAAAGTATCAACATTATGAAATGCTTCAGAGAAGTGAAACAGGATGAGGAATAAAAACAGATCACTGGAGTTGGAAGTCGAGGTCATAGGCAATGCTTCTCAAAGGTCCCTTTGTGTATATTGTTGGGGGCAAGTGGAAGGGATGAAAGCTAAATTTTATTGGATTAAAGAGTAAGAGGAAGGTAAGTAAATTCCTATTTCTCCTTCAAGAAATGGTTGAAAATATGGGAGGTGAGAAGAGAAAAAAAAAAGACTCCAAAAAAAAAAAAAAGCTGACATAATTGTGGGCAAGTTATTCCTCTGGGACCCAGTTTCTTTCTCTATAAAAATGGGGATAATAACAGTACATCTCACACGCTAGTAAAGTAATGCTCAAAATTCTCAAAGCCAGGCTTCAGCAATACATGAACTGTGAACTTCCAGTTGTTCAAGCTGGTTTTAGAAAAGGCAGAGGAACCAGAGATCAAATTGCCAACATCTGCTGCATCATCGAAAAAGCAAGAGAGTTCCAGAAAAACATCTATTTCTGCTTTATTGACTATGCAAAAGCCTTTGACTGTGTGGATCACAATAAACTGTGGAAAATTCTGAAAAAGATGGGAATACCAGACCACCTGACCTGCCTCTTGAGAAACCTGTATGCAGGTCAGGAAGCAACAGTTAGAACTGGACATGGAACAACAGACTGGTTCCAAATAGGAAAAGGAGTATGTCAAGGCTGTATATTGTCACCCTGCTTATTTAATTTCTCTGCAGAATACATCATGAGAAATGCTGGGCTGGAAGAAGCACAAGCTGGAATCAAGATTGCCGGGAGAAATATCAATAACCTCAGATATGCAGATGACATCACCCTTATGGCAGAAAGTGAAGAGGAACTAAAAAGCCTCTTGATGAAGGTGAAAGAGGTGAGTGAAAAAGGTGGCTTAAAGCTCAACATTCAGAAAACTAAGATCATGGCATCTGGTCCCATCACTTCATGGGAAATAGATGGGGAAACAGTGGAAACAGTGTCAAACTTTATTTTTGGGGGCTCCAAAATCACTGCAGATGGTGGCTGCAGCCATGAAATTAAAAGACGTTTACTCCTTGGAAAGAAAGTTATGACCAACCTAGATAGCATATTCAAAAGCAGAGACATTACTTTGGCAACAAAGATCTGTCTAGTCAAGGCTATGGTTTTTCCAGTGGTCATGTATGGATGTGAGAGTTGGACTGTGAAGAAAGCTGAGCACCAAAGAATTGATGCTTTTGAACTGTGGTGTTGGAGAAGACTCTTGAGAGTCCCTTGGACTGCAAGGAGATCCAACCAGTCCATTCTGAAGGAGATCAGCCCTGGCATTACTTTGGAAGGAATGATGCTAAAGCTGAAAGTCCAGTACTTTGGCCACCTCATGCAAAGAGTTGACTCATTGGAACAGACTCTGATGCTGGGAGGGATTGGGGGCAGGAGGAGAAGGGGACGACAGAGGATGAGATGGCTGGACGGCATCACCGATTCAATGGACGTGAGTTTGAGTGAACTCAAGGAGATGGTGATGGACAGGGAGGCCTGGGGTGCTGCAATTCATGGGGTCGCAGAGAGTCGGACACTACTGAGCGACTGAACTGAACTGAACTGATCACGTGGGATTCTATGAGAATTAAATGAAAAGATAGCATATGCCTACAACAGTTTTGGGAATATGGAAATACTCAAAAAATGTCAACTAACTCATTTTATTATTGAAAAGAATAGAGCAACTCTTTTCTTCTTATCCCAAAGTCTTGGGGTGATCAAATCTGCCCTTTTCCAAGGTCGTTGCCTGCTGTTCCATTTAGGTGCTTCCACCAGATGTCTTCATTCCCTGGTGGCTCCAACGGTAAAGCATCTGCCTACAATGCGGGAGACCTGTATTCAATCCCTGGGTCAGGCAGATGTCCTGGTGAAGAAAATGGCAACCCACTCTAGTATTCTTGCCTGGAAAATCCCATGAACGAAGGAGCTTGGTGGGCTACAGTCCATGGGGTCGCAAAGAGTCGGACACGACTGAGCGACTTCACTTTCACTTTCACCAGGTGTCAGACACACTATACCCCTAATTCAATTTCCAATTGCTTTTCAGCTCAGCAGAGCCACAGGAAAATTCTTTAATCTTTGAAAGGACTTTTTTTTCTCCCGTCAAGTAGGTACAAGACTAGGATAACAAAAAACACAACCAGTGGGGAAGTTACAAGAAATCAGAAAATAAATGGTATTAGTTCTCATTGACCTTCATTTCAAAATAAATTGAAACCAGTCCTCAGCATTTCAAGTTTTTCCCTTTTCTCTCCTCTTCATCCCTTGTATCCCTGACTCTCTCTTTCCTCGTTTTACAAGGTTTCCCAATAACTCTACTTTATTACCTTTTTTTCTTTTTTTTTAATCTAGGGGCTTAGTTTCTTCTTTGGCACTCCCTGCCCTTTAAAAACACCACATCCATAGTATGGTTTACCCTATATTTGATGTGGGGGACTGGGGAAGTGAGAGAAGAACAATAAACACAGGTGTTAAAATGGAGGAGGGCTTCCCTGGTGGCTCAGCAGTAAAGAATCCACCTACCAGTGTAGAAGATGCAAGAGACGTGGGTTCGATCCCTGGTCTGGGAGGATCCCCTGGAGGAGGAAATGGCAACCCACCCCAGTATTCTTGCCTGGAGAAGCCCATGGACGGAGGAGCCTAGCAGGCTACAGTCCCTGGGGTCAGAAAGAGTCAGACACGCCTGAAGCAACTCAGCACACACACACATAATGGAAGCAGGCAGTGTGGTGTCCTGAAAGGAGCACTGGCTTTCATAACAGGAGAGCTGAACCCCCAGGTACACTACTTGCTAGATGAGGACAGGACTTTGCTTGTGCTTTCATTTCTTAATTATTAAACGTTATTAAAATGAGACCCATAACATGACGTATCTCATGGGGTTTAGTGAGACATACATGAAATCACATAAAAGAGCCCCTGAGAGGGTGAGACCTGTATGTACATACCAGCCACTTTCCTCCCCAGGACTAAATAAGTGTAATTTATACATTAGAGAATAACTGGGCTGCATCAACCCCAAAGTGGCTCCTGCCTCATGAAGAAAAGAAAAAAAAAAAAAAAGCGCTGGCATTTTTTTCTGGCAGGAGTCATTGAAGGGGAATAAATCTATTTCAAATAATGGTGAATAGAACCTTTGAGACTGCTACAACATCCTGTTGTAAAGTGTGCATTTATATAAATGAAAGTTGAGTTTACCAATGCTGAAACGTAAATGAAACACAAAGCAAGCACGTACTCACCCAGGAATGGAAGGCCAGGGGCGGGTGTTAAATCTTAAATGGCAGTCCCCTTGGGTTCATATACTGTGACTTCTATATGCTATATAGTTGAAGTGGGAATGTTTCTGTATTTCTTAGAGGACCATAACATGGGCTAGTTAAC